>NC_089840.1:272498590-273098590 GCF_035609145.1 Eleutherodactylus coqui | reverse complement strand
GTATGGTGACTTGTGATCATTCAGATATTCACTGGTAAGGTGACTTGCTATCATTCAGTGATTCACGTTCACTGGTACAGTGACTTACGATTTTTCAGTCATTTACATTCACTGCTATGGTGACTTGCGCACATTCAGTCACTCACATTCGATGGTACAGTGACTTACGATCATTCAGTCATTCACATACACTGGTATGGTGACTTGCGATCATTCAGTCATTCACATTGACTGGTACGGTGACTTGCAATCATTCAGTCATTCACATTCAGTGGTACAGTGACTTGCGATCATTCAGTCATTCACATTGACTGGTACGGTGACTTGCAATCATTCAGTCATTCACATTCACTGGTATGGCGACTTGCGATCATTTAGACATTCACTGGTATGGTGACTTGCAGTCATTCAGTCATTCACATTCACTGGTACACTGACTTGCGATTATTCACATTTACTGGTATGGTGACTTGTGATCAATCAGACATTCACTGGTACGGTGACTTGCGATCATTCAGATATTCACTGGTATGGTGACTTGCAATTATTCAGTCATTCACATTCGATGGTATGGTGACTTGCGATCATTCAGTTATCTACATTCGATGGTACAGTGACTTGCGATCATTCAGTCAATTCACGTTCACTGGTACAGTGACTTGTGATCATTCAATTATTCACATACACTGGTATGGTGACTTGTGATCATTCAGTCATTCACATACACTGGTATGGTGACTTGTGATCATTAAGTCATTGACATTCACTGGTATGGTGACTTGCGATCATTCAGATATTCACTGGTATGGTGACTTGCAATCATTCAGTCACTCACATTCGATGGTACAGTGACTTGCGATCAGTCAATCATTCACATTCACAGGTACGGTGACTTGCGATCATTCAGTCATTTACATTCACTGGTACGGTGACTTGCGATCATTCACATTCACTGGTACGGTGACTTGCGATCATTCAGACATTCACTCCGGGTGAATGATTTATCTGCGGGTATAAGCAGCCAATTCACTCCATGTAGAAGGAACCTAAGCGAGGCGGAGCCTCCATTTATGACCCTTTGTGTGAAGGGAGGTAGGCAGGGATGGGGGCGGCCGGAGGGATAGAGGGGGAGAGAAGGAAGCCAGGATGCAGCAAAGTCATCAACACCCCAAGATGCGGAGAACCTGTGAATCTACGATGCAAGGAAGGTTGAGTCTCATGGAGACCGCTGCAGTTGTGTAGGCAGATGACGACGGCATCAAATCGCTGCAGCTCATTAACGGAGACATCCGCTCCGGCGTTGGGGACCAGTAATGTGGCCCCAATTATACAAACGCCATATTACTAATTCCATCGACTCTATAGAAAAGACTAAGAAAAACGTAAACCGAGCCATATAAGGCCGCGCTCACAGAATGCCGTGTTCGAAATTGTGTCGTTTTGGAACACACAGCGTTGACAGCGCTTGGTAACGCACCAACATTGTGATGGGTGATGACGTCACTTAAAAAGCACCAAAAAGCAGGAAACTAGATCAGATAGCGCGCGAATATCACAGCGTTAGAAACGTCATATTGGAGCGCTAGTCTGTGAAGCCCCGTTGTATCGCAGTTAGTGCGGCGTTGGAAATGCCTGGCTAATCACAGTAAAAAGCGGGCCGTGTGAGAGTGGCCCTCGCATCGCATCACCCATAGTTTTTAATGGGTCGGGCGGCAGCATCACACCACATGCTAGGGCACACGATGCGAGGTTTGCACATTGAAAACAATGGGAGAAACTCTGTGATCCTCCGCTGTTCGCTACTTCCCTGAAGTAATATAAAAACGCCTCGCATCTACGGGGATGTCGCACGTTGGCTTGCGCAATATCAGGCCGCGATTCATATCAGACCCGCCCGTGTGAAGTTAGTCTGGTAAAACAACATGGAGGCCGCAGTGGTGGACAAGAAGCTAATTCACTCTAAAGGCATAAAAATCATCATTGGCTTCGGTTTGAACACGGATCGTTGAGTCTCACTTATACAGCGACTGCGAACGATTCCCTGTTTGAACGTGCCAACGATGTATCTGCCGGTATTAACTATGGCGGAGTTCACTCGTCCAAACGATAAACTGGCTGGTCTAATCAGAGCTTTACAAAGTGTACTGATAAGCAGCGTGCCCCAGGTAGTCAGAGAAGGTCGTGCAGCCATCTTTGTTTCTACAAGCTCTGCGGTTGCTTTAAGACGTTCCGCGTTCGCTCCTGGCGTCTATAGGCGCCACTTCTCTCTGTAGGAGACTCACATGAACCTACAAATGACAACAAGCCGCCTTCTTCCTGTCACTGCAGAAAGACCCAGAGCGGTCGTCTGTCAGGAAATCCCTCAGTGGGCTCCATGTGTAATGCGCCCCCACACCTTTTGAACTCTTAGCTAATTGTCCTCCCTGCTTCACTGCTGTGTGAGGATCCCATCTCACTCGCCCAGGAGTGAAAGGGTTACAACAGGAGTTATGGTGGGTTTACACGGGTCAGGACGAGCTGTGGGGCAAACGATGCCACTCATCCCTGTGATGCTGCGATAGCGGCTGGAAATTTTTTATGAAAAGGATATTTTTATTTTTTTTAAAGTAATACAGCGGGGAAAAAACGATATAACTTTGGTATGTGATTGTTTTTAATTTTTTATTTCCCCATCTGTGATGCATTTATATTAGTGTAGGGACCCACTACAAAGCAAGGAGCCGTGAAGTGGTTAGTGGGCTCATGTATCTTGGCCAACATCCAACCAATGCCTTGCATTTATTACCCTATTTCCCTGAAAATAAGACATACCCTGAAAGTAAGACATAGCATGATTTTCCAGAATTTTTGTGGATGCAAAATGATTTTTCAGGCTTTTTGAGGATGCTTGAAATATAAGCCCTACTCCAAAATTAAGCCCTGCTAACAGTTAATTAAAAAAGTCAACTACAAAGCAAGGAATCGTGAAGTGGTTAGTGGGCTCATGTATCTTGGCCAACATCCAACCAATGCCTTGCATTTATTACCCTATTTCCCTGAAAATAAGACATACCCTGAAAGTAAGACATAGCATGATTTTCCAGAATTTTTGTGGATGCAAAATGATTTTTCAGGCTTTTTGAGGATGCTTGAAATATAAGCCCTACTCCAAAATTAAGCCCTGCTAACAGTTAATTAAAAAAGTCAACTACAAAGCAAGGAATCGTGAAGTGGTTAGTGGGCTCATGTATCTTGGCCAACATCCAACCAATGCCTTGCATTTATTACCCTATTTCCCTGAAAATAAGACATACCCTGAAAGTAAGACATAGCATGATTTTCCAGAATTTTTGTGGATGCAAAATGATTTTTCAGGCTTTTTGAGGATGCTTGAAATATAAGCCCTACTCCAAAATTAAGCCCTGCTAACAGTTAATTAAAAAAGTCAATTTAAATAGTGTCCAGGCAGCTATACATGTAAAAAAGTTAAACCTTTTTGAACAAAAATTAATATAAGACACTGTCTTATTTTCAGGGAAACACGGTATCTGTCATTCACATGCAGCGTGGCTTTAAGACTCCAGGGGGAGCCCAGGGTGGCAGTACCAATGTGGTTCACCGTTTGAAGTGCAGGGCAAACCGCTGAATTATCATGGCGTCATTAATAGGTTGCTGGTCTGCATGGTGAACTACATATATCAGAATGGTCTGGCAAACTGTATCCACTATGTGTGGGAGTGTACTCCAAGCATCCACCCCCCTCATTATCAAGAGGCAGTGTGATTGGTTGTTTTATCGGTGCCCTCACAGGTGTTATTGGCTCCTCCATTTGGTAGTCAGCTACCTGCATGGTGAGAGGAGGATGCATCTATATGCACTCCTCAGTCAGTAAGTAACGGCCATTTTCTGTGATTGTTTTTAATTTTTTGTTTTCCCTTCTGTGACGCAACTTTGGTATGGTAGGAACCGTACCGACCGACCGAATAAAGTTATCATGCAGTATGTAAGCCATAAATACAAGGCCCCACTAAAGATGGCGGAATGACATTTTTTTCCATTTCACTCCTCTTTCACTCCTCTTAGAAATGTTTCAAACCTTGTCAGTACATTATATGATACATTAAATAGTAGTACTACATTTCCACGTGAATTCCATCTCTAAAAACCGTGGCTTTCTGCTGTGCTATTTAGCGCAGATTTAGGCCTGCAAATGGGCAAAATCCACATGTGGAATCCCGACACGGAATTCCGTACTGAAGAAGTGCTAAAAATATCCTGCATGGTAATGCCCCGCAGAACAAGGGTGGCATATTATGTAAGCCATGCATATCTAAGGGGTTAATGTCCATGCTCGGGGTGAAGGGCTCGCTGCGGGGCCTTTTCTAGTTAAAGGGAACCCACCAGCAGTTTTTCACAAAAAAACAAAACCGTAAGCCAATAGAAGTACAACGATGCAGGATCTGCCTTTCCTACAGTGTTTTTGCTTTGAATGGGGCTAACAGAATCTGTGTCAGGGGCTTAGCGAAAGGCTCATGGGCCCCGGGTGTAAAAGTTTATCTCGGGACTGCCCAGCTTCTCTTAACCCCTATACGCAGAGGCGTAACGTGAAGCTCCTGGGCCCCAATGCAAAACCTGTAACAGGGCCCCCAACTATAATGTTTTATTCATAGTACTGGGGCCCCTATATGGAGAAGAGAGGCCTTATTACATCACTGTCTATTTCTCCATGGAGGAGTGGGAGTATTTAGAAGGACACAAGGATCTGTACAAGGACGTCATGATGGAGGACCACCAGCCCCCCCCCCATCATCAGGTAATAGACAGGACTAAATCCACACGGCCTTTATTATTTGTATGTAGAGAATGAATTCGAAAAAAAGGTTTGGTACCATGTTAGCCAGTAGAGCAAAATGTGATTGTTCCCAACAAGAGAAACCAAGTAGTCTTGTAGATATGATAATATGATACCTTTTAATGGCTACCAAAAATATATGAGGTTGTTGCGAGCTTTCGAATATCTCAGCATTCTTCCTCATGTCTGTGCCTTGCCTCTTTATCAGTGGACTATTTAAGTATGTGTTTTTATTTCCTTACCTATCCTGCTGCAGTATCCTTCCAAGTGCAAATGAATCACATCCATGTCTGTGCCCTGTCATAAGTATGTGTGTGTATATATATATATATGCATGCCTCTTCAAATCTATTGCAGTATGCTGAGGAAGTATCCTGATAGATTTTAAAGCTTGCTATAACATCACGTATTTTTGTTAGCCATGTAATACATACTTGGTTCTTTTCTTGAGTGAGCAGACCTACTACTGAATGGGTTAAACAGCTCCATTACAGGGGGGTTTCTGAGACTAGAATATTGATGGCCTATCCTCATGAATATAAGATTAGTGTGATCAAACACCAGACACCCCCATTGTTTAGCTGTTTTTCTAAACAGTTGTGCCAGTGCCTGGAGCTGCTGTGTGACAAAAAGACCCAGAGCCATACCCAGTTTTGTGACTCCCATTCACCTGAACAGGGCTGAGCCTGCACTAGCAGAGAGACTCGGAATAGTTGATAGCCCGGCAGCTAATTTTGGACCCCGGACATTTTGATATTAGTAACTTATGCCAAGAATAGGTCATCAATGCCTTATCCTTGGACAACACCTTTAAACCTTTCCCTTGGCATCCACTCTTAATTTTTTCATTTTTTTTCCATCTCTGCGTTGTAACGACATAACGTTTTTATTTTCGTGTTGATGTGGCTGTATGCTTCTATGGACACACATCCAGATGCCTCTGATTACTAGTTCTTACGTGTGTCCCCAGTAATTACTGAGGAAGGACTGTTTTTTACTCAAAACGCAACTTTCATTTGCTGAGAACGGAGAAGTTGAGCGAATCCTTCTGCATATATGTACGTTCCTCACATCATCCGGCTGTGCCTTATTCCCAGTTCTCTTCACTCTTGATGGTGCTATCACTGGCACGTCCAGTCTTGCCGGCTTGACATTATCTGGGTTGGCTGCATCTGTCCCAATGAGAATTTTGATCTCCTCCACGTCCTACTGGGGTTTCTCCACTCCTTTCCTTTATCTATCATTACTAGAGATGAGCGAGTATACTCGCTAAGGCACATTACTCGAGCGAGTAGTACCTTAGCCGAGTATCTCCCCGCTCGTCTCTAAAGATTCGGGGGGCGGGGAGTGGCGGGGGAGAGCGGGGAGGAACGGAGGGGAGATCTCTCTCTCTCTCCCCCCAGCCGCAACTCCCCTGTCACCCACGCCGACCCCGAATCTTTAGAGACGAGCGGGGAGATACTCAGCTAACACACTACTCGCTCGAGTAATGTGCCTTAGCGAGTATACTCGCTCATCTCTAATTATTACCTATAAGGATCATGTGGCATGTTTTGAAGAGACCCATCTAAATCATTCTTAAGATTGTGCCTGTTACTACAACATGCAGACACTGGTGACTTATGGGATATAAAATACCTTTGTAAGGATCTGTGTTCGGAGTTTGGTAGGATGCACCTGTCCTTCAATTTTAAATGTCGCCATGTATCAAGATTCGACCACTTGTTTGACTCCAAAAAATGTCATTTGATAAGTGTTATTGTAACTGTGGATATGCCATATAAATCCTTCAGGTAGATGATGCTGTCCAGACAACAGCGACATGAAGGGTTCTGGGTAAGACAGTGTAGGTTCTAGTTTAACCTTGCCTTGTTCCCCAAAAATAAGACCGGGTCTTATGTTAATTTTTGCTCCGAAAAATGCATTAGGGCTTATTCTCAGGGGATGTCTTATATTTCAATGAACAACAATCTACATTTATTTATATATAGTCATGTCTTCACAATGTGGAACATCATTATAACTCTCCATCCCTGAATTCTAGGGATCTGCGGGTCAAAATACATATATTTCTTGTTTATCTGCTTACATCTGGTATTGTGAAGTAGTGAATAGTGGATAGACCCTCCCCCCCTCAAAGACTGCACGAGACCCAAAACAATAAGGGTGGGCGAGTGACGGGCTATCACATATAGATCGGGTAGTCCAGTTTCACTGCCAAGTGTAGCGGTTGGTTCTCCCTTGGAACCGGAAGCAGACACATCCCTCTAATGGAAACTCAGGAGTGGAGTGACGCAGCAGGACTACGCAATCTGTATGTGAGAGCCCGGAACTTGCCAATCCTTATCGTTTTGGGTCTCATGGAGTCCTTTGAGTGTGATTCTTTTGGGGGTGTCTGTTTTTTTTCTCCTGCTGCATACTATTGCCAATTGATTTAACTTTTTTATATGTATGGCTGCCTGGACACTATTAAAATGGACTTATTTATGAACTGCAAGTAAGGCTTATTTTTGAAGTACGGCTTATATTTTGAGCATCCTCAAAAATCCTGAAAAAAAAAAATCATGCTAGGGCTTAATTTTGGGGTAGGTCTTATTTCAAGGGAAATGGTAGTTGATAACACAGCCCAGGTAATTAATCTTTAAATTTCAAAGGCCAACAAAATTGGCATACACTGGTTATTTGTCCGAGACAGACTAATCTGTCTTTTTGATACTCAATGTCTAAATCGTATCTTAAAGGGGTTGTCCCGCGAAAGCAAGTGGGGTTCAGCACTTCTGTATGCCATATTAATGCACTTTGTAATGTACATTGTGCATTAATTATGAGCCATACAGAAGTTTTTCACTTACCTGTTCCGTTGCTAGCGTCCCCGTCGCCATGGTGCCGTCTAATTTCAGCGTCTAATCGCCCGATTAGACGCGCTTGCGCAGTCCGGTCTTCTCCCTGGTGAATGGGGCCGAAGAGCTGGTCCTCGTAGCTCCGCCCCGTCACGTGTGCCGATTCCAGCCAATCAGGAGGCTGGAATCGGCAATGGACCGCACAGAGCCCACGGTGCACCATGGGAGAAGACCCGTGGTGCATCGTGGGTGAAGATCCCGGCGGCCATCTTAGTAAGGTAAGGAAGAAGTCGCCGCAGCGCGGGGATTCGGGTAAGTACTAAACGTTTTTTTTTTTTAACACATGCATTGGATTTGTCTCGCGCCGAACGGGGGGCCTATTGAAAAAAAAAAAAACGTTTCGGCGCAAGACAACCCCTTTAACTCTGAAAATTCTTTATGAATCCATGGGGTGTGTAGATGGCCCTCACAAGAACCAGTATGACGAAGATCAAGAATCATGGCATTCTAAAGTTCGATATCATGAACTTGATCATGTGGTTAGGCGAGCAGATTGTTGCAATGGTGGTTTTATATCCCATACAATAACATAGCATACTCTATCACTAGAAATGATTTTTCCTCTCTGTTTAAGGATCCTTTCAAATGGGCCGATTCTCATGCGAACGAGCGAACAAGTGAGTTATGTTACCACTAGCTCGTTCGCTTTCATGCATCCTGTTTGGACAGTGTAGTACACAGATGGGCCTGTAGAGGGCCAGAGACAGGACTTCTGGTGCGAGGGGGGGTGGGGGGGAGAGAGAGGGATAAAAGCCGGGGAGAGAGAGAGAGAGAGAGATAGAGAGAGACAGACAAGACAAAAGATGCTATTCCTGAGCCGTGTTTACCCGTGTGGTACGCCATTTCTGGTATGAGAGGTCAGCGATCCCGAGGCAAGAATACCCCCCTTGCGACAACAGGTACAGGCATCGCTGGCTCGTTCAAGGGAGCATTGTTCAGTATCATTCGAACGATAAGTGAACAAGCGAACGATGATTTTTAGGAATGCATAAAATGAACAACGAGCGAAAAGCGAACAATTCTTGTTCGTCATTCAGTTGTTGTCTCGTGTTTAGACCAAAGGATTATCGTTGACTTTTGCACATTTTAATGTTTTTTTGAATGATGATCGTTCCATCTAAAGGCACCCTAAGATTCTTGCGAGTGTTGAGAAGTGTGCCTTTATCAGTAGTGATAAGTAGGTTCCTCTGTTCAAAAGTCTCTTCAGCACCTTGAGAGGTGTGCCTTTCTCTATGAATACTCCTTCCCCTCAGAAGACTTCAAATGCTGGGAGAAATGTCCAGCCATCCACCTCGGATCTACACATAATGGATGGATGGAATTCTACCAATTCCTGCCCACAGTATTCTCCGTATACTTCACTAGAATCAGGGCCATACACAAACACAGCCACTTTTCTGTTGAAGTATATGGAGAGTGCAGTGGCCAGGAATTTCTGGACTAAGATCAGGTAATATTTGCATATAGCTGTACAGGAGCCACCAGTATGAATTTTACTAGCTGACCCTTGGCACCCCACTCCGACTACTTTCTATTCAGCAAATTGTTATGATGCCTGTTCACACAAAAGGATTTGCAACAGATGATCAATGATTTTCAAGTCCGCATGAAGATCCAATCAATGATAAGCTAACGATTTATCACTGAACGTTTGTTCCCTACATGTGTTTACATCTGACATTTATCATGCAAATCACTCGATTTAATAATAATACTACATGATTAATGATAATCATGTGGTTTGTCTGAATCTATCTAAAGCTAGCTGGTCCTTCCCGTGTGAAGAAGATTCAGTTGTTCTCTGCAATGTCTGTCGAATTGCATCTTGCGATGGGCTTACCTATTGGAGTTACTGTCATTTTGTTGGCTGTTACATTTTGATTCTGTAAAGATTTTTCCATCGAGACATAATATGGCAAAAAAGTGAAAAAGGAAAGAAAAGGGAAATAAAAAAAATCACCTAATGGGCAAAATTAGCCACACAGTATGGAATTAGAGATGAGCGAGTAGTGCCTTAGCCAAGTATCTCCCCGCTCATCTCTAAAGATTCGGGGGCCGGTGCGGGTGACAGGTGAGTTGCGGCGGGGAGCAGGGAGGAGCGGGGGGGGGGGGGGGGGAGAGGGAGAGATAGATCTCCCCTCCGTTCCTCCCCGCTCTCCCCCACCGCTTCCCGCCCCCCCCCCCCCCCCCCCCGAATCTTTAGAGACGAGCGGGGAGATACTCGGCTAAGGCACTACTCGCTCGAGTAATGTGCCTTAGCGAGTATACTCACTCATCTCTATATGGAATGTAAACTTTGCCATTGAATAAATATGTCAGATTTATGAGACTCTTTAAGGTTACAATCACATGTAACGGAATGTCAATGGATGTTCCGCACTGGAAAAGCTGCACTAGAATCCATTGGTGTGAATGTTGGTGCAATTCCACAGGTGATCTTCTCAATAGAAGGGGTGAAGTCTTATGCGGATCCACACCGAAATCCATGTCAAAATTGCACCAATGGGTTTTTCACATGGAAATGAGGGCAATTCTGGTGTAGGTTCTCGTTGTGGAAAATCCAAACCAATTCTACTACATGTGAACATACTCTCGAAGAGAAATTCTTTGTTGCCCATAGCCACCAATCACAGAGCAGCTTTCATTTCTTAACCCTCTGCTATCCAATTTTGGATTCAGGGTTTCCTAGGGGGCTTTCTCTTTCAGCCATTATACAATGGCGCCATCTGCTGGCTAGAGCAGTACTGCGGTATGAGACATGCTGGAGAGGCCCCCGACAACAGAGCGGCCAGTAATATACAATAAGAATACCCTGACGGACGTCTTCCGACATCGGAGCTGTACAGCCTTCAATCAGAATGTCTTCAGATGTCAGACAGTGGATTGGAAAGGTTTAAAATGAAAGGAGCTTCCCGATTGGTTGCTGTGAGCAACAAAAAGTTACATTTCTTTTACATTTTTTTATTAGTATTTTTTTGTGCACTTTAAACACTCAACACAACAAAATGTTTCTATTTCAGACCGTGTCATGAGTTTGCAGCAATATATTTCAAGAAAATAGGTCAATTGCAAATGGAAAAATGAGTACTACACATGCACATAAATATCAATTTACATGAAACAGCTTAAAATGTAGTGTTTAAATCACTTAATTTTGACATTGAGGGAACAGGTTGTCATGGAAAATAGAGATTTTGGACGAACCTCGCATGCAAATATCTTTATTACTTTGGAGATGACAGATTTTGATGAAACCCAGTCTGTAATATGACTTCATAAAGTAGCTACATTATAAAAACCCATGAAAATTGGACCAAAAGTTGTTGAGTTACATGCAAACAGATGTGTTTTATGAGGAGAGATTAGATGCAGTTAAAGGGACGGGGTCAGCAAAATGCTTTCTATTAATTAAAAACAGATAGTGACATTTTTTTGTAATCCGTTTTCAATTTCTGATTGTAGAATTTTTTATTCCATTGGCTAAATATACCTATGGGAGGGGGGGGGCATCTGTACTGGGGTTAGATTGAACAGCACTTAGAAAATATACTTCACAGCAGCTTAATGGGTCAGTCACACAATAGACAGGAGGGGACCCATTGATCTGTATGGGAGACTATACTAGGCATGCTATGTAACCTGTGAAGAGGCCATGGTGCAAGGGGGGGGGGGGGAGGGGGGAGTAGATAGTCAAATCATATCACCTATTGCGAATGGTGGATCCTGAGTTATCTACATATAGGTGTTATTCCCCATTTATACGCAAAAATGATCACTCAAAATTCATTCAAAAGATAGGATGATTGACAGTTTGAGCGATCATTTTGCATAAGCTACAAAAGCTTATTAGCTTCATTTGCATGCAAATGAGCCTGCCCGAGCTGTATGCAGATAACAGCAGGTAGTCTATTATCTGCATACAGTCCCTTTGTTCTGCCATGGGAAGGCAACTGAATACAATGTTATCAGCGCTCCCATGGAGAAACACAGCTATCGGCTCTCCAGCTGAATGATGGATTTTAAACTCAACTAAATATCATCAGACAAAAAGCAAACGATGGTAGCATTTACATGCAAGTATTATCACTCAAAGGATATAATTTGTACACATTTTGAGTGATAATCGTTGCGTGCAAATTGGGCTTTACCTCTCAGTGTAATCCTACCTGTGATATTAGTGAGATGACTGCTGAAAAGTTTTCTCTAGAGATCAGGAAGTGACAGACTAGCATTAGGGTCTGTGCTCAGTGTGAAAAATGCTGAATTTTAGATTTTTTTTTGTCATGTTTTTGAAACACAAAATCACAAAAATTGATAAATAATATATGAATCACATTTTTGTGTTAAGCATATTAAGTAATTTTCGGATGACACCATCCCTTAAACTATATTAATGTGAAGCATTCTATGCACATGGTTGGTATATAGGTGTGTGATCTGGATTCTATTTGCGTTTTGTATAATTAGCATTTATTGGTAATGGGATACATTTCTTAATCATGATTTAGTGCTTGACATAGATTTCCCTTTCTCCTGTGCAGCATGTCATTTTTCTTTGACTTTAACTGTTTACTTATAGTATTTGTCAATCAAATAATGAAAAAAACTTCCTTGATGAGTTATTTGATGTTTATGTGGGTAAAACATTCCACTATCAGAATATGAATATGGCTTTGCCATTGTGCCTTTCTTACATGGTCAACAAAACGTGATTTCCAGGTATATAATCTGCATCCCAAAAAATGAATATGGCTTTTCATGCGCATGAATTCTCCGATGTATTAGAAAATCTCATATACCAATAAAACACAGAGGCATAGGAGGGAGTGGTAAAGCGGGGCATGTGCCCCGGGCGCCAGTAGGATTGAAAACAGGGGGATGCGCTGCCATTGGTCCGGAAAATCTGTTTCATCTATGGTGAGTTGAAGAAATTATCCATCTGCAGCGACCAATGTACATACAGATCGGATCTCCCCTAAATTGCAGTATATACGAGGCTGTAATATACAGACGGGTCCCACTGCAATGATTAGGATAGGAGAAATATTGTAGTGTAGTATATGAGCGAGCTGGCTCATAGTTCAAGTCTCCTTAGTGGCACTAAAATGAAAAGGTTAAAAATGCCTAAAATATATATATATATATATATATATATATATATATACACTTTGTAAAAAAATCAAGCACCTAGAAGGAGTTGTCTTTCTTCTGTTAAACTCAGTATGCAGTTACATCTCAGACAGATATGCAAATTAGAGGTGTGCCATAAGTAGATGAAAGATCTTGGCACCTGAAGCCCTAAAAGTGGTTCAATCCTTGGCTAATAAAAAGCCTCTCAGAGGCTACTTGTCCGTAGTTGGCCTTTTTTCCATTTGTGTAGAGCAAAGAACTGTCCCCTACTTAAGCTGTTCTAAACACTGTTAGGAGGTATTAGGACCACTGTATGCATGAAGGCATGCATACAAGCTAACCAGGCTCAGGCTCGGCAGACCACCAGCAGAGAGGATCATCTGATCATCTGACAACCACGAACAGCTCCTACTGTTTCATTGTCCACCAGCTGAAAACAGGTGGCGCCATCGTTATAGCTCCCTGTGTCTGTTGAACTATTTTCAGATGCCTGGCTGAAGGTCTCATGGCAGCCATTACTTGTACGGCCTTTGACACCCACCGTTACCTCCGTTTGTAGTGGTATGAAACTGCACTGCTATGGAGTGGAACCAGGCTTAGTTTGGGCACTGATGACGGCCATTTTTGTGTCTGAGGACTTAGGGGTAAGTACCTCAATCCTGCCTTTGCTGAGGAGCAGCACACTGCTCCCACTGCTGGTGTGATGGTCTGGGGGAAGGGGGGGCATTGCATATGACGGTAGGTCTCCCCTATAGTGCTACGAGACAATGACAGCTCAGCAATACTTTCAGGACATCCTGCGGCCACATTCATTGCCTCTCATGACAGGGCTTCTAGAGGCATTTTCCAGTCTCTTGGAAAACCAACTTCAACAGCCTACAGGTTTGCATGATCTAGAGGCTCAGTTACAGCAAATGTCGAACAATATGCTGCAGGATACCATACGGAACCTGTATGCCTCCATGTCCGCCCATATTACATCTTGTATCCAAGCTACAGGTGGTATAACAGGGTACTAAAGCCTCCATGCCTGCCCATGTCACATCTTGTATCCAAGCTAAAGGTGGTATAACAGGGTACTAAAGCCTCCATGCCTGCCCATGTTACATCTTGTATCCAAGCTACAGGTGGTATAACAGGGTACTAAAGCCTCCATGCCTGCCCATGTCACATCTTGTATCCAAGCTACAGGTGGTATAACAGGGTACTAGAGCCTCCATGCCTGCCCATGTCACATCTTGTATCCAAGCTACAGGTGGTATAACAGGGTACTAGAGCCTCCATGCCTGCCCATGTTACATCTTGTATCCAAGCTAGAGGTGGTACAACAGGGTACTACAGCCTCCATGCCTGCCCATGTTACATCTTGTATCCAAGCTACAGGTCATATAACAGGGTACTAGAGCCTCCCATTTTTCCACAATAAATGATCCTTTTGCTCTGATATTATAATCACACAGAGAAAGTTTCATCCCATTCTGACAACTCCTCCTAGGGGAGGGATTGTTTTTGACAATTAGTGTATAATAGAAAATAATGAAAAATAACACATGTTTTCCCCATTAAAAAATGCCTTCTGTCAAAAACGAGAAAAAATATAAAATTATCATGATATTTAAGTTACATGGTGAATGCCAAAAAACAATACAGTATAAAAATAAAATGGTGTCAACTTGAAAAATATGTTTGGTCAGGTTTGGACTGCTAGATATCTGCTATATGTGGCCATACCCTACAGCTTCAGATGGTAGAGAGAAGAAAAACAATCTTTGGCCGGGTGAAAAAAAATCTAGCTACACCTCTGCGAAAACCGCTTAACGCCTTCTGAATATTAAAATGGCTTCGCATTTGTGTGAATTCTCTAATGTGTAAAAAGCTATTATTTCTGGTTAAAACCTTTCCCACATTCCAAACTTGAATATGGCTTGTCTTCGTGTGAATTCTCTGATGTGAAACACAATCTACTTAATGGTTAAAACCATTCCAACATTCTTAATGTGAATATGGTTTCTGCCCTGTGTGATATTTCTGATGTGTAACAAGATTTGATTTCTGGTTAAAACTTTTCCCACATTCTAAACATGAATATGGCTTTGCTCCTGTGTGAATTCTTTGATGTATTACGAGTTCTGATTTCTGGCTAAAACCTTTCCCACATTCGGAACATATAAATGGCCTCTCTCCTGTATGAATTCTCCGATGTGCAACAAGATGTGATTTCTGGTTAAAACATTTCCCACATTCCAAACACGAATATGGCTTCTCCCCTGTGTGAATTCTACGATGTCTAACAAGAACCGACTTATCTGTAAAAGATTTCCCACAGTCTGAACATGAATATGGCCTCTCCCCGGTGTGAATTCTTTCATGTTTAATAATAACTGATCTATCTGTAAAACATTTCCCACATTCTGAACATGCGAATGGCTTCTCTCCTGTGTGAATTCTCTGATGTGTAATGAGAGTTGCTTTCCGAGGAAAACATTTCCCACATTCTGAACATGAAAACGGCTTCTCCCCTTTGTAAATTTTCTCTTGCTTAGCAAAATGTGATTGGTGGTTAAAACCGTTTACAAGATCTGTGCTGTGAAGGTCTAAGGGTATATGTGAGATAATGGCAGGCTCTTCATAAGTATCTTGTGTAAGACCATGATCTTCCATCTTGATATCTGAAGACATCAGATGTCCCTCTGAGCTCCCGATGTCGTCATCTGCCAAGAATAAAATGGATTTTATTATTTTTAAATCAGAGAACTTATAGGGACTCTCCAATAAAACCTTTTATGGTTTGCCCCTCTACAACAAACTGGCAGTTACTCTATCTTTTATTTTCCTATCAGACTTGTATTGAGGCTCTCATTTGAATGAATAGAGAAAATCACTTTAGGCACACAGCGCAGATGCTGTAGGATTCGGCACAGTGGGGAGCAACTGCACACAGAGGAAACAATGAAAAGTTTTCTGGAGTGCACTTTAATTATATTGATATTTTATAACATTTCTATATAAAAAGTCTGTACAAATTTCTAGTTATGTAGCAAAATTCAATTAATGCAGGCAGAGGTGGCAAGACTGATCCCAATTTACCAGTAGACATCAGAGCAACGACCAGTAGATCATGATGTTAGGCTACCAGGCAGTTCTCATGCAGTTTTCCAGCCGGCAGCTTCTTAGGTTCACATTTCAGTTTGCTCGTCGCTAATGTTTTATAGTTAAATGCTAAGTGAAATATGATACGGGGAAACAGTTGTTACAGCAGATTATATGGACCCACTGTGCCTCACAACTGATTTGACTTTGGCTAGATCCAGGAACAGCACCTGGGATTTTGAACCCTTTCACCCCATCAAACAGGATCTGCTCTTCACTGCTATGGATCCCAGACCATTACCTTAGAAAAAGTTTTAGTTAAGAGGCAGCTGACCTAGCATAGTAAGGCCTCATTTCCACGGGCAAAATAGGATTTAAGATCCACAGCGGATCACCCGCATGCGGATCCGCATCCCATAGGGATGCATTGACCACCCGCAGGTAGATAAATACCTGCGGATGGTCAATAAAAGGGAATTTTAAAAAAATGGAGCATGAAAAAATCTGGACCATGCTCCATTTTCGTGCAGGTCTCCCGCAGGCCTCTATTGAAGCCTATGGAAGCCATCAGGATCCACGGGAGACCTAAAATAAGAATAACTTACCCGCAGCGGACCGGGCAGTTCTTCTCTTCTTCACGGCCGGATCTTCTTTCTTCGGCCGGGCGAAGAAAGAAGATCCGGACTTGAAGAGGAGAAGAACTGCCCGGTCCGCTGCGGGTGAGTTAATTCTGATTTTAAGCGCTCATGTCCGCGTGGCAGGAGGGACCAGCTACGGATTCTCCATATAGAATCCGTAGCGGGCCTGATTTTCCCCATGGACATGAGGCCTAACAGTGTGTAAGGCTTAGAAAAAAGACCTATGCTTGTCCGGTTCAGCCTGTTACGCCCCAAGGTTGATCCAGAGGAAGACAAAAACACTCCATGAGGTAGAAGCCAATTTTCCTCATTTTAGGGGAAAAAAATCCTTCCTGATTCCATTCTGGTAGGAATAATCCCTGGATCACCGAAACTACTGAACTAATCAGTGACTATAACATGTAATATTGCTACACTCCAGGAAGGGATCCAGGCCCCTCTTGTACTCTTATCGCATTCGCCAGGCAGAGAGTTCCACAGTCTCACTGCTCTTACAGTAAAGAACCCCCTTCTATGCTGGTGATGAAACCCTCTTTCCTCTGGACGTAGAGTGCGCCCCCTTGTTACTGTCACAGTCCTGGGTATAAAGAGATCTCTGTATTATATTTATACATAATTATTAGGTCGCCCCTCAGCCATCTGTTTCTTTTTCTGAACGAAATAATCCCAGTTTTGATGACCTCTCTGGGTATTGTAGTCCATCGATTCCGTTTATTAATTTAATTGCCCGTCTTTGAACCTGCTCAAGCTCTGATATGTCCTTCTTGAGTACCCGTACCCCAAACTGTCCACAATATTCCATGTGTTGTCTGACCAGTGACTTGTAAAGAGGAAGAACAATGTTCTCGTCATGTGCCCCTAGACCCCATGATCTTACTTGCCTTGTCAGCAGCTGCCTGGCATTGGTTGTTTCAGTTGAATTTCCGGTCAATTAAAACCCCCAAGTCCTTTTCCATGTCGGTGTTCCCCAGTGGTTTCCCATTTAGTGTGTAATGGTGACATGTATTTCCTCTGCCCATGTGCAGAACTTTACATTTATCATTGTTAAACCTTATTTGCCACTTTTTCGCCCAACTTATTCGGATCCATTTGCAGTCTGTCATCTCTTGTGATAATTTTGTATCATCTGCAAATACTGATATTTTACTGTAAACGTTAATAAATATGTTAAAAAGAATAAGGAAAAGATTATTGACCCCTCTAGTAACGGTGACCCAATCAGAGTAGGTACCATTTATAACGCCCCTCTGCTTTTTGTCACTGTGCCAGTTACTTACCTACTTGCACAAATTCTCGGCCAGACCAATCCTTCTCATATTATATGACAACCTTTTATGCGACACAAAAATCAAGGAAAAATCAAGATATTCAAGGTCCAGTGACTCTCCCCAGTCCAATCTAGAACTTACATCCTCGTTGAAGCTAATTAGATGGCTTGACAGTAGCAACTCTTCAACTCACTCATGCTTACATGGGTTATACAGCTATTTTCCTCGAGGTCCTCCAGGATAGCATCTCTTAGAAACCCTTCAAACGTTTTACCCACAATAGAAGAATAAAGGCCCTTTTACACGCAACGATTATCGCTCAAAATCCGTCCAAATGACCAAAAGTGAGCAATATTCATTATGTGTGAAAGCAAAACTATTGCTCACTTGTTGTTAGCGGTTGTTCAAGCTGATTTTTCTGTCAACTTAAATGACCTTGTTGGCATTCACTGGCTTCTCATGCCGTGTGAAAACTTATAGGAAGCGCTGAGCGGGAAGCAAAAAGCTGACGAGAAGCCAGCAGGACTTTCAGTTTGAATGCATGGCACAAGCACTACTGACCTTAGCGGTGTCGTCAACCCCATAAACCCTCACCCCTCCCCCCCCCCGAAATAATGGAAAGGTATTCTAGACTAAACATAGTCCAACATGTGCATAGTTTGACTATGTTTAAGCCACTATAGCCTATGAATCCATGAAATGCTACATTTTCATCCATTTCTTAGATAAAAAAAATGTGTGTTTCATGGATGAACATATGCCAATTCTCATGGCCTCTGACTGGGGAGAATCTGTAATGGTTTTCTGCATTTAGCAGTTACTTACCCGGCCACTGGTATATAAGTATCTCCTCCTTACACAGCTGATCCCCCCTCACTTGTGTCTCTGTAGCATCAATAGGGATCAGATCTTCATTCGGATTCACCAGCTGTGAAATAAATATTGTAAAAGTCATCACACAGTTGGAGAAGTCGTGTGGAAGGTTTTATATGGCCAGAAAAGGTCATTAATTAGTATGAGGAGCCGGAATGACATGACAGCAGTAGTGATCTGGGCCAAATAGCTGCAGGTCTCCTGTATAACTCCAACCTGTAGCTTCTTTATTCCAACCAGAAGTCACCAGAACCAGAAAATAGTGATAAGATGCGGAGATCTAATGTCTGCGGTCGGCTGTAATCCTGCCATCTCCAGCTTCCTCATTACACAAGTATCAGTCATATAATAAGACTGAACACAAGACCTTCCCAGACCAGAGGGGAGATTTCATGAGACCTTCTCTCCATCTACCTGATCATCCTGTGGAAGAAGAGGACGGGGACATCTCTCCGCTGCTGTTCTCTTACTGGATCTACCTGCAGAAAACACAGACAGCCACTGAATTCATTCTTGTGATTGTTTTCAGTACGAGAAACCAAGTAATCTTGTAGATATGACACCTTCTAATGGCTAACAAAAATACATGATGTTATTGCAAGCTTTCGGACCTCTCAGGATCCTTCCTCAGGCATAATGAATAATACCAGTGCAAATTAGTTTTGCTAGGTCTGTGCTTTTTCATGTGTGTACATTTGTGTATATATGTATATTTATAATGTCCCATCCAGATCTGTTTGTTTATGCCTGAGGAAGGATCCTAAAAGGTCTGAAAGCTTGCAGTAACCTCATGTATTTTTGTTAGCCATTAACAGGTATTATATCTACAAGATTACTTGTTTTATCTTACTGAGAACAATCACATTTTGCTCTACTGGCTAACACCGTACCAAATCTTATTTTTCAAATTCATTCTCTACATACAGATAATAAAGTCCCCGTGTATTTAGTCCTGTCTATTACCTGGTGATAGGGGGGACTGGTGGTCCTCCATCATGGCGTCCTTGTACATATCCTTGTGTCCTTCTAAATACTCCCACTCCTCCATGGAGAAATAGACAGTGATGTCCTGACACCTTATAGAAACCTGACAACACAATGATACCGTCATCACCCAGACACGTTATACCGCCATAGCGCTACTGTATAATGTCCCAGCATTCCCAGCAGCGTCACCTCTCCAGTCAGCAGCTCAATCATCTTGTTGGTGAGTTCCAGGATCTTCTGCTCATTGATCTGCTCCAGTATCAGGGGGTGAGGTGGAGGCCCTGTAATTGGGCTCAGGGGTCTTCCTAATCCATCAGACACCGGGGCCTGACAGCCATCACTAGAAGTCTTCTTCACTACCGTGTAATCCTGTTTATGGGGAGATACATCCATAAATATCCCTGCAGACATTCCCAGAGTCCTTCATGTCTCCCGTCATATCATGTTATTAAAGGGGCTGCCCAGATTCAAGACAAAAACAGCACTGTTAGCTAACTGAGTGAAACAAGCCTTAATTACCTGTGATATGCAGCACCACCATTCAGGTTTTCCCTACTGAGCGATGACATGACGTCTACAACACATCACTGCTGCAGCCAATCACTGGCCTCTGAAGTACACCAATAATAATACCATATAATGCCTGCTGAGGCCAATCATGTAATACCGACATGACATCTTCACTGAAGCTGAGTTAACAGTGCCCAGTGAGTGGAGCGACAGTGCTGGATCCAGTTTCCCAACAGTGCTCATTTTTTCTCTAAATCAGGACCGCCTCTTTAACATCGATAAGAATGATGGAACGTGACGTCATCCCCAGAATCTCTCACCTCTCCTGTAAGCTGGAAGAGTATCTCTAGGGTGAGGTTGAATATACTCTCCGCCATCTTGTCCCTCTTCCTCTCCATACTTGTCGGGTCAATCAGGAATATTATCTGATATAGAAGATATCAGCCGAGGATCCTGAATGGGGAGAAGACGAGACAATGTAACATCATACACCCCCTCCCCCCCCCCCCCCATAATAATACAATTACTGGAGAGAATAAGAGTAAACCGGCGAGGAGGTAATAAAGTGTAGATGTTGTGTTCTCTTTTTTTTTGTATGGGATGGAACAGGAGTTGAATAGTTGATCAAAGCAGTTGCTCCATGGTGAAAGCACGTTCCACCGTCACAATACGGCTAAGGGCAATTACATGCCACATCGGTAATTCCAATATAAGGTAGAGGTCAGCGAGTTCCAAAGTGTTACCATCTGGGATCACAAGAGCTAATAATACACATGTGCCTGGAGTCTCTGCCCGGGTGTGCGGCTCTTGGCAGGGGTCCCTCAGTGACTCTGGGGGAGGCCCCATCTCACCACAGTGGTCACTTTAGATTTGCCGCAGGAGCAAATGAACAAGGCACTCCGGAACCTGTGAGCTGCCTCCATGGTTGACCTGTGCTATCGTGCTGCTGTGATCTACCAAGACCCCTCAGTGCATATCTATCTACCACCTTTCAGTTTTTTTCTACTACGGAGACCCACTACAGAATGTGCATTGCTCATAATCCGACCTCTATCCCAGTCGTCCTGGAGCCCTGACTGTGTTATCCTCTGCTTGGGACACTTTGGGGCGCCCTACAGCTACAGGGTGCATCTGTCCTTAGTGGGGTCTGGACTTTGCTGTGGGAGTGATACTCCATTTGAAATACCCTCTTTGCTAAAACCATCATATTGATGGTCTGCCTCCGCGCAGTTCCACAATGGTCACCATTTCATTTTAATAACGGTTATCATGGCCCGGCCCTAATCTTTTAGGATCTTCGCCCTAAGGGTCTGCATTATTTTTCTGTGGGTGATTAGGGTCCCTTCCTGGTACGATCTGAGCAATCCTGAAACAGGTTTAACTCCAACCAATTCAAGAGACTGGTGACCAAAACCTGTATGCAAGAACTGGTATATATTTCCAGTAAACTGATAGCTTAAGCCTGCTTAGGCGATATTACAACAAAGAAGTCCTCCTTTCCCTCATTGCATGATCAGTCTAAATATATAGGGAGACAATACAGAGATCTCTCCCACGATCTAGTTCTACCCAGTACTGTGACTGTAACAAGGGGGCACCTTCTATGTCTAGAGGAAAGAAGGTTTCTACACCGATATAGAAGGGACTTCTTTACAATAAGAGCGGCAAGACTGTGGAATGTTCTGCCTGAGGATGAGGTGATGGCGAATTTGATAAAAGAACCCATGAGGGGCTATCCTGCGGGACCCGCAGCACACCCGGAGTTACAGTTCCAGGTGTACCGCAGATCAGACGGCTTCCATTGGCTTCAAAGGAAGGTGTTTCTGCGGGATCAGCGGCAAAATGGAGCATACTGCGATTCCAGAATTTATACCCGCCCGTGGACATAAGCCCTTAAATGGGGAAAATTGGCTTCTATCTCATTGTTTTTTTTTATCTTCCTCTGGATCAACATTGGGGGATAATAGGCTGAACTGGATGTTCAACTGCATCTGCTATACATGTTACCTTTATTATACCCGCATAGCCATAAACTACTACTGCCACAAGGTAGTCCTATCCATGTCAACTATCTAATATTCACCCCAACCGGATATGAATGCAGTGGATGTAAGAAAATAACTGCCTAATCCTTCAGCATGACTTATTGTTGACGAAAGTGTGGTTGCGTTATGTCTGGGTGCTATGTCTAGGCATTACACTCCGCTCCAACTATACAATACCAAACACCCTCCAAAGAATCCTTTACACACAAGGATGCCAAAATACGGGAAACAACAGGAAGCATCGAACTCTTCCCAGACCATCACAGATGTTTTTCATACACAATCCTCCCCGATTACGATGAACCCAGACCCAAGTTCTTCTGGTCCATTTTCCAAACATGGAGATGCAACTCCAGCTACCTGAAGGTCTTGTTCAAACAAGAACTTCAGGTCGGCTGTCTCCGAGTTTTCAAAACAATTAGAAGAGCCCAAAAAAATTGACAAAGTGGAAAATAAAACAGATGAAATTGTAGAGGCGCTAGATGCAGATAAGACCAGGATTGAGGATCATGAAAGAATAATCACGCAACTTGAATTAAAATTAGAAGAACTGCAAAATCACTCTAGACGAGCTAGTTTGCGAATACGAGGACTAAAGATGTAGTTCTAAATATCTTCCAAGCCTTACTTCCTCAGGCCGACCTGGAAATCTTTCATATTGACCTCATTGGCCAAGCCCTGACTAAGCTGCACAACACAAAGCTTCGCAGAGACATTGTCTTCAAGCTACACTACCCTGAAGCTAGAGGGATCATTTCTGCTGCGAGGAACCTCTTGTCTCTCCCGTTAACAGAGACAGGTGTTCAACTCTTTGTGGATGTCGCCTCCTTCCCACCAGAATGTAGAAGGCAGCTTCGATCAATTACCCTGGCAGTACAGTGAGCTCAGATTCGCTACTGATGGGGCTTCTCCTTCTCTCTCTTTTCAGGTGGAGGGTCGAAAGCACTCTGTTCACACCTTATCGGAAGGTCAAGAGATCCTGAGATCTACCGACATTACAATGGATCCACCATCTGTGCTGAGCACATCTTCTGCAACACCCAGCAAGATTATGGGAGAATCGTCTGCCCGATGCTGCTTTTGAGGATCACCAGGAGGATGAGTATACTCCTCTATCTTGACTGCACCGTGGCAATGTGACGGACGTTGAAATGTAAGTGTGTGTGTATATATATATATATATATATATATATACTGTATATATTTTGGTTGTTTGTTTTATGTAATATGCTTCAAAAAGGCACAATGGTTAATGCCAATATGCATGGCAACTAGTAATAAAGAATTGTACCAGCTGACGGAATGCTGTATGTTGCTGGTTGTTCCCGTTTTGAGCGCGGAGTGTTTTTTTGCTTATACCTTGGATTACTGAAGGGGCCCCAGGTTACCCAGGGAGCCTTCCCATACCCCAGACGTCTCTCCAGTCCGGTCCGGATAGTGGATAAAGGGTACTTTAATTCAGCACCTACGTGGATAAGGGGTACAGGTGGGATTGTCCTGGGCAGGGTAAACCCGGGTGAGTCAATATTCACCCATACCATTGTTTGAATAAGATATTCAGCACGAGGCGCTTTTCTCATAATTCTCTTTACATCACCAGTAACATGACCAATTGGGAGGCGTGAGGACTGGAGTTTGGGAAACACTGGTCTATATGGTCCTGATCAGAATTCATTCTATGCTCCCGAGATCCTGGTCTCATGATTCTGGGGTTGCGATAATCTTCATATATAGTAGGCATGCCTGACTATTCAATGCTTTTGGAAAAACAATTGACCCGTTTAATTACCTCGGCTATAGGTCGCTCCCATGGACGAGATCTCTTTATTCTCCTACTGGGGGACAAGCCAGCTGATATCTGTAAAGCCTCCTTCAAATTGCTACGATATATTACAATGGCAGCCTGTATTTATATTGCACGGCAGTGGTGGCGACAACAATTTGAACCATTGATCAATTACATAAACCAGGGGTCCCCAACCACCGGGCCGCGGACCGGGGCCGGGCCGTTAGGTGGTTAGCGCCGGTCCGCGGCACCACCGGAACTTTTCTTCTAAACACAAGGCACGCGGGCCGAATCCGGCCCGCTGCCTTGTGCTATGTGGCCCGCGGCGTGCCGACGCCACTGACCACTGAGGCGATTACCAGCGGGGGTGCCGCAGCTCCTCACTGGTAATCGCGCTGGTCCCGGCGCACACTGATTGCAGCCAGGATCCTCCTCCCCGAGTCCCCTGCTCATTAGTTCCACAGGAGAGGACTCGGGGAGGAAGCGTGCCGGGCTGCACACTGACGTCTGGGCAAGCAGAGAGGGACCGACGCTGACAGCGGGGAGGAGGTAAGTATATGGGTTGGGAGGGCTGCTAATTACTGGGGGGGGGCTGTTTATTACTGAGGGGTGGGGGCTGCCTGTTACTGGGGGGGCTGCTTACTACTGGGGGGCTGCCTATTACTGGGGGGGCTGCCTGTTACTGGGGGTAGGCTGCCCCCTAACTGGGGGGGGGGGCTGCCTGTTACTGGGGGGGGGGGGGCTGCTGGTTACTGGGGGGAGGGCTGCTTACTACTGGGGGGGCTGCTTACTACTGGGGGGCTGCTTACTACTGGGGGGGCTGCTTACAACGGGGGGTGGGCTGCTTACTACTGGGGGGGCTGCTTACTACTGGGGGGAACTGCTTACAACTTACATATTTTATTCCCCCACGTGAACGGACTCAGAGTTGAATATTAGCCCCGTGTTACTGACAGGAAAAAAAACGGATGGAATACGGATGAAAAACATTCTCGAGTGAGAAATGAGAATTTGTTTTTTTGGGTCTTTTTTAATGTTGCACAGTGAACAATGGAATTAAAAAATTCTATATTTTATTTCTCCCTCAAAAATGTCATCAAGATACAACTCCTCATACGCGATCCTGAGACAAACAAGCCTCACACAGCCAGATCGATGGAAGAACAGGAAAAAAGGTCTTAGAATCATCCATTAACGAAAAGTTTGAAAATGCTTAGTCCTGAAGGGGTTAATGCACTGGTCTCCAAAAAAAAACTATTTTTCTGGTACAAGAACAAAACATGCTGTTTCTGGAAGATAATTCCTCCCTGAATCCAGATCTCATTTCGGAATTTCTGCATCAGCCTCAGTTTTCATTTGATAATGGTTTTTGTAAATGCTTGCGTCGGCGTATGAAGCTATTATGTGTATCTGGCAAAGCGACGCGCTTCTCCTACAAGAGTTCCAAAAAACCCTGTCGGTTCACAAAGAAATCAAAGATATAAGCAACATAAGACTAAAGAGAAGTGAAGAAACACCTAAAAAGATCTTCTCCCTGATGTCCTGCGGTACTTTGCCTCGGGAACGTCTCTCCGTAAGGTCCAGCAGGAGTCGGACAACATTGCGCCATTCCATTTGCCTTAATAACGCTTTTCCATTTGAGAAATGTCCTGGTGGAACCGTTCTCCATGTTCATCACTAACGGCGCCAAGGTTATCCGGGAAGAAGTTCAAATGATCGTTCAAGTAATGTATTTTTAGTGACATGTTACATCCCATACGATGGTATGATCTCAGTATGTGTGTGTGGGGGGTGCTATTACTACGGGGGCCACTGTGTGTGTGGGGGGGGGGGTGCTATTATTATGGGATGTTACATCCCATCCAGTAGTATGATCTCAGTATGTGTGTGTGGGGTGCTATTACTACGGGGGCCACTGTGTGTGTGGGGGGGTGCTATTACTATAGGATGTTACATCCCATCAAGTAGTATGATCTCAGTGTGTGTGTGTGGGGGGGTGCTATTACTATGACATGTTACATCCCATCCAGTAGTATGATCTCAGTATGTGTGTGTGGGGAGGGTGCTATTACTATGAGATGTTACATCTAGAAATGAGCGAGCGTACTCGCTAAGGCAAACTACTCGAGCGAGTAGTTCCTTATGCGAGTACCTGCCCGCTCATCTCAAAAGATTTGGGTGCCAGCGGGGAAGAGCAGGGAGGAACGGGGGAGGAGGGGAAATCTCTCTCTCACTCTCTCCCCCCTGCTCACTCCCGCAACTCACCGCTCTCCCCCGCTGGCACCCGAATCTTTTGAGACGAGCGGGCAGATACTCACATAAGGCACTACTCGCTCAAGTAGTTTGCCTTAGCGAGTACGCTCGCTCATCTCTAGTTACATCCCATCCGGTGGTATGATCTCAGTATGTGTGGGGTGGGGATGCTATTACTATGGGGGCTGATGCTATTACTACGCTGTCACTGTAGCGGAGCCGCTGTAATACTGCAACAGCAAAGGTCAGTATACTGGGCTACCCCCACCGCTCTGCATTGCCCAGCGATCAGTGGCTCTGAAGTGCCAACCGCCAGAGCTCAGCGCTCCAAGGCACAGCACTGCTGTGAAATCCCAACTGCCACCGCATAGCGCTGCAGGCCACAGCAGCGCCGTGAACTCCCCACCGCCGACCAGCGCTCCAACCCACAGCTGCACAGTGAACTTCTCCGGTCCAGCTGTGAGAGCCGCCAGTCACCACTCGCTGGCACAGCAGCACTGTGAACTCTAGACTGCCCGCTCTCACCTTCCTCCACTGCTTCGTCCACTGCCCAGCAGTGCTCATAAGTCCTGAGCACCACCTCTCACCTTCCTCCACGGCGGCCGGCGAGTGGCAACAGGACCTGTGAGGCCAAGGACGGGGAGACAGCTGGACAGCCAATCAGGAACAAGGAGTGGAACCCCCCTGTCAAACACCTTGTATCTTGGCTCCACCACTACTTCCGGTGGCGTCAAGATACAATACTGTCCTGTTCACCAACCTTGCAGCCGAAATAGCACTTTTTTACAAGAGGATTAAGTTTTTTGTTTTTTAAGATGTCAGAGTAAATTTTCCACAAATATAACAAAAAGAATTGGAACTATTTGCACAGGTACGAGGCATTTCTTGTGAATTGACACAAAACACAAACCTTCACAAATGTAGAACTACAAGCCGTCACTTTCAACAGCAATCGTGGACTGAAGGCCTCATGTCCACTAGCAAAATGGAATTGCGGATTCCGCAGCGGATTTTACCCATAGGGAATCATTGGCCATCCGCGGTCCATTAAATTGATTTTTGCACCCGCGGATAGCATTTTAATAGAATTGCGTTTTTCACGCGCGGGAGAAAAAACGCGGCATGCTCCATTTTACCGCGGATTGGCAACATTGCTATCACATTGATAGCAATGTGTGCGGATATCTGCATGCAAAAAAAAAACCATTTAAAGCAAATCCGCGCGGAATCTGCGCGGATTGTATTTTTGTAGTGGACATGAGGCCGAACCCTCAATGCTGAGATCCAGGTGACAACTGACCCAACAGAAGACTCGTGGGCAATGTGGCCAAACCCCCCTTATTTCCTGGTGGTGGCGTCCTAAACGAAGCGGTTTGTATTGTAATTCCTAGTAGATTTCAATTGTTTTTCAACAATTAGAACTGCTGAATTAAATGAAGCCACAGCAGAAAACCAAAATGCAGTGTTTTCAAGGATTTCTATAAAAAGGGCAGCGTGCCACAAGAAAACTGAGCCGATAGGCAAAAACTGATTTCATTTTCGAATTCAGCACCCCTGACTTCGCTAAGAACACATTCTTTGTAACAACAATGCTCTTGTGATCAATCAGCCCCGAAATCCTGACAGATAATTGTTGATTTATGTCTAAAAAGAAATCTGTCTTTGTTGCCCATAGCAACCAATCACAGTGCAGCTTTCATTTCTAACTGTGCTCATGAAAGAAGAAAGCTGCGCTGTGATTGGTTGCTATGGGCGCTCATAAATCTGCTCTGATGAAGATGAGCATCAACATACCTCCACCTGCAGCCGGACAGGAGCCGAGGGGTTGTTCTGTGCTTACAGGACCCAGCGATCAGTGGCTCTGAAGTGCCGACCGCTCAGCGCTCCAAGGCACAGCACTGCTGTGAAATCCCAACTGCCACCGCATAGCGCTGCAGGCCACAGCAGCGCCGTGAACTCCCCACCGCCGACCAGCGCTCCAACCCACAGCTGCACAGTGAACTTCTCCAGTCCAGCTGTGAGAGCCGCCAGTCACCACTCGCTGGCACAGCAGCGCTGTGAACTCTAGACTGCCCGCTCTCACCTTCCTCCACTGCTTCGTCCACTGCCCAGCAGTGCTCATAAGTCCTGAGCGCCACCTCTCACCTTCCTCCACGGCGGCCGGCGAGTGGCAACAGGACCTGTGAGGCCAAGGACGGGGAGACAGCTGGACAGCCAATCAGGAACAAGGAGTGGAACCCCCTGTTAAACACCTTGTATCTTGGCTCCACCACTACTTCCGGTGGCGTCAAGATACAATACTGTCCTGTTCACCAACCTTACAGCCGAAATAGCACTTTTTTACAAGAGGATTACGTTTTTTAAGATGTCAGAGTAAATTCTCCACAAATATAACAAAAAGAATTGGAACTATTTGCACAGGTACGAGGCATGTCTTGTGAATTGACTAGAGATGAGCGAGCGTACTCGGATAAGCACTACTCGTCCGAGTAATGTGCTTTATCCGAGTATCTCTCCGCTCGTCCTGAAAGATTCGGGGCGCTCCGCTGCTGACAGGTGAGTCGCAGCGGGGAGCGGGGCAGAGCGGGCGGGAGAGAAGGAGAGAAAGATCTCCCCTCCGTTCCTCCCAGCTCTCCCCTGCAGCTCCCCGCTCCGCAGTGCGTCCCGAATCTTTCAGGACGAGCGGGGAGGTACTCGGATAAAGCACATTACTCGGACGAGTAGTGCTTATCCGAGTACGCTCGCTCATCTCTAGAATTGACACAAAACACAAACCTTCACAAATGTAGAACTACAAGCCGTCACTTTCAACAGCAATCGTGGACTGAAGGCCTCATGTCCACTAGCAAAATGGAATTGCGGATTCCGCAGCGGATTTTACCCATAGGCAATCATTGGCCATCCGCGGTCCATTAAATTGATTTTTGCACCCGCGGATAGCATTTTAATAGAATTGCTTTTTTCACGCGCGGGAGAAAAAACGCGGCATGCTTCATTTTACCGCGGATTCCGCGCGGATTGGCAACATTGCTATCACATTGATAGCAATGTGTGCGGATATCTGCATGCAAAAAAAACCCATTTAAAGCAAATCCGCGCGGAATCTGCGCAGATTGTATTTTTGTAGTGGACATGAGGCCGAACCCTCAATGCTGAGATACAGGTGACAACTGACCCAACAGAAGACTCGTGGGCAATGTGGCCAAACCCCCCTTATTTCCTGGTGGTGGCGTCCTAAACAAAGCGGTTTGTATTGTAATTCCTAGTACATTTCAATTGTTTTTCAACAATTACAACTGCTGAATTAAATGAAGCCACAGCAGAAAACCAAAATCCAGCGTTTTCAAGGATTTCTATAAAAAGGGCAGCGTGCCACAAGAAAACTGAGCCGATAGGCAAAAACTGATTTCATTTTCGAATTCAGCACCCCTGACTTCGCTAAGAACACATTCTTTGTAACAAAAATGCTGTTGTGATCAATCAGCCCCGAAATCCCGACAGATAATTGTTGATTTATGTCTAAAAAGAAATCTGTCTTTGTTGCCCATAGCAACCAATCACAGCGCAGCTTTCATTTCTAACTGTGCTCATGAAAGAAGAAAGCTGCGCTGTGATTGGTTGCTATGGGCGCTCATAAATCTGCTCTGATGAAGATGAGCATCAACATACCTCCACCTGCAGCCGGACAGGAGCCGAGGGGTTGGTCTGTGCTTACAGGACCTGTGATGATGTCACCGTCATGTGACCAGTCACATGTGTGGGAGGAGACAAAATTAGATTAATATTCAGTAGCAATGGGAATTCTTAATCTTGCTGTTCTGCCCTCCTCTCTGCTGACGGCTGGAACCCCCAGACAAGACTGCGGCCCATTGTACTACATCTGGTGACAGCAGAGAAAGCGGACAGAATAGCCCGGAATAGTGACTGTAGTGGCAGAATAGTACCAGGTTACATAGGATAGTGGTGATGGTAGTGGTAGAATAGTACCAGGTTACATAGGATAGTGGTGATGGTAGTGGTAGAATAGTACCAGGTTACATAGGATAGTGGTGACGGCAGTGGTAGAATAGTACCAGGTTACATAGGATAGTGGTGACAGTAGTGGTAGAATAGTACCAGGTTACATAGGATAGTGGTGACGGTAGTGGTAGAATAGTACCAGGTTACATAGGATAGTGGTGACAGTAGTGGTAGAATAGTACCAGGTTACATAGGATAGTGGTGACGGTAGTGGTAGAATACTACCAGGTTACATAGGATAGTGGTGACTGTAGTGGTAGAATAGTACCAGGTTACATAGGATAGTGGTGACGGTAGTGGTAGAATAGTACCAGGTTACATAGGATAGTGGTGACGGTAGTGATAGAATAGTACCAGGTTACATAGGATAGTGGTGACGGTAGTGGTAGAATAGTACCAGGTTACATAGGATAGTGGTGATGGTAGTGGTAGAATAGTACCAGGTTACATAGGATAGTGGTGATGGTAGTGGTAGAATAGTACCAGGTTACATAGGATAGTGGTGACTGTAGTGGTAGAATAGTACCAGGTTACATAGGATAGTGGTGACTGTAGTGGTAGAATAGTACGAGGTTACATAGGATAGTGGTGACGGTAGTGGTAGAATAGTACCAGGTTACATAGGATAGTGGTGACTGTAGTGGTAGAATAGTACCAGGTTACATAGGATAGTGGTGACGGTAGTGGTAGAATAGTACCAGGTTACATAGGATAGTGGTGACGGTAGTGGTAGAATAGCACCAGGTTACATAGGATAGTGGTGACGGTAGTGGTAGAATAGTACCAGGTTACATAGGATAGTGGTGACAGTAGTAGTAGAATAGTACCAGGTTACATAGGATAGTGGTGACGGTAGTGGTAGAATAGTACCAGGTTACATAGGATAGTGGTGACGGTAGTGGTAGAATAGTACCAGGTTACATAGGATAGTGGTGATGGTAGTGGTAGAATAGTACCAGGTTACATAGGATAGTGGTGACAGTAGTAGTAGAATAGTACCAGGTTACATAGGATAGTGGTGACGGCAGTGGTAGAATAGTACCAGGTTACATAGGATAGTGGTGACGGTAGTGGTAGAATAGTACCAGGTTACATAGGATAGTGGTGACTGTAGTGGTAGAATAGTACCAGGTTACATAGGATAGAGGTGACGGTAGTGGTAGAATAGCACCAGGTTACATAGGATAGTGGTGACGGTAGTGGTAGAATAGCACCAGGTTACATAGGATAGTGGTGACGGTAGTGGTAGAATAGTACCAGATTACATAGGATAGTGGTGACTGTAGTGGTAGAATAGTACCAGGTTACATAGGATAGTGGTGATGGTAGTGGTAGAATAGTACCAGGTTACATAGGATAGTGGTGATGGTAGTGGTAGAATAGTACCAGGTTACATAGGATAGTGGTGACTGTAGTGGTAGAATAGTATTGGGTTACATAGGATAGTGGTGATTGTAGTGGTAGAATAGCACCAGGTTACATAGGATAGTGGTGACAGTAGTGGTAGAATAGTACCAGGTTACATAGGATAGTGGTGATGGTAGTGGTAGAATAGTACCAGGTTACATAGGATAGTGGTGACTGTAGTGGTAGAATAGTATTGGGTTACATAGGATAGTGGTGATTGTAGTGGTAGAATAGTACCAGGTTACATAGGATAGTGGTGATGGTAGTGGTAGAATAGTACCAGGTTACATAGGATAGTGGTGACTGTAGTGGTAGAATAGTACCAGGTTACATAGGATAGTGGTGACGGTAGTGATAGAATAGTACCAGGTTACATAGGATAGTGGTGACAGTAGTGGTAGAATAGTACCAGGTTACATAGGATAGTGGTGACGGTAGTGATAGAATAGTACCAGGTTACATAGGATAGTGGTGACGGCAGTGGTAGAATAGTACCAGGTTACATAGGATAGTGGTGACGGTAGTGGTAGAATAGTACCAGGTTACATAGGATAGTGGTGACGGTAGTGGTAGAATAGTACCAGGTTACATAGGATAGTGGTGACGGTAGTGGTAGAATAGTACCAGGTTACATAGGATAGTGGTGACGGTAGTGGTAGAATAGTACCAGGTTACATAGGATAGTGGTGACGGTAGTGATAGAATAGTACCAGGTTACATAGGATAGTGGTGACGGCAGTGGTAGAATAGTACCAGGTTACATAGGATAGTGGTGATGGTAGTGGTAGAATAGTACCAGGTTACATAGGATGGTGGTGATGGTAGTGGTAGAATAGCACCAGGTTACATAGGATAGTGGTGACAGTAGTGGTAGAATAGTACCAGGTTACATAGGATAGTGGTGACGGTAGTGGTAGAATAGTACCAGGTTACATAGGATAGTGGTGACGGTAGTGGTAGAATAGTACCAGGTTACATAGGATAGTGGTGACGGTAGTGGTAGAATAGTACCAGATTACATAGGATAGTGGTGACGGTAGTAGTAGAATAGTACTAGGTTACATAGGATAGTGGTGACTGTAGTGGTAGAATAGTACCAGGTTACATAGGATAGTGGTGACGGTAGTGGTAGAATAGTACCAGGTTACATAGGATAGTGGTGACAGTAGTGGTAGGATAGTACCAGGTTACATAGGATAGTGGTGATGGTAGTGGTAGAATAGTACCAGGTTACATAGGATAGTGGTGACAGTAGTGGTAGAATAGTACCAGGTTACATAGGATAGTGGTGATGGTAGTGGTAGAATAGTACCAGGTTACATAGGATAGTGGTGACTGTAGTCGTAGAATAGTACCAGGTTACATAGGATAGTGGTGACGGTAGTGGTAGAATAGTACCAGGTTACATAGGATAGTGGTGACAGTAGTGGTAGAATAGTACCAGGTTACATAGGATAGTGGTGACAGTAGTGGTAGAATAGTACCAGGCTACATAGGATAGTGGTGACAGTAGTGGTAGAATAGTACTAGGCTACATAGGATAGTGGTGACTGTAGTGGTAGAATAGTACCAGGTTACATAGGATAGTGGTGACTGTAGTGGTAGAATAGCACCAGGTTACATAGGATAGTGGTGATGGTAGTGGTAGAATAGTACCAGGTTACATAGGATAGTGGTGACTGTAGTCGTAGAATAGTACCAGGTTACATAGGATAGTGGTGACGGTAGTGGTAGAATAGCACCAGGTTACATAGGATAGTGGTGATGGTAGTGGTAGAATAGTACCAGGTTACATAGGATAGTGGTGACTGTAGTCGTAGAATAGTACCAGGTTACATAGGATAGTGGTGACTGTAGTGGTAGAATAGTACCAGGTTACATAGGATAGTGGTGACGGTAATGGTAGAATAGTACCAGGTTATATAGGATAGTGGTGACTGTAGTGGTAGAATAGTATCAGGTTACATAGGATAGTGGTGATGGTAGTGGTAGAATAGTACCAGGTTACATAGGATAGTGGTGACAGTAGTGGTAGAATAGCACCAGGTTACATAGGATAGTGGTGATGGTAGTGGTAGAATAGTACCAGGTTACATAGGATAGTGGTGACAGTAGTAGTAGAATAGCACCAGGTTACATAGGATAGCGGTGACGGTAGTGGTAGAATAGTACCAGGTTACATAGGATAGTGGTGACAGTAGTGATAGAATAGTACCAGGTTACATAGGATAGTGGTGACGGTAGTGATAGAATAGTACCAGGTTACATAGGATAGTGGTGACTGTAGTGGTAGAATAGCACCAGGTTACATAGGATAGTGGTGACGGTAGTGGTAGAATAGTACCAGGTTACATAGGATAGTGGTGACAGTAGTGGTAGAATAGCACCAGGTTACATAGGATAGTGGTGACAGTAGTGGTAGAATAGTACCAGGTTACATAGGATAGTGGTGATGGTAGTGATAGAATAGTACCAGGTTACATAGGATAGTGGTGACGGTAGTGGTAGAATAGTACCAGGTTACATAGGATAGTGGTGACGGTAGTGGTAGAATAGTATTGGGTTACATAGGATAGTGGTGATTGTAGTGGTAGAATAGTACCAGGTTACATAGGATAGTGGTGACGGTAGTGATAGAATAGTACCAGGTTACATAGGATAGTGGTGACGGTAGTGGTAGAATAGTACCAGGTTACATAGGATAGTGGTGACTGTAGTGGTAGAATAGTACCAGGTCACATAGGATAGTGGTGACGGTAGTAGTAGAATAGTACCAGGTTACATAGGAGAGTGGTGATGGTAGTGGTAGAATAGCACCAGGTTACATAGGATAGTGGTGACTGTAGTGGTAGAATAGTACCAGGTTACATAGGATAGTGCTGACGGTAGTGGTAGAATAGTACCAGGTTACATAGGATAGTGGTGACGGTAGTGGTAGAATAGCACCAGGTTACATAGGATAGTGGTGATGGTAGTGGTAGAATAGTACCAGGTTACATAGGATAGTGGTGACTGTAGTGGTAGAATAGTACCAGGTTACATAGGATAGTGGTGACGGTAGTGGTAGAATAGTATTGGGTTACATAGGATAGTGGTGACGGTAGTGATAGAATAGTACCAGGTTACATAGGATAGTGGTGACGGTAGTGATAGAATAGTACCAGGTTACATAGGATAGTGGTGACGGTAGTGGTAGAATAGTACCAGGTTACATAGGATAGTGGTGACTGTAGTGGTAGAATAGTACCAGGTCACATAGGATAGTGGTGACGGTAGTAGTAGAATAGTACCAGGTTACATAGGAGAGTGGTGACGGTAGTGGTAGAATAGCACCAGGTTACATAGGATAGTGGTGATGGTAGTGGTAGAATAGTACCAGGTTACATAGGATAGTGGTGACTGTAGTGGTAGAATAGTACCAGGTTACATAGGATAGTGCTGACGGTAGTGGTAGAATAGCACCAGGTTACATAGGATAGTGGTGACGGTAGTGGTAGAATAGTACCAGGTTACATAGGATAGTGGTGACGGTAGTGGTAGAATAGTACCAGGTTACATAGGATAGTGGTGACGGTAGTGGTAGAATAGTACATAGGATAGTGGTGACGGTAGTGGTAGAATAGCACCAGCTTACATAAAATGGTAGTGACAGTAGTGGTGGAATAGCACCAGGTTAGTTGGAATAGGGGTAAAGGTTGTAGTCGAATAGCACTAGGTTACAAACTGTGTCAAAACAATATTAAACTAAAACATGCGAACGTTTTCCCTATCTAAATAATCTTAGGGACGGGGACCTGACTACATGCAGGCAATTCGCTCTGACTAGTACGTACCTGACCCCTTACTTCGGTCTTTAGTTAACCCTATGTGGGACAGGGAAATAAAAGAAGAAACACAAAAGAAAAGAAACACAAACCCAGCTTTGAGATGCAGCAGGCAAATGATAAGTCCAGGACCAAGTTAGACTAAAGATTAAATGACAATTCAGTCCAACATCAGCCAGATTAATTAGCCATGACAACTAGCCACAGGTGCAGCTAAGCATGTCTCACCTAATACCACACCCACCAAGACTATAGGATGGAGAACCACCCTCAAAACGCACCAGACTATCAGCATGGCAGCAATCCCAGAACCACCACAACAGTACCTCCCCTTTTACAAGGGGCCCCACGACCCTTAGGACCAGGTAATTTCGGGCTCAGTCTGTGAAAATTTTTCACAAGCCGATCCACATGGACATCTCCTCAGGTACCAATGTCCTCTCCTCAGGACCATAACCATGCCAATGTACTAAATACTATACGGATCTCTTAACTTGATGAGAGTCCACTATGCGACTTATCTCAAATTGAATATCTCCATCCAGCGGAATCGGGCTGGTGGAGATGAACCATTTCCTGAATAAACACACTTCTTTAAGCGAGATTTGTGGAACACATTGGAGATTCCTAGTTCTATAGGAATAACTAAACGAAACAATACTGCATTAATTTTTTCAATGATTTTGAAAGGGCTGCTAAATCGTGGGCCTAATTTGAAGGACTGTTTGAGTTTTATGTTCTTAGTTGACAACCACACCAAGTCTCCCACAAAGAAATTAGTCCTGTCAGAACGCCTATTGTCCGCTACCCGCTCGAAATTTTGAATCGTCCTCTGAAGGTTCTTTTGAATAAGCTCCCACACAGCCTCTAGTAGTTCTGACACCTCCTTGGAAAAGGGTCCAAAACGTGGATGAAACCCATAATTTAAAAAAAAAAGGTGACGTCCCTGTAGATTCCAACAATCTATTCTTGAGTGCAAATTCAGCCAAACACCCTGACCAATCCTCCTGCCTCTCTGTTCCAGATTCTAGTTACATCTCTCAGTTTGTCCATTAATCTCTGGGTGATATGCCGAGGAAAAAGAGAGCTGAATTCCCAACCGAGAGAAAACAAAACGCCAGAACCTGGAAACAATCTGGACTCTGAACATGAGTGGAGATATTTGCTGGTAAGCCGTGCAATCTCACAATATGAGTAATGAACCATCTGGACAAGGTTTTAGCATTGAGAAGACCTGGAAGAGCCACAAAATGACACATCCTGCTAAAATAACTGAAAACATCTCGTCGTAATGTTAGCCACCAAAAAATTCTTGTGAGTAATTTTCGTGTATTATTAATCCCCAGATGACCAGCTAACACAAAACTATGTACTTCAGACACCTGCAGCCTCAGATGAACACGGACAAAAAGCTTTCAAATCGGAGGTCTCGCTGGGGCTAAATCCTGTGCCTTACGGACCTGCTCCTCCAAATCTAGTGAAACTGCCGGCACTACAACCTCCTCAGAAAGAATCGGTGCAGGGAGTTTATCTGAAACCATCAGGACAAAGCTCCTGGAAAGCCCATCGGCCTTAACATTTTTACTGCCAGGACAATATGTAACCATAAAGTCGAAGAAAAAAACAGTGACCACTGCGCCTGTCTTGGGTTAAGTCTTTTTGCTGAATCCAAGTACAGCAGGTTCTTGTGCTCTATGAAATAACGTTACCTTATGCCGAGCCCCCTCGAGGAGATGACGCCACTCCTCAAAATCCCACTTAAGTGCCAACAGCTCTCTGTCACCAATATCGTAATTTTGCTCAGCAGTAGAAAAGTTACGTGAGAAAAATGCACAAGGACGAAGACAGCACCGCCCCAGCCCCAACGTCTGAGGCATCAACCTCAACCACAAAAATGTATTTGGTGGCAATACAAAGACTGTAGTAACTTGTACTGTTATACCACTTTCATTGGATGAGACTCTCAGAACTCTGCAGTTTGCTCTACGCTGGACCTGGGAGAGTCTATTGATCTTGTATATCTGGATTTCTCTAAAGCATTTGACACCGTGCCGCATAATAGGTTGATATACAAAATGAGGCAGCTCGGATTGGGTGAAAAGGTGTGCAGCTGAGTAAAGAACTGGCTCAGGGATAGAAAGCAGATGGTGGTAATAAATGGTTCATACTCTGACTGGGCCACCGTTGCTAGCAGGAGGCCACAGGGTTCAGTATTAGGCCCCATTCTGTTCAATATATTTATCAACGACCCGATAGAGGGGCTGCACAGTAAAATATCAATATTTGCAGATGATACAAAATTATACAACATAATTAATACAATGGAGGACAAGGTACGGCTGCAAATGGATCAAGATAAGCTGGGGGCTTGGGCAGAAAAATGGCAAATGAAGTTCAATATTGATAAATGTAAGGTTCTGCACATGGGCAGGAGAAACGGACATCACCAATATACACTAAATGGGGTACCACTAGGGAAAAGTGATATGGAAAATACCTGGGGGTACTAGTGGATTGTAGATTTAACTAGAGCAATCAATGCCACTCAGCTGCTGCAAAAGCAAATAAAGTCTTGGAGTGCATTAAAAGATGTATAGGGGTGAGGGATGAGAACATTATTCTCCCACTATACAAGGCACTTGTCAGGCTTCACATGGAATACTGTGTACAGTTCTGGACACCGGTGCTCAGGAAAGATGTTGCAGCTAGAGATGAGTGAACGTACTCGTTTAGGGCAATTACTCGATTGAGCATCGCTTTTTTCGAGTAACTGCCTACTCGGGCGAAAAGATTCGGGGGGCGGCAGCAGTGAGGAACAGGGGGGAGCTCTCTCTCTCTCCCCCCCACTTTCCCCTGCAACCCCCCGCTCACCTCCGGCGCCCCCCAAATCTTTTTGCCCGATTAGGCAGTTACTCAAAAAAAAAGCGATGCTCGATCGAGTAATTGCCCTAAACGAGTACGTTCGCTCATCTCTAGTTGCAGCGCTTGAGGGGGTTCAAAGAAGGGCAACTAAATTAATAAACAGAATGAGAGGACTGGAATACCCAGAGAGGCATCAAAACTGGGATTATTTACCCTGGAACAAAGACGGCTAAGGGGCGACCAAATAACTATGTGTAAATACATGAGGGGACAATACAAGGATCTCTCCCATGATCTCTTTATACCCAGGACTGCGACGGTAACAAGAGGGCATCTGCTACGTCTAGAAGAAAGCAGGTTTCATCACCAACATAGAAGGGGGTTCTTTACTGTAAGAGCAGTGAGACTGTGGAACTCTGCCTGAGGACGTGGTTATGGCAAAATCCATAGAGAAGTTCAAGGGGGGACTAGATGTCTTTCTAGAGAGCTATGATATCACAGGATCTAGACATTAGGTGACCAGCGGGGTTGTTGATCTCAAAAGTTGATCCAGGGATTACGCTGGCTGCCATTATGGAGTCAGGAAGGAATTTTTTCTTCCAAGTGAGCTAAATAGTTTTTTTTTTGCCTTCCTCAGGTCTGATAATGGACACAGTGGAATACAGAGCAGTCATCAAGTTCCTTTACTTGAAAGGCTGCACAGCAAGGGAGACGTTCAATGAGATGAAAGAGGTTTATGGGAAGGATTCTCCGTCATATGATGTAGTCAAGAACTGGCATTGTCAATTCAAATGTGGTCAGACTTCGGTGAAAATGGGTCGAATTCCAGGGCGACCACACTCCGCTATCGATGAAGACACCATCCAGTAAGTGGAGCCTGCCATTTTGGAAAATTGCCATGTAACCATTCACGACCTAGCCCCCCCAAAAAATCACCCTGAAATGCCGGCCACTAAGGGTTTCTCTTCCTTCTAATTTGCTTCAACTGCCTGTTATAAAGTATAGTAACATAGACAACAAGACAGGGCATAGGAAATGGGTGTTGTCTGTCTGGCCATAGAAGTCTAGGTAGAAGGGAGAGAGAAGCAAAGACTCTTACAGACATATTGTTCCAGCTATTAGGGATTTACTCTGTTACAACTACTGATATCACATCTACACTGCTCAGCACTCCTCTATAGCACACTCTTCTTAGTAACTGCATTATTGAGGGAAATTACAGAGAAAAGATCCTGCTCCCCTATTTGTGCAGTGTATGGGGACAACATAACCGCTAGTTTACACCCACCAGCTCAGAGATAGAGTATAAGAGATCCTGCTGTCCTATGTGTGCAGTGTATCAAGACAGAATAGCAGCAGTCTATATCCATCAGCATAGAGATAGATACAAGAAATCCTGCTCTCCTATGTGTGCAGTGTATGGAGACATTGTAGTAGCAGTCTACACCCACCAGCTCACAGAGATAGAGAAGAAGAGATCCTGCTCTCCTATGTGTGCAGTGTATGGAGATATCATAGTAGCAGTCTACAATGACCGGCTCAGAGATAGAGAAGAAGAGATCCTGCTCTCCTGTGTGAGCAGTATATGGGGACATCACAACAGCTACTTTACACCCACCAGCTCAGAAAAAAACGAAGAATTAGACATGGAAACTGTAGAGGGGAAAATCTGGTACTAAATGACATATCCAAGGCAAATATAATGGTCAGAAATAGTGATATTTTTATTTACACACACAGCAACTTATTCTGAAAAGTAGCACGGCATCGTGGGTAAGCATTAATCAATCAACATTTTGTATTCTAGATTGCTTTCCCTTTGTATAACATTTCATTTTACTTTGACTCTAAAGGGACTGCCCAATTAAGTGGCTCATATTCACCTCTCCCCACAAATTCCCCGCTGGCGTCTCTGGGTCTCCTCACTAACATAATGTTTACATTGATCGATGGCTGAGCTCTGTCGTTGCTGCAGCAGCCAATGATGTCCCATACACAGGCTGCTGCAGCTTGTATGCAATAGGTCATTGAGGAGACCCAGAATCACCTGCGGGACACTAGGGAGAGTGGAGCATAAGCAGCTTTAGAATTTTTTCACAAGGGCAACCCATTGAGCTAAGAATAAAATAAGTTGAATAACTACTTTAAATGCTGGATTTTTTTTCTTGTACTATTTGTTAATCATCAAAGGTAAAAAAAATAAATGGCTTATCTCCTGATATTTTTAGAATGATGTGACATGTGTAAAACATTTCCTGAATATATCTCTGCCTTCGATTTTGTGTGCATTTTTGTATGGTCAACTAGATATGATTTCCAAATAAAACCTTTCCCACATTCTTACCGTGAAAATGGCTTCTGTTCTGTGTGACTTCTATGATGTTTAATGAGATTTGGTTTTCGACTAAAACCCTTTCCACATTCTGAACATGAATATGGCCTTGCACCTGTGTGAATGCTTTGATGTCTAACGAGATTTGGTTTAAAGTTAAAACTTTTCCCACATTCTAAACATGGATATGGCTTCTCCCCTGTGTGGATTCTTTGATGTCTAATGAGACCTTGTTTCTGGTTAAAATCTTTCCCACATTCCAAACATAAAAATGGCTTCTCCCCTGTGTGAATTCTCTGATGTTTAATCAGATCTGCTTTCCGACCAAATTCTTTCCCACATTCTGAACATGGAAATGGTTTCTCCCCTGTGTGAATTCTATGATGTCTAACGAGATGTTTTTTAAAGTTAAAACTTTTCCAACATTCTGAACATGAATATGGCCTCTTCTCTGCGTGAACTCTTTGATGTTCAATATCCATTCTGTAAATCTGATTTTGCTTTGCAGACTGTGATGAATGAGAAAAGGATTGTGCATCAGATGATAGTTCTTTGATGTGAAGGGCTGAGGGTATATGTGGGATGATGGCAGGCTCTTTATATGTATCTTGCATGGTATAATGATTTTCCACTTTAAAATGTGACGATATCAGATGTCGCTCTGAGCTCCTGGTGCCGTCATCTGCCAAGAAAAAAAATGAATTTATTTTTTTCAAATACCCGCAGGGCCAATTCATAAAGCCGTATACTCATGTCGCGTCCTATCTGTGCCATACCGAAGCACCTGCAGCTGATAGTGATGTCAGGATACCATCAGCAACATCATGTGCATTCAATGTTCCCATACTTCCTGTACCTATCACCACATTGGGTGCATCTGTGTTCCAAGCAAGCAGAAGTGATAGCGGACATAGTCACCTTGCCGTCCAACATCACCCACGCTTCCAGTATCCATTTGGCAACCTTAAATGTAAGAACTGTACTTTATGCAAATTTAATGCCCAATTAAAAGTCATCAAATTAGGCGGGATTTCATTTTCACTAAGGCCTCGTCCACAGCCGTGATTTTGCAGGCGAATTACGCCGTCTGAAGCTTTCCATTGCGTTGCTATGGATGCCACCCTGATAGTACCTTCCTGCAAAAACTCTAATCACATTGAGATATCAGGATTCTTCAAGGCATCAACTGGAATTTTAGCAAATCTGACAAATGTTCTTCAAATTCTCAAACATGGAGGAGGTCACTAAATTCCCACTGGCTAACACCTGAGGACTAGTCTATCAAGTTCCATGTTGTTAGATGAAGGCTCCCCAGTTCCAGATAAAAGATGGATCCCTGTGATAGCAATCCCCTCCCATCTGAAATACCCCTTGGGTCTACTATTGATAGACTCTTCAGCCAACTAAACCAGATTCTCTGGGGCCAGAATGGGGCTGTTAATAAGACTCTTGTGCTTTACTCTCTTACCATTGGAAGGAGACACAGAGGAGGGAAGAAATAACAAAGGTGGACCTTCTACCCCTGCTGCATGATTGCCTGATCCAGAGGATCTAGAGAAAATAACTTTCAGTATGTCCATTTGCTTTGGTGGCAAATAGATCTGAGAGGGATCCATTTAAAAACGTCCTCCTCATTTAGGGATCACCCCACCAACCCGACTCCGGTTACTGTTAAAACGAAGGGGCAGAAGTCCTAAGTCCTTTGCCTTGATCAAAGAATGGTATACATGCTGAACCCACACACTGAACTCAGAAGAGCCAAAAATGACGAGTCGGGCACAACTGTTTCGTTTCAGCCATTGCTGGGGTCTCACTACCCAGATCCCGAACAATCAAGACTTCTGCAATGTCACTATGACGATTCAACTTTTTTTTAAGGTTAATGCCCCTTTAAATGAACAGCGGGTGTAATCAGCATAAAGGTATCACATTGACACCAATCTTTAATTTGTATTCTGGCTGAATAGGAAATAACGAGCCAAAAAATCTGACAGCACAGAACTTAAAAGTCGCCATAAAATTGTTGGCATCAGTGAAAGTCGAGAATCTGTGACAGACTCCTCTCCACATGAAGTCTCACCTGGGTGGTTATCTGTAGGAATCCCCTCCTTACACGGCTGATCCCCCCTCACTTGTGTCTCTGTAGCATCAATAGGGATCGGATCTTCATCCGGATTCACAATCTGTGAAATAAATATTGTAAAAGTCATCACACAGTTGGAGAAGTCGTGTGGGAGGTTTTATATGGCCAGAAAAGGTCATTAATTAGTGTGAGGAGCCGAAATGACATGACAGCAGTAGTGATCTGGGCCAAATAGCGGCAGGTCTCCTGTATAACTCCAACCTGTTGCTTCTTTATTCCAACCAGAAGTCTCCAGAACCAGAAAATAGTGATAAGATGCGGAGATCTAATGTCTGCGGTCGGCTGTAATCCGGCCATCTCCAGCTTTCTCATTACACAAGTATCAGTCATATAATAAGACTGAACATAAGACCTTCCCAGCCGTCCTTCAGACCAGAGGGGAGATTTCATGAGACCTTCTCTTCATCTACCTGATCATCCTGTGGAAGAAGAGGCCGGGGACATCTCTCCGCTGCTGTTCTCTTACTGGATCTACCTGCAGAAAACACAGACAGCCACTGAATTCATTCTCTACATACAAATAATAAAGGCCGTGTGGATTTAGTCCTGTCTATTACCTGGTGATGGGGGGGACTGGTGGTCCTCCATCATGACGTTCTTGTACAGATCCTTGTGTCCTTCTAAATACTCCCACTCCTCCATGGAGAAATAAACAGTGACGTCCTGACACCTTATAGGAACCTGACAACACAATGATACCGTCATCACCCAGACACGTTATACCGCCATAGCATTACTGTATAATGTCCCAGCATTCCCAGCAGCGTCACCTCTCCAGTCAGCAGCTGAATCATCTTGTTGGTGAGTTCTAGGATCTTCTTCTCATTGATCTCCTCCAGTATCAGGGGGTGAGGTGGAGGCCCTGTGATTGGGCTCAGGGGTCTTCCCCATCCATCAGACACTGGTGCCTGACAGCCATCACTAGAAGTCTTCTTCACTACCGTGTAATCCTGTTTATGGGGAGACACATCCATGAATATCCCTGCAGACATTTCCAGAGTCCTTCATGTCTCCAGTTATAGCCATCTATTATTAGTGTGGTTGTCCAGTTTCAGGACACAAACGGAGTAATGTACGGAAACTAAATAAAACACTCATTGTCGCCCTCATCCACTCCCAACTCGAATACTGTAATTTGCTGCTCATCCACCTTCCCCACACCAGACTCTCCGCTCTCCAATCCATACTAAATAGAGCAGCTAGACTCCGCTTCCTATTCAGCAGCTTCTCAGATGCCCCTGCAGTATGTCAGTCACTGCATTGGCTGCACATCCACTACCAAACTAAATTCAAACCCCTCAACCTCACGCACAAAGCTCTACATGACACCGGGCCACTGTACATCGCTTCCCTCCTGTCCATACACCACCCAACCCACACACTCCGATTCACCAACACATTTAGGCTTAACACTCCTCTAATAAGAACCTCCTATGGTAGCCTCCAGGACCTCTCTAGAGCCGCATCAGTCCACTGGAACGATCTACCCCGAAACATCTGGACCATCCCCGACGCACAGAATTTCAGACGCACCTTTAAAAAGCACCTCTACACAGAAGCATACCAAACCTCATGGTATAATCCCCCACGCCCCACAACATGCTCCTGCCCCTCTCTATGGCTCCCCACACTTTCCACTCTGCCTATCATGTACATCTCCTACCCCTGTACCTCCTTGTCCCCCACCCAGTCCGTTTGCGTCTGAATAACTGAATACCACATGTAATTGTATATGGTTTGTGTTCCCCCATGCTTTGAAAGCACTGTGGAATAAGGAGGCGCTAGAGAGGTAAGTAAGGTTAGAAGAGTAGTGGCGATAGTCTTAGTGGGGTCGTGTCTGCACAGCTATATAGGTGACTTTGCAGACATGAGGACGAGGACAGCTTCAGTATAACAGAGATAAGAATGATGTAACGTGACGTCATCCCCAGAATCTCTCACCTCTCCCGTAAGCCGGAAGAGTATCTCTAGGGTGAGGGTGAATATACTCTCCGCCATCTTGTCCCTCTTCCTCTCCATCCTTGTCGGGTCAATCAGGAATATTATCTGATATAGAAGATATCAGCCAAGGATCCTGAATGGGGAGAAGATGAGACAATGTAACATCATACAAAACCCCCCTTAATAATACGATTACTGGAGAGAATAAGGGGAAACCGAGGAGGTAATAAAGTCTAGATGTTGTGTTCTCTCTCCTTGTATGGACTGTAACGGAATAGTTTGTTAGGCAGATCCTCCACATGTGAGGTCAGACCAGGTCACATCGTCACACAACCACTACAGGCATTCACAGGTTACAACGGAGATGCCAGGATAAAGCAACAATCTGCTGGAGAACGTCATAAAAGCGTTTGTCTTATTTTGTGACATTTATAAGTAATCCCGGGCAAGCAGGAGTTAATCATCAGGTTAATAAGCCCTGTTATGGAGAGCTAGTTATAGTCTGCCCAGCAACAAGCCATAGCCTATTGGCTGCAAGCCGACACTGCTCCGATTGGTCAGAGGCAAGAATGAGTAGGGGCTCTGATTGGCAGCTAAAGGATGAGGACCCCTTGCTGTACACCATTCCTTATTGGGATGTTATGTGATTTATTTATCATTTTCGTCACCTGCTACATTTTGCGCTGTACAGCACTGGCGTCACGGACCAATTAATAGGAATATTAAATATATTCCAAAATCCCTTTTTACAACGCTACGTGGAGGCCATTTGTATGGGATCTGCCAAGTGGACACCAGGGAATAGCCGCCTGCAGGAGAAGAGAGACCCCCGTCACCATAGCCAACCAACCACCTTTCACACAATGATGATGCCAGGATAAAGCAATAATCTGGTAGAGAACTTCATAAATCTAGAACTCGGACACAAACTTCCCAAGTCCCCCAAGCCGGGCCACAAGAGTTAGAAGCAAATACAGAATGCCTTGGAGCCGTTCAACAATAAGGGAACTGAAGGTTCAAACGCCAACAGATCCACCACAGCAGGCAACTTGTCATGAACCGTCCTTCTCAGCAGGTGACTTGGGTGCGGCCACAAGGGTTGATCTACTTGTTCCTCAGCCCTGTACTCATTTCGAGAAGGAGATCACAATCTAAGGGCTCTTTCACACGAGCTTAGGCGGTTTTTACATTTTCCCATCCGTGCCGTTTATTGCCATGAATGGACTCTTTTCGCGCCCTCGGCCAGGGTTTTCTCGCCCATTCACTCGCAGTGAAAAAATACATTGCTGGTGAATAGATTCATAAATGATCATTATCCCCGCATGACAGAGCAGATGGAACACTGATGGCGCCCCCGCTGAGAGGCACTACAAAGTCCACTAGGAAACTCGGGCCCGCGGATTCTCCATGCAGAATCCTGCAGCGGGTCCCTTCTTTCCCGCGGACAAAAGGCCTGAAAACTGAATTTACTTACCTGTCTGGAAGCTGTGGGTTCCCGTTTGTCGCGGCCGTATCTTCTTTCCTTCTGCCCGTCGCGCTGGCAACGTGCTGTGCGCACGCGCAGCGCTCTCTTTTCTTTTTTTGAACTCCTGCTCTCCCGGGGCAGAGCAGAAATTCAGCTGCGGGTGTACCGCGGATCCGGACAACTTCCATAGACTTCTATGGAAGCCTGCGAGAAAATGGAGCATGCTGCGGGTGTTTTCCGCGCGGCAGGGGAAAAATGACATCCGCAGGTATTTACTTGCCTGCGTGTGTCCAATGCATCCCCTATGGGCGCGGATCACGGTGCGGGACACCAGCGCGGATTTTGAAATTCTAATTGTCCAGCGGACATGAGGCATTAAAGAATGAAGGATTCCAGCAGCTGCAGGAAGACATAACTGCTTGGGTCCATCCGCCTTATAACAATACATGGGATATGAGAATGATAGGGAAAAAAAGGTTTGGTCTTTAAAGACCAAAACAGAGTGTTCCTGAAGGGGTTAATGCTACACCTGCCCCAATGATGGAGACCCCCCCACCTACCTCAATGGGCAGAGGAAGAGGCCAAATCCTAATGGGTGACAGGACCTTTGATGACATCACACCCATGTGACCAGACCCCTGTGTGGGAGGAGCCATCGTGTATTAGCTGGGGAGAGCTGCAGAGAAGAGACTTCATGGAGCTTGTTGGTTCCCAGGAGTTCATAGCAGAAATCAAGCTGAGGAGACTAATGTGGGGGCTTCAGGACCCCCTCCATCTACAGATACAATAGTCTGCAGTACTGGGGGCTCTGGGTGCCCCTCCATCTACAGATACAATAGTCTGCAGTACTGGGGGCTCTGGGTGCCCTCTCCATCTACAGATACAATAGTCTGCAGTACTGGGGGCTCTGGGTGCCCCCTCCATCTACAGATGCAATAGTCTGCAGTACTGGGGGCTCTGGGTGCCCTCTCCATCTACAGATACAATAGTCTGCAGTACTGGGGGCTCTGGGTGCCCCCTCCATCTACAGATACAATAGTCTGCAGTACTGGGGGCTCTGGGTGCCCCTCCATCTACAGATACAATAGTCTGCAGTACTGGGGGCTCTGGGTGCCCCTCCATCTACAGATACAATAGTCTGCAGTACTGGGGGCTCTGGGCGCCCTCTCCATTTACAGATACAATAGTCTGCAGTACTGGGGGCTCTGGGTGCCCCCTCCATCTACAGATACAATAGTCTGCAGTACTGGGGGCTCTGGGTGCCCCCTCCATCTACAGATACAATAGTCAGCAGTACTGGGGGCTCTGGGTGCCGCCTCCATCTACAGATACAATAGTCTGCAGTACTGGGGGCTCTGGGTGCCGCCTCCATCTACAGATACAATAGTCTGCAGTACTGGGGGCTCTGGGTGCCCCCTCCATCTACAGATACAATAGTCTGCAGTACTGGGGGCTCTGGGTGCCCCCTCCATCTACAGATACAATAGTCTGCAGTACTGGGGGCTCTGGGTGCCGCCTCCATCTACAGATACAATAGTCTGCAGTACTGGGGGCTCTGGGTGCCCTCTCCATCTACAGATACAATAGTCTGCAGTACTGGGGGCTCTGGGTGCCCCTCCATCTACAGATACAATAGTCTGCAGTACTGGGGGCTCTGGGTGCCCCTCCATCTACAGATACAATAGTCTGCAGTACTGCGGGGCTCTGGGTGCCCCCACCATCTACAGATACAATAGTCTGCAGTACTGGGGGCTCTGGGTGCCCCTTCATCTACAGATACAATAGTCTGCAGTACTGGGGGATCTAGGTGCCCCCTCCATCTACAGATACAATAGTCTGCAGTACTGGAGGCTCTGGGTGCCCCCTCCATCTACAGATACAATAGTCTGCAGTACTGGGGGCTCTGGGTGCCCTCTCCATCTACAGATACAATAGTCTGCAGTACTGGAGGCTCTGGGTGCCCCTCCATCTACAGATACAATAGTCTGCAGTACTGGGGGCTCTGGGTGCCCTCTCCATCTACAGATACAATAGTCTGCAGTACTGGGGGCTCTGGGGGCCCCCTCCATCTACAGATACAATAGTCTGCAGTACTGGGGGCTCTGGGTGCCCTCTCCATCTACAGATACAATTGTCTGCAGTACTGGGGGCTCTGGGTGCCCTCTCCATCTACAGATACAATAGTCTGCAGTACTGGGGGCTCTGGGTGCCCTCTCCATCTACAGATACAATAGTCTGCAGTACTGGGGGCTCTGGGTGCCCCCTCCATCTACAGATACAATAGTCTGCAGTACTGGGGGCTCTGGGTGCCCTCTCCATCTACAGATACAATAGTCTGCAGTACTGGGGGCTCTGGGTGCCCCCTCCATCTACAGATACAATAGTCTGTAGTACTGGGGGCTCTGGGTGCCCTCTCCATCTACAGATACAATAGTCTGCAGTACTGGGGGCTCTGGGTGCCCCCTCCATCTACAGATACAATAGTCTGCAGTACTGGGGGCTCTGGGTGCCCCCTCCATCTACAGATACAATAGTCTGCAGTACTTGGGGCTCTGGGTGCCCCCTCCATCTACAGATACAATAGTCTGCAGTACTGGGGGCTCTGGGTGCCCTCTCCATCTACAGATACAATAGTCTGCAGTACTGGGGGCTCTGGGTGCCCCTCCATCTACAGATACAATAGTCTGCAGTACTGGGGGCTCTGGGTGCCCTCTCTATCTACAGATACAATAGTCTGCAGTACTGGGGGCTCTGGGTGCCCCTCCATCTACAGATACAATAGTCTGCAGTACTGGGGGCTCTGGGTGCCCCTCCATCTACAGATACAATAGTCTGCAGTACTGGGGGCTCTGGGTGCCCTCTCTATCTACAGATACAATAGTCAGCAGTACTGGGGGCTCTGGGTGCCGCCTCCATCTACAGATACAATAGTCTGCAGTACTGGGGGCTCTGGGTGCCCCCTCCATCTACAGATACAATAGTCTGCAGTACTGGGGGCTCTGGGTGCCCTCTCCATCTACAGATACAATAGTCTGCAGTACTGCGGGGCTCTGGGTGCCCCCGCCATCTACAGATACAATAGTCTGCAGTACTGGGGGCTCTGGGTGCCCCTTCATCTACAGATACAATAGTCTGCAGTACTGGGGGATCTAGGTGCCCCCTCCATCTACAGATACAATAGTCTGCAGTACTGGAGGCTCTGGGTGCCCCCTCCATCTACAGATACAATAGTCTGCAGTACTGGGGGCTCTGGGTGCCCTCTCCATCTACAGATACAATAGTCTGCAGTACTGGGGGCTATGGGTGCCCCCTTCATCTACAGATACAATAGTCTGCAGTACTGGGGGCTCTGGGTGCCCTCTCCATCTACAGATACAATAGTCTGCAGTACTGGGGGCTCTGGGTGCCCCCTCCATCTACACATACAATAGTCTGCAGTACTGGGGGCTCTGGGTGCCCTCTCCATCTAGAGATACAATAGTCTGCAGTACTGGGGGCTGTGGGTGCCCCCTCCATCTACAGATACAATAGTCTGCAGTAGTGGGGGCTGTGGGTGCCCCCTCCATCTACAGATACAATAGTCTGCAGTGATCGGGGCTCTGGGTGCCCCTCCATCTACAGATACAATAGTCTGCAGTACTGGGGGCTCTGGGTGCCCTCTCCATCTAGAAATACAATAGTCTGCAGCACTAGGGGCTCTGGGTGCCCCCCCCCTCATCTACAGATACAATAGTCTGCAGTACTGGGGGCTCTGGGTGCCCCTCCATCTACAGATACAATAGTCTGCAGTACTGGGGGCTCTGGGTGCCCCTCCATCTACAGATACAATAGTCTGCAGTACTGGGGGCTCTGGGTGCCCCTCCATCTACAGATACAATAGTCTGCAGTACTGGGGGCTCTGGGTGCCCCTCCATCTACAGATACAATAGTCTGCAGTACTGGGGGCTCTGGGTGCCCTCTCCATCTACAGATACAATAGTCTGCAGTACTGTGGGCTCTGGGTGCCCCCTCCATCTACAGATACAATAGTCTGCAGTACTGGGGGCTCTAGGTGCCCCCTCCATCTACAGATACAATAGTCTGCAGTACTGGGGGCTCTGGGTGCCCCTCCATCTACAGATACAATAGTCTGCAGTACTGGGGGCTCTGGGTGCCCCTCCATCTACAGATACAATAGTCTGCAGTACTGGGGGCTCTGGGTGCCCCTCCATCTACAGATACAATAGTCTGCAGTACTTGGGGCTCTGGGTGCCCCTCCATCTACAGATACAATAGTCTGCAGTACTGGGGGCTCTGGGTGCCCCTCCATCTACAGATACAATAGTCTGCAGTACTGGGGGCTCTGGGTGCCCCTCCATCTACAGATACAATAGTCTGCCGTACTGGGGGCTCTGGGTGCCCTCTCCATCTACAGATACAATAGTCTGCCGTACTGTGGGCTCTGGGTGCCCCCTCCATCTAGAGATACAATAGTCTGCAGTACTGGGGGCTCTGGGTGCCCCCTCCATCTACAGATACAATAGTCTGCAGTACTGGGGGCTCTGGGTGCCCTCTCCATCTACAGATACAATAGTCTGCAGTACTGGGGGCTCTGGGTGCCCCCTCCATCTACAGATACATTATTCTGCAGTACTGGGGGCTCTGGGTGCCCCCTGCATCTACAGATACAATAGTCTGCAGTACTGGGGGCTCTGGGTGCCCTCTCCATCTACAGATACAATAGTCTGCAGTACTGGGGGCGCTGGGTGCCGCCTCCATCTACAGATACAATAGTCTGCAGTACTGGGGGCTCTGGGTGCCGCCTCCATCTACAGATACAATAGTCTGCAGTACTGGGGGCTCTGGGTGCACCCCTCATCTACAGATACCATAGTCTGCAGTACTGGGGGCTCTGGGTGCCCTCTCCATCTACAGATACAATAGTCTGCAGTACTGGGGGCTCTGGGTGCCCCTCCATCTACAGATACAATAGTCTGCAGTACTGGGGGCTCTGGGTGCCCCTCCATTCACAGATACAATAGTCTGCAGTACTGGGGGCTCTCGGTGCCCTCTCCATCTACAGATACAATAGTCTGCAGTACTGGGGGCTCTGGGTGCCCCCTCTATCTACAGATACAATAGTCTGCAGTACTGGGGGTTCTGAGTGCCCCCTTCCATCTACAGATACAATAGTCTGCAGTACTGGGGGCTCTGGGTGCCCCCTCCATCTACAGATACAATAGTCTGCAGTACTGGGGGCTCTCGGTGCCCTCTCCATCTACAGATACAATAGTCTGCAGTACTGGGGGCTCTGGGTGCCCCTCCATCTACAGATACAATAGTCTGCAGTACTGGGGGACTCTAGGTGCCCCCTCCATCCACAGATACAGTAGTCTGCAGTACTGGGGGCTCTGGGTGCCCCCTCCATCTACAGATACAATAGTCTGCAGTACTGGGGGCTCTGGGTGCTGCCTCCATCTACAGATACAATAGTCTGCAGTACTGGGGGCTCTGGGTGCCCCCTCCATCTACAGATACAATAGTCTGCAGTACTGGGGGCTCTGGGTGCCCCTCCATCTACAAATACAATAGTCTGCAGTACTGGGGGCTCTGGGTGCCGCCTCCATCTACAGATACAATAGTCTGCAGTACTGGGGGCTCTGGGTGCCCCCTCCATCTACAGATACAATAGTCTGCAGTGCTGGGGGCTCTGGGTGCCCCCTCCATCTACAGATACAATAGTCTGCAGTACTGGGGGCTCTGGGTGCCCCCTCCATCTACAGATACAATAGTCTGCAGTACTGGGGGCTCTGGGTGCCCCTCCATCTACAGATACAATAGTCTGCAGTACTGGGGGCTCTGGGTGCCCCCTGCATCTACAGATACAATAGTCTGCAGTACTGGGGGCTCTGGGTGCCCCCTCCATCTACAGATACAATAGTCTGCAGTACTGGGGGCTCTGGGTGCCGCCTCCATCTACAGATACAATAGTCTGCAGTACTGGGGGCTCTGGGTGCCCCCCCCCCATCTACAGATACAATAGTCTGAAGTACTGGGGGCTCTGGATGCCCTCTCTATCTACAGATACAATAGTCTGCAGTACTGGGGGCTCTGGGTGCCCCTCCATCTACAGATACATTATTCTGCAGTACTGGGGGCTCTGGGTGCCCCCTCCATCTACAGATACATTATTCTGCAGTACTGGGGGCTCTGGGTGCCCCCTCCATCTACAGATACAATAGTCTGCAGTACTGGGGGCTCTGGGTGCCCCCTCCATCTACAGATACAATAGTCTGCAGTACTGGGGGCTCTGGGTGCCCCCTCCATCTACAGATACAATAGTCTGCAGTACTGGGGGCTCTGGGTGCCCCCTCCATCTACAGATACAATAGTCTGCACTACTGGGGGCTCTGGATGCCCTCTCCATCTACAAATACAATAGTCTGCAGTACTGGGGGCTCTGGGTGCCCCTCCATCTACAGATAGAATAGTCTGCAGTACTGGGGGCTCTGGGTGCCCTCTCCATCTACAGATACAATAGTCTGCAGTACTGGGGGCTCTGGGTGCCCCTCCATCTACATATACAATAGTCTGCAGTACTGGGGGCTCTGGGTGCCCCCTCCATCTACATATACAATAGTCTGCAGTACTGGGGGCTCTGAGTGCCCTCTCCATCTACAGATACAATAGTCTGCAGTACTGGGGGCTCTGGGTGCCCCCTCCATCTACAGATACAATAGTCTGCAGTACTGGGGGCTCTGGGTGCCCCCTCCATCTACAGATACAATAGTCTGCAGTACTGGGGGCTCTGGGTGCCCCTCTATCTACAGATACAATAGTCTGCAGTACTGGGGGCTCTGGGTGCCCCCTCCATCTACAGATACAATAGTCTGCAGTACTGCGGGCTCTGGGTGCCCCCTCCATCTACAGATACAATAGTCTGCAGTGCTGCGGGCTCTGGGTGCCCCCTCCATCTACAGATACAATAGTCTGCAGTACTGGGGGCTCTGGGTGCCCCTCCATCTACAGATACAATAGTCTGCAGTACTGGGGGGCTCTGGGTGCCCTCTCCATCTACATATACAATAGTCTGCAGTACTGGGAGCTCTGGGTGCCCCCTCCATCTACAGATACAATACTCTGCAGTACTGGGGGCTCTGGGTGCCTCTCCATCTACAGATACAATAGTCTGCAGTACGGGGGCTCTGGGTGCCCCTCCATCTACAGATACAATAGTCTGCAGTACTGGGGGCTCTGGGTGCCCCCTCCATCTACAAATACAATAGTCTGCAGTACTGGGGGCTCTGGGTGCCCCCTCCATCTACATATACAATAGTCTGCAGTACTGGGAGCTCTGGGTGCCCCCTTCATCTACAGATACAATAGTCTGCAGTACTGGGGGCTCTGGGTGCCCTCTCCATCTACAGATACAATAGTCTGTAGTACTGGGGGCTCTGGGTGCCCCCTCCATCTACAGATACAATAGTCTGCAGAACTGGGGGCTCTGGGTGCCCCTCCATCTACAGATACAATAGTCTGCAGTACTGGGGGCTCTGGGTGCCCCTCCATCTACAGATACAATAGTCTGCAGTACTGGGGGCTCTGGATGCCCCCTCCATCTACAGATACAATAGTCTGCAGTACTGGGGGCTCTGGGTGCCCTCTCCATCTACAGATACAATAGTCTGCAGTACTTGGGCTCCAGGTGCCCCCTCCATCTACAGATACAATAGTCTGCAGTACTGGGGGCTCTGGATGCCCTCTCCATCTACAGATACAATAGTCTGCAGTACTGGGGGCTCTGGGTGCCCCCTCCATCTACAGATACAATAGTCTGCAGTACTGGGGGCTCTGGGTGCCCCTCCATCTACAGATACAATAATCTGCAGTACTGGGGGCTCTGGGTGCCCTCTCCATCTACAGATACAATAGTCTGCAGTACTGGGGGCTCTAGGTGCCCCCTCCATCTACAGATACAATAGTCTGCAGTACTGGGGGCTCTGGGTGCCCTCTCCATCTACAGATACAATAGTCTGCAGTACTGGGGGCTCTGGGTGCCCCCTCCATCTACAGATACAATAATCTGCAGTACTGGGGGCTCTGGGTGCCCTCTCCATCTACAGATACAATAGTCTGCAGTACTGGGGGCTCTAGGTGCCCCCTCCATCTACAGATACAATAGTCTGCAGTACTGGGGGCTCTGGATGCCCCCTCCATCTACAGATACAATAGTCAGCAGTACTGGGGGCTCTGGGTGCCCCCTCCATCTACAGATACAATAGTCTGCAGTACTGGGGGCTCTGGGTGCCCCCTCCATCTACAGATACAATAGTCTGCAGTACTGGGGGCTCTGGGTGCCCCCTCCATCTACAGATACAATAGTCTGCAGTACTGGGGGCTCTGGGTGCCCCCTCCATCTACAGATACAATAGTCTGCAGTACTGGGGGCTCTGGGTGCCCCTCCATCTACAGATACAATAGTCTGCAGTACTGGGGGCTCTGGGTGCCTCCTCCATCTACAGATACAATAGTCTGCAGTACTGGGGGCTCTGGGTGCCCCCTCCATCTACAGATACAATAGTCTGCAGTACTGGGGGCTCTGGGTGCCCCTCCATCTACAGATACAATAGTCAGCAGTACTGGGGGCTCTGGGTGCCCTCTCCATCTACAGATACAATAGTCTGCAGTACTGGGGGCTCTGGGTGCCCTCTCCATCTACAGATACAATAGTCTGCAGTACTGGGGGCTCTGGGTGCCCTCTCCATCTACATATACAATAGTCTGCAGTACTGGGGGCTCTGGGTGCCCCCTCCATCTACAGATACAATAGTCTGCAGTACTGGGGGCTCTGGGTGCCCTCTCCATCTACAGATACAATAGTCTGCAGTACTGGGGGCTCTGGGTGCCCCCTCCATCTACAGATACAATAGTCTGTAGTATTGGGAGCTCTGGGTGCCTCATCCATCTACAGATACAGTAGTCTGCAGTACTGGTGGCTCTGGGTGCCCCTCCATCTACAGATACAATAGTCTGCAGTACTGGGGGCTCTGGGTGCCCCCTCCATCTACAGATACAATAGTCTGCAGTACTGGGGGCTCTGGGTGCCCCCTCCATCTACAGATACAATAGTCTGCAGTACTGGGGGCTCTGGGTGCCCCCTCCATCTACAGATACAATAGTCTGCAGTACTGGGGGCTCTGGGTGCCCCCTCCATCTACAGATACAATAGTCTGCAGTACTGGGGGCTCTGAGTGCCCCCTCCATCTACAGATAGAATAGTCTGCAGTACTGGGGGCTCTGGGTGCCCCTCCATCTACAGATACAATAGTCTGCAGTACTGGGGGCTCTGGGTGTCCTCTCCTCCTACAGATACAATACTCTGCAGTACTGGGGGCTCTGGGTGCCCCTCCATCTACAGATACAATAGTCTGCAGTATTGGGGGCTCTGGGTGCCCCTCCATCTACATATACAATAGTCTGCAGTATTGGGGGCTCTGGTTGCCCTGTCTATGACGCGAGGGGATATAGGCAGCTTCTTTAGATCGTGGCCACAGATTAACCCTTTACAATCTAATTTTGGATTCAGGGTTTCCTAGGGGGATTTCTCTTTCTGCCATTATACAATGATGCCATCTGCTGGCTAGAGCTAGTACTGCAGTATGTGACATAATGGAGAGGCCCCCAACAACTGAGCGGCCAGGAATATACAGTAAGAATACCCTGACAGATGTCTTCTGGCGTCAGAGCTGCACAGGCTTCAATCAGAATGTTGGAAGACGCAAAGATAGGTGTAAAAGGCAGCACTCAGGTCCAGCGATTATAGTAAAAATCTACTCTTTATTGGACCCATGGTCCTAAGCGTCAGCGACGTGACGTTTCAACCCTCGGCAGGGTTTTTTTCATGCTGAGGGTTGAAACGTCACGTCGCTGACGCTTAGGACCATGGGTCCAATAAAGAGTACATTTTTACTATAATCGCTGCACCTGAGTGCTGCCTTTTACACCTATCTTTGCATCTTGACTTTCTGGGATTTGGGATCCCTTTATAGGCGTGCACCATTCCTTTCTTGCTTGGAGTAGAAGCGTGGTGAGTGCTGCTGACCAACACCATTATTTCCTAAGAATGTTGGAAGACGTCAGACAGTGGATTGGAAAGGGTTAAAATAGACGCTTCTAGGGGCGAGGTCAGCGGACTCACATCCACCAAGTCTGTAGCGTTCTGTCAGAATGACACAATATGTACATATTCATAAAATATCTTTAAAAACAATCAAACCAAATGGATCCTACCTTTTAAATAAAATTGCAAAAAGGGATTGAAGTGGAGTTGTCGGCGCCCCGTGCTTTGTTTAATCCTATGGGACTGCAGTATCCAGTTTCACCAGTAGATGTCCCCCTTGTGCTGTTTACTCAATACAGTCTCTTAATACAGAGTTATTTAAGAAGGAGATTTTGGCATTTAATGACAAACAAACTACAAAAAAAAGAGAAACAATCGGCACATCTCTGAAGAGAGGACGGTTCAAAGTTTTTTATGGCCAATCAGTAATCCTGGGTTCTCACACGCCAGAATCTCATTCCCCAGGATTTATGCGTGAATGGGAAGTGTGAGACATTTATTATCCAGATAAGACCCCCATCAACAGTAATTCAGGGACCATAAACTTTCACTCCCTTATCAGTGTTTAGCTAAAAATGTTTTTGTATCTCTTGTAGCAATTCAAGCCTGCTGACCTCCCCCCCCTCCAACTGTAATTTAGGGACCATAAAACTTTCACTCCGCTATCAGTGCCTAGACAAAAAAAGTTTGTTTGCTGTTGCAGAATTTCTTAGAAAGTGCGAACCAATCACATCCATATCTGTGCCTTGTCATAAGTATGTATGTTATAAGTGTGTATAAATATGCATGCCTCTTCAGATCCAATCCATAAGCCGGAAGAAGTACCCTGCGTTGGTTCGCAAGCTCGCTATTATTACATCATGTATTTTTGTCAGCCATTAAAAGGTATCATATCTACAAGATTACGTCGTTTCTCTTGCTGAGAACAATCACAGAATCTCATTGGAAATCTCGCGGTTTGGCTGCAGCGAAAAAACGCAAGATTTCCGCTGGAAAAGCGCTGCTTCAAAACCCGCGGGTTTTGAAGTGGTTTGGCCGCACACCTTTCTGCTGCAGCCGGCGCTCCCATGGAGGAGAGCATGGCCGCAATGGAAAAAAAAATGAACATGCTGTGGCCGGCGAATCAGCACCGCAACGCTGGCTTCTGCCACGACAGATTCGCCGTCCCGTGTGGATGAGATTTCTGAGAAATCTTGCCCACATGGCTGGCTAAACCCGGGATTAGCGGCTGCAGGCGGAACTTCCGCGGCACATCCACCCTGTGTGAACCCAGCCTAAGTTCCATATTCTGCCACATGGCAGAGCTGGGTATCTCATTGGGCTAATGCCCACGGACGGATTTCACACGACATTATCCCACAGCTATTAGGTTCTACTGAGCCTAATACCTTCTGCATTTAAATGTTCACACTGCGGAATTCCACTGCGGCATGCTCTAATTGCTGCGGGAAAATATGCAGCCAGCTTCCATTGTAGTCAATGGAAGCCGTCCGCCACACGATACTTCCACTGTAAGCACAGCGGAAGTATCGCATGATTACGCGTCATCGCCCACTGCCGGCGCATCATGCGCATCCAAAGAGGTGAGTATGGGGTCTTTGGGGGGTGCCATGTCGGACTCCACTGCGATATTCCACTGGCGGAGTCCGACACGGCCGTGGGCAAATACAACCAAATTCAACATATTTTCTCTGCCACTCGTATATTTGCTTGTGATGATGCGGCTGTTTTTGGAATCGCACTCCAACAATGGATTCATGCTTGGCAACTTCAAGTACACAAAATGATTTCTCCTCTTGTGTCGCCATTTTCCTATAAACAACAAGAAACGGCGCTGCGTTGTGCCAGCGATGCCAGAAGATGGGCGCTGAGTTTATGTAACTGAAATGCTCCCATCTCAGAATCTGAATCTCTTGGACTGAAACCTTCTTTTCGAGGTGGTCGAATTCCAGATCCAGCTCCAAAAAATACTTAGAACCTTCCTCTTTTCAGTGAGGTGCGGCTTGTCTACCTCTCTTCTGTAGTTTGCTTGTAATTAAATCCCCAAACCTGATCCTCCTTCTATAACCCTGTACGTTGTTTCCAGCTCCCCCCTCCCTCTATGACTGCTGACTCTGATGAGTATCGGTGGTAACATCACCCCGTAGATTGCTACAGGAGAAAGTCTCCCTCGCTCCCAAGACTATAGTAATCAACCAAATACCCCGAGAGGCTCCGCAGGTCCTACGTCGGCCAAGTATATCTTCATCCAGGGGATAGAGGATGGGAATTTTTCAAACTGATTGCCGTTTTAAATGTGGAGAACATGAAGTGGACATAACGCACTGTCTTTGGTCACGCGAGGCAATTGAAAACTTTTAGAAAAGGGTAGGGCTCTGTACCAGAAAGCATCTGAGCAGTTTTGCGCCTTTTGATGTACTATGGCGGCTTTTTGGGTGGATAAGCCCTTGATACTATAAATACAGTAAAAAGCCAAAAAACTTGGTTTCTGCAACAGCCACGAAAGCCATCCTGCAAGAATGAATATCACCACATGTGCCATCCTGCCGATTATGAACGTATGACTATCTTGTCGGAGGACATACCTTTCACTGCAAGCGCTTCATTTTTTAAGGATTTGTTTCAGAATAACCAGTTTTCCCCTAACCACAGGATTTGCACAGAACACGGAATGACTAGCTGATTGGTGGGGGTGTCAGCTGAGACCGCCGTCGATCTCGAGAACAGGACTCCTGTGTCCCGTTCTCCTGACAGTGCAGGGGGTGCTCCCCCCCCTTCCCCAGTGACATCACTGTGAACAGAGCGCTGACTGAATATGCCAAGTCAGCACTCCATTCATTTCAAAGGATGTCACGGAAATACCCGAGTGGGTGCTACCTGGGTATCTAAGCAATTGCATTGAAAGCGAATTGAGCTCAGGTGTGACCAGTGCTTCATTCACTCTACTCCTCACTCTGAGTTGTGCAGTAACACCATAGTGAGGACAATGGGGAATCAACTTAATCAAGATCGTGGGGGGTCTTAGGGGTGAGACTCCCACTGATTAGCAAGCTATCCCCTACTTTGTGGATAGAGGATGACTTCAAGTTCTGATAAAACCCTTTTAATAAAGTTTTGTTTTGAACCCTTTTTTACCTTTTCAAGCATTTCATTAAAAAAACATATACGTTAAAGAGAATGTGTCACCTAATTTTACCCTATGAGTTAAGCCTATGGCTAAAAGTAGGTGACCTGCTGAGTCCGGGGATATAAGTGTTAGTTAATAGAGATGAGCGAGTATACTCGCTAAGGCACATTACTTGAGCGAGTAGTGCCTTAGCCGAGTATCCTCCCGCTCGTCTCTAAAGATTCGGGGGCCGGCGGGGCTTGAGCAGGGAGGAATGGAGGGGAGATCTCTCTCTTCCTCTCTCCCCCATGCTCACCGCTGCAACTCACCTGTCACCCGCGCCGGCAGCCGAATCTTTAGTGACGAGCGGGAGGATACTCTGCTAAGGCACTACTCGCTCGAGTAGTTAGCCTTAGTGAGTATACTCGCTCATCTCTATTATTTAAACTTTCCTCCTGTAGGACCTCTGGTGTCAGTGCTGAAATCTGCTGTTCAATGCATTGAGCAATGCGCTAAGTAGTCCACTCATTCGTATACTTAGCAGCACCGCTCAATGCATTGAGCGCTCACACCAGAGGAATGACAGGGGAGGTAAGTAGAACACACGTTTGGACTCGGCGGGTGACTTACTTTCAGGCTATAAGCTTAGCTCATGGGGCTGATAACGCTGGACAACAAAAAATGCACTTTGAAATTTTTTCCTTTCTCAAAATAGTTAAACTACCTTAATTTGGGGTCGAGAAACACAAATATGACACAATTTGATTTTGTTTATTAGTAGTATATCTGACAAACCAGAGCTAGCCAATCAAAATACGCTTTGAAGTTTTTTATTTTCTCAAAATAACTAAACTACTCCAAATCACCGGGACGGCAAACGGCATGGAATGTATTGTTGTGTTCTACCGTTCACAGCACATGAATTGCAGACAGTGTGCGGTGCCCAGTGCTTGTCCTCATCTCCGAACCGGATCCCGAAATATTGGGGGGATGATGATGATTGATGATGATGATGAAGAGGGAGAGATCCCCCTGTTACCCCCCGCTCCACCACGCCGCCCCCCGAATCTTTTCGCTCGAGTAGTCAGTTACTCGAAAAAAGCGGTGCTCAATTGCGAAATCGCCCTAAACGAGTACGTTAGCTCATCTCTAATTAAGTAGCATCCTGGATTCTAACAGGAACTTACGGGGAAAAAAACAAGTTGGAGAAGCCTTAATTGCTTTTTTTTTTTTTATTGTAATTTATACATATCAATCTAAGATTTAAGCATAAAGGTACCCGATTTACATTTTAGTTATTCAACTATTTTACTATATATACACTTGTTTATTTAATAATTTCACTGGTGACCTTGCCGATCTGAATAAACGTGCATGTAGTTAACCCAAATGGGCTACATCTCATAGCCAAGAGCTAACTCAAAGCTTTCCATGTCATTTTCGTTTCTTCTGTAATACAATGATTAAAGGGGTTCTGTAATTAAATTAAAAAAAATTCTATACTTCCACTTACCTCATCTTCTCCTCACTGATCCTCTCCTGTCTCCTGCAGTCCCGGGGCCTGGTCGATTCCTCTGCTTCTTGTGAGGTTACATACATTCTTAGGCAGTCTAATTCCTGCCCGGCAATGGATGCTAGGTCACTAGTTCATAGCCTAGCAAGGAGTGCTGAGCTATTGCAGAGACTGTGCATGCCCGCTGTCTCTGAAATAGATCAGCATTCCTTCCTAGCCCATGACGTGATCTTCACTGACTTTCAAGCAGAATGCGAGGAATGCACGCTTCATAACAAGCCAGCTGGCTTGCAGTAAGCTGACCCGGAGGAGTGGACAAGATCAGCAAGAAGACGTCTTAAGGAGTTTGCCTGGGGAAGAGTAGGTGGGTATAGAATTCATTTTTTTAATAAAAAACACACCTTTAAGAAATACCCATTTTTAGGTTGGAAAGATGTTCACTGTGGACCAGTGCAATAGGTGGCAGAGTCTCTTTAAAAGTAAGGAAACGCACAGCCCTACTCTTCCATTCATTTTTCTTTGACTGTAATTAAATTTAAAAACCTCTACATTTCCATGTTTCTTTGTGGGACAGGGAAGCGCAGTATGCTACATTTTTCTATCCCACATAAAAACATTTGCCTGTCAAAAGCATGAGCCTTTGAGTAACATAATACCAATTATAGTCAAAGGGAATATGTCCAAAAATATTGTAACACTTTTTTCTATTAAAGGGTATATGATTGATAGATACCCTGTTTCCCTGAAAATAAGACGTGTCTTATATTAATTTTTGCTCCAAAATATGCGCTACGTCTTATTTTCAGGGGGTGTCTTATTTTTCAATGAAGAAGAATTCCCATCTATTGTTTAACAAAAAAAATGAACACTTGTAATCAGGGATGGTATTGCAGCTTCTGGCCACCAGGGGGAGCTCATTACAGCAGACGTGTACAGCAGGAACAGAATGTACAGTATGGCATTTTCCGGCCAGCAGGGGGAGCTCACGACAGCACACTCGTACAGCACAGCAGGGACAGGATAACAGCGGCAGGAGAAGGGGTAACGGCAGACTGTCTGCAGATCTACTGATACATCTGGCAGTAGGAGACAACGGGGGTGGCAGCAGGGGACGGGCCTCTTGACATGCCTGCACATTTACAAGCGATGGCCGCGGAAGGAAACATCGGGATCGGCGGCAGGTGACTGTCTTCATGTCCTGCATGCAGCTGCTCTGCAACGGACGGTGAAGGTAAGGGACAGCGGCGGCGGGCTACAAAGCATCACAGCTGCATGCTCTGGTGTTCTGTTTGGCAGGCATGCTTACATACAAACACACTTTACTATGCCTTACTATCGGGGGGTGCCTTATATTTGGGATGTCTTACTTTCAGGGGATGCCTTATTTTCGGGGAAACACTGTAGTAAAATCCTAATGTCAGCCCCTTATCCCCCACCCCCCGCCCTTGTAAAATGACCTATGCACAGTGCCCAAATCATGCCTAAACCATAGAAGTCAATGCGTCAGCTCCATTTATAGGAATGGCCCATAATATCTGCAGTAAATCTACAAGGCATATCGCTGCAGCTCAGGTAAGATGGTGGCCACTATAGTCATGTATAGACAATAGAATGAAAAAATCTGCCTACAGCAAATGAAAAAACAGACCTGAAACATGAACCAATCAGCATCTGGTTTTACTTAGTGAAATAAAATATAGATGATGCATGAAGGAAATAAGCAGAAATACAAGCAGAACGTTTGACAACCATTGGTAACAATATGAAGGATGCAGTTACAATGTATTTGGAAAGTCTTCAGACCCTTTCACTTTTTTTTTTACATTTTGTTATGCTGTGGTCCTGTGAAAATAAAAATAAAAAAACAAAAAAAACAACTAAATTTTTCTCCAGCCTTCTGCACTCAATACCCAATAATGACAGAGTGACAACAGAATGTTAGAAATCTTCATGTTTTTTTTAATGAAAAACTAATCATTTGCATTGGCACAAGTATTCACATCCCTTGGTATCACACTTGAGATTTAGCTCTGGGGGCCTCCTATGTCTCTCAATTATTTTTGAGATGTTTCTACACCTTAGAGTCACCTGTGGTAAATTCCGTTGACTGGATATCATTTTAAAAGACCCCCCCCCCCCCCCCTCCCTCGTCTATATAAAGGTCTCACAGCTCACAATGAATTTCAGAGCCACAACCAAGCCATGAAGAGGAAAGATGTTAGAGTAAGGCCCATTCTTGCTACTGTACAGAGTTCCCGCATTCTGTTCTCTCCTCACCTTGGTGTCAGCTGTCTTTCCTGCCGGGTGGTTCCACTTAGCAGGAAGACACAGTGGATCCACAAACCATGCGTAACAAAAGAACTGCCTGTAGAGATGACCAAGAAAAGGCTGCAAAAACATTTCTGCTACGCTGAGAGAGTACCCCAGCCTTCATTCATAAATGGAAGTGTGGAACAGCTAGGACTCTTCCTAGAGTTGGCCAATCCCCCAAAGCAAGTTATTAGGGGAGAAGGGTCTTGGTAAAAGAGGCGACCAAGAACCCAATGGTCACTTTGGCTGAGCTCCAAACATCCTGTGTGCAGATGGGAGGAACTTCCAGAAGGTCAACCATCCCTGCAGCTCTCCACCAATCTGGGCTTTATGGCACAGTGGCCAGAAAGAAGCCCCCTCAATAAAAGGCACATGAAAGCCCACCTGGAGCTTACCAAAAAGAACCTAAAGAACCCTCAGACTGTGAGGAACAAGATTCTCTTCTCTGAAAGAATCAAGATTGAACTTTTCGGTTTCAATTTTGAGGCCGTTTTCACACAGCTGTGAAAAATCGCACGAGTTTTGTGCGTTGCAAAATGCACAAATCTCTGAGCAATATGAACCCCATTCTTTTAAATGGGGTCATATACATAAGTGATTTTTATTAACTTTTTTTCTGCATCATATCGCGATGCAGAAAAAAAAATGTGTGCATGTCCTATCTTTGGGCATTCCCTTGGAATGCATCGGCCATTGTTTTCAATGGGACAGGAAAACACATCACATGACATACAAGGTGCACATGAATGCGATGCGAGGTTTCCTGTTGAAAACAATGGGAAACACTTGACGATCCTCCGCATACCGGAGAATCGCAACCTTACCAAAGTGATGGGAGGCATATTTTGTACAGAAAAATCCCCTTGCATCCACTCGTAGACCGCATGTGCATTAGTGAAAATCATGCTGAGTTTCACAGTCCCATCTTGAGCTTGGCCGTGTGTAGGGAGACTAAGCATTATAGCTGGAGGAAACCAGGGCATTTTTCATCACCTGCCCAATACCATCCCTAGGGTGAAGCCATGTGGGACAGGGAGACCGGTCAGGGTTGCTGGAAAGCTGAATAGAGCAAAGTACAAAGATATTACTAACAAAAATCTGATGCAGAGCGCAACGGATCTCAGAGCGGGCAGAAGGTTCATCTTCCAACGAGACAATGACCCTCAGGACACAGCAAAGACAACACAGGAGGGGCTCTGGGATGCCCAGCTGGAGCCTTAACTTGAACCCAACTGAACATTTCTGCAGACACCTGAATATTGCTGTCCACAGACGGCCACCATCTAACTTGACTGAGCTGGAGAGGATCTGCAGAGAAGAATGGCAGAAAGTCCCTGAATCCAGGTGTGCAAACCTTGTGATAACCAAGAAGGCTGGAGGCTTGAATCACTGCCTAAAGGTGCTTCGGCTAAGTACTGAGTACAGGTGGGAATACTTATGGCAGTGCTATTTTGCTATTATTTTATAGCTTTTCATTTCTAAGAAGTCTTAAAAAGATTTGTAACTAGAGATGAGCGAGCGTACTCGGAAAAGCACTACTCGCTCGAGTAATTTGCTTTATCCGAGTATCGCTGTGCTCGGGTCTGAAGATTCGGGTGCCGGCACGGAGCGGGGAGCTGCAGGGGAGAGAGCGGGGAGGAACGGAGGGGAGATCTTTCTCTCCCTCTCTGCCGCCCGCTCTCCCCTGCTCCCCGCTGCGACTCACCTGTCAGCCGCAGCGGCACCCGAATCTTCAGACCCGAGCACAGCGATACTCGGATAAAGCCAATTACTCGAGCGAGTAGTGCTTTTCCGAGTACGCTCGCTCATCTCTATTTGTAACCTTCTGCCGTCGCTTTCCTTTGTTGTATGGAGAGCGGAATGATGGGGAAAGCAGGAATTATTTTTTAAATTTACACAAAGCAACAACATAAAATGCAAATAAGTGAAAGGATCTGAAGACTTTCTGAATACATTTTAAGGTGCCTGCAGACAAGCGGAAATTCCGTGGCGGGATTTCCGCCGCTGGAAGCCTGCATAGGATTGCGTTAACAAACGCTATCGTATGCAGACAGCCGCAGTTTGGCCGCACGAAATCTCGCGCGGCAAACAAACCGCGGCATGTTCTATTTCTGCACAGAAACGTCACTCACCCGGCAGGCGGCTCCGGTCTGCGCATGCGCCGGCTGCTGGCACACAAAAGAGCCGGGGCCGCCGGGCGTGGGTAAGTACGTGCTCCTCCCTGCAGGTGCTGGGGTCGGGTCCCGCAAACGAGAATCCTCGCCGCCGGATCCGACCTGCTCGTCTGCAGGCGGCCTTATTTAAGGAGATTTTGGCATTTAATTACAAACAAACTACAAAAAAAGAGAAACAATCCGCACATTTCTGGGCTCTGAGCCCCGCACAGAAACGTCACTCACCCACCGCCGGCTCCGGTCTGCGCATGCGCCAGCTGCCCGGCAAATCAAACAGCCGGGTGAGTACGCGCTGGTCCCTGCAGGCGCTCGAGTCGGGTCCCGCGGCGAGAATCCTCGCCGCCGGATCCGACCCACCCATCTGCAGACGGCCTCACATAGAGGATTTCCTCAGAACATAGTTGGTAATGCTAGCTGAAAAACAAAGAGAACCTTGATAAGAGGCCTTTAATGGGATGGCGCACACTTCATACAGCGGCACCGCACTTTAAAACAAACTTGTGCTTGTGTGATGGACAATGTGACAACTAGCAACAATGAAAAATACTTGATTTACCTAAAATAATGTTTTGTGCTGAAAAATCCCTCTAAGGCCCAATGTCCACAGGTGGATTCTCAAAGCGAATATCCGCAGCGGATGCGCATGGGCGCCTCGAAGTTCGCATGCGGCTCGCCGTCGGACATGTGTAGAACAAAATTTTTTTAAACTCACGCTTTTTCTGCGGAATCCACGGCCAGTCCGCATTGTCGATTGTGGATGGGCCGCAGGTCAGACAGCTTTCATTGACTTCAATGGAAGCTGCCCATGCGGACACCGCAGGAAAATGGAGCCTGCTGTGATTTTTTTTTTCCCCCTCTGCGAGCGGAAACCGCAATTGGGTTCTGCTCACTTTTCCATAGTATGCTGTGGAGGGTATTTGCTGTCTAACCTGGAGGCGGACGCACGCTCCGGATTTCACAGCAAAAATCTGCCCGTGTGCATGTACCCTATGTACGAATCGGATTCCGCATGCGGGAGTTCCATAGCGAATTCTGGCTGTGAGCCCGGCCTGTGACCCTGCGTACCTCATTAAACTGTACTGCGGATGACTGCGGCAGCTCATCAGTTGGTCATGCGCAGTACAGTTTAATTTTTTTGTTTGTATTTCTGGCACCATCGCTTAGTGATGACATGGGTACCATGAAGTCAATGGGGGCGGTATGCGCAGGTTTCGCCGCAAAATAGAGCATGCTGTGATTTTTCCTCCGTGGAATACGCGATTTGTAACTCCGAGTTTGGAGGAAAAAAAATCTAAAAGGACATGTCTTTCAATGCCCGCGTTTTGCCGCAGACGCCAAGCACAGAATCCACAATATAATTCCTGTTGTGCGAGACCGGCCTTAAATGCTGGCCACTATGAGTCTCCCTACTTTCTAATTTGCTGTCCACTGTCTGTTGTCAATTAAAGTCCGTCTCTATCAACAAAGACACCAAGACAAAACACAGGAAATGGGGGATAAGTGTTGTCCCATTCTGCTCATAGAAGTCTAGGGAGAGAGAAGCAGAGTCAGTCTGATTTAATGATTTACTGTCACAACTAGTGATTACATCCACACTGCTCAGTACTTCTCTATCTCTCTGTAGGACACTTTCATAAGTAACTGCATTTTGGAGGAACATTGTAGAAAACAGATCCTGTCCTTTCATGTGTACAGTGTATGGAGACATCATAACAGCAGTCCACATCCACCAGCTCAGACATAACGAAGAGATCCTGCTCCCCCATATGTACAGTGTATGGAGATGGCATAGCAGCTAGTCTACACCCCTCAGTTCAGAGATAAAAGAGCAGGATCTCTTCTTCTCTATGTGTGTATTGTATGAGGACATCTTAGCAGCTTCACATTTCACTGAACTTTTGCATTTAATTTCTGATAGTAAAACCTTTCTCACATTCTGAAAACGAATATGGTGTCTCCCATGTGAATTGTCTGATGTCTAACAAGATCTGATTTCTGACAAAAGCCTTTCCCACACTCTGAACATCTAAATGGCTTCTCCCCCGTGTGAGTTCTCAGGTGTTTAACAAGATAGGACTTCAGAGTAAAATCTTTCCCACATTCTGAACATGAAAATGGCTTCTCTCCTGTGTGAATTCTCTGATGTTTAAAAAGGTTTGAATTCCGAGTAAAACCTTTCCCACATTCTGAACATGAAAATTGCTTCTCCCCTGTGTGAACTCTCAGATGTGCAACAAGATTTCCTTTACGACTAAAATGCTTCCCGCATTCTGAACATGAAAATGGTTTCACCCCTGTGTGAATTCGCTGATGTGCAACTAGATCTGTTTTTTGGCTAAAGCCTTTCCCACATTCTGAACATGAAAATGGCTTCTCCTTTGTGTGAATTCTCTGATGCGTAACAAGAATTTCTTTACGACTAAAACATTTCCCACATTCTGAACATGAATATGGCTTCTCTCCTGTGTGAGTTCTTTGATGTAGAACAATATGTGATTTCTGGTTAAAACATTTCCCACATTCTGAGCATGAATAGGTCTTCTTTCTTGTGTGAACTTTTTTACGTTCAATATTCTTTCTGTAAACTTGATTTTGCTGAGCAGTCTGTGAGGATTCAGAAAATGATGGTGAATCAGAAGATAGATCTTTGCTGTGAGGGGCTGAGGGTACATCTGGGATAATGGCAGGCTCCTCATATGTGTATTGTATGATATCAGTATCTTCCACTTTAATATCTGAAGATATCAGCTGTCCCTCAGAGGTCCTGGTGCCGTCATCTGCCAAGAATAAAACACATTTTCTTGTTTAATAATAGTACCTGAAGGGCCCGTTCACACAGCCGTATACTCAGCATCTCTCACCCTTCTGTGCCATATCACCTGCAACCATAAGTGGTGTCATGATGACTTCTACAATGTCATGCACATTCAACATTCCCAGACGTCCCAGATCATAACACTTAGGCCTCATGTCCACGGGCAAAAGAAGAATTAAAATCCGCAGCAGATTTTAACTCTTCTCCTGCCCGCGTATCCGTGCCCCATAGGGATGCATTGACCACCCGCAGGGTAGATAAATACCCGCGGATGGTCAATAAAAGTGATTTTAAAAAAAATGGAGCATGAAAAAATCTGGACCATGCTCCATTTTCGTGCGGGTCTCCCGCGGGGACGGCTCCCGCGGGCTTCTATTGAAGCCTATGGAAGCCGTCCGGATCCGCGGGAGACCAAAATCAGATTTTACTCACCTGCTCCGGTTCTTCTCTTCGCCGCGGCACCATCTTCTCTCAGTCGCGGCCGGATCATTTTGCTTCGGGCCGGTGCATGCGCGGGGCACGTCACCGACGTCATCCTGCGCATCCGCCGGGCCGAAGAAAGAAGATCCGGCCGCGACACAGAGAAGATGACGCCGCAGCGAAGGAAGGATCCGGAGCGGGTGGGAGGTAAGTTTATTCTTATTTTCAGCCCTCATGTCCGCGGGGCAGGAGGGACCCGCTGCAGATTCTCCATGGAGAATCCGTAGCGGGCCTGATTTTCCCCGTGGACATGAGGCCTTAGGGTTGCCGCGTTCTGCACAACCAGAAATAACGGTAGATGTTGTCACCTGGTCATCTCGCATCATAAACACTTCCACTTGCCTGCTATCATGCGTTTTATCTCCTAGTTTATTTAGAACCCCCCCCCCCCAAAAAAAAACGGAATCACAATGGTTTGATTTTAAGGTTTTTTTTTTGTAAATGTGGGAAACTGCGATGTGGGGTTTGCTGCAAAACATATAAAACATCTAGCTTTAGTCACCGTGACAACACAAAGATCTTCATGATAGAAAACTATCAACCGCGAATCCTCGAATATAATTTCTATCATTCAATGCACTAAATGTAACTTGAAGTACATCGGATGTACTACCCGCCCGCAATTTGAAACCGCACATAATGGAACACTTGCGGTCTATCAAAAATGGGAATGCGAGCAGTTCGGGTGCGGCTAAACATTTTGTGGAGGAGCATGAAGGAAAGGCGGATAGTCTTTCCTTCTATAGAAGCGATAAAGTACAGAATACTAGAAACTAAAAACCAATCCAGAACAGGTTTTAGAATGGGAAGCCTTCTGGGTACTCATGTTAAACACACGGTTTCCAAAAGGCCTGAATATGAAATCAGATTTATTATATATTTATTAATAGAATATTTATCATTATGGTTTTTTTTACCTCTTATTTTAATAATTTTTCTATCCATTAGGTTTCTTTATTATGTGTTCATGTATTATATGTATAGGGATTTCTATGAATTTCATAAATCTATAAGGTTTTTTCAGTCTGCATTTTCCTTACTTACTACTGTGTTTCCCTGAAAATAAGACACTGTCTTATATTATTTTTTTGCCCCAAAAGAGGCATGGTGTCTTATTTTCAGGGAGGTGGGGCCTTATACTCACCTGGTCCCAATGGTCCCCGGCGGCGCTGCGGCAAACTTCAGAGTCGTCCCCGTCTGCCATTTCAGCTTTGATGGTGAAGGGGCTTTGAATACCCCGCCTCCAGCAAAGCGTGCGCTGTGATTGGCTCATCGAGCACTAGCAGCCAATCACAGCCGGCGCTCGATGAGTCAATCACTGAATGACATCACTGAGTGGCTGTGATTGGCTCATCGAGCGCCGGCTATGATTGGCTTCTGGTGCTCGATGAGCCACTCCCTGCGCTCGCTTTGCTGGAGGCGGCGTATTCAAAGCCCCGTCACCAGCAAAGCTGAGATGGCAGACGGGGAGGACTCTGAGGTTCGCCGCAGCGCCGCCGGAGACTATCAGGACGCCGCAGACTAAGTAAGTATTGATTTGGGGGCGAGGGGGGCATGTTAGGTAGGTCCGATTTTTGGGGGAGGCCTTATATTTCAAGCCTCCCCCAAAAACCTGGTAGGTCTTATTATCAGGGTAGGACCTACTTTTGGGGAAACACGGTATACAATGTTTTGCAATTAAAATAATGACCACCTGTTCCTTTATTTCCACCTATTTCTTGGGTTTATATCTGTGGAATAATTCTATCTAGTCATGATATTGTTATTAATGGTCAAGTTTCAGGTTTTTGTACATTTATTCATGTCTTACATGACATCAGATTGGTATATTATAGAAGTGGGTATATTTCTGATATCCAGTTAGCTGTATAGGGTTCTAACATCTAGAAGAACAGGGGCAGTTGTGTGCATTAGAGGAAAATAATTATAACAGAATGCAAATGCATGTATGGTGTAGACGTGCAGCACACAACGAACCAGGATACTAAGGGTTAAATAGCAGCTGTTCTGCTTTGTTTTTAATTACACACATTTTTTATGGAAATGAAGTTTATCTCAGTAGTAAGGTGACCAAGGTCCAAGTCGGACCGAAACGCGTCCTCAGCTTTCTGATATTTATGGCACGCAACTAAATAAAGGCTAAAGAATTTCTTCACAATCCGCCTCCTTTTCCTTTGAATCGTATTTCACTTATCACGCTAGTAGTCACCATTTTTGGCTTCCTTGAAAGAATGACACCATGACATGGTGCTGCTTCCATCGCACCCCTAGTGCCATCAAGTCACAGTGAAATGGAGACTAGAAGAATAGCATTTTAGCGTTGATCCTGCCCTCTACACTCCATCCCATATGGAACCCACCTGGGCTGCCACTAAGGGGGATCTGCGCAAGGTGCGTCCCTATATATGATGTCTTGATGGTCACGCCGGCGCTCGTGCAGGCGCTTCACAGACTGTGGGCAATGTAAAAGGGCTTCAAGTTTGTGCCTTGTTATGCAAAACCTTTCAATCGGGTCTGCTGAGATGGACAAAGGCCTCTTATGACGCAAGTAAAAGGGTCGTACATTTATTCGCAGCTATCCAATAGGAGGACCTGCAGATTTATTGTTCCAACTTCCTTACTTGCATCTATTTCCTAGAGGAGCATGGATGGCCTTATAAGTCTCCTCACTCACCTTCTAGGTGCTCTCCTTAAAGAGTAACGATACCCCTCCCGACTCACATCATAGGCCTCTCACTAGCCAAGCCTGAATCCTACTGCACACTGATGAGGGTCAAACACCCCGAAACAGCTGTCTGTGTATGGATTCTGGCTTGGTTTTCAAATCCCAAGCATTGTTGCATCAACCTGTATAAATGGGGGACATTAAGTTGCAAGAACGCTGCCATCCAATAGGTGGCGCTGCAGAGATATTGTTCCATCTTCCTTATTGGCGGATAATCAATTGAAATGGATAAGAACGTAGTAAAAATGTCCAATTCGGCCTCCTTCCACCCTCACTTGAAAATGTTCATCTGATATCAAATTACAACAATTAAATGTCATAGGTTCCCACTTTCTAACAAAAGGGTACCCCAGAAAGCCAATATAGGATTCCAAATTGTGGGTGTCAAGCAAATTCCAGTCACAAGGTTTAAAACCCCAATCAAAAAAGGGGGGACTCTGCGGTTCAGAATAGAGAAAGAATGAGGATTAGATTTCTGACAATTGTCTATAACAGTTTCCAAACGTTTCCCTGCCCCTAAGACTCCTACAAAAACTAATTTAATACCTCAATTAAAAATTCTCCCTCCTGCTGACTTCCCACAGCACAACAGGGTGTGCCTGCAGTTACAAGCCCTGGCCACTACACAGAGGTCGGCGCCAAGGCTTGGCTCATCGGTGGTGTGGACAGAGCTGCAGCAGTGCCCGCTTGCACTAGGAGACACCACTCATGGCACAATTGCACTTTTCAGGGAATTTTGCTAAATTCTTCTTGCCAAACTTTGCTTCTTTGTGGGGAAAATAAATCTTGATGATATCCAGAGCTTTAGATCTGTTTCTGGGTCTAAGGACATCCTGTATTCCAGCAGTTAAATGGTCACAGTTCAGGTCTCGTCTCCTCAAATTCGACACTTTTGAGGTGGGACAACAACTTTTTGTTCCTGCGTTGGAAAATATCCACCTCATCCACAGCCAGATGATCTCTACGATGACTAACAATACAATCCCATGTAATGGTGGTGGTCCTACCGCCCATGAGTCAACAAGTATGTCTGACCCCTTGGGGCTGGGGAGCTCATAGGATAGGACTCTTCCATCAAGGCACCTAGAAGCCTCATCATTGTCAATATTTATCAAACTTCAAAGAACTTTTGACAATATTTCAGGTCCTAAAAGGCTTTCATCCTCAGATTTAGAACAAGGCTATCAAAATTCTAACTGGGCAACACAATAGCGGTATCCTACATCAACTGTCGGTGGGGTGTGGGGGGGGGGGGGTCGGTAAAAGAACCTAGTGAATCTAACCAACAGTAATTTCTTTCAATAGCAAATTTAACTCTCGTCTCTGACTGCAATCCACCTCTTTGCCAACAACCAACCAGAAAACAAAACTTTTTCTCTCTCGATCCTTTAGACCATCCTCGATCCTTTAGACCATCCTCGATCCTTTAGACCATCCTCGGGGTTGGATGCCTTCCCAGTCATGGAAGGCGTGTTATACATTCCCTCCTCTTTGTTTAACCCCTTCATGACACGGCCTATTTTGGGCTTAAGGACGCAACAATTTTTGGCGGATTTTCTTCTCCGTTTATCAAAAGTCATAACTTTTTTATTTTTCCGTCGACGCGGCCGTGTGAGGGCTTGTTTTTTGCGTGGGGAACTGTAGTTTTTATCAGTGCCAATTTTGGGTACATAGACTATATTGTAAAACTTTTTTTTTTTTTTATGATGGCAGAGAGAAAACGCATCAATTCTGCCATAGATTTTTTTTATTTTTTTTTTACACCGTTAATCATGCAGCATAAATGAGACTTTCCATTTTTTCTGCAGACCGGTACGGTTACAACGATACCAAAATTCTAACTTTTTTTTAGGTTTTCCCACTTTTCTGCAATAAAAACCCTTTTTTTTGGAAATCTTTTCTATTCTAAATTGCTGCATTCAAAGTCCTGTAACTTTTTTATTTTTTGATGTACAGCGCTCTATGAGGGCTTATTTTTTGCGAGACGAGCTGTAGTTTTTACTGGTACCATTTTGGGGTACATACGGCTTTTTTGATCCCTTTTATTGCGTCTTTAGTGAGGCAAAATGCTAAAAATTAGCATTTTGCCTCAGTTTTTTTAGCGTTTTTTTCCGTGCACAGTCAAAAGCATGTGCAACTTATTGTATGCGTCGTTACGGACGCGACAATACCAAATATGTGGGGTTTTATATTTTTTTTTACCTTTTTTTATGCTAATCTGAGAAAAAGCATAAAAAAATGTTTTTTTTACTCTTTTTTTACATTCTCCGATGCCCCCCCGCTGTTGCAGAGGGACGCCGGTTGTGACTGACAGCCGGCTCCCGCTGCGGGATAGCGCGGGATCATATGTGATTCCGCGCTATCTCCAGGACGTAAGTTTACGTCCTGTTGCGGGAAGTACCAGGCTGCCAGGACGTAAACTTACGCCCTGCAGCGGGAAGGGGTTAAGTTGAAAGTTTAAAAAAAAAAACCTTTTCCCATATGAATAGTTATAAACATACATATATTTTTTTAATATGCTTTTTTTTATCTGACTGTGTCCATAAAAGTCAGATATATTAAAATAACATTTATCCTGAAGGGTGAACATCATCATAAGAAAAAAAAAACAAAAAAAAAAAACACACTGTGGCAAAGGGGTAAGGAGGGGTTCGTCACCTGCAGATCGCCGACCTCTTGGACCGGAAATGGGCACCAGATGTGTAGACATCACTACAGACACTTGGATTTCTTTAAAACTGGTGCCTGCCAGCATTTATTTGTACAGCACAGCAAACGTATATGCAAGCATACACCCACTGGATCACAATCACTAACCCTGCCTGGGGTGTCTAGAGGGCGTCTTCCTCTATCAGACATGTGACGGCCCAGACTGGTCCCTACTGACTTCAGGCTCACAGACCTGATGTGGCACCTCTTTGGTTCACACTGGACCTCAGGCTTGCAGCCTGTATAGCTCTGGCTAAGTTGTCTCTTTCCCCTTGAGTGTGGCAGAATCCTCTCTTTTTAGGTTAGTTCCTGCTAAACCCATAGGCGTTAACCCTTTCTGCAGTATCAGAATGCCTGTCTCTAGCCCTCTGCAGACTATTCTGATACTGCACTCCCACAATACATAAAACCAAAATTGTGTTTTTTTTTTTATCAACTTGTCTCCCAGAAAAATAATTTGATAAAAAGGACTCAAAAGGTCCCATGAACTTCAAAAGAGTACCAATAAAAAACTACAGGGTCTCCTGACAGCGATTTTTCAATCTCAAATCATCGGTCCATAAGAAAAATTGCTCATGTGAATAAACACATTGAAAACAAACGTTTGGTACCGTGTCGCCAGTAGAGCAAAATGTGATTGTTCTCAGTAAGAGAAACGACGTAATCTTGTAGATATGATACCTTTTAATGGCTAACAAAAATACATGATGTTATAGCAAGCTTGCGAACCAACGCAGGGTTCTTCTTCAGGCTAAAAGTGGCCTGACGAAGACCCAGAGAGGTTCGCAAGCTCGCTATTACATCATGTATTTTTGTTAGCCATTAAAAGGTATCATATCTACAAGATTACTTGGTTTCTCTTGCGGGGAACAATCACAATAAACACATTGAAAGCACTGTGTTCTTTTCACATGCAATATCTGACTATATCGCAATCGGTCAGATATTGTGTGTGAAACTTTCCCTGTGAATGCAACTCAAGGGTTCCTTCCACAGGTCGAGAGGTGTTAAGCCAGGAAGAATAAGAAAATTCAACAGCACCTCTTCATCCTATCCAATGTTGTGGCAGAAGGTCATTACGATACAGTAGTCTTACAGCTCGGTGGTGGTGCACTATCTGGCTGAAACTAAAATTTCCTTATACATCACACAAATGACCGGTAAAATGGATGTGTGGAGCCTGTCAAGGTACACTGGGCCAGTGATGGTGTCTTCAAAACAAGAATGATCAAATTAAACCCCTGGATGACAATAGACACCAAATATTGAATCACCAATGACTGAGGAGAATCTGGGATGTTCTCTGCATTTAGTGGTTTCTCACCTGGGTCATCTGTAGGAATCCCCTCCTTACACGGCTGATCCCCCCTCACATGTGTCTCTGTAGCATTAATAGGGATCAGATCTTCATCCGGATTCACAAGCTGTGAAATAAATATTGTAAAAGTCATCACACAGTTGGAGAAGTCGTGTGGAAGGTCTTATATGGCCAGAAAAGGTCATTAATTAGTATGAGGAGCCGGAATGACATGACAGCAGTAGTGATCTGGGCCAAATAGCTGCAGGTCTCCTGTATAACTCCAACCTGTTGCTTCTTTATGCCAACCAGAAGTCTCCAGAACCAGAAAATAGTGATAAGATGTGGAGATCTAATGTCTGCGGTCGGCTGTAATCCCGCCATCTCATTATCCAAGTATCAATCTATATTATATAAAAAGATGAAAGCCCTCACTGACTGACTGACTGGCCACTAATCCTCTAACTTCCCGGTGTTGTACAAACATGAAATTTGGCACAAGCATTCCTTAGGTCCTAAATAGGAAAAGAAAAGGGGTCACAACTCGAAAATTCAATGCTAATTCCAAAATATTGGCACCTCTGTGTAATGTACCTAATCTAATTCTCTAACTTCCCGATGTTGTAGAAACATGAAATTTGGCACGACCATTCTTTGGGTCCTAAATAGGAAAAGTAAAAGGGGTCACAACTAGATTATTCAATGCTAAGTGCAAATGTATTGGCACCCCTATGTAATGTAACTTCCTGATGTCGTACAAGCATGAAATTTGGTACGACCATTCTTTAGGTCCAAAAATTTTAAAAAAAGAAAGGTCCTAAATAGGAAACATAAAGGGGTCACAACTCGATTATTCAATGCTAATTGTAAAAGTAAGTACGCCCCTATGTAATGTAACTTCCCGGTGTTGTATAAGCATGAAATTTGGTGCAAGCATTCTTTAAGACCTAAATGAGGAGGGTGGCACATTCTGCAGAGGGACATCGGCACATGCAGCCTGAAGAGAATCTAATGTTCCTCTATATGTATATATATTTTATTCCTCGGTTGCTCTAACGTAACCTTGACTTCATAAAATTGTCCGTGCGAACAACACGTAAACACCTGTGTCAAATTAAGTCAGGCGAAGTCGGAAATATCAGCTAGTCAGTCTATATACATATTGTAGTGGTGCAGTATCAGAATGGCCTATAGAGGGTGCCAAATAGGCAGTCTGATACCTTGAAAGAGAAAGATAGGGTTAACACCTGATGGGTGTAGCAGGAATTGGGTGCATGTAAGCTAATTCCTGCCAGAAGCAAGGTGGAAGTTACAGCTTGGCAGTGCAGGACAGCTGGAGTCCTGTGAGGACCAGCAAAGGACCTGAGGTTGACAGGGACAAAAATGCTAACCTCACACCTAGGTGGGGTGTTTATGGACTGTGTATGGGATACCTGTTTGATGTACTGTGAATAAAGGCTGGCAGGAGTCAGATTTAAAGAAACCTTCTGACTCCTGGAGCATATTTGCATGCAAGATGCGTCAGTTCCTGACCGTGTAAACGGCGATCCAGAGGCAAGTGAACCCCGCTTGCTTACAATATATAAAAAGGTGAAAGCCTCACTGACTGACTTGCCACTAATTCTCCAACTTCCCGGTGTCGTACAAACATGATTTTTGGTACGACCATTCTTTAGGTCCTAAATAAGAAAAGTAAAGGGGTCACAACTCAATTATTCAATGCTAAGTGCAAAAGTGAGTTCACCCCTATGTAATGCAACTTGTCGTATAAACATGACATTTGGCAGAAGCATTCTTTAGGTCCTAAATGAGGAGAGTGGGAGGAGTGGCACATTCTGCAGAGGGACATCGGTACATGCAGCCTGAGGAGAATGTAATATTCCTCTATATGTACTGTATACATATTTTATTCCTCGGTTACTATAAAGTAACCTTGACTTCATAAACGTTTTTGTGCGAACAACACGTAAACACCTGTATTAGATTAACTCAGGTGAAGCCAGGAATATCAGCTAGTCAATCTATATATCTACATATAAAAAGGTGAAAGCCCTCAATGACTGACTCGCCGCTAATTCTCTGACTTCCCGATGTCATACAAACATGAAATTTGGCAGGGTCATTCTTTAGGTACTAAATAGAAAAAGTAGAGGGGTCACAACTTGATTTTTCAGTGCTAAGTGCAAAAGTATTGGTACCCATATGTATAAGACTGAACACAAGACCTTTCCAGTCATTCTACAGACCATAGAGGAGATTTCATGAGACCTTCTCTCCATCTACCTGATTATCCTGTGGAAGAAGAGGCCGGGGACATCTCTCCGCTGCTGTTCTCTTACTGGATCTACCTGCAAAAAACACAGACAGCCACTAAATTCATTCTCTACATACAAATAATAAAGGCCGTGTGGATTTAGTCCTGTCTATTACCTGGTGATGGGGGGGACTGGTGGTCCTCCATCATGACGTCCTTGTACAGATCCCTGTGTCCTTCTAAATACTCCCACTCCTCCATGGAGAAATAGACAGTGACGTCCTGACACCTTATAGGAACCTGACAACACAATGATACCGTCATCACCCAGGCACGTTATACCGCCATAGTGTTACTGTATAATGTCCCAGCATTCCCAGCAGCGTCACCTCTCCAGTGAGCAGCTCAATCATCTTGTTGGTGAGTTCTAGGATCTTCTGCTCATTGATCTCCTCCAGTATCAGCGGGTGAGGTGGAGACCCTGTGATTGGGCTCAGGGGTCTTCCCCATCCATCAGACACCGGGGCCTGACAGCCATCACTAGAAGTCTTCTTCACTACTGTGTAATCCTGTTTATAGGGAGATATATTCGTAAGTGTCACTGTAGATATTTCCAGAGTCCTTCATCTCTCCAGTTATGTCCATGTGTTATTAATGTGACTAGCCGATATCAGGACAAAAACAAAGCAATGTAGGAAAAACTAAAGCAACCATCCAGTCTTGGAGAAACAAAGATGGCAGAATGGCTTCTCCGCCTACCTGAGGCACCCAGTACAAAGTATACATTGGTAGTCTAAGACTCTACATACTAGTCTGACTGGCTAGCGCTGCTCACATGGCCAGTAATGGCCAATCAAAATATTGCAGTGTCTTATACTAATGATGCATACTGTGCATTGGGTAGTCAGAGAAGCAGTTCGGCCATCTTTGTTTCTGCAGAAGCGGAGTGTCGCTTTAGGTAAAACAAGCCTGTTAGACCCAATGCCAACATAAGATTCTCACCACTGGACTATGTTTAACCGACTACAGCTATGCTACCACGTAGACAACAAGTGACTGCTGCAACGATGACACCACATAGACGACACGGGACCGCTGCAGCTGACACCACATAGACAGCACGGGACCGCTGCAGCTGACACCACATAGACGACACGGGACCGCTGCAGCTGACACCACGTAGACAGCACGGGACCGCTGCAGCTGACACCACGTAGACAGCACGGGACCGCTGCAGCTGACACCACGTAGACAGCACGGGACCGCTGCAGCTGACACCACGTAGACAGCACGGGACCGCTGCAGCTGACACCACGTAGACAGCACAGGACCGCTGCCGACATCTTTGCTCTAGCTAGTTAATCAAAGCCCAGCAGTGAAAAATGGAGCAATGGCGCTGGAAATAATTGATTAGACTTGTTTTAGTCAATTTCTCAACCTTGTTTGTTTTGGGGTTTAATGGTCCATTTACACAGGACGAATCATTCAAATTCTCGTGTTCCCACAGGAACTGGAACAACACTGGTCCCCTGTAAATGCCTGCAGCGACTGAAGGAGAATTGTTCAGTTTCTGCATGCAGAAAACTGATGGACGAGCGGTTCAGTACGAACAGCAGTCACTCACTGCTGTCCAGCACTTTTAGCAGCCGGGGATTTTTAAACTCCTGCTGCTGAAAGTGCTGGACAACAGTGTCGGGGAACAGCCGGAGGATGCGTCTGAATGGCGGAGTAATTTTTTTTTTCTATTTTTAAATAGTTAATGATGATTTTTCAGGGAAGGGCTTATATTTCCAGCCCTTCCCCGAAAATCATACTGCAAGGTTTGCCACAAACCACTGCTTTCAATGGGACCGGCAGCGCCGATCCCATTGAAAGCAATGGGATAGCATGTTGCACTTCTGCCACAGCTGTCACAGCTGTGGCAGAGGATTCCTTCCACCCGCGGGAATGAAGGAAACTCCTGCCACAGCTGTGACAGAAGTCCGCAGTATTCTCCCTATCTGTCAATGGGGCTAGCGCTGCTGCCGCTGGCCCCATTGAAAACACTGGGGGTATCCCAACGTCTTTCTTGTGCTGCGAGGCGAGTGTTTTCACTTGCTCTCGCAGCACAAGAGAGAAAAAAATGCCAGTGGATGTCAGCCCTCACATAGATAATGATGGAACATAGATAAGAGTGACGTCATCCCCTGAATCTCTCACCTCTCCTGTAAGCCGGAAGAGTATCTCTAGGGTGAGGTTGAATATACTCTCCGCCATCTTGTCCCGGTTCCTCTCCATCCTTGTCGGGCCAATCAGGAATATTATCTGATATAGTAGATATCGGCCGAGGATTCTGAATGGAGAGAAGATGAGACAATGTAACATCATACAAAACCCCCCATAATAATACAATTACTGGAGAGAATAAGGGGAAACCGGCGAGGAGGTAATAAAGTGTAGATGTTGTGTTCTCTCTTCTTGTATGGACTGTAACTGAATAGTTTGTTATGCCACATGTGAGATCAGACCAGGTCACATCGTCACACAACCACTACAGGCATTCACGGGTGTCAGGGAATCCGGACAGCAGATCCCACCGCTACAGGCAATCATGGGTTACAATGGTGATGCCAGGATGGAGCAACAATCTGGTAGAGAACTTCATAAATCTAGAACTCGGACAGAAACTTCCCAAGTTAGAAGCAAATACAGAATGTCTTGGAGCCGTTCAACAATAAGGCAACTGAAGGTTCAAACACCAACAGATGCACTACTGCAGGGTATTTGTCATCGGCCATCCACCACGTGACACGAGTGCGACCACAAGGAGTTAATCTACCTCCTCTTCCTCAGTCCAGCACTCATGACAATATGGATCATAGATGACAACCTAACAGTCCTATATGCTACAGAAATACAAGCAGCCACCACTGACAGTTCAGAAGTCTACTTTCCGGTACGTACCGAGGTATACAGGTACTCACTGCACTCCAACCGTCAAAGTTAACACTCTAGCAGGGACTATAGGTTCTACAGAGCAATAGGGACTTAAAGGGGTTGTCCCGCGCCGAAACGCTTTTTTTTTTTTTTCAATAGCCCCCCCCGTTCGGCGCGAGACAAACCCGATGCAGGAATAAAAAAAACAAAAAACGGCCAGTACTTACCCGAATCCCCGCGCTCCGGCGACTTCTTACTTACCTAAGTAAGATGGCCGCCGGGATCTTCACCCACGGTGCACCATGCGGTGCACCGTGCGGTCCATTGCCGATTCCAGCCTCCTGATTGGCTGGAATCGGCACACGTGACGGGGCGGAGCTACGAGGAGCCGCTCTCCGGCACGAGCGGCCCCATTCAGAAAGGAAGAAGACCGGACTGCGCAAGCGCGTCTAATCGGGCGATTAGACGCTGAAAATTAGACGGCACCATGGAGACGGGGACGCTAGCAACGGAATAGGTAAGTGAATAACTTCTGTATGGCTCATAATTAATGCACGATGTATATTACAAAGTGCATTAATATGGCCATACAGAAGTGTATAGACCCACTTTGTTTCGCGGGACAACCCCTTTAAGTTATTAAAGTTTTATTTTTAATACAAAAAGTTGCAAAATATAAAAAGGACAAACAAAACAAAACAGTGACATGGAATAAGGCTGCCTGCAGACGAGCGGGTCGGATCCGGCGGCGAGAATTCTCGCCGCGAGACCCGACCCGAGCGCCTGCAGAGACGAGCGCGTACTCACCCGCACCTGGCGGCCCTGGCTCTTTCATGTGCCGGCTGCCAGGAAGCCGACGCATGCGCAGACCGGAGCCGGCGGCCGCGTGAGTGACGTTTCTGTGCGAGGCTCTGCAAGCCCCGCACAAAAATAGGACATGCTGCGGTTTGTTTGCCGCGCGAGATTTCGCACGGCCAAACCGTGGCCGTCTGCATAGTAGTGCATATTGTAATGCACTCCTATGCAGGCTTTGAGCGGAGGAAATCCCGCCGCGGGATTTCCGCCCATGTGCAGGCGGCCTTAGAGTGAATAAATGAAGGATATCACCAGAGCTTTCACCAATTACATCAATTAATTTCCTGGCGCGCTGTAGTATCTGGACAGTCTTGCAAAGCTTGGTTGCACTCTCCTGCAGAGTTTAACAATAGTCTTCGGCTGCCTATGAGACTATGTAGGGTCCCAGCAAACAAGGAGACGGTGGGTGGGCTTCAAAGGCCATGCATACAGTAGGCACCATGAAAACAAATGTCCTTCAGCCAAGCGCCTGGAAATGGTTCCAACAGAAACAGGGGTGTAACAATGGCGCCACCTGTCTCTGGATGGCGGATAATGAAACAGTTGGAGCTGCTGGTGCTTGTCAGACAATCCTCTCTACTGGTGGTCTGTCAAGAGCGTCCTGAGCCCGGTCACCTTATGTGCCCTCATGCAGCCACCGCTCCCATCATCTTCCAAGGCCGGATTCACATGACCATATTTGTGCCCCTTTTTGCGCGTACAATACTCAGAGAATAGAACCCACTGATTTCAAGGTGTTTGTTAACATGCGATTATTTGGCGTGCGCATTTTGGTCATACAAAACAAAAATGAAAGCATACTTGTAGCGGGCCAGACCGAGGAGAGGGGCAGCGGAAATGATAGTAGGCACGGTGGCACAGCTGCCCTCTCAGATGGAAAAACACAGCCTGGCTCAGCGCTGCACAGTGGTAAATGGCAGATCTTATTTGGGTGCTACTCACAGAATCGGGTAGGGTAAAATGGTGATACCCAGTGGGGTGCCACCTGCAGAAAGGTAAAATCTTATTTTGTCATGATGCCAGTCCATTTGTAGGTAGGTAGCCATTCTGAACAAAAATAAATATAAAAATGGGAGAAATAAACCACATTTAACTTAATCTCAGGCCCCAACTCTTCTCTCCTCCGACGGTGTTAGTCCTTTACTGCTGTAGTTCTCTACTTCCTTCTTCTCCGACATGGAGATGGTGTTAGTACTCACACTTTGTCATCTCCCCACTGCACTGGCTCTTCACTCCTCACTTCTCCTCTTCAGCCTCTCCTAGACTCCAACTCTGACTGAGACTGCCCAAGCTTCACCCCTGTCTCCTCTTATCACTCTAGCCCAACCTGTGTGGGGAAAACATTGCCCAATCACAGGCCCTCTTCCTTCCTGCTACCTGACCAACCACTCCCCCAGGCTGCTGCTAGGTGAAACCTGAAACCCCATTAGGATGGAAACCAGTCAGTGATAACTTCACACAGCATTGGTCACACACAATAATGAACACCACAGAAGTGCTGTAGAGCCCAACTTGGGGGTCCTATAATACTCTAATTCCTTGCACATTTGCACAGGGAAAAAAAACACATCCTGAACTCCATAAACTAAGTGGCCATTTCAATGGTTGGAAGCATCATTGAGTGTTTTATTGCATGCGTGAAAAGCATAGTAAAATCCGCAATGCCCATTCTGCAAACGCATCGGTAAATCAGAATGGCCGGTGGGGACGATTCATCGATACGGCCATCCAGCTTCTCTCATCCCAATAATGCGCCCCTCTCAGACTCTGGTAACGGGGTGAAATCTCTTCTCTGCGTCGTAGAGGCGTCTAGTGGTCAACAAGCTCCACACAAGCGGAAGAAGAGGTCACTACCTACAAGGAGCCTCCGAGAGCCTCTTATAGGCCAAGGAGGGAACTGCTTCTAGGGCCTCCGGTGACGAGACCGTCCATCTAATCACCACAACTCTCATCATTACAGATCTGGAACTGCAGGACGAGGTTTACAGCAAAATGACGACTTCTTCTGGGAGCGGGAGTATTTTTTATACAAAGAGTGTAATACAAACTGTACATACGTAACACACGCATACCTGGCAGCACTGAGGAGGCAGAACTGAGGACTTCATCAAGAGGAGGCAGATCAGGAGCCGCTTCCTCATTGGAGAAGAGAAGCTGCCTGGAATGACTGCCCCCTTCTGGTGAACTGCCCGCCGCAACCACTGCTGCAACCAAGTGATGTGCATTGAAGCTGGTGGGCAGTTTGCAAACTGCCTATATGATCATCCACCACTGCTAGTCATGCTGAAGCTTGTGTGCGCTGGGAGTCTGATGACCTTTTTGGCACCCAAGGGGCTAAATGGACTATGACGGGTCCATCATTTCACCGGAACAAATACTTTATCTGACGTATTAGTCAGAATCTGTGATGGAAGTAATACAGATGGTATATCAAACAGAAGAAAAGCAAACTGCAATGCAGGACATCTGTATGTATGTATATATATATATATATATATATATATAGTGAGGGATTAGCGTTTAGGATCGGTAGCCACCTGGGCATAAGCAGTCAGAGACAGTGACACATAGGATAAAGTCTTTAGTCCAGGCTTTGCCTGGGTTTATTTCCAAGCAAACAAAGCAAAATACAGGCCTTAACATCAGGCAAACATAAAGTAAATCCTGCTCGTCTGAGCACTTACTATACATGGAGCGTCCCTGTCTACACACTGGTAACCAAAATGGCTCCTGCACACCGCCAGCCAGGACTCTCAGACCTGCAGAGGTCTCAGCTCTCCCTCTAGGCCCTGTAGGCCCAGGCTTTATAAGGCCTGGTACCAGCCTCACCTGGTACGTGGGAGTGACCATCCCACCCTTCACTTTGGTCACTCCAGGAAAAGCCGGCCCGGATTATGTGGCTTGGAGCCACTTACATACTACAACGTGTTAGTGGCTTAATGCTACTAACACTATACTGCCGCCTTCCTCCACCGAGCCCAGGCTGCTCAGTGGCACGTATCTGCCCAAGCGCTCCCCAAGGCAGCTTAGGAGAGCATCCTAGGCGACACATACCTGCCCTCCAGCACCTTGCCGGTCACCGTCTCACAATATATATATTACATATAGTAAAGTCATACAAAGAAGAAAAACACATTAAATCTAAAAAATCCCCACATAACAATAGGAGTCCCTGAGAGCAGAACACCAACTCCATATAGATGTGTATCACTAGGTGTATCCAGGGCAATAGCCATCAGTGTATCTCCAGTGTAACCCCCACCCCGGAGGAAAGAGTAAAGCGCATGTCACAGATAATGCAAAACATGTTAAATACCTATCAATGGTGTGAGGCTCCCCAGAGGTCCACCATAGTGTGGGGACTAGACCCCTGACACGTGTTTCCGACAGCCTTCTTCAGAGGGGTACTGCTATCCACAAATTCTATCCCTTAAATAGTGTCCAAGTAGTTGAGCTCACCTGTTCATAATCCTCGCCCCTTGGAAACACCCCTACACCTTCCTTCATTGAGAATAGTCCATCATATGGAAGGGTGTACCAATATGGCGCTCGTTCAGGTTAAAGGGGTTGTCCCGCGCCGAAACGTTTTTTTTTTTTTTTTTTCAATAGCCCCACCGTTCGGCGCGAGACAAACCCGATGCAGGGGTAAAAAAAAAAAACGGATAGTACTTACCCGAATCCCCGCGCTCCGGTGACTTCTTACTTACCTTGCGAAGATGGCCGCCGGGATCTTCACCCACGGTGGACCGCAGGTCTTCTCCCATGGTGCACCGTGGGCTCTGTGCGTTCCATTGCCGATTCCAGCCTCCTGATTGGCTGGAATCGGCACACGTGACGGCACACGATGTATATTACAAAGTGCATTAATATGGCCATACAGAAGTGTATAGACCCACTTGCTTTCGCGGGACAACCCCTTTAATGAACACAAGCAGGACTGACTTGGGTCACAGAAAAAGACATTTTTCATATTGGTCAAACTGTCTGACAATCAGTCTTGCAATGATGGAAATCCCGGTGACAGGTGACATAATGGCGCCTATGTGGATGACGCAGGAAAGCCGAGAGAGACGTGCAGCTCTCTTAGGGTGACGCTTGATCAAAATGAAAAAGACATTGCATCCATACAGAGGCTGGGAGCATGCCATCCGCAACGACCAACCCGCGCAGCGGTCATGCTCTGACACATGGACTGCGTGCAATAATAAAAAAAACGTGCACAAAACAAATACAACTTTATAGCAACCTTGACAGCAATCTCTACAAGGAGTGAGAACACGAGTGAAGAAAATAAAAAAAAAAAAATTTATATAAAGGTGAAAGCCCTCACTGACGGACTGACTCGCCACTAATTCTCTAACCTCCCGGTGTCATACAAACATGAAATGCGGCACAAGCATAGATTATGTCCAAAATAGGAAAAGTAAAGAGGTCACACCTCGAAAATTCAATGCCAATTGCAAAAGTATTGGCACTAGAGATGAGTGAGTGTACTCGATAAGGACAGATACTCGAGCGAGTACCGTCCTTACCGAGGACCTGCCTACTCGCCCGCAAAGATTCGGGTGCCGGCAGGGGAGAGCGGGGGGTGTGTGTGTGTGTGTGTGTGTGTGTGTGTGTGTGTGTGTGTGTGTGTGGTGGTGGAAGAACAGGAGGGAGATCTCCCCCCCCCCCCCCCCGCTCCCTCCCGCAACACAGCGCTCACCCCCGCCAGCATCGGAATCTTTGCGGGCGAGCAGGCTTGAGTATCTGTCCTTACCGAGTACACTCGCTCATCTCTAATTGGCACCCCTATGTAATGTACCAAATCTAATTCACTAACTTCCCGCTATCGTACAAACATGAAATTTGGCAGGACCATTCTTTACGTCCTAAATTGGAAAAGTAAAGGGGTCACAACATGATTATTCAATGCTAACTGCAAAAGTTTAGGCACCCCTATGTAATGTAACTTCCTGGTGTCGTACAAACATGAATTTTGACACAACCATTCTTTAGATCCTAAATAGGAAAAGTAAAGGGTACGCAACTTGATTATTTGAACTGCACCCCTATGTAATGTAACTTCCTGGTGTCGTACAAGCGTGAAATTTGGCGTGAATTTAGGTCCTAAATGAGGAGGGTGGGTGGCACATTCTGCAGAGGGACATCGGTACATGCAGCCTGAAGAGAATCTAACACTCCTCTATATGTATACATATATTATTCCTCGGTCACTCTAAAGTAACCATGACTTCAGAAAATTGTGCGAACAACACGTAAACACCTGTATCAAATTAACCCGGGCGAAGCCGGGTAAATCAGCTAGGTATTATATATATTTTCTATAAGGTCTATTCCCCACTTTATTGCCCTAGCCACACATAATGGTATACATCTGTATGGAGTCGTGTTCTGCTCTCAGGGACTCATATCACTATGTGGGTATTTTTTGATTTAATGTGTTTTTATACTTGTGTGTATTTCTGGGTCTTTTGTTTTTGGATGTATGATTTTTCTATATGTAAGGGCTTATTTACACGGGCGATCATACGGCGTGTAAAAATGTCGACCCGCGAAAAATAGAACATACGCGACCGAAATCCATCCAGCGTATATACAGTGGCCAAAAAGATAATTCTGGAACAATTTGCGGCTCCTATGGGAGCTGAGAAAAAAGGGAGGGGGGAGGCATTTTAGCAGCATCCAACGGTGCGAACAGTTTACAGGTGCCTCTATGTAGGCATTGGAAGGCATCCGAGGTTTTTGGCAGAACGAGGGTTTTCCGACGTGCAACATATTTTTTTTGCTAAAAACGACGCTAACGACCGTGTGAATGGGCATGAAAATGCTGGCTATGATCACGGAAAAACGCCCATTCCCGCGGGCAAACGTTAAAATGCCTACGCTCATGTAAATGAACACGGCCGGGTCAGATTCCAACTGCATGATCGCGCAGCGGAATCAGACCCTGCGCCCCGGCAGTGACCCCCACCTACCGGACTTGTAGTCTTCTTTCTGCTCGCCGTCCCGCCGCACATGCGCAGCGCAGAGAGTCGCGCTGGTGATGATGCGGATTCGCTGTGACTCACTGTGGGATGGACGGCTTCCATTGACTGCAATAGAAGCCGTCCGTGCGAGGCTCGAACTAGAATAGGACAAGCCGCGATCCTCCCACCGCCAGCGGAAAAATCGCAGTTGGATTTCCGCTCATAGGCAGGGCATTTTCCGTAGCATGTCCTATGGGCAGTATTAGCTGCGGGATCCGGAGGAGAACGTTCGCTGCAGATCCCGCAGTGCTAATACGGCCGTGGGCATTGGGCCTAAAATATATATGTACATGGCCCCTGGTGCCACTGCTGAGATGTGGGGGGCCACAGGAGAAGGACAACAGACCACCGCAGCCTCTGATTGGTCACAGCGGTCAGGTGGGAGCCAATCCTGAACAAAGACCTGGAGGACCGCAGGGCCGAATCACCGGAAGAGGAAGAACCGCCGGATGTATCATATCTCATCTACAGATACAGAGAACATATCATATGATAACCAGTGACCGCTACCTGCCCTGCCCCCCCAGTGCTGGAGACCCCACATACCTCCACCTGCAGCCGGACAGGAGCCGTGGGGTTGTTCTGTGCTTACAGGACCTGTGATGATGTCACCGTCATGTGATCAGTGTGTGGGAGGAGACAAGGGGTCACATGACCAGGCCTCTCCGCTCAGTGGATGCAGGACTCTGCTGTGTGGGGATGTATTCAGAGAGTGGATGGAGCAGAGCCAAGCGTGTGTGAAACGGAGGAGCGGAGCCGAGCGTGTGCGAGACGGAGGAGCGGAGCCGAGCGCGTGTGAGACGGAGGAGCGGAGCCGAGCGCGTGTGAGACGGAGGAGCGGAGCCGAGCGCGTGTGAGACGGAGGAGCAGAGCCGAGCGTGTGCGAGACGGAGAAGCAGAGCCGAGCGTGTGCGAGACGGAGGAGCAGGGCTGAGCGTGTGCGAGACGGAGGAGCGGAGCACCCAAATCTTTTGAGACGAGTGGGTATGTACTCGAAAAAGGCAATACTCGCTCGAGTAATTTGCCTTAGCGAGTACGCTCGCTCATCTCTAGTTGTCACCAATATACACTAAATGGGGTACTGCTAGGGAAAAGTGATACGGAAAAAACGCCGGTACAAGTCTGTTTTTGCCAAGTACATTCTTAGAGCTTGGACAAGATCGAGCTTGTGAAGGGTCCTCTCCATGCAATGCACTGGCTGCGCAAAATAGGAGAGCAACACAATGTCCTCATTGAGGTGGAAGGCCAAAACCACCTTTGGCAAAAAAAAGGATTGGGATGCAGGACTACTTTCTCCTTGTGAAATACCACGAACGGTGGTACAGGTGAATGTACCACCAATCCCGACACCCTCTGATTGGAGGTGATGGCCACCAGAAATGGTACCTTGACAGTCATCATGCGAGCCAACACTTCCGCAAGGGTACTAACTAACCTAGGGGGCTAACCTGGCTGGGTGCCCCTGTAGCCTCTATATTCTGATAGGCTTCTGCAACTTCCACTTTGACCATGTCTGACCTCCTTGGACATAAAGCTAAAACTGACTTTCCCCAGCAGGCAGGAAGGGGTATAGCTGACAGAAGGAGTCAACTTTTGTTTAAGCTTTATGTTGCCCCCTACTGGCAGCTACTACCCACTGCATTCTGTATCCCTGATATTCCTGACAAGAAAAGTGTTCGACAGTGTCCACTGGGGGGAAACCCTACAAAAGACCAAAATGGGTCTCCGATTTCTGAACTGGATAATGGCCTTATACCATAATTCAACAGCTTGGGTTTGGATGAACGAATCTCTCTCAGCACCCTAAAAATCAGCAATGGTACAAGACAGGGCTGCCCTCCATCCCGTTTTCTCTACATCCTGGTGATGGAGTCCTTAGCAAATGCTCTCAGGGAGAATCCACATATCCGAGGCTGCAAGTTCGAGTCGTATAAATATAAGCCCTAGAATTGCCCTCCCAGCGGTCCTTAAGGAGTTTGAAAACTTTGGCTGAATTAGAAACTTTAGGGTCAATGTCAATAAATCCGAGATCCTTAAGGTTTTCATTTCTCCTGAAGAGGCATAAAGTTTAAGAACACCATTTACTATCAGATGGTGTGATGACTGTATAGAATATCTGGGGATCCCCCTGATGGTTGAAGCGGACCATTTGTTTGAACTGAACTACAAACCTCCCTTGAGACTGACCTGAAAGTCAGCAGCCCCTAACCTTATTGTGGTTCGGTAGAATTAGTGCCCTGAAAATGGATTCCCTTCCTAAATTTCTATATCTTTTTCAGATGCTCCCCATTAGAGTACATAGAACTTTTGTTTTGCTGTGTACCGAAGGTGTCGTTGAGCTTTGTTTGGGGGAATGCTAGACCACACTTGAAATATAGTATACTCACCAGCCAAAAATAAAGGGGGGGGGGCAGGGTTACCAAACTTCTCCCGCTACCACAAAGCTGCAATAGGGAGATGTATTCTAGATGTTCTTTACAACAACTCCACTAATCTGTGGGTGTAAATGGAACAAAGCGCATCCTTTTTAGGGCACAGGGTATCTTTTGGCTACAACGAGGGAGGGACAGACAGGGACTGGAGGTCTTACCTATCATAGGATGCCTCCTAAACTTATGGGATGGCTTTGCAGTACACAAAGGCCTGATTTCATGACCAGGCCCACTCACACCCCAGTTGGGTAACCAAAATATGCTGACTGTGCTATTCCTGTTAAATAGGCCAGAGTCCCCTTTCCCACGGGTGAGAGACGTGGTATCCAAAACGAGAATGCGCTTCCTCCGAGAACTGCTAGGAGAAAGAGGTTCAATGATGGGGGTCTGTTTTCAATATTTACGAATCTGATACTACATTTCCTGACTTGGTTCCATCATAACACTACACGCCCCATTGACCCAGTTTGAAAAATTATGTATGTCACCAGCGCCAGTACAGGCAGGAATTTCTGTGGTTTACCGAATCCTGCTGGCGAAAGAGACGCAGGACAATGCAACACCTTTTGTACGAAGTTGGGAGAGAGATGGAGCACTCCTTCACAGAGGAGGCTTGGACTAAATCTTTTCTGCTATCACACAAGCTTTCAATCGCAAGTAAATTTCTGGAGATTAACTACAAACTTTTGACTAGATGGTACGTACAGAGTGCCTATCCGACGCTCCAAGATGTATCCCCAAATCTCGGATAAGTGCTGGAGGTGCTCACTGCAAAGAGGCACTTTCCTACATAGTTGGTGGTTGTGTCCCATGGTCTTTGCCTTGTGGTATGAAGTAATCTCCCTCTGTAACTCCATACGAGGAACGACAATACCCCTTTCCCCAGAGGTGGCCCTCCTGTTCATGATTCCAGGGCCTCTAGCTAAAATCAAAAGAGATGTCCTCAGGTTTTTCCTTTTGGCATGTGGCAGATCATTCCTACTCTATGGAAATCACCTTTGCTCCCCCCACCAGGTTAATGTGGCTGGAGGCTTTGGATAACTTAATGCACATGGAGGAACCGAGTGCCTGTGAAGATTGCAGATTCTCCAGTTTCTGCCATGTATGGTCCCCTTGGATTATGTACCACTCCTCCCCTAGTTTGCCAACTTGGCTCATGCTAGTATTTGTTACGTGTGCTGCTGAGACATGTTGTACTATTGTGATTCCAGCAGCACAGCACTCTCAGGGTTAATGATTGATCTGGCTGGGTGTGGTACTGTTTGCTAGCCAATCCCCTGGATCTGTGCTCACATATAAACCCAGCCCCTGGTCAGTCACTGCATGGCCCCTCAGGTGAGCAGTCATGAATGCTTGTCTGGTGAAGTTTGCAGTGTGACTTGGTTCATGTCCGTTTGTACGTTTAAATTCTGTCAGTTTTGTGTTAGCTTGCTGTGTGTCCTGCAATCTGTGTCCTGTTGCAGCATGCAGTGTGAACGATGTCCAGTTTTGCTGGACTCCTGGTTAGTGTAGGGACTAGCAGTATAACCAGGAGCCGTGAAGTGGCCTGCTAGCTTTCAACATCTTGTACAAAATGTCAACCAATACCTGGTAATTATATTCAGCTTCCAATCTGTTATTAGTGGTTGCACGTTGTATGCAGTGTATTCTGGGTCTGTCATGTGGCATGTGAATGCATCCTGTTCTGGTGCGTGGCTCCTAGGATCAGCTAGGGCCCAGATCCGAAGACCGCTGGGCTGCCCTTATTAGGGCAATGTCCCCGCTCAGGTAGGGCCACTCTCATTCCTCCTTGTAGCACAGGGTCAGTTGCCTGAAACCGGTGTGAGTCCCGTGTGACCCTGGTGATACCCGTGTGCATCCCCTTTGGTCACGATCGTGTGGGTCCCGTGCTTTGCCTGCCCACACGACCATAACAGTATTATTCCCCCATAAACAACTATTCATGTCATTACTCATGATACAAAGTAATATTTAATCAGGCTTTCCTGATCCCACGCTCCCCAGACTTCAGATTCTTGATTCTTTGTCTATCTCTACCTTCTTTCTGTTTCACCCTTCTAGTAATCCCTTCATAATCTTTCCCTTTTTGTAACTTCTATAATTTGGTTTTATTGAGTTCACCTTCCTGGATCACAAGGTTTGTGACAGGGGCTTAGAGTTTAAAATTTGGAAGATTAGAAAAACAGAAGATACAATTCTTGAGGACTAACACTATTTGACTTGTTAACTGAAAGAAATTAATGTCCTTTTCATTACTTGTAAATTGGGTCACCGTTACTAGTGGCATACCACAGGGGATGGTTTGGGGCATTATTCTTTCTAATATATTTATTAATGGCCTAGTAGAAAGATTGTGCCATAAAATATCAATATTTGCAGATGACACAAAACTATGTAAAGAAATAACACAAGAGAGGACGCAAGGAAATTGCAAGGGGATCTGGATAAATTGGGGGCTTGGGCAGAAAAATGTTAAATGAGATTGTATTATTATATATACAATATATTATTTAACACTGATAAATGTAAAGTTCTGCACATGGGCAAAGGAAATACATGTCACCATTAGATGCTAAATGGGAAACACTGACAAGAAAAGGACTTGGAGTTTTTAGTTAACTCTAAGCTTAACTGGGGCAACTCCTGCCAAGGCAAATAGGATCATGGGGTGCATGAAAATGTGGAAAATTGGCTTCTACCTCAATGGGGTTTTTTGCCTTCCTCTGGATCAACATTGGGGGTTAATAGGCTGAACTGGATGAACATATGTCTTTTTTCGGCCTTTAATACTATCAGAGGAGTTGGAAGAGAGCTTTAGGGTTATCAGGTCCAACACCCTGCTCAATGCAGGATAAATCATTCCAGACAGATATCTGTCCAACCTCTGTTTGAAGACTTTCATTGAAAGAGAACTCACCACCTCCCGTGGCAACCTGTTCCACTCATTGATCGCCCTCACTGTCAAAAAGGTTTTTATAATATCTAATCTGTGTCTCTTCCCTTTCAGTTTCACCCATTACTTTTAGTCTTTCCTTGTGCAAATCAGAACAGGGCTGATCTCTCAGCACTGTGACAGCCCTTCAGATATTTGCAGACAACTATTAAGTCTCCTCTTAGCCTTTTTTTTGCATGCTAAACATCCCCATATCCTTTAGCTGTTCCTCATAGGACATGATTGGCAAACTGTTCACCATCCTGATAGCTCTTTTCTGAACTTGATCCAGTTTGTTAATGTATTTTTATAAATTGGGGTGCCCAGAACTGGACACAGTATTCCAGATAAGGTTTGACCAAGGAAGAGTAGGGGAGGATAATTACTTGTTTTGATCTAGACCCTGTGCTTCTCTGAATACATCCCAGAACTGTGTTTGCCTTTTTTGCAGCTGCATCACACTGTTGACTCATGTTTAGTCTATGATCTATTAGTATACCAAAATCTTTCTCACATGTGCTGCTGCTTAGCCCAACTCTTCCCCTTCTGTATGTGCCTTTTTCATTTTTTTTGCCCACATGTAGGACTTTGCATTTCTTCCTGTTAAATTCCATTCTGTTAGTTGACACCTGCTGTTCAAGCTTGTCTAGATCTTTTTGAATCTTCTCTCTAATCTAGTGTTAACTATCCCTAACTGTGTCTTCAGCAAATTTTATCAGTTTCCTCACAATTGTTTCTTTCAGATCATCTATGAAAATGTTGACCAACACTGGGCCTAGGACAGAGCCTTGTGGTACCCCACTTGACACATTCTTCCAATTGGATGTGCAGCCATTTATGACCACTCTTTGACTAGATCACTCAGCCAGTTGTGAATTCACATAAAAGTTGCCTTGTCAATTCCATATTTGGAATAGTATAAGATACTTTGTCAAATGCTTCACTAAAGTCAAGATCATAATACTACATCTATCACATTTTCTTGATTAACCCAGTTGGTGATTCTGTCATAGAAGGAAATTAGATTCATTTGGCATGACTTGTTTTTTTACAACCCCATGCTGGCTCTGGTTAATTACTCCATTCTCATCCAAGTACTTGCATGCATGCTGTTTAATAATTAGTTCAAAGATCTTTCTTGGTATAGAAGTCAGGCTCATAAGCTTGTAGTTTCCTGGTTCCGCCATCTCTTTTTTGAAGATAGGGACATTTGCCCTTTTCCAATCTACTGGGACTTATCCTGTTTGCCAAGAATTTTCAAATATTACAGCAAGCGGTTCAGCAATTACCTCCGCTGCTTCCTTTAGTATCATAGGATGTATTTCATCTGGATCTGAAGACTTGAATTCATGTAAATTAGCTAAGTATTCCCTCACCATCTCTCGGCTTACAGATAGCCTGCATTCTTTTATTCCGCCAATAGCACAGGGAGGATCAGTTGATGTTAAATTTACTTTCTGAGACAAAATGGATACAAAATAGGAATTTAAAAGTTCAGCCTTCTCAACATAATTTTTGGCCAAGTCACCATTTTAATCCTGTAAAAACTGATATATTCCTTTTAAAGAATAAAGGAACATTGGCCTAAACACAAGTATTAAAAGCAAACATTTTTTAACTGAGACGCAGTTATTTAGGTGAATGCAAAATAACCTATGCACTTGGTTGGTATACAGATGTTTTATCCGGCCTCTATTTTCTAGCTAATATTTATTGGTAATCATATACATTTTTTAAATAGGCACTGCACTTTAAACTAACTGGGAAAGACATTGGGATAGACAGTGTGATAACTTTCAATAATGAAAGTAAACTTACCTAAAATGTTTTTGTGCTGAAAATACAATCTAAAGTGCTGCCCTCTAGGGTTCTCTATTCCTTCTAATTTGTGGTCCACTGCCTGTCGTCAAATAAAGTCTGTCTCTAGTAACAGAGACACCAACATAGAACACAGAAATTGGGGGATGGGTGTTGCCTCAGTCAGAAGTCAAGAGAGAGAAAAGCCGTAGTGCTCCAGCTATCACATCTCCACTTTTCAGTACTTCTTATTCTCTCTCGCTGTAGCACACCCCTATAAGTAGCTGTACTATTAAGGAACATTATAGGGAATTCTATTACTTTGTGTTTGCGCTAAATGGAGACATCACAGCAAGTCTACACTCACCAGCTCAGAGATAAAGACTAATTCCTGTTCTCCTATATGTACAGTATATAGAGACAACATAGCAGCTAGTCTACAAAAACTAGCTCCGACATATAGAGCTGGTTTGCATGCACTACTCTCCTATATGTGCTGTGTATGGAAACATCATAGCAACTAGCTTACACCAACCAGCTCACAGAAAACTAAGAATTAGAGATGGAGGTGGCAGAGGGGAAAATCTGATGCTAAAAGATGTATCCAAGGCAAATAATGGCCAGGAACAGTGCTAATCCTCATGTACACACATATAGCAACTTATTCTAAAAGGTTGTCTGTTTCGCGAGCCCGTCTTGCGGGGGACCCCCTGTGCCTCCTGTCAATAGATGCTGAAAAAGCATTTGATAGGGTGCACTGGGGCTTCCTGGAAGCAACCCTCCGGAAAATAGGAATAGGGCCTAGACTCTTAAACTGCATTATGGCTCTCTACCACAACCCCACAGTGTACATCAGAATAAATGGCTCACTCTCTACCCCCCTAAAGATTAATAATGGAACAAGACAGGGTTGCCCGCTGTCCCCCTTCCTATATGTCCTGGTGATGGAGTCTCTGGCCAACGCCCTCAGGAACAACCCTGATATCAAAGGATATAAAATTGGCACATCAGAGCATAAACTTGCTCTGTTTGCGGACGACCTTCTGATATACCTTACCAATCCAAGGGTCGCACTCCCAGTAGCCTTGTCAGAGCTTAGGCGCTTTGGTTGGGTTAGCAACTTTAAAATTAATACACATAAATCGGAGATCTTAAACATAACTATTCCACCAGACGATGTTTCAAATCTTGAAGCCTCTTTTGCCCTAAAGTGGAAAGACAATTGCATCAAATACCTAGGGATTAACCTGGCCAGCGACCCCAATAACCTCTTCAATTTAAACTACAAACCGATCCTGACTAATCTCAGGAAAGATCTTAAAAAATGGCGCCCCCTCACTATTTCTTGGTTTGGGAGAATTAACGCCCTAAAAATGGACTCACTTCCCAAATTCTTATATCTCTTCACAACCCTCCCACTAAAATTACCCAAAACCTACTTTGACAGGATTCGCCAGATATCCCGAGACTTTGTATGGGGGGGTTCCAGACCTCGAGTGAAATTCAAGACCCTTATACGTCAAAGGAAATCTGGAGGAGCAGGTCTCCCCAGTTTTGCTCTATACCACAAGGCTTCCATTTGCAACTGCTTCCTAGATATCCTACACAACAGATCAACCAAGCTTTCGGTCGAACTCGAACATGAGACCACCCCCTTGCAACTACCGGGCTCATTTTGGCTTCCACCAACAGCGCTCCGCAAAATACCACTAACGTCACCCTTTATAAGTCGGCTTCTGGACATCTGGAATGGTTTTGCGACTCGCCTTGGCCTGATATCTAGACCAGGCCCTCTCACCCCGCTAACTGGAAACCCAGATTTCCCCCTGATGTTCGAGGGGTCCCACCTGCAAACCAGGGAGACCAGCTCTGTACTGCGGGTCAGAGACGTCATCTCCTCCTCAGGAGTTCGCCCTATGAACGAGATTCTCGGCAGTGGGGCTACCAGACCTGGGGCTTGGCTACAATACCTGCAGATTAGGCACTTCATTCAATCCCAGGGAACTCTGGATGCTCTCCGGTCTCCTCTCTCCCAGTTCGAACAACTCTGTGTGTCCCCCACGGCGATTAAATCAGGGGTCTCAGTGATCTACAACCTCCTGGTGCGGGCAAAGACTCACAACGACACAATTAGATACGTGGGGAACTGGGAAAGGGAACTGGGGAAATCTTTCTCAGAGGAGGAATGGCTTAGATCCTATACATTAACACACACGCTTACAATTTCATCCAAATTCCAAGAAACTAACTACAAGCTACTATCCCAGTGGTATAGAACCCCCATAAGTGTGGCCAAAATATACCCCCAGACCCCAGACACCTGCTGGCACTGTTCCCAGGAAAGAGGTAGCTTCCTTCATATCTGGTGGGACTGCCCCCTGATATCTCCCCTCTGGTACGATATAATAAGCCTCTATAATGCGATCTTTAGCGACTCGGTGGTCCTCACACCGGAAGCAGCCCTGTTATCCATACTACCTGGTTCCATAGCCAAAAATAAAAAAAAAAACACTTAAATTCTTCCTAATAGCCATGAGACAAATCATCCCAAGGCTCTGGAAATCCTCGTCACCCCCCACGAGAATCTAATGGCTGGAAACCATGGAGCATATAGCTCAAATGGGAGAAATAATCGCAAACGACAAGAATAAAAGAGGAAAATACTATGCAACCTGGTCAGCCTGGATACTTTTCCGCAATTCAAAGGATCTGAAGATATGGCTCCAATCAGGCGTTGTCCCAAATTAATATCCACAACACCCATTGTCCTTACTGCGTTAATTGAGAGCTGTTCTTGCGATGCTAGGGGCACTCCCCAACTTCCCCCCCCCCCCCGCCACCCCACCCTCTGACCCTCTTGTCTCCCCTTCACTTGACTTAACTTTCTATCTTTCACCTCTAAGTTCTGATATTAAGACTTATCTAAGTTTATCCTATCTTTTCTCACGAAACGTTACCTTGTTTACATTTAATGGAAATTAAGCCAGTGAGAAGCAGACGATTTACTGTTAATGTTATTGCAATTTGAAAACCCAATAAAAACATTTTGAACAATAAAAGGTTGTCTGAAAGTGTGGATAAGCTTTTATCAACATTTTGTATTCTAAATTGCTTCCTCCTTCTATTGTGCAGCATGTGACTTAACTTTAAATATTGGATTTTTTTCTTGTACTACTTGTCAGTGGAAAAATATTTTAAAAATGGTTTATTCCCCAATGATTAAGATTATGTGATTTTCCAAAATATGACTATGGCTTAACCCTAGTGTGTATTTTTGCATGGTCAACAAGATTTGATTTCTGTCTAAAACCTTTCCCACATTCTGAACATGAAAATGTATTTTCCCCTGTGTGTCTTTTCTGATGCTTAACAAGATTTGCTTTCAGAGTAAAATCTTTCCCACATTCTGAACATGAATATGGCTTCTCACCTGTGTGAGTTATCTGATGTCTAATAAGATTTCTTTTTAGAGTAAAACCTTTTCCACATTCTGAACATGAATATAGCTTTTCCCCTGTGTGAATTTTCTGATGACTAATGAGTTCTGATTTCTGGCTAAAACCTTTCATACATTCTGGACATGAAAATGGCTTTTCCCCCGTGTGAATTCTCTGATGTGTAACAAGATGTGATTTCACAGAAAAACAATTCCCACATTCTGGACATGAAAATGGCTTCTCCCCTGTATGAATTCTCTGATGTCTAATAAGATGTGATTTCACATTAAAACCATTCCCACATTCTGAACATGAAAATCGCTTCTGCCCTGTGTGAATAATCTGATGTCTAATGAGATGTGATTTCACAGTAAAACCGTTCCCACATTCTGAACATGAAAATGGTTTCTTGCCTAAGTGAATTCTCTGATGTCTAACAAAACTTGCTTTTTGACTAAAACTTTTACCACATTGTGAACATGAATATGGTTTTTCCCCTGTGTGAATTCTCTGATGTGCAACAAGATTTGATTTTTGATTAAAACATCTCATACATTCAGAACATGAAAAAGGCTTCTCCATTGTGTGAATTCTCTCATGTCTAACAAGAAATGAGTTGTGGGTAAAACATCTCCTACATTCTGAACATGAATAGGACTTCTTCTTTGTCTGAACTCTTTGATGTTCAAGATTTGTTCTGTGCATTTGATTTTGCTTAGCAATCCCCAATGAATTAGAAAGTGATGACAAATCAGATGATAGATCTGTGCTGGGAAGGGCTGAAGGTATATCTGAGATGATGGCAGGCTTTTCATGTGTGTCTTGTATGATATGAGAATCTGCTTTTATTTCTGAAGATATCAGATGTCCCTCTGAGCTCCTGGTGCCGTCATCTGCCAAGAATAAAACACATTTTATTGTTTTTGAATACCTGCAGGACCCATTCACAGTCGTGCAGGAATATTGTCATCTGGCATCACCCACACTTCCAGCTTTCTGCTGCAACCCTGGAAGTTGCCAGATTTGCTACCCTGTAATAATGACATGGTGCCGGATCCATGGCACCCCTAGTGCCACCAAGCCACAGTAATTTGTGGACTTGAAGACAAGAATTCTAGCATTGATAAAGTCTCCTTCACTCTACACCACATTGGACCCACTGGGGAAAGGAATGGGGGGGTGGGATATTAACTAGGAGCATCTCCATACATGATGTCCGAGCAGCAGCTTGAAATATTTCACTGGAAAAAAAAGCACCTGACAACCTGACCAAGACTACCACCCCTCCAAAAAAAGAAAGCGGAAGTAAAAGTTTCTTTAAAGTAGCCAGGTGCCCCAAGGGAGCTACTAGCCCTTCTCTGGTTTGCCTGTCACTGACAGGACAGGATAATAAAAACAATGGCAGGGGGTGGGAGTTAGGGTGGGCTTCCTAAACTATGCATTTTTTCCCTGTCATATAGGAAGACAAGAAGCAGAGGAGATGAATGAAACACAAATGCGTATGTATATGTACCCAGAGGACCCTTAGCAGTGGAAAATGTTAACTTCACTTTGAGGGTTACACCATTCAGAAACCTACCCGCACAGATATGTCTCTCCCGGCGCCCCGGCTCTGCTCTACGCATGCGTCGGCTGGCCGGCAGCCGGCACATCAAAGAGCCGGAGCCGCGGGAAAGGTGAGCGCTGCGCTGGTCCCTGCAGGGGCTCGGGTCGGATCCCGCTGCGAGAATTTGCATTCTGGCTGTAAAGAGGATTAAAGAGCTAAAAATCCTGACAAAGCAGAACATAAAAATCTACATAAAATTGTTGCTGCCTATAAATGAGGGGAATCTGTGAAGTTCTCTGCATTCAGTGGTTACTTACCTGGGAGGTCATCTGTAGGAATCCCCTCCTTACACGGCTGTTCCCCCCTCATATGTGTCTCTGTAGCATCAATATGGGGCAAATCTTCATCCGGATTCACCAGCTGTGAAATAAATATTGTAAAAGTCATCACACAGTTGGAGAAGTCGTGTGGAAGGTTTTATATGGCCAGAAAAGGTCATTAATTAGTATGAGGAGCCGGAATGACATGACAGCAGTAGAGATCTGGGCCAAATAGCGGCAGGTCTCCTGTATAACTCCAACTTGTTGCTTCTTTATTCCAACCAGAAGTCTCCAGAACCAGAAAATAGTGATAAGATGTGGAGATCTAATGTCTGTGGACATGCTGGATCTGTCACCCTCAGATCTCTCACAAATCCAAACAATAGGTGATAAAACAAAACAGAACAAAAATACGGGAAACACTATCCCGGTACTGGTGTATCTTGATGCCACCAGGAAGTAGTGCTGAAGAGAGCACTGACAGCCCGGTGATGCCCACACCACATCAAGTCTCTCCACCAAGAAGTTAATCTGGGCCAAATAGCGGCAGGTCTCCTGTATAACTCCAACCTGTTGCTTCTTTATTCCAACCAGAAGTCTCCAGAACCAGAAAATAGTGATAAGATGTGGAGATCTAATGTCTGCGGTCGGCTGTAATCCTGCCATCTCCAGCTTTCTCATTACACAAGTATCAGTCATATAATAAGACTGAACACAAGACCTTCCCAGCCGTCCTACAGACCAGAGGGGAGATTTCACAAGACCTTCTCTCCATCTACCTGATCATCCTGTAGAAGAGGTCGGGGACATCTCTCCGCTGCTGTTCTCTTACTACCTGCAGAAAACACAGACGGCCACTGAATTCATTCTCTACATACAAATAATAAAGGCCATGTGGATTTAGTCCTGTCTATTACCTGGTGATGGGGTGGGTTGGTGGTCCTCCATCATGACGTCCTCGTACAGATCCTTGTGTCCTTCTAAATACTCCCACTCCTCCATGGAGAAATAGACAGTGACGTCCTGACACCTTATAGGAACCTGACAACACAATGATACTGTAATCACTCAGACACGTTATACTGCCATAGCGTTACTGTATAATGTCCCAGCATTCCCAGCAGCGTCACCTCTCCAGTCAGCAGCTCAATCATCTTGTCGGTGAGTTCTAGGATCTTCTGCTCATTGATCTCCTCCAGTATCAGGGGGTGAGGTGGAGGTCCTGTGATTGGGCTCAGGGGTCTTCCCCATCCATCATGCACCGGGGCTGGACAGCCATCACTAGAAGTCTTCTTCACTACCATGTAATCCTGTTTATGGGGAGATACATCCATAAATATCTCTGCAGACATTCCCAGAGTCCTTCATGTCTCCAGTTATGTCCACCCGTTATTAATCTAGTTCTACGGTTTCAGTAGTAAAGTAGGGAAATTCAATAAAACAAGTCTTACCTATTAGATCTAACGCTGCAGATAAGATTCTAACCACTGGACTTTATTTAACCAAACTTTCTGCCAGTGAGGGTGGTCAATGATGGAACAAGTTACCAGGAGGTGGTGAATTCTCCTTCAATGGAAGTTTTCAAATGGAGAATGTGCAGGCATCTATCTGGGATGATTTAGTGAATCTTGGATTGAGCAGTGGGTTGGACCCGATGACCCTGGAGGTCCCTTTCAACTCTGCAATTCTATGATTGTTACCAGAATCTCTCACCTCTCCTGTAAGCTGGAAGAGTATCTCTAACGTGAGGTTGAATATACTCTCTGCCATCTTGTCCCTCTTCCTCTCCATCCTTGATGGATCAATCAGGAATATTATCTGATATAGAAGATATCAGTTGAGGATCCTGAATGAAGAAGATGAGACAATGTAACATCATACAAAACCCCTGTAATAAAACAGTTATTGGAGATAATAAGGGGAAACTGCTGAGGAGATAATAAAGTGTAGATGTTGTGCTTTCACTTTTTGCATGCATAACAATTGAACAGTATATTAAGACAGATCCTCCCTGTCTGAGGTCAAACCAAGTCACATCTTCAAATGACTGCTATGAGCTGCAATAAGAATGCCATTAAAAAGCAGTAATCTGATTAAGAACTTCATAAATCTAGAACTCAGACAGAAATTTCACATGTCCTCTCACCTGGGATCAGAAGAGTTAGAAACATATACAGAACTAGCTGATATTCCCCTGCTTCACCTGAGTTATTTTATGAAGTCGTAGTTACTTCAGAGGAACCGAGGAATAAAATATACACATAGAGGAGCGTTAGATTCTCCTCAGACTGCATGTATCAATGTCCCTCTGCAGAATGTGACACCCCTCCCACTCTCCTCACTTTTTACCCTTAAAGGTAACACCTCTATTTATTCAAATTTACCCTCAGACTGGAGGTTGCAGCCCCTTCTTAGCTTTAAAGACATGCTCCATCCCTCCAGTCCATAGGTGCTTCTTTATGTAATTTGCAGCCTTTCAGTATATGAACACAGTGGTCAGTTAGATTCTCCTCAGTTTAGACACATAGAGGTCAGTTAGATTCTCTTCAGTATAAAAATAATTTCCCTAGGCTTTCTGCTTTCTGAGAAAAGAACTATCTCATGTATTGCAGATTTTTGCACAGCTTGTCACACTCAGTATTGAATACTAAAGTTTTGACCCCTTTACTTTTCGTATGTAGGACCTAAAGAATGGTCGTGCCAAATTTCATGTTTGTACGACACCAGGAAGTTAGAGAATTAGATTCCGTATATTACATAGGGGGTCACTTTCTTTTGCACTTAGCATTGAATAATCAAGTTGTGAACCCTTTACTTTTCCTATTTAGGACCTAAGGAATGTTTGTGCAACATTTCAAGTTGGTACAACACTGGGAAGTTAGAGAATTAGTAACGAGTCACTCAGTCAGTCAGTGAGGGCTTTCGTCTTTATATACAGGGATTTTTAGGACCTATGCAATAATGAAGAGAACACAAGGTACAAGCACAGGGTCAGGAAATATGCCAGCAGATCTCACCGCTGCAGCTATTTTATCAGGGAACCAAACTGTAGATCCCACTGTTGCCACCAGTTTATCATGAAGCAAGAATTCTCAGCACATGACGTAGGCATAGCCACAAGGGGCTAATCTATTAATACTTCCTCAATCCTACTCAGTACAAGAGGGCTAATTAGGGGTGCTGTCATGGACTCAGGGAAAACCAATTACCAGTAAATAATCTTCTTGTTTTCCTTACATGATAGCACCCATGAGATTAAATGAGATGAATAACTAGGGGGACTCAGAGCCTGAAGTATTATTCTACTGACGGCTTGATAGCCCATTGCATTGGAGATTCCATCAATAAAGTACTAGCAAAATTCCAAGAAGCTGTCCAACTGATTTGACTAATTGAAGCATTGGTACTCTGATGTTGGAACTATGCCACCCAACCAGATGGACATTCTAACTCTACAAAAATATATGTCTGCTTGTTACTAACAAGGATCCAACTCACCTTGGTTGTATTGATTCCTAGGATCTTGATAAAAGAGGGAAGGAGCCAGTACTGCGGTATGTGACATGCTGGAGAGGCCCCTGACAACACAGCGGCCAGTAATATACAGTAAGAATACCCCGCCGGACATCTTCTGACATCAGAGCTGTGCAGCCTTTAATCAGAATGTCTTCAGATGTCAGACAGTGGATTGGAAAGGGTTAACTCCTTCCCTAGCCAATGACTTGCCGACTGTGACCGCCAGAGTCCTACTGCAACAGTAGGGATCACGTAGAACTCTAATTTCTGCTGTAAACCCTTTACAGAGTCTACAAGCAACACTGATTACAGCATGTACAGGATTAATAGAGGGAGGCAGTCTATTGTCAGAGCGTTTGTAGATTTATGTTCCCTACAGAGATTTAAAAAAGGTGAAAAGAATTATCAAAAAATCCATGGAGAAATTATTTTTTTTAAATCCCTTTTTGGCACTTTACTTTTTAAGAAATAAATAAACAATGTTTGCTATCGCTGCATTCACAACGACCCCCATAATAAATCTCATACACTTTTTATCCTGCTCGTTAAATGCTATTTAAAAAACAAAAACTTAGCCAAAATACTTTTTTATTGCAAAAAAATGCAATAAAAGTTCTCAAAAATTCATATGTACCCCAAAATGGTACAGATAAAGACTACAGCTTGTCACACAAAAACAAGTCCTTACAAAGCTGCGTGCACAGAAAAATAAAATGGATCGGAGTCTTTAAATACAAAAACAAATCATATCCCAAAATGATGATTTTATTGTGTTGTAGCTTACCCGTCGCGTGTTGCTGCGAAGACAGACATACATACATACATTCGTTTTTATATATCTAGATAACAACCAATCACAGCGCAGCTTTCATGTTACCTCAGTGGTATAATATATAACAACCAATCGCAGCGCAGCTTTCATGTAACCTCAGTAGTATAAGAAGTAGCAACCAATCACAGCACAGCTTTCATGTTGCCTCAGCAGTATAATATATAGCAACCAATCACAGCACAGCTTTCATTTTACCTCAGCATTCTCAATATCCAGCAATTGTCAAGCGAAACGTTCGGCGGATGCATCATTTTGTAGTTGAACACGCTTGAAATCAAACGATCTTTGTCTGGGGGGCGTAACTGTCGACGATGCTCGCACGCGCGCCAACTATCGTAGGATAGATGTACTATGCCAGTAATCTTCCCAGGAGTGTACTCAACAACTTCCCAAAGTTTCATGGTGATCGGATGAATGGTGTAGTAGCGCATAAAGGACAAACAGACAGACAAACATTCATTTTTATATATATAGAAAAGCCTAAAAAAAAAATTAAAATATATATATATATATATATATATATATATACTAGCTTACCCGTCGCACGTTGCTGCGAAGACAGACATACATACATACATTCGTTTTTATATATCTAGTGTAGTAATGCATTAAGGACGGACAGACAGACAGACAGACATACATTCATTTTTATATATAGATGACATCAGGAAGTGAGAGAATTAGATTCCGTACGTAAAATTTGGACACTAATTCCTTTAGCTTTTCCTGCTTATGACATAATCAATGCTCGTGCCAAATTTCAAGTTTCTATGACATTGGGAAGTGAGAAAATTAGATTCCATACGTAAAATTTGGACACTAATTCTTTGGCACTTAGAATTGAATAATCGAGTTGGGACCCATTAGCTTTTCCTATTTATGACATAATCAATGCCCGTGCCAAATTTCAAGTTTCTATGACATTGGGAAATGAGAGAATTAGATTCCGTACGTAAAATTTGGATGCTAATTCTATGGTGCTTAGAATTGAATAATCGAGTTGGGACCCATTAGCTTTTCCTATTTATGACATAATCAATGCTTGTGCCAAATTTCAAGTTTCTATGACATTAGGAAGTGAGAGAATTAGATTCCGTACGTAAAATTTGGACGCTAATTCTATGGCGCATAGAATTGAATAATCAGGTTGGGACTCATAAACGATTCCTATTTATGACATAATCAATGCTCGTGCCAAATTACATCGGGAAGTGAGAGAATTAGATTCCGTACGTAAGATTTGGACGCTAATTCTTTTGTGCTTAGAATTGAATAATCGAGTTGGGACCGACTAGCTTTTCCTATTTATGACATAATCAATGCCCGTGCCAAATTACATCGGGAAGTGAGAGAATTAGTGGCAATGATGGAAATCGAACGATCTACGTGGGGGGGGGGGGGGGGTCGTAACTGTCGATGACGCTCACACGCTCCCCATTTATCGTAGCATAAATGTACTATGCCAGTAATCTTCCCAGGAGTGTACTCAACAACTTCCCAAAGTTTCATGGCGATCGGATGAATGGTGGAGTAGCGCATAAAGGACAAACAGACAGACAGACACACAGACAGACAGACACACAGACAGACACGCATACATTCCATTTTATATATATAGATATATATGTACACATAACAACTCTCATGGAAAACATACAAAGTTATGGCTTTTGAAAATTGCAGATCAAAATCTCCCAAAAGGATGAGTCATTAAAGTGGTTGTAGCAGAAATTCAAGTTCTCCCCTATCCACAGGGGGAATAACTTGCCAAGACCCCCACTGATCTTGACTCTCGTGTCGCTGTAGGGGTCGCTTCTCCCCCCACAGTGGCATCACTCTAAATGCAGTGCTGGACGCACATACAGTAAGCGCTCCATTCATCTCATTGGGGCTGACCGTATTCCCCGAGCCGGGGCCGCCCAATTGTCTCTGGAATCCTAATGAAAGTGAGTGGAGGGCTGATGTGCTTGTATGACCTGTGTGTCTTAAATCTCCTCCTCACTGTGGGAGTGGGAAGGACGGGGGAGGGGTGGATGCAGAAACCTCACAGAGAGGAGGATGGGGACATAAGGACCCCCATTCTTGAGATCGGTTGAGTTCTCAGCGGTGAGAACGTGATGTTCTACTACAACCCCTCTAAATACCAAACAAGGTTACATTCTTAAAGGGTTAATTAATTATGTCTATATTTCTACTTTCTAAGTGTGGCTTTACTCCCAACGTCTTGCAAAAAGCAGCAAAGTACAGAAGAGGACAAGGCAGGTAAAGGTAGATACAACAGATCCAACGGGAAGTATTTGAAAATGTTGAAGGACTCTCTAATGATGCTGGACCCCCTGCACATACCTCCACCGCTGCCGGACAGGAGGATGCTAATGCCGAATGGGCTATAGGACCTCTGATGATGTCACAACCATGTGACCAGACCCTTTTATGGGAGGAGCCATCCTGTATTTACCAGGGAGGCTCTTTTCCCAACTCCTTGTGAGCTGCAGGGAAAAGTCAATATGGAGCTTGCTGGTTCCCTAGACATCAACCTAAGAAGACCACAGATGTAATAAAATGTGGGTGCTTCAGGACCCCCTCCATCTACAGATACAATAGGCTTCAGTACTGGGGTCTCTGGGGGCCCCCTCCATCTACAGATACAATAGTCTGCAGTACTGGGGGCTCTGGGTGCCCCCTCCATCTACAGATACAATAGTCTGCAGTACTGGGGGCTCTGGATGCCCCCTCCATCTACAGATACAATAGTCTGCAGTACTGGGGGCTCTGGGTGCCCCCTCCATCTACAGATACAATAGGCTTCAGTACTGGGGTCTCTGGGGGCCCCCTCCATCTACAGATACAATAGTCTGCAGTACTGGGGGCTCTGGGTGCCCCCTCCATCTACAGATACAATAGTCTGCAGTACTGGGGGTTCTGGGTGCCCCCTCCATCTACAGATACAATAGTCTGCAGTACTGGGGGCTCTGGGTGCCCCCTCCATCTACAGATACAATAGTCTGCAGTACTGGGGGCTCTGGGTGCCCCCTCCATCTACAGATACAATAGTCTGCAGTACTGGGGGCTCTGGGTGCTGCCTCCATCTACAGATACAATAGTCTGCAGTACTGGGGGCTCTGGGTGCCCCGTCCATCTACAGATACAATAGTCTGCAGTACTGGGGGCTCTGGGTGCCCCTCCATCTACAGATACAATAGTCTGCAGTACTGGGGGCTCTGGGTGCCCCCTCCATCTACAGATACAATAGTCTACAGTACTGGGGGGTCTGGGTGCTGCCTCCATCTACAGATACAATAGTCTGCAGTACTGGGGGCTCCCTCCATCTACAGATACAATACTCTGCAGTACTGGGGGCTCTGGGTGCCCCCTCCATCTACAGATACAATAGTCTGCAGTACTGGGGGCTCCTGGTGCCCTCTCTATCTACAGATACAATAGTCTGCAGTACTCGAGGCTCTGGGTGCCCCCTCCATCTACAGATAGAATAGTCTGCAGTACTGGGGGCTCTGGGTGCCCCGTCCATCTACAGATACAATAGTCTGCAGTACTGGAGGCTCTGGGTGCCCCCTCCATCTACAGATACAATAGTCTGCAGTACTGGGGGCTCTGGGTGCCCCGTCCATCTACAGATACAATAGTCTGCAGTACTGGAGGCTCTGGGTGCCCTCCATCTTCAGATACAATAGTCTGCAGTACTGGGGGCTCTGGGTGCCCCTCCATCTACAGATATAATAGTCTGCAGTACTAGGGGCTCCGGGTGCCCCCTCCATCTACAGATACAATAGTCTGCAGTACTGGGGGCTCTGGGCGCCCCTCCATCTACAGATACAATAGTCTGCAGTACTAGGGGCTCCGGGTGCCCCGTCCATCTACAGATACAATAGTCTGCAGTACTGGAGGCTCTGGGTGCCCCCTCCATCCACAGATACAATAGTCTGCAGTACTGGGGGCTCTGGGTGCCCCCTCCATCTACAGATACAATACTCTGCAGTACTGGGGGCTCTGGGTGCCCCCTCCATCTACAGATACAATACTCTGCAGTACTGGGGGCTCTGGGTGCCCCCTCCATCTACAGATACAATAGTCTGCAGTACTGGGGGCTCTGGGTGTCCATCAATCTACAGATACAATAGTCTGCAGTACTGGGGGCTCTGGGTGCCCCTCCATCTACAGATACAATAGTCTGTAGTACTGGGGGCTCTGGGTGCCCCGTCCATCTACAGATACAATAGTCTGCAGTACTGGGGGCTCTGGGTGCCCTCTCCATCTACAGATACAATAGTCTGCAGTACTGGGGGCTCTGGGTGCCTCCTCCATCTACAGATACAATAGTCTGCAGTACTGGGGGCTCTGGGTGCCCTCTCCATCTACAGATACAATAGTCTGCAGTACTGGGGGCTCTGGGTGCCCTCTCCATCTACAGATACAATAGTCTGCAGTACTGGGGGCTCTGGGTGCCCTCTCCATCTACAGATACAATAGTCTGCAGTACTGGGGGCTCTGGGTGCCCCCTCCATCTACAGATACAATAGTCTGCAGTACTGGGGTCTCTGGGTGCCCCCTCCATCTACAGATACAATAGTCTGCAGTACTGGGGGCTCTGGGTGCTGCCTCCATCTACAGATACAATACTCTACAGTACTGGGGGCTCTGGGTGCCCCGTCCATCTACAGATACAATAGTCTGCAGTACTGGGGGCTCTGGGTGCCCCCTCCATCTATAGATACAATAGTCTGCAGTACTGGGGGCTCTGGGTGCCCCTCCATCTACAGAAACAATAGTCTGCAGCACTGGGGGCTCCGGATGCCTTCTCTATCTATAGATACAATAGTCTGCAGTACTGGGGGCTCTGAGTGCCCCTCCATCTACAGATACAATAGTCTGCAGTACTGGGGGCTCTGGGTGCCCCCTCAATCTACAGTTACAATAGTCTGCAGTACTGGGGGCTCTGGGTGCCCTCTCCATCTACAGATACAATAGTCTGCAGTACTGGGGGCTCTGGGTGCCCCTCCATCTACAGATACAATAGTCTGCAGTACTGGGGACTCTGGGTGCCCCCTCCATCTACACATACAATAGTCAAGTATGTAAATGGATGTCAGCAGCACACTTTTAAACACCCGCAAGGGATGGACACACAAATGCAAAAGACGCAAGTCGAAACGTTGTATCACCATCTGTGAAGGAAATAAAAGGAAAAACCATTTTGAAATCACCGTGTATGCTGCCATCGCTTTACATTACACATACAATAGTCTGCAGTACTGGGGGCTCTGGGTGCCCCCTCCATCTACAGATACAATAGTCTGCAGTACTGGGGGCTCTGGGTGCCCCCTCTATCTACAGATACAATAGTCTGCAGTACTGGGGGCTCTGGGTGCCCTCTCCATCTACAGATACAATAGTCTGCAGTACTGGGAGCTCTGGGTGCCCCCTCCATCTGCAGATACAATAGTCTGCAGTACTGGGGGCTCTGGGTGCCCCTCCATCTACAGATACAATAGTCTGCAGTACTGGGGGCTCTGGGTGCCCCCTCTATCTACAGATACAATAGTCTGCAGTACTGGGGGCTCTGGGTGCCCTCTCCATCTACAGATACAATAGTCTGCAGTACTGGGGGCTCTGGGTGCCCTCTACATCTACAGATACAATAGTCTGCAGTACTGGGGGCTCTGGGTGGCACTCAGTCTACAGATACAATAGTCTGCAGTACTGGGGGCTCTGGGTGCCCCCTCCATCTACAGATACAATAGTCTACAGTACTGGGGGCTCTGGGTGCCCCTCCATCTACAGATACAATAGTCTGCAGTACTTGGGGCTCTGGGTGCCCCCTCCATCTACAGATACAATAGTCTGCAGTACTGGGGGCTCTGGGTGCCCCCTCCATCTACCGATACAATAGTCTGCAGTACTGGGGGCTCTGGGTGCCTCCTCCATCTACAGATACAATAGTCTGCAGTACTGGGGGCTCTGGGTGCCCCTCCATCTACAGATACAATAGTCTGCAGTACTGGGGGGCTCTGGGTGCCCCTCCATCTAGATGCACTAGTCTGCAGTACTGAGGGCTCTAGATGCCCCCTCTATCTACAGATACAATAGTCAGGATCTCTGGGGGCCCTCTCTATATACATATACAATAGTCTGCAGTATTGGGGGCTTTGGGTGTCCCCTCCATCTACAGATACAATAGTCTGCAATATCGGAGGCTCTGGGTGCCCTTCCATCTACAGATACAATAGTCTGCAGTACTGGGGGCTCTGGGTGCCCCCTCCATCCTCAGATACAATAGTCTGCAGTACTGGGGGCTCTGGGCTTCTCATCATCTACAGATACAATAGTCTAGGCAACCCTGGCTCACGCCACAAATACTTTTTATCCGGCGGTGCTCTAGAAGTGCTGAACGGCTGTGGAGGAGGTCGCAAGCTTCCGCAGACTTTCTCCAATACAAATTCATGCTCAGAACCTACAACCTCACCCTCCACCATACCAAGCAAGTCTACTTCACCTCTCTCATCTCCTCACTATCGCACAACCATAAACAGCTCTTTGATACTTTTCACTCCCTTCTCAGCCCTAAACCGCAGCCCCCTGTGACGGATCACATGGCTGTAGAGTTGGTTGCCTACTTAAAAAAAAAAATTGATGACATCCATCAGGAAATAACTTCCCAATTCCAGACTAGCCCTGACTCTAGTCTTGTCAGCACTGCAAACTCCTGCTCACTGTCTGTACTCAGACCAATGACAGAGGAAGAAGTCTCCAAATTGCTCTCCTTTGCTTGTCCCACCACCTGTGCTAGCGACCCTCTCCCCGCACACCTCCTCCGATCCCTCTCCTCAGTGGTCATCTCCCATCTCACCACTATATTCAACCTCTCTCTGACCTCTGGCATCTTTCCCTCTTCTTTCAAACACACCATTATATCCCCACTGCTAAAGAAGCCGACTCTTGACGCAACTGATGCTGCCAACTAACGACCCATTTATAATCTCTCCTTCATCTTCAAACTACTAGAACATCTAGTTTACTCCCGCCTTGTAAGCTATCTTTTAGACCTTTCCACAGCATTTGACAGTGTTGAACACAAACTCCTCCTCAGTATGCTTCGCTCCATCGGCTTAATGGACACTGCTCTCTCCTGGTTCTCCTCCTACCTATCTGACCGCTCATTTAGCGTCTCTTTTTTTCAGGCTCTACCTCTCCTCCATTTCCCCTTGCTGTTGGGTACCCCAAAGCTCGGTCCTCGGCCCCCTTCTTTTCTCTATCTACACAGCCCCTATTGGACAAACCATCAGAAGATTTGGCCTCCAATACCACCTCTACGCTGACGACACCCAGCTATACACCTCTTCCCGTGACACCTCTGCATCTTTCCTCCAAAACGTCACTGAATTTCTGTCTGCTGTCTCTAAGACTAGGTCCTCTCTCTATCTAAAACTAAACCTCTCTAAAACTGACCTACTGGTATTTCCACCCTCCACTAACCAAACTCATCCTGACATCTCCATCTCAGTGTGTGGCGCCACAATAACTCCTAGACAGCACGCCCGCTGCCTTGGGATCATATTCTACTACGATCTCTCCTTTACCCCCTACATCTAATCTCTTGCTCGAACATGTCAGCTGCACCTCAAGAACATCACAAGAATCTGCTCTTTTCTCACTGTAGACATGCTAAAAACACTTATTGTTGCCCTCATCCACTCCCGGCTCGATTATTGCAACTCGTTGCTGATCGGCCTCCCCTGCACCAGACTCTACCTTCTCCAATCCATCCTTAATGCAGCAGCCAGGCTCATCTGCCTGTCCAGCCGCTACTCGGACGCCTCTGCCCTGTGCCGGTCACTGCATTGGCTGCGTGTTAAATACAGAATTCAATTTAAGCTCACTACCTTCATCCACAAAGCTCCCTACAGCGCAGTGCCACCCTATATTGCCTCCCTCATCTCAATCCATCACCCAGCCCGGGCTCTCCGCTCTGCTAACGAAACTAGACTGCGCACTCCTCTAATTCGAACTTCTCATTCCCACCTCCAAGACTTCTCCAGAACAGCACCAGTCCTCTGGAACACACTATCAAAGGCTACCCGGGCAATCCAGGACTCGAAAAACTTTAGGCGTGCTCTAAAAACGCACGTCTTCAGGGAGGCATACCGCATTCCCTAAACAAACCCCTCTGTACGCCGCCTGATACGTCGGAAATATGGTTTTCAGATGGTCATCTTTGCGTAGGGTATGGTGGAGTTTTTTTCCGCTTTCCTTAGTCCCTTTAACTGTAGGTCACAACTAGAGGTATATATTCATTTCCTTCCTTCTCTTTGTATTGGAGTAGTTGATTCCTGGGTATCCTGGTGACTCTGGTGATTTGGTCATCAACTAAGATGGGATGGTAGCCCTAATTTAAAAATGTCCTTTTAAGATGCTAACCTTTTAATGATTGACTATGTCAATTAGCGTGAGGAAGAACCCCGAGTAGGTTGGAAAGCTCGCTATAACATCAAGTATTTTTGTTAGCCATTAAAATGAATCATATCTACAAGATTACTTGGTTTCTCTTGCTGGGAACAATCACATTTTGCTCTACTGGCTAACACGGTACCAAACATTTTTCGTCTTACCTAATGGCCTATGATTTCTGCAGTAAATCTTTAACAGCTGCTACAACTCATATCACTGCAGCTTTGGCAAGATGGCAGCCGCAATAGTTATATATAGACGCTAGAATCTGCATTTAGTAAATCAGACACAGACCAGAAACATGAATGTGTTTAATGAATAAAACAAAAATATAGAGGATACATTCCCTTTAAAGAATAAAGGAAGATCGGCACAAGTATATAAATATTAACAGCAACCATTTATTAACCATTGGTAACAATATCCAAGATGCAGTTATATAGAGGAATGTGAAGTATCCTGCGCACATGGTCGGTATATAGGTGTGTTATCTGGATTCTATTTGCTTCCTGGATAACGGACATTTATTGGTAATGGAATACATTTCATAAATAGGCACCGCACTATGAACAAACCTGTACTTATGTGATAGACAACGTGACAACTAGCAAAAGTGCTAATCAACTTACTTAAAATGTTTTTGTGCTGAAAACATCTCTTAAACGTTTCAGCCACTAGGGGTCTCCTTTCCTTCTAATTTGCTGTCCACTGTCTTTCTCAAACAAAATCTGTCTCTAGTAACAGAGACACCAAAACAGAAACGGGTGGAGGGCATGTGTTGTCTGGCTGCCCATAGAAGTCTAGGGAGAGAGAAGCATAGAGACGCTCACAGGCATGCTGCTCCAGCTATTAGCGACTTACTGCGTTACAACTACTGATATCACATCTACTATATTATTGGTAATGGCATACATTTCACAAATAGGCACCACACCGCTGTGAACAAACTTGTACTTATGTGATAGACAATGTGATAACAAGTGAAAATAACTTTACCCAAAATTACGTTTTTGTGCTAAAAAATGATGGCCACTAGGATTGTTCATTCTTAATAGATGCCCAACAGGTTGTCCCAGCAATAATCGTTCCTTTGCCTTTACAGCATCGCTGACTGAATGGAGGTGGAGCGGAACAGGGATTGTTCTGGTCTGTCCGCCTCCATTCAGAGTAAGCAGGCAGTTGTTCATAAGTGAACAACTGCCTGTTTACACGGAATGATACGTTGTTCAGTTTTCTGCATGCAGAACCTAAACGACAAATGAGAAGTGAAGAACTTCTCATTCGTCCTTCAGTTGGGGAATGCACTTACCCTGAACGATAATTGTTCAGATTCTCGCTGGATCATTGGATGTAAAAGCACCTTAACAGAAACACCAAGATAGAATACAGGAGATGGAGAGGTGTTGTCTGTCTGCCCATAAAAGTCTAGGGAGAAAGGAGAAAGAAGCAGAGACTCTCACAGACATGCTGCTCTCACTATTAGAGGTTCACTGTGTCACAACTACTGACATTACATCAACACTGCTCAGTACATCCCAATCTCTCTGCAACATACCATGCAGAACATTACAGAGAAGAAATCCTGTTCTTTTACGTGTGCAGTGTATACAGGTATCATAGCAGCAGTCTGCACTCACCAGCTCAGAGATAAAGAAAGTGTTATTCCTCACGTACACACAGCAACTTATTCGGAAACGTTACATGAAATGGTGAGTCAGCTTTCATCCCTTTTTCTTGCATGACACGCGACTTTACTTTGACTTTAAATGTTGAAGTTTCTTTCTTGTACAATTTGTCAATTAAAACAATTTTTAAAAAATGGCTTCTTTCCTGATGATGTTTAAATTATGTGATTTGTGGTTAAAACATTTCTCAGAAAATGACTACAGCTTCACTCTTGTGTGGATTCTTGCATGGTCAATAAGACATGTTTTTCGACTAAAACCTTTCCCGCATTCTGAACACGAAAATGGCTTCTCCCCTGTGTGAATTCTTTGATGTCTATTAAGAACTGATTTGTATGTAAAACCTTTCCCACATTCAGAACATGAAAATGGCTTCTCTCCTGTGTGACTTCTCTGGTGTGCAACAAGAACCTCTTTATGACTAAAGCCTTTCCCACAGTCAGAACATGAAAATCTCTTCTCCCCTGTGTGAATTCTCTGATGCGAAAGAAGATGTGATTTCTGTTTAAAACCTTTCCCACATTCTGAACATGAATATGGCCTCTCCCCTGTGTGAATTCTGTGATGTTTAACAAGAACTAATTTATCTCTAAAACCTTTCCCACACTCAGAACATGAAAATGGCTTCTCCCCCGTGTGAATTCTCTGATGTTTAACAAGAACTGCTTTATGACTAAAACCTTTCCCGCATTCAGAACATGAATATGGCTTCTCTCCAGTGTGAATTCTTTGATGTCTAAGAAGATACGAGTTGTAGTTAAAACATTTCCTACATTCAGAACATGAATATAACTTCTTCCCCATATGAACTCTTTGATGTTCAGCATTTCTTCTGTAAATTTGATTTTGCTTGGCAGTCTGTGAAGAATTGGATGATAGATCTGTGCTGTGAAGGGCTGAGGGTATATCTGGGATAAGGTCAGGCTCTTCATATATATATTGTATGATATAATGATCTTCCACTTTAAATTCTGTAGATATCAGATGTCCCTCTGAGCTCCTGATATCGTCATCTGCCAAGAATAAAACACATTTTCTTAATAATATAACCTGAAGGGCCCAGTCACTCAGCCATTTACTCACGGCATGCCCTGACCATGCCATGTCGCAGCACCTGCAACCAGAAGTGATACCAGGATGCCCTCTGTTGCATCATGCATATTCAGTGCTCCCATGCTTCTGGTAACTATCACCACACTGGGGGGGGGGGGGGGGGGGGGTAAGGACGGTCGTGTTCCATGCAACTGGAAGTGAAACCAAGTGGTCTGGAAACTGGAGGGTGTAGTGGGCTGGCCTAGCCTGCAACTCGCGAACATCCAGGGCTACTTCATGTGTATGTGCTGCTACTGATCAAATCTAAGTTTCTCCCAAAGTACTGTACAGATCCACATGACTGACATAGCAATGAAATCAGTATGACAGCCACTACCTTCTTCTGGTCTCAGGAGGGGGGGCATAAATATGGTGACAGGGTGTCTTAAAAAATAATTTCAAGCGATATAATGTTTCTTGATGTTTTGAATTAGTAATTACCAAGGAAATTACCAAAGGCAAGAAATAGTCTACTGGTTATACTAGTTGAATTAGTATACAGAGATTTTTTGCTGTCAAGAGTTATTCCATTAGAAGTTGTGGGAGGCCCCTTCAATCATGTTGTAGAGAAATGTTTTGGATATATGACGTTGACTCCCTAACTCCTGTTGAATAACTAGAACACAACTATTAAAAGTTTAATTGTGTGTGATGGAGGGGGAATGAGAAAAAAATGAAAAAACATTTTTTCCCATATCTCCCCTATAATTTACTAGTCAATGTATTTTTATTGCTTTGTTAGGGGATTCATTTTTACTGCATTTCTTTCTTAATTTAATCAACTTCTCTACAAATGTATAATTTAAATAATGTAAATGAAATTATCTCTGTACTATTTTACTGGGAAGTTTGTGATGAGGCTATTGCAGCTAACCCACTATCAGTATACTTACTTCTTTTGTTTACATCTATTTTCCTAATTATATATACATTTTTACTATAGTTTGTCTTTTATACCCATTTTTATACTCCTTTGCTCTGAATTTTGTGTGTACCTATTCTTATTTTTTTATACATGTTTTATATATTGTTAATATATTGTTAAAAAAATTCCCAACCAAGCACAGCGCTACGATGAATACTTCTAGCCCTTCGTTTTAGTCATTATTGGGGTCTTATCAGCCAGAACACAAAGAATCAAAAATTCTTAAATGCAACTATGGTATTTCAATTTTTTTTTAAAGTCCTGTGACCTTGTCAAAGCACACCATGTGTTATCACCTATAACTGTATCGCATTATCCTCAATGTTTAACTTGACAAAACAAAGATTAAAACATCCACAATTATATGGTTGCAGTCAGTGAATGAGGAGAATCTGTGAGGTTCTCTACATTTAGTCTCACCTAGGCGGTAGTCTGTAGGGATCTCCTCCTTACACGGCTGATCCTCCCTCACATGTGTCTCTGTAGCATCAATAGGGATCAGATCTTCATCCTGATTCACAAGCTGTGAAATAAATATTGTAAAAGTCATCACACAGTTGGAGAAATCGTGTGGAAGGTTTTATATGGCCAGAAAAGGTCATTAATTAGTATGAGGAGCCGGAATGACATGACAGCAGTAGTGATCTGGGCCAAATAGCTGCAGGTCTCCTGTATAACTCCAACCTGTTGCTTCTTTATTCCAACCAGAAGTCTCCAGAACCAGAAAATTGTGACAAGATGCGAAGATCTAATGTCTGTGGACATGCTGGATCTGTCACCCTCAGATCTCTCACAAATGCAAACAAATGGTGATAAGACAAAACAGAACAAAAATTCGGGAAACACTATCCCGGTACTGGTGTATCTTGATGCCACCAAAAAGTAATGTTGGAGAGAGCACTGACAGCCCGGTGACGCCCACACCACACCACATCTCCCACTAAGAAGTTAGACCCCTCAGAATGTCTATTATCCGCCACCCGCTTAAAATTTTTAACTGTCCTCTGAAGATTCTTCTGAATATCTTCTCACACCGCCTTGATGTTAGACGAGAACTCATTCTCCCCAGGTACATCCAACACATCTTTAGAAAAGGTACCAAAACATGGATGTAACCCATAATTGCAAAAGAAAGATGATGTCCCTGTAGATTCTAACGATCTATTGTTAAGTGCCAATTCAGCTAAAGGCAAACACCCCGACCAATCCTCCTGCCTCTCTGAGACATAAAACCACAAGTATTGTTCCAGATTCTGATTACATCTCTCAGTTTGTCCATTAGTGTCTGGGTGATATGCCAAGGAAAACGAGAGCTTGATACCCAACTGGGAGCAAACAAAACTCCAAAATCTGCAAACAAACTGGACCCCATGGTCGGAGAAGATAACTGATGGTAATCTGTGCAATCTCACAATATGAGTAATGAACAATCTAGACAAGGTTTTAGCATTGGGAAGACCAGGAAGAGCCACAAAATGACACATCTTGCTAAAATGACCAACCACAACCCAGATGACAGTATTACCCTCCAAAAGCGGCAAATCCGTAATAAAGTCCATAGCACATGAGTCCAAGGTTTCACGGGTGTAGGCAAAGGCATTTTTTGTTCTGGCACATACCACACAAGAACAGACAAAGCGAAATACATCTCGCTGCAATGAGGGCCACCAAAAAAAGTATTGCGAGTAATTTTCGGGTATTATTAATCCCCGGATGACCAGCTAACACAGAACTATGTACTTCAGACACCTACAGCCTCAGATGAACAGGGACAAAAAGCTTTCTCACAGAAAGACTTGCTGGAGCTAAATCCTGTGCTTTACGGACCTGTTCCTCCAAAGCCAGTGAATCTGCTAACACTACAACCTCCTCAGAAAGAATGGGTGCAGGGGGTTCATCAGACAAAACCAGGGCAAAACTCCTGGAAAAAGCATCGGGCTTAACATTTCTACTGCCAGGTCCTCGCTCTATTCAATGCTGTAGCGGTGTCAGAACAGCCTGTACTGAAGAAGTGAACGTCCAGGACCTGTCGTCAGCATAGCAACGTGGATCAAATGAGCCGGCTCCGGTCATGTAATCCACATTGCTATGCCAACTGCAGGTCCTCGATGTTCATTTCCTCAGTACAGGCTGTCCAGACACCACTACAGCAGTGGGTAGAGTGGGGACCAATGGTGGATTATAATAGGGGCGATTGTGACAACTGCCCTGGGCCCAAGACTCCAATGGGGCCCACGGCCATCCCAATCGCCCCTATTGTAATCTGCACTGCTAAACCTCCAGCTTCAGGTAGAGGAAGGTGTTAGCAGTGCAGCAGACACAGGGAAAGCTGTCTGTAGTAAGTAATTTAACCCCATTCTCTCCCTGAATTTGAAGAGCATAGGGGCAAGGGGGGACCCTAATACTAGTGTGGCAGCAATGAGGGATCCTATTACTACTGGAGCTGCAATGGGGGACCCTATCACTATTGGGGTGGCAATGGGGGACCCTATTACTACTGGGGCAGCAATGGGAGGCACTATCTCTACTGAGGCCACAATGGGGGAGCCAATTACTACTGGGCCAATATAGGGGACGCTACTACTACTGGGGCCACCAATATACGGAGTCATAATTACTACACAGGGAGGAATTGCTGCAGAATTCACAGTAGCTGTAGTAGCAAAGTGGATGAGATTTTGAAAATCTCATCCACACACTGTGGAAAAAAATCTGCACAAAACCTGTGTGGATATTGACATGTGGTGCTGGATTTAATTCTGTAACATGTTAATTTTAAATATAATGAATATCAATTGCCCATCCAGTATTCCAGCGTTCCTCCATGATAAGCCATGCCCCTAATCCCTCCCCTGACCTCACCCTCTGTTCCACTTTCTTGGGGCTCCACAAGAAACTTTTGCTTCAAAAAGGGCTCCATGACTGAAAAAGTTTGGGAACAACTGCTCTAAGTAGATCGAGAAAGAGCAGAGATCGAGCAGCACACTCTATACCTCCAGCCAAAGGGGGGTGTATCAATATAAATCAATCCACTGCACGCCAGATAAAAGTGTGCCACTTAACCCTACAACGAGCCAGAGAGACCATAATTTGCTGCAGCTGGTAAGACCATTTGCATGATTTTACTCTGTTCTTATTGGTTGGGGGTGGAGTATTTAGTATTTATAGTCACTAATGTATTAGCTTCATCAGCTTGACAAAGGCTGACTGATAGCCAAAACGTCGCTGCTCTGTTTTATGGACTTGTGAAGGAATAAAGATACCCTGCTGGGATAACGTTTTTTTCATCGTATGCTTGCTGCCAGAACTACTTATTTTGCTCTAAGTAGATCAGATTTTTGTGATCTGTGAAAACCGTCACTTTATGCTGAGCCCCTTCGAGGGAATGCTGCCACTCCTCAAATGCCCACTAAATTGCCAAAAGCTCTCTTTCACCAATGTAGTAATTTTGCTCAGCAGTAGAAAATTTACGTGAAAAAAATGCACAAGGATGGAGATTTTGTAATGTACTAATTCCCTGCGATAACACCGCCCCAACCCTAACCGCTGAGGCATCAACCTCCACCACGAAAGGTCTGGATTCGTCTGGTTTCACAAGAACCGGAGAAAAGCATCTCTTCAAGGCATAAAAAGATTATAAAGCCTTTGGGGACCATTTGGAATGGAAACAACCCTTGGTTGTCATGTCAGTCAAATGTTTGACCACCATCGAAAATACTCTGATAAGCTTCTGATAGTAATTTGCGAACCCCAGAAACCTCTGAAGTGCTTTCACACCGAGTCCTGCACCGCCCGGACGTTCTCCGGAACCATATTGAAACTTCTCGGGCCTGGAGGTTAATGTGACCCAGAAATGTGATCTCTTGCACGGTAAAAACAAATTTTTCCTTTTTCGCAAACAAATTATCATCACGCAATGCTTGGAGGACTTGCCGAACATGAGAAACATGTGAATCAGAATCTGATAAAAAGATAAGAATATCTTCGAGATATACCAAAACGAAGCGGCCAATAAATTCATGAAGGACCTCATTAATAAAGGACTGGAAACAGGGGCGTAACTATAACAGATGCAGAGGATGCGGTTGCACCCGGGCCCATAAGGCCTCTTTTCTCCATATAGGGAGCCCAGTGAATAAAGCATTATATTTGAGGGCCCTGTTTTGCACTGGGGCTTAGGAGCTTCAAGTTATGCCTTGAGGGGTGTATGTGATTTTTCTTACACTGTCCTGGATATAAAGCTTTAGAGTCTGTCTCTCAGGAGCAGTTAGGTTGTACATGGGGCTATTAGGCAGTTTACAGTCTGGGCTGAGTTCAATAGAGCGATCCCCGTCCCTGTGAGGCAATAATTTGTCTGTCCCCTCCTGCACAAAGACTTCAGAGAAGTCAGATAAATAATCTGGCAAATCATCCACTTGCATGGAAGACATAATAGTCTCCGTATGAAATGATCCGATCTTGAGACAAAGATCTGGAACACAGAACTTTAAACACTTTTGCGATAGTGGAGAGGCGTCGATGGCAGAGGCAGGAATGGGTGAATCCAGAGGTTTTACCTCTAGCCCGAAAAGTTTTACTGTCTCCTGATGGATTAAGTTGACACGAGCTCCACAGTCCAAAAAGACTGTGATCGGACCACTATCACCTCCAAAGAGTATCTCATCGGGTAGAACCAGCCTGGTGGATGAAATCCAGGCAATCTCTGGGCCTTGAGGAACCTTCCCTCTAACCTCTAGGCCACCTAGTTTTCCAACTGTTACCTACAGCGAAGGCAATTCTGCATAAAATGTCCAGTGCGATTGCAGACAAAGCACCGTCCTCTGAACTGACCCCTCTTCTCTCTACTGGCCTGATCAGCCAATGAACCAAGTTGCATGGGTTCCTCCCCATCAGTAGGCAAGAACAAGAACACAGAAGAAGAGGAAAGCTCATTATGCCCCTATCTAACCTGTCTACCTACTCTGATGGCTAAAGACATGGGATAATCCAGACTTCAAGGAATCGGATAAACCACCAGTCTTTAATTTTATCAGTGAGACCACAGTAGAACTGGCTTCGCAAAGCAGGGTCATCCTATTGAGTCTCAGTCACCCAAGGCGGAATTAGTTGCAGAAATCTTTAATGTAAGAGTCTACTTGATGTAAACTTCTGAGCTTTCCCTCTGTCAGCGACACCCTATCAGCATCATCATAGATTAAACCAAGGGCATTGAAGAAACGATCCACAAAGGACAAAACTTCAAGGAGCTTGCAAGATTCTCTGAAGCAAACAAATTTCTATGTGTTGCCAGAGAAACAGTCCGATAGCTCAAGTATCGGCTTCTTACCTGGAGCCCCCAGGTTTGATTGCTGCAGTTTTCCTCAGCAACTTCAATTGCCAGCACCCTTAGCTGGTTTGACAAAACCGCAATGAGATTCCTATCAGATAAGCAAAAATATCCCAATAAGTAAGTATGGCTGCTGATTATGTTACGTCCAACCAGGACATGCTGGATCTGTTACCTGCAGATCTCTCACAACTGCAAACAAATAGTGATAAAACAAAACAGAACAAAATACGGGAAACACTGTCCCTATATAACAAAACACAGGAGAGGAACCTGCCTGAAAGCAGGGCAATCGTCCCAATAAGGATGGCCATGACCTCGTGCCTCAGCCCCTAGTTGACCCTACGTGAGAAAGAAGAATAACAAAAGAAACCAAACAAACAAGCACGGTACTTAGCTCTGAGATGCACAGGTAACTGAAAGGTCCAAAACCAAGCTCTGACTGCTGGCCCAGCAAGAGAGAAACGGAAAATCAACAGCAACTCAGTTCAGTATCAGGCCAAGCTAAATAGCTCTGATAATTACCCAAAGGTGTGACTAAGCACATCACACCTAACACCATACCAACCTGAGTCAGAAGATGTAGAAACATCTCCAAAACCAGCACCAGACTATCAGCAAGGTAGCAATTCCAGAACCATTGCAACAGTCGGCTGTAATCCTGCCATCTTCAGCTTTCTCATTACACAAGTATCAATCATATAATAAGACTGAACACAAGACCTTCCCAGCCGCCCTACAGACCAGAGGGGAGATTTCATGAGACCTTCTCTCCAGCTACCTGATCATCCTGTGGAAGAAGAGGACGGGGACATCTCTCTGCTGCTATTCTCATACTGGATCTACCTGCAGAAAACACAGACAGCCACTGAATTCATTCTCTACATACAAATAATAAACGCCATGTGGATTTAGTACGGTCTATTACCTGGTGATAGGAGGGGCTGGTGGTCCTCCATCATGACGTCCTTGTACAGATCCTTGTGTCCTTCTAAATACTCCCACTCCTCCATGGAGAAATAGAGAGTGACGTCCTGACACCTTATAGGAACCTGACAACACAATGATACCATCATCACCCAGACGTTATACCGCCATAGCGTTACTGTATAATGTCCCAGCATTCCCAGTAGCATCACCTCTCCAGTCAGCAGCTCAATCATCTTGTTGGTGAGTTCTAGGATCTTCTGCTCATTGATCTCCTCCAATATCAGGGGGTGTGGAGGAGGCCCTGTGATTGGGCTCAGGGGTCTTCCCCATCCATCAGACACAGGGGCCTGACAGCCATCACTAGAAGTCTTCTTCACTACCGTGTAATCCTGTTTATGGGGAGATACATCCATAAATATCATTGCAGACATTCAGAGAGTCCTTCACCTCTCCAGACATGTCTATTTGTTATTAACGTGGCTGTTCGGTTTCAGGAGAAAAAAAGAGTCTTACCTATTAGATCTAATGCTGCAAATAAGATTCTAACCGCTGGACTTTGTTTAACCAACTCCAGCGATGACGTCTTGTCAACAACACATGACCGCTGCGGCCAGTCATATGCTGTTAACATGGCATCTTCGCTGCAATCATGTATATAAAGCCCTGTGTGGAAAAATGGAGTGCTGGAGCTGGATGTAATAGGTAAGTAACACTTGGTTTAGTTAACTTCTCAACTTTGCTTGTTTTTCTGTTTACCAACCACTATAAGGGTTTTTTCAAGGTAAGCTTTAATATTTTTTAAGCTGTCTATGTTAGAAAACTGGTCCTGGTTCCCCCCCTTCTCAGCACTTCACCCTACCAGGTCTGTTTATAGTGTGCTGCAGGAGGCTGCTGCAGGCACAGACCTCAGTGGTCATCCACTGAGGTCTGTGATTGACTGCAGCAGCCTGTGATGTTTTTCTTCACAGACAGACTTCCCACCCTGTAAATAGTCCCATCAGGGTGAACGGAGAGGAAGCACTGGAGGAAAAGAACGGATGAATATAGACTATTTCATTATTTTCTTACATGGACAATTTAATACAAAATTCAAAAAATCCCTTTGCAGATCATCTGTATGTGTCCGCATGTCAATTGCAAAGATTTGCAGTGGCAGACACTTTTGCTGCTCTTCTTTTCTCCCTACTTACCTCTGTTCCCCCCATACAGAATATCCTTAGAATCAGCTCGCAACACCTTGAACTTTTTGATTGGACATTTTCCACCACTTCCTGTCAATGGGTGATGCCAGATTTCATTGACACTGATTGGTGGAAACCTAATCTAAGGATAACTCATATGGGGGAAACAGAGATGAGCAGGGAGATAAGAAAAGTGGCAATAGTGTCCGTGGGGCTGTGACTGTAAAGCCTCATGTCCACGGATGGGTCGGATTCCATGTGCTGGAGGCCGCAGCAGAATTCGACCCTGACCATGGCTGGTGATCATGCGTCTCTGTATGGGTCTTCTTTTTTTGGAAAACAAATCTGCATGTGTAAATTCAAGTGCGGACGCCCATGGTTCCCTATGGACGGCTTGAACTGCGGATCTTCCGCACGTGTTCCCTGCGCGGTGTCAGGATTGGCGACCCTTGGGGTCTTAGTACCCGCACCGCCGGTCCTATCTCCCGGGGGGCTACGGAAGTGAGGCACGGGGGAGCCCCGGTGATGTTGGTGACCTCCCCTGGCCTCTGTAATCCTGGACGCCGGCTCCGGGCATGCACTTCCGTGCTCAGCCGGGTTGCTGGGGACGCGAATGTGCTGCCCCGCGCTGTCCTGTTGCCATGACACCCTGGCATGCTTGCTCTGCACTTACTGCTTAATGTCTGGGTCTCTGCTCTGCACTCGCTGCTTAATGTCTGGGTCCTGCTGCTGTTAGGCTCCCGCCCCAATCAGCTGCTGGGGTGGGAGTTCTGACAGCATTTAAACTGCTCAGCTTCCTTCTGAAAGTTCCAGTGTATGTTTGGTCTCCAGTTACACCCGTGTTTCCTGTATTTGACTCCCAGTTTTGACTTGCTTACTTCAGACCTGACTTTGCCTTCGCCTGACCCCTGGTACCTTGTTCTCTCTTGTTGCCGACACGGATTGCCTGACCTGCTTTTGTGTTTGTTTGTTTCCGGTATTTGTCTCTTAGTCTGACTCCTGCCCCGCATGCCTAGCGAGCCTAGGGACTGTCGCCCAGTTGTCACCCTGGGGTCCAGCCCAGGGGGGAAAGTAGGTAGAGACAGGGGTTGTGGGTAGTACTAGGGACTTCCCTGCCTAGACACCACCCTTGACAGATACACTGGCCCACAAAGGTTCAGACTCTTATGTCCGACCGGCTACGTTAACTCCTTCCATGGAGGCCGTGTCGGCCTTGGCACACCAGGTCCAGGCCCTGATTACCCATTTCAGGCAACAAGAAAAGGTGTTGTCTGCGGCTCAGGTTCAGCCTCCCTCTGTTCTGTTGACAATTTCTGAGCCTCAGGCTATGCTGCCCGATTTCTTTGCTGGTGAGAGGAAACAGTTTTTGCCATCCGGGAAGGCTGCAAACTCTATTTTGATCTGCGACCCCACTGTTCTGGCACACAGTACCAGAGGGTAGGAATCGTGATTTCCTGATTAAGAGGAGACCCTCAAAACTGGGCTCTCTCTTTACCCTCTGATTCTCCCACACAACAGTCTTTAAACACCTTATTCTCAGCTCTGGGTCAGATCTATGACAAGCCAGAACGTGTTGCCTATGCTGTCTCTCAACTGTTGTCCTTGCGTCAGGGGCGGAAAGTGGCGGAGGACTACTGCTACCAATTCAGACAGCACTGCACTGAGTCAGGGTGGAACGACTCAGCCTTCAAGCACTTGTTCTTGGTCAGCCTATCCAAAGGCCTCAAGTATCTGCTGGTTGCCCATCCTGAGCCTAATACTCTGGAGCAAGCAATATCGCTAGCTATTCGAGCTGACCGTCGACTAAGGGCCAACTCCTAGTCAGTTGTCGGGAGGACTGTCTAGGAGCTAAGGTACTCCCAGTTGTGTTTAATATGTTCTTGCTCGGCGCCTTAGATCTTCTTTCTTTCTCTCGTGCAGGCCAAGCTTTTGTTGATTCCGGGGCCGCAGCAAATTTTGCTAATTTTTATTTTGTGGCTCAGATTTCTGGTTTCTTGACACGTTTAGATCCTCCAATTCAAGTTTCTGGGGTAGACTCCACTCCTTTGCATGCTGGCCTTGTCAATCTAGTTACCCCAGAGCGAAAATTTACTGTAGGAGCCTTGCATACTGAGTCTTGCACCTTCTTCGTCATGAAAGATTTGTCTGTGGACATAGTCTTAGGGCTACCTTAGTTAATACAACACAAACCCGTTATTAATTGGGACTCTCTGGATCTGGTCAAGTGGGGTCCCCAGTGTACCAATTACATGTGTCCCGTGAACTTAGATACCTGTTCGTAAGGGTGTTGAGTTACCAGACTAGATCTCCGAATTTTCTGGCATTTTCTCCAAGCAACTATCTAAAGTTTTGCCTCCCCACAGGGATTTTGACTGTAAGATTGATCTGGTCCCAGGTGCCAAACTTCCTAAGGGTCGGATCTACAGCATAACCGTCCCTGAGAGGGAGTCCACGAAGGGCTATATTCAGGACAATTTGGCCAAGGGGCACATCCAACCCTCTGAGTCTCCCACTGGTGCCAGGTTTTTCTTCGTCGAGAATCATGGGGGTCTCAGGCCCTGTATCGATTACAGAGAGCTCAACAAAATAACCGTCATAAACCAATAAGCTCTTCCTCTCATCTCCGACCTCCTCAATCAGGTTTCCAGGGCCCAGTTATTCTGTAAGCTCTACCTCAGGGGAGCTTATAATCTTATCCATATACGGTAAGGGGATGAATGGAAGATGGCTTTTAGTACGACTCTTGGCCACTTCGGATACCTCGTTATGCCTTTTGGGTTATGTAATGCTCCAGCTATTTTCCAAGGGTTTATGAATTCCATTTTCCAGGATATCATGGGTGTGTTCATTGTGGTATACCTGGATGACATCCTGATTTTCTCCTCTGACTGGGAGACACACCGTGTCCATTTACAAACCGTGCTGACTCTCCTCAGGGCTAACAAATTGTTTGCTAAATTTAAGAAATGTGTTTTCAGTGTTCAGAAAATATCATTACACCATGTGATATTCAGATGGATTCGGTAAAGGTGAAAGCAATCATGGAATGGGCTCAGCCAGTCACCTTAAAAGCCCTACAGCGCTTCCTTGGGTTCTCTAACTACTATCGCAAGTTTATTAAGAACTTCTCCGTGGTAGCTAAGCCTTTAACGGATCTCACTAGAAAGAGGGCCGATGTGAGCAACTGGTCTTCTGATGCCCTTGCGGCCGTCTCTACCCTGAAGGTTGCCTTCTCTTCTGCGCCTGTCCTTGTCCAGCCTGACCTATCCTGTCCGTTTGTGGTGGAGGTAGACGCCTCCGAGTTTGGAGTTGGAGCAGTACTGTCTCAAGGTCCCTCCACACTCACGAACCTTAGGCCGTGTGCCTACTTTTCCAAGAAGTTCTAGTCTACTGAACGAAATTACGACATAGGCAACCGGGAATTACTAGCTATTAAGTGGGCGTTTGAGGAATGAAGGCACTTTCTGGAAGGAGCACTCCATCAGATCACCGTACTCACAGACCATAAAAACCTCATTTATCTAGACACTGCTAAGATGTTGAATGCTTGGCAAGTTCGCTGGGCCTTGTTCTTTTCAAGGTTCAACTTTTTGGCGACTTACAAGCCCGGCTCAAAAAATGTTAAGGCGGATGCCTTGTCTAGGAGTTTTGGTACCCGGAACCGTCAGAGTCTGAGCCGGAGAGTATTCTGTCCCCCTGGGTGGTTTTCGCTGCTATCTCCTCCGACTTTTCACCTCTTATACAGGCTGCTCAACAATCGACCCCTGAAACCCTTTCGGAAGGCAAACTTTTTGTTTCTCTGTCATTGAGTTTGAAGGTGTTAGAGGAGACGCATGGTTCAGTCCTAGCTGGTCATCCAGGTATCAGGGGTACTCAGGTACTATTATCCAGAGTTTATTGGTGGCCTCATGTGGCCAGGTTCCTTCTGAAAGTGCCAGTGTATGTTTGGTCTCCAGTTACACCCGCACATTCTGTATTTGATTCCCGGTCTTGACTCGCTTACTTTGGACCTGACTTTGCCTACGCCTGACCCCTGTTACCTCGTTCTCTCTTGTTGCTGACCCAGATTGCCTGACCTGCTTTTGTGTTTGTTTGTTTCCGGTATTTGTCTCTTAGTCTGACTCCCTGCCCCGCATGCCTAGGGACTGTCGCCCAGTTGTCGCTGTAGGGGTTGCAAGTAGGACTAAGGACTTCCCTGCCCGGACACCACCCTTGACAGGTGGATTCCACAAATCAAATCCACCCATGGACATTGGGTCTAAAGCTATGAGGTGACCTCACTGACATCAGGAAGTGGACAGCTCCAGTGTAAAATAGATAAGAATGATGGAACGTGACGTCATCCCCAGAATCTCTCACCTCTCCTGTAAGCCGGAAGAGTATCTCTAGGGTGAGGGTGAATATACTCTCCGCCATCTTGTCCCTCTTCCTATCCATCCTTGTCGGGTCAATCAGGAATATTATCTGATATAGAAGATATCAGCCGAGGATCCTGAATGGAGAGAAGACGAGACAATGTAACATCATATAAAACCCCCTATAATAATACAATTATTGAAGATAAACCCCAAAATAATACCAATAAAAATGACAGCTAGTTACACAATGAATAAGCCCTCATACTGTGTCAACGGAAAAACAAAAAAGGCATTTTAAGAGGGGAGAAGAAAATCCCCAAAGTAGTTGCTTCCTGAAAGGGAGTGTGTCGGCTCGAACATGCTGTCTACACGGCAGGCATTATTTTATAGAGCAGGAGGAGCTGAGCAGATTGATATATAACTTGTATTTTATTCATTTATATCTGAGCTGAACAGTCCAATGGGCGGTCCTATGAGAGATTGAAAGCTATATGAACTGTCATTCCCAGATCCCTGTCAATCACTGATAGGACCGCCCACTGGACTGTTCAGCTCAGATATAAACAAATAAAATACAAGTTATACTGAATTTTTCACCATAAAATTATATATCAATCTGCTCGGCTCCTCCTGCTCTAAAACATGATGCCTGAAGTTTGGACAGCATCTTCGAGCTGACAGATTCCCTTCAAGTATCACACTAGGTTGCATCATTAAGGGGTTACGCATACGTGAACACTTTTACATGTTGCTTTACACCCAAATTCTTGCAAGGAGACCAAGCAGTGAAGAGCGGAAAATTGTCGGCGTGCTGGACAGAAATCAAGGCAAGAAAAAAGGAAAGACACATTAACATGGGCCACACGTTTCAATGCTGCACGGCATCTTCATCTGACCTTGCAACCTCAAATATATAGGCAGGACTAAATAGTCTCTACGCAATAGATTAAGTAAACACACATCCAATATATTCAATCATTTTCCTTTAGGCCTCATGCCCACAGCAGGTCGGGATCCTGCCTGTAATTTCTCACAGCGAAATCAGACCCGACGCCCCCCAGAGACCCTATACTTGTCTGGATCCGCCACGAGAGTGTCGGCTGGCGCGCATGCGCAGTGCATGATGCCGGAGCTGGAGTATGACGCGGGTTCCGGCAATACTCCCGCTGCGACCACAGCACGGAGTATCGCGGGACGGACGGCTTCCATTAACTGCAATGGAGGCTGTCTGTGCGTTTTTTCACACAAATTAGAACACGCTGCGATTCTCTCCCCGAGAGCAGAAAATCACAGCCGATTTTTACTTGTTGCCAGGGAAGAATTGTTTTACACAGCATGTCTATGGACAGACATTGCTGCGGAAATCGCAGCGGGGGTCTGGCCGTGATTTCCGCAGCGATACTCCGTCTGTGGGCATTCGGCCTTACACACTGTCTCTCACCATTTTTTCAGTTTCACGGTCCTGATTGCACATCGTTATCTATTACCCCTATCGGACAGATACAGTCGAATTGCAACAATTTCAACAACTCTGGGAATCGGAGGCCTTTTGGGGTTTTAAACTTTGCACATTGATTGCGAACGGATGTCTTGAGGCAGGTTCATTCATGATTTCATACACGTTTTATTGGTACATATAGTATGTGCATGCCTGTATAGACATGCGTATTTTTTACCTACATAGCCTTCCATTCTCCCCTCTCTTAGCATGCAGTCTTGTCTGCCTAATCATTTCATTTGTTCATGTCCTTTATATATACAATAATGTATCTGTTTAGATGTAGAATTTTATTTTGTTTCATGAATTGTCATATTATATTGGTCCTCTGTGTTTTCTATGATTATGCTCTACCCTACTTTCATCATTCAGTCACAATTCACCACTATTGTGATTCAAAAAATCATAGAATGGTAGATTTGGAAGGGACCTCCAGGGTCATCGGGTCCAACCTCCTGCTCAGTGCAGGATCACTAAATCATCCCAGACAGATATTTGTCCAGCCTTTGTTTGAACACTTCTATTGTTGAAGAACTCACCACCTACCATGGTAACCTGTTCCACTCATTGATCACCCTCACTGTCTAATATCTAATTTGTGTCTCCTCTCTTTCAGTTTCATCCCATTTAGAGATGAGCGAACTCACTCGTTTAGGGCAGTTTTGCACTTGAGCACCGCTTTTTCCGAGTAACTGACTACTCGGCCGAAAAGATTCGGGCGGCGCCGGGGGTGAGCAGGGGGGTTGCAGAGGGAAGTGGGGGGGGGGGGAGAGAGCTCCCCCCTGTTCCCCACTGCTACCCCCCGCTCCACCACGCCACCCCCGGCGCCCACCGAATCTTTTCGCCCGAGTAGTCAGTTACTCGGAAAAAGCGGTGCTCAAGTGCAAAATCGCCCTAAACGAGTGAGTTCGCTCATCTCCTATCCCATTGCTTCTAGTCTTTCCATGTACAAATGAGAATAGGGCTGATCCCTCTGTACTGTGACAGCCCTTCAGATATTTCAGCCTTTCAGATATTCATCCTTAAGGAGATAATTAATTGGTTCATTTCATAAGCATTATATTATATATTGAAAGTATTGTATTAATGATGGATTAATTAGTTGAAACCACTGGCGTAACTATAGGGGATGCGGTTGCACCCGGGCCCAGGAGCCTTAGGGCCCATAAGGCCTCTCTTCTCCATATAGGGAACCCAGTATTATGAATAAAGCATTAGCGTTGGGGGCCCCGTTACAGGTTTTGCATTGGGGCCTAGGAGCTTCACGTTAAGCCTCTGCGTTAAGGGGTTAAAAGAAATTGGGAGGGCCCAAGATAAACTTTTGCACCCGGGCCCATGAGCCTTTAGCTATGCCCTTGGAATACATATATTATATTTCAATTAATTAATCCATCATTTGTACAATTCATCAGTCATACTATTTATCATCCACATGATATTTTAGACTCAATCATTTAGTTTCGCATTAGACATTTTTTTCATCCGATTTTTTAATTCATTTTTTTTTATTTTGATTGTGAGTGCTTTAATGTCTGCGTTCATCCGTTAGGCTTCGTTCACACTAGTGTCTTCTCTAATGATCCAGTTTTATTAAAAACGGAAATCAGAAGTACAATGTAAGGCTTTCTAGTGACTTTCATTTTTCAGCATTTAAGGGACGGTGGCTCTTCAATGAATCAGTGGTTAGCACTGTTGCCTTGCAATGCTCCAGTCCAAAAGGTTCAAGTCTCATCAAAGGGCAACAACAAGTTTGAAAAACTGCCATCACCCTTGGTCAGATCTGAACCTAAAACTCCAGCACTGCAAGGCAGCAATGCTAACGACTGAGCCACCGCACTTGTGGAGAGTAATAGAAGAATGAGAAGAACAAAAAGACAACATAGAAAGCCAATGCAACAATCACCCTTGGTCAGATCTGAACCTACAACTCCAGTCCTCGAGGCCAATTTACACGCAAAGATGATCACTCAAAATTTGTTCCAAAGATAAGGAGAATGACAGTTTGAGCGATTATTTTGCCTAAAGCACTAATGCCTATTAGCAGCTTATTACCTTCATTTGCATGTAAACAAGCCTCCTGAGCTGTATGCAGAGATCAGCAGGTGGTCTGTTCTCTGCATACAGTTCCTTTGTTCTGCTGTGGGACTGCAAGCTGAATACAATGTAATCAGCGCTCCCCGTGGAGAATACAGCATGCGGTCCCTGCTATCAGCTCTCCAGCTGAACAATGGATTTTATGCTCAACTAAAAATCATCGTTCAGCCAAGGAGTGAAAGATGGGAGCATTTACACATAACGATTATCGCTCAAATGATGGCTTTTGAGCGATAATCATTGCGTGTAAATGGGGCTTCATGCAGTAATCATCTATTTAATCATGAATTTCACTCCAAGTGGCAACCAATCCTCGAGATACATGTCAACCTTGGCTTATGTTCTTCCATTGTACATCCTCCTTCACTTCATCATTATTACATTTTCTCAATTCCTTCAGCACCCTTGTGATCTCAGCTTGTCCCTCATAGGATACCACTGACGACACACTGTCTCTCCGCTCACTTCTTTTAGACTGCTACACTTCGTCTGACACTAAGGCCGGATTCACATGAGCGCTAATCTCAAGCAGGTTTTGTGTGCTGCGAGGCTCACAAAACCCGCGAGAACATGAACTCCATCCTGTTGAGTCATACACATAAACAATGTTATCCCTCACAACGATGCTGCGAGGGGAAAAAAAACCAACGCATACTGCTTAGTGCGATACCGTGTTATGTTTCTCGTCCCGAAATCGCGCTCGTCTGTGCGCAGCTCGCCTAGGGGAGCATTCATGCGGGTGAGCACAGTATTGGTCCAAGAAACTCGGGCCGACATTGTAATTGTAAAAATGTCACGTTCATTGCAATTTGCAAGAAAATAGTTGAACATGGGATTTTCATGAGGGTGAAAATCGTATCTACCGTGTTTCCCCCGAAAATAAGACAGTGTCTTATATTAATTTTTGTTCAAAAAGGTTTAACTTTTTTACATGTATAGCTGCCTGGACACTATTTCAATTGACTTTTTAATTAACTGTTAGCAGGGCTTAATTTTGGAGTAGGGCTTATATTTCAAGCATCCTCAAATAGCCTGAAAAATCATTTTGCATCCTCAAAAATTCTGGAAAATCATGCTATGTCTTATTTTCAGGGAAACAGGGTATTTGCAATAGTGAAAACTAAAAATCACATGTACACGTGAGTGAGATGCAATTTTTTTTCACCCATTGGAAACAATGGGTGAGATTTCTGCGGACACGCAGAAAAATAGAACGCGCTCCAATGTCTCTATCGCACAGCATCCCTATGACAGGGAAGTCACACATGTAAAAACAATGGGGACTATTTCAGTGAGAGTTTTCCGAGTCTCGCAACACAGGAAACTGCACCTTCACAGCTCCTTTACATCTGCTACTTTCTCCCTTGCCGCTCTCCGTGACTCTATCTTACATTTTTTCAATGAACCCGTTAGTTTTACCTCCTGATGCCTTCGATTGTCTTCATCTCTTCTACCATCCGCACCGCTCCTCTCTCCACTGCTGCTCCCCCTGTCGGCTCCCTTTCGTTCCTCTAAGGCTAGACCTTCTCCTCTCTCTGCTCCGGATTTTTCATCTCCTGATCCTCTAAAATGGGTGGTCCGGTTACTGCACAGCCCCCTTTCAATAAGACCCCCCTGTGTGAAAATAATAAACAGAGAGATACTTACCCCTCCGCGGCCGCTGAGATCCTGCTGCAGTCCCGGTGACATTTGCTGGAGCTGCAGCAATATGTTCTTGAATGGCACTGAGGATGTGAGCGCCAATGCCAGGAGAATGCCAGGAGAACAAGTGGCGATTCACCAGCATGTCATGTGCTGTAGCCGTCACCTGATTTCCTGTGACATCATCTGTTACAGGAATCACCGGGACCACAGCGAGCTGCAGCGCTGGAGGGGTATCTCTCTGTTTATTACTTTCACGCAGGGGTGCTATTGTCAAAGGTTTGTCCAGTAACCGGAGAACCCCGACCTATGCATTGTTAATTTATTAAACTCTCTGTCAAAGCCTGGGGTGTAATAAGTCCTTGTACTACGTCATGTGATATCGTCATGGCGGTATATCTCCCTGTAGTACAAGACCAGATGAAGATGCGGCTCCAGGACTGAAACGCGTAGCGCAGAATAAGGTGTCCTTCCTCTTCTTCTGCCTTGATTTCTCTCCAGCGCGCAGACTGTTCCATCTTCACTGCTCGGTCTTCTGCAGAATCGTGGAGGCGTCTGCCAGTCTGTCCAGGAGAGGCTGCTGGTACCGAGCCCAATAAATACCTAGGTAATAATACTCTTATTCCTCCGCACCCAGGAGAGCCTTATTCTTCTTTAATTCCAAATTCTTGCAAGAGGCGGCGGAGGGTGAGAAAGGTAGAAACACCCCGACCGAGAGAGAGCGTCACCTCCTTCTAGAAACACAGAACGTTGAAGGGGTTAATAATACCTGTTACCCCCCCCAGTGCTGGAGCCCCCACATACCTCCAGCTGCAGCCGGACAGGAGCCGTGGGGTTGTTCTGTGCTTACAGGACCTGGGGTGATGTCACCGTCATGTGATCAGTGTGTGGGAGGAGACAAGGGGTCACATGACCAGGTCTCTCTGCTCAGTGGATGCAGGACTCTGCTGTGTGAGGATGTATTCAGAGAGTGGATGGAGCAGAGCCGAGCGTGTGTGAGACGGAGGAGCGGAGCCGAGCGTGTGTGAGACGGAGGAGCGGAGCCGAGTGTGTGAGAGACGGAGGAGCGGAGCCGAGTGTGTGCGAGATGGAGGAGCGGAGCCGAGCGTGTGTGAGATAGAGGAGCGAAGCTGAGTGTGTGTGAGACGGAGGAGCGGAGCCGAGAGTGTGAGAGACGGAGGAGCGGAGCCGAGTGTGTGCGAGATGGAGGAGCGGAGCCGAGTGTGTGCGAGATGGAGGAGCGGAGTTGAGCGTGTGTGAGACGGAGAAGAGCCGAGCCGAGCGCGTGTGAGACGGAGGAGCGGAGCCGAGTGTGTGTGAGACGGAGGAGCGGAACCGAGTGTGTGCGAGATGGAGGAGCAGAGCCGAGTGTGTGCAAGATGGAGGAGCGGAGTCGAGTGTGTGTGAGACGGAGGAACGGAGCCGAGCGCGTGTGAGACGGAGGAGCAGAGCCGAGAGTGTGTGAGACGGAGGAGCGGAGCCGAGCATGTGTGAGACGGAGGAGCCGAGCGTGTGTGAGACGTAGGAGTAGAGCCGAGCGCGTGTGAGACAGAGGAGCGGAGCCGAGTGTGTGTGAGACAGAGGAGCGGGGCCGAGTGTGTGTGAGACAGAGGAGTGGAGCCGAGTGTGTGTGAGACAGAGGAGCGGAGCCAAGTGTGTGTGAGACGGAGGAGCGGAGCCGAGTGTGTGTGAGACTGAGGAGCAGAGCCGAGTGTGTGTGTGAGGCAGAGAAGCAGAGCCGAGCGTGTGTGAGACGGAGGATCAGAGCCGAGTGTGTGTGAGACGGAGTAGAGCGGAGTGTGGTGTGATAGAGGCGCAGAGCCGAATGTGTGTGAGATGGAGGAGCAGAGCTGAGCATGTGTGAGATGGGGGAGCGGAGCCGAGTGTGCGAGACAGAGGAGCCGAGCATGTATGCTCCTTGCTTTGTGCTTCTGCCTCTGTACGTCTGTTTATTTGCTCCTAGTTTTTAGCATCATTCTTATCTCCTTGTAAGTCAGTCCTGTTCTGTGTGTCCTGTGTTCACTTCATTGTCCCTGTGTCCTGACAGGGATAGTCAGTTCCGAGGTTCCAGCGCGGGGCCGTTCTTATCAGGATGATCAACCTGCTTGTAGGCAAGGGCCTTTTCATCTTCCAGCTTAGCTAAGAGCAAGTTACACACTGTAGTGTCTTGCCAGCACTGGATAGGAGCCACGGGTGTAGTAGCCAAGCGGGAGTGTGGAGTTGTCAGGTGGAAGCTGAAGTCGTTATCAGGTGGTCACATTTGCAGTACAAAGGATGAGGTGGAAAGCGTAGTCAGGTGGAAGCCAGGAGTCATTATCACGTAGTCTTTGCAGTAACAGCAGAGGAGCAGGTAATGTGGAGCTTGACTAAACAGTGCTGTGAAGCAGAATGATCACAACTGAGGGAGTAGCAGGGACAGACTTTTATAGTAGATGCAATCAAGGCAAGAGGCGGGGTCAGGACCAGTAGACAGGAGCTAGATAACTGGGAACAGAGAACAAGGCTGAGAGTTATGCAGGGAAAGTTCACTAGCTGGATAGCTCAAAAAAGAAAGGCCAGTGCTTGCAGTATAGGAGGTTCACGATTCAATTCCTGCTTCTCTACCTCTGACCTCTGGGGTCAACTGCCAGCCATGCCAGGTCTAGCCTAATAGCGAGGTTTGGAGGGTTAGCACAGTGGTTCCACACCCTGAGCCCTAACATGTAGGGGCAGTATATGTGTGTAATGTACATATAGGTGGCCGTATATGTGTGTAATGTAAACCTAGGGGGCCGTATGTGTGTAATGTACATTTAAGGGGCTTGTAGACATGTGCAATGACGTGTACATTTCACTCAAATGCTTAGTTGAACTCCAGCACAGGTTTTCCTTCTTGCTTCCTACTGGGTTAATCACTGGGACATAAAAGGCTGCAACCCAGGCAGTCAGAGTCAGAGCCTGGAGTGAGCACGTCTACCTGGTGAACTTCTGCTGTTTACTGACCATTGCTAGACGCTAGTGAGAAGGTACAGGCTCATAATATGGAAGAATCTGTCTCAAAATGGCCGCTAGATACAAAATGGAGCATTATAAGATGTAAATAAGCTCGTGTGTAGTAAAACAGCAATGCAAAGCAGAAATAAGCTTAGAGCAGGAGGTACGGTACAGTGTCTAATGATTTGTTTTTATTCTTCCGAGAAAACCAAGTCGGGGTGCCTGGTACAATTGTTGTCAGAAGAAACTCCCCCACGCCATGAGGTTTGGACGAAAAACTGATTGTGCTAACAAGACATTACGAGCATCTAAAATCACAAGGGAGGACCAGATATTTGAAGGACACTTCATAGGCTCTTACGCTATGTGATTGCTGAACAATGCATGATTCATAATGTTTGTCTAACCTAATGAGATTAACGCTGTGACTAATGACTCATTCCTTTCCTGTATAAGAACTATACTAAGTTAATAAAGTTCAGTACGCCCGCCTTATGCCAGGAGAGAACTAGTATACCTGTCGTGGTTCATCTCTGCGTATCTGAGGAAACTGATAACTGTCTGTGAGTTTAGTTCTTGGTTTCTGGGATGCATCCAGGTACGGACTAATTTGGAACCCAAGACCTCAAAGGTTATGTGACCGTGCAGCGGTCCTTAACACTAGTAGTGAGAAAACTATGTTTGTTTTCTTTTTCTGTTCTTGGGTTTTCTGTTCTATTGCTGAACTCAAGAAAAATAGAGCAGTTTGGACATTTATATGGACTGAGTGAGCTACTATGTCTTCGCGACCAGACATTGCCACATATGGTGGAGGATGCGGGCACGTCTGGTTTGTAGGGGCAATGGCAGGACAACCTGTTAATATTTAAGGATTAAATCTGCTCAAGTCATGGGTGAAACCTGCTAGTATTATGCATTCACAGTCTGCTGCTCTAGAGCAGCTTGTCAAGCAGCTGGTTCAGGCGAATGCTCAGCAGCGACAAATGAATGCCCAGTTGCAACAGACTATTACGCAGCAACAACAAATGTTTGATTGGCAACTCCAGGCACAGTTGAAACAAATTGCACTGCTGAAAGAGGCACTTCTGAAGCACCCTGAGAGAAAGGACTAAAGGGCCCCTGCTACTTTAAGTGCAGGAGAAGCTGTGCAACGGTCTATACAAAAGATGACTGCTGAGGACGATGTAGAAGCATATCTGACTGAGAGGACTACAGAAAGGGAGAAACTCGCAGAAGCAGAATTGGTGGAGTTTCTTTCACCGTATCTCACTGCTGAACCCCAAAAAGCCTAACATGATCTCAGCAAGCACGACGTTAAGGAGCATGCAAAGCTAAAAGCTGAGATACTAGGTTGGACATGGGGACCCTAAAGATGCCAACCAGCTCGTTGACCTTGTGGACTGATATGTTGCAACAGAGAACCATCTCCGTGACCTCCCTGCCGCCCAGGCCTCCCCATGGACCATCCAGACTACTGCTAACAAGAGACATCCATTTGCTGGAGGAGGGTTGAAGCCTGTGAAGAAAGAGCTAAGTGCCCTAGAAGTTACACCACGTGGGGTAAGGACTGATGAGCCTAAAGGTCCAGTCACCCCTAGAAAGGACTCTGCCAAAGAGATCAGGGATGTTGCGATGTTGAAGGTGCCAGGAGTCGGGACATCTCTTTGCCAATTGCTCCTTAACTACCGAGCCCATGGAGTGTGACGGGGCTAGGCGCTGATTCTTGGTTGCAGAGCCTGCATGTGTTGCATCACTGGAACTAGAGACTGAAACACAAATGTGTGAAGTGAATGTGAACCATTGTTTAGTGAAGGCTCTTCTGGACTCTGGTAGTCTGGCTACACTGGTTCATGCTAGCCTGGTAACTGAGGGCTATCTTTCTGGAAAACACATAATTATAATGTGTATACATGGGGATACAAGAGTCTGGGGATGCACCATTGTCTTTATGGTAGCCCTGTAGTTCTGGCTACCATAGAGACAATGGTGGGAACTGGGTCCTACAAAGTAGGTGTAAAAAATGTATGCACAGTGTGATATTGGGGCGTGATTTCCCTGTGTTTTGGGACTTGTGGGAAAAAGTATTGCCTAAATCTAAAGAGCATGATCTAATCCCTTGTGATAATTTGCCTAATTTCGACAGAAGCAAAATTGTGGACATTGAGGAGAAATGTGTTAACTTTCCCTTGGAGGATCCTCCTCTAGCTTAGGGGGTGTCTGAACTAGACGGTTCACAAGAAAACTTTGGGACTGCACAGTTTGGGGATCCCACTCTCACAAATGCGCGAGAGAGTATTGTGGTCATAAATGGTGTACCACAAGAACCAGGTGCAGAGCGGCAGCTTTCCCACCTTTCCATGAACAACGATCTTATATATAGAGTAACTAAAGCTAATGAGGAAGCAGTTGAACAACTGATCGAACCCAGGTCATATAGACATAAGGTCCTGGATATAGCACATAGTCATGTACTTGGGGGACACTTGAGGATTGCTAAAACACAGGCCTGAGTCCTACAAAGGTTCTACTGGCCTAGTATATACAAAGAAATAAAGGAATACTGGGAATCTTGCCCAATGTGTCAGATGACCGGCCTTGTGGCAGCTAATTAATTCCCCTCCCCATTATCAAGGTTCCATTTGAAAGAATTGGAATGGATTTAGTGGGTCCCATAGTCAAATTGGCAAGAAGACATCAGTATAACCTGGTATCCTGAAGCTGTTCCTTTAAAATATACTACCAAGAGTATTGCATGGGAGTTGTCCCCTATGTATTCCAGGACAGAGATCCGTAAAGAAATACTTACGGACCAGGGGACACAGTTTATGTCCAAGATAATGAAAGAGCTGTGCTACCTCTTTAAAATCAAGCACATATGCACCTCTGTGAATCACCCTCAGACAGATAGTGGGGAGATTTAACAAGACTCTAAAGCAAATGTTAAAGAGGGTAGTACTCAAAGTTGGTCATGACTAGGACCGTCTTTTACTGTACCCGATGTTCTCCATTAGAAAATTACCACAAGAGTCTACTGTATTCTCTCCCTTTGAGTTGGTTTATGACTATTACCTAAGGGGGCTGCTGGACATAGCTAAAGAGACATAGGAAACGGAGTCTGCTCCCTACAAAAGCGTTATTGAGTACGTCGCACAGATGCAGGACCGTATTGCTACCTATTGCGGCCTATTGTCAGGGAAAACAAGCAGAAGGCTGAAGTGGCCCAGAACAAACTGTATAATCTGTCTGCCAAGGTAAGAAATGTTAACCTTGTGGACTGAGTCCTGGTCTTGGTACCTATGGTGGAAAGTAAATTACTCACCAAGTGGCTGGTTTAGCATGTTAATTAAAGCCTTGGAAACATAAGGAATCGTTGGGTGCCTCAGGTGCTAGAGAAGAAAAGGTGCAGCAACCAATTCCCACAGTTAGAATAGGAGACTCTCACTCTCAGTGTGCTAACAACAAGAGACCAAAGAGTTTCTGCAGAGAAACAAAAGGAAGTTCTCTGACAGGTGGTCAGAGTCAGAGCCTGAGCGAGCACATCTACCTTAAAGGACTCTGCTGTTTGCTGACCATTGCGGCACATTAGTAGTAAGTGAGAAAACTACTGTTTAGTTAGCCTCTTGACAAGCAAGTGTTTGCTTTGTTTATTGCACAATGTACATGTGCTGCCTTTGGCAACTGTTTTCTATTGGGTTTTCTGTTCTACTGCTGAACTCAAGAAAAATAAAGTTTACCACTAGGACCTTCCAAACTGATAAAATTAAAAAATACCTTTTATTAAATTATTTAAAAGAAAAGAAGAACAAAACACACACAAACAATCACAAGAGGAGTTATGATGTAAATAGACACCTATAACTGGTAATCAGAAGGATGTTCGAAACGTAAATTTTACGCTCGACTTGTAGAGCAAAAACACTTGCCACTCGTGTAATATGAACAATGACAGATTAGAGTCATACAATAAGACTCTATTGATGTAAATCATTGATCATAGTCCAAGTGAAGGTGATTCAGTCTAATAAGAGGACGAATCCCATACTTGGTCAGGTATAACACCGTGCGTCAAAGGATGGAAATGACTAGCACGTGAAAAAATTAGCTCATCAAGAGCGCGTCACCCAACGCGTTTCCCCCACCTAGTGGGTTCTCCAGGGGTTACAGTACGCTAATCCCAACTGATGTGTCAGGTCGTGGCCAAAGTCTACTTATGGAGACCACATAGACGTCCCAAATATAGAAGGCACGCTAGTGGTTGCCAAAAAATGGTCTGTTTGCGTCCATTTACGGATGCTATGCACCGAAAAGATAAAAGGTGCGTTGTAGGTAAAAACAGACCAAAAAAATAAATAAATAAATAATTGACCTTAAGCGTGACAAAAAAAAAAGTTTTTTCCTTGTCACCACTGTGGTCATAAAAAGAGCATAACTACCCTCTTAGTACAAGAAAAGGGCAGGGAGATATATCCCAAGCCCTAAAGCCGTTAGATAGAAACACGATCTGCAGTCCCTATGGTCCTAAAGATAGAACAAAACTACCTAGCAGATATAAACTAACTTAGGTTGCTAGATACATGGATAAGTGCAACCAAGGTAAGTAGTAACGGGGAACTCGCCCCTAAATCAGGACCCAAAACTGAAATCAAATAAAAGAAAGAAACGGTGGCATGTCAGTCCTTGTGGTGGACTCTAAGTAGACTTTGGCCACGACCTGACACATCAGTTGGGATTAGCGTACTGTAACCCCTGAAGAACCCACTAGGTGGGGGAAACGCGTTGGGTGACGCGCTCTTGATGAGCTAATTTTTTCACGTGCTAGTCATTTCCATCCTTTGACGCACGGTGTTATACCTGACCAAGTATGGGATTCGTCCTCTTATTAGACTGAATCACCTTCACTTGGACTATGATCAATGATTTACATCAATAGAGTCTTATTGTATGACTCTAATCTGTCATTGTTCATATTACACGAGTGGCAAGTGTTTTTGCTCTACAAGTCGAGCGTAAAATTTACGTTTCGAACATCCTTCTGATTACCAGTTATAGGTGTCTATTTACATCATAACTCCTCTTGTGATTGTTTGTGTGTGTTTTGTTCTTCTTTTCTTTTAAATAATTTAATAAAAGGTATTTTTTAATTTTATCAGTTTGGAAGGTCCTAGTGGTAAACTTTCCATAGGTCTAACTGGGACCCTATTGCCCTTGTAAACTTCAAGAAAAATAAAGTGGTTTGGACTTTTATAAGGACTGAGTATTATTCACATGCAGTGTGGCTTTAAAACGCCAGGGGAAGCCCAGGGTGGCAGTACCAATGTGGTTCACTCTTTGAGGTGCAGGGCAACCCGCCGAATTATTATGGCGTCATTAATAGGTTGCTGGTCTTCATAGTGGACTACATGTATCAGAATGTCTGCCACTTTGTATCTACTATGTTTGGGAGTATACACCAAGCAGCCCCCCCCCCCTCTATATTAAGAGGCAGTGTGAGTGGCTGTCTCATCGGTGTCCCCCACAGGTGTAATTTGCTCCCTCATTTGGTAGTTTGCTACCTGCATGTTGAGGGGATGCAGCTATCTGCCCTCCTTAGTCAGTAAGCATATGGCCATTTTCTGTGATTGTTTTTATATTTCCCCTTCTGTGACGTACAATCATCAAGGGATTCTGAATCCTCTCTAAAACTCCATTAACAAAAAGGTAGTCCCCTATTACCTCCATTACCTCAAGGGACTCCATATTGATATACTACTTCAAACAATAGCTTAGTCATATTATTTCTGTAGCTGTAGTCACAACCTAAAAAGAGATCAAATTGACAAAGATACAGTCATATCATCTCTGACAGTTGGAATCTCTGAAACAGGTAAAATGATCATACAGTGTGTAGGGCAAGTACAACCCGCCGGGCAAGTACCTGTACTATTTTACCTGGGCTATGACAGGCACCGATAATACTGGCCTGTACAAGCCTTGTTTCAGCATTGTTGAACTCTGGGCAATCCAAGCTGAAGACACTACACATTACTTCCTTTGACTGATGAGTTGGTCTGTGGCCCAAATGTGACATCATAGAGGAGAGCGTTTGGGGGAGGCACAGGTGTTTACTAGAGATGAGCAAGTATACTCGCTAAGGCACATTACTCGAGCAAGTAGTGCCTTACCCAAGTATCTCCCCGCTCGTCTCTAAAGATTCGGGGGCCGGCGCGGGTGACAGGTGAGTTGCGGGGGGAGAGAGGGAGAGAGAGATCGATCTCCCCTCCGTTCCTCCCCGCTGCTCCCCGCCCCCCGCTGGCCCCAGAATCTTTAGAGACGAGCAGAGAGATACTCGGCTAAGGCACTACTCACTCGAGTAATGTGCCTTAGTGAGTATACTCGCTCATCTCTAGTGTTTACCTTTCCTCTAGATTCCTCTCTTATTTGGCTCTGCAGCCTTTTTGTGCCAGCCCTCTTTTTTTCCTTTGAGGCCTATTCCTGCAAAATAGCAAAAAATAAATATCCATGCCCAGTGCAGTAGTAATCAGGTTAACAGCCAATACCTCATCCAAGAGGAGTCAGGGTGCTGCTTTCATCTGTGTTTGCTCTTCATTTCCCTAGGGACTCAGTTGTCGTCTCCTTGCAATGAACCTGACTTTGATGATGGCTACTTGTTTGGATAGAGTTAGTGCCAACAACAATTTTGATACAGCTTCTGCATTTCTGATGGCTTGCCAAAGGACCCCACACAACTTCTACTATGCCAATGGGCCCACAATTGCGGGCAATGCTCAAAGAGTACCTGAACCTTGTGCGTAGCTTACCTCTTACTTCCAGCCATCTTACATGCCTCAGTGAGTGCCTTCAGCTCTACCTCCTAGGCTGACATCCTAATTGGGAGTGGCTGTCATAGTAGTACTTCACCTTCCTTGGCCAGTGCATATGCTGTCTTGCATGACCCTTCTTTGTAATATCTGAAGCTATAAAAAAAAAAATCCTAAAAATAATAATCTTTTTTTTATATAGCACCAGCATATTCCGCAGCTCTTACAAGACAGGGGGAATAAAAATAAAACCACGATTAAATGCAGTAATCAATTGATGGAAACAATAGGGGTGAGGGTACTGCTCCAACGAGCTTACTGTACATACTACAAATAATGGGGTGATACAGAAGGTAAAGGGGCTGGAGATGTGCAAGGTACGGTGAGTATGGGATGCTATACACACAGATAATAGCAATGGAATGCTCTTTAAAACATTTTCACTTTTCTAATTTCGTAAATTAAAGTCAGTTGTGGGTTGTAGTTTTTACCATCTTTCTGCATACTTTTTATCTTCCCTTTTCCCTTTTGGACTCATATGGGTGGTGTAGAGGCGCACTACAGAAGATGGCCTGTAGGAGGCAACAGACAAGCAGTCCGGTGCCTGAGACAAGGGAAAACACCCATAGTTGTGGTCAGGAAGTGGGATATAAGTGTGCATTCCTGCTACAGTCAGTGGTGAAGTGAGCTGCAAGCCAGAGACAGGTCCAGTGAGAGGGACCTGGGTTGTGAGCCAGAGACAGGTCCAGTGAGAGGGACCTGGGCTGTGAGAGCCCGACACAGATCCAGGGGGGAGACCTGGACTGGGAGCAAGAGGTCTGGAGAGAGACCTGGACGCTGGAGAGACTATTTTGAAACCTTTCTGAGGAAAACGGAGTGAGTCCGGAACTAAAGACAACTGTATGAAGCTGCCCTGGAGAATGGGTGAGAGCCACAGTTGGACTGTTTATTAACCCTTTCCAATCCACTGTCTGACGTCTGAAGACATTATGATTTAAGGCTGTACAGCTCCGATGTTGGAAGACGTCCGTCGGGGTTCTCTTACTGTATATTGCCGGCCTCTCTGCTGTCGGAGTCTATCAAACATGGCACCTCATGCAGTACTGGCTTTAGCCAGCAGATAGCGCCGTTGTATAATGGCAGAAAAAGAGTAAGCCCCCTAGGGAAACCAGGATACAAATTGGATTGGAAAGGGTTAACTAGACCCTGGCCAGCTCTGCCAGTGACTAATGTCACTCCAGGGGTTGCTTTCCCCTGTAACTAGGGCTCCTATGGACGTCCCAGCTACAGTGGGAAAGTGTCAAATAAAAGAAAAAAATAAATAATGTCCCCCAGAGGTCTTATATGACGTCATGGGGGAAATAGATAGTAAAAAACACAATTACATAAATAAGTAAAACAAAATAACAGAATAAAACAACAATACATACATAAGAAAGAGAAGCAACATAACAAAGCAGACGTCAACAAAAACCGTCGCCGTACGTGCCCTGTAAATGAAAACCATACACACTATATATCAAAACGTCCAAAACAAATAGAGGAACCCGTTGCCATACTTTATTTTAGTATACATTTACTAAATAAATAAAAAATAGAAATGTTAAATTTTTTTTTAGCATTTTACCCCCAATAAAACTAAAAAATGGGGAAAAAAGTCAGTAAAAAAGATACTTAAAAAATTGCCCTATATGTCACGGAAAAACTATATTCTCCTCCCTTCCCCCCCAATTTCTTGGGTGGGTCTTGGTTTCTAATTAATAACAAAGTCCGTGTCTGATTTGATATATATGTTTTGAATTTATCCAAACATTTTAAGTATATGTGTATAATGTACATGTGAGATGCTATATATGTGTGTAGCATACCTGTAGGGGGCTGTATGTGTGTGTAATGTACATGTAGGGAGGTCGTATGTGTGTGTAATGTACATGTAGGGGGCCGTATGTGTGTGTAATGTACATGTAGGGAGGCCATATGTGTGTGTAATGTACATGTAGGGGGGCCGTATGTGTGTGTAATGTACATGTGAGATGCTATATATGTGTGTAACATACCTGTAGGGGGCCGTATGTGTGTGTAATGTACATGTAGGGGGCCGTATGTGTGTGTAATGTACATGTAGGGGGCCGTATGTGTGTGTAATGTACATGTAGGGGGGCCGTATGTGTGTGTAATGTACATGTAGGTGGGCTGTATGTGTGTGTAATGTACATGTAGGGGGGCCGTATGTTTGTGTAATGTACCTGTAGGGGGGCCGTATGTGTGTGTAATGTACATGTAGCGGGGCCGTATGTGTGTGTAATGTACATGTAGGGGGGCCGTATGTGTGTGTAATGTACATGTAGGGAGGCCGTATGTTTGTGTAATATACATTGTAGGGGGTCAAACAGACCGTTCAGCTGATGCTGTCTGCTACCGAATTAGTCTTAGATATGAGTACTCAGACGATGCAAATGGACAGCCACATGCACCATGGGATTGTCAAAAGCGAAGTGGTTTATTATTTGCAAAGTACTGAATTTAAAGACAATAATTTGTTACGTAATGATTCAACTACTGCGCATGTCCAAGGTCGCTGGACATCTGGAGATTATAATGAACAATATTTCTTTCAAAGACGTCTCCTACATAAACAATATATCAACGCTCGGTGACAGTTGTATCAAAGCAAAATATGTCCTCGGATAAGATTCTCAGAACATGTACAGAAGAACAAGATGACATGTGAAAGTACAGATAAGACAAGATTCAGGGTCATACAGTGAGAAGAAGACAGATAAAGTAAAGTCAGAAGGAGAGAAATTAAACGTATTTCTCTTATTTAATTTGAGACAGGGGAAAATCTAGAATTAACCCCTCACATTCCCCCATTTGGGCATAGGGTCCACCATCATGATAGGTACTTCACCCGAGTGGTGCCGGCTCCTGCCAGATTCCCAGTGCCATGTGGTGGTCCCAAAGTCCATACAGGTTACAGTTTAGCAAAAGCCTTTTCACTACAACGTGTGATACAAGACATGATTAACTTTAAAGCAATATATATGATGAGCAAAATCATCACTACTTGAAGCATATTTTGTAAAAGTCCCATGAACCACCCTCATGAACCGAAGAACCAATTGGCAGGGTTTAAAGAACTAAAATGTGTTACCCCACCAGCTATCTCTGGTTTCTGAGTTTTCATTTGTCCATGCAAGCAGTTCTTTCGACGGAACAGGAACAGCCAGGAAAGGAAGACTAGTGGCACCAGGTGTGTGTACAAGTCCAACAGTCTTTCACCTGTGAGGTGTTCAGTCCATCTACCAGTATTTGGTGGTGTCTAACAAAGTGGTTCTGGGCATTGTCATTTTGTACCCTCTCATAAGGGCAAAGCATGGAGTGAGGAGTCCAAAAGTCCAATAATAAACAAAATGTCCTTCATTTTCCTTCTCATGGGGGGGGGGGGCAAAGTAGGGTGTGAAAAGTCCCATTAGTCCCAAGCAACAGTTCCTTCAACTTTCACCGAAGTAGGTGTGGTCAGCAGGACTTGATAGGGCCCCTTGAATCTGGGCCCTAGGGATTTCCGGACACGCCTCTTTACGACCACCCAGTCTCCAGGTTGTAGAGAGTGTGTTCCCTCTAAGTTGTCTGGGTCTGGAATGGAAGAAAAAGACTCGATTCTGTGTTACTGTTAGTTGGTCACACAGGTGCTTTACATATCCGGCTACCGTGTCATAGCCCTGCTGTAGGGCCTGTGGATGATACAGCCCCAATCTTGGCACAGAGCCAAACAAAACTTCTTTTAACTTAAGAGTACCATTTAGTCTTTTCACTTTGCCTAAACTCTGCGGGTGGTATGGAGTGTGAAACGCTTGTTCCACCCCAAGGGCTGACATCACCTCTCGCATCACTTTAGCTGTAAAATGTGTACCTCTGTCACTCTCAATTGTCTCTAGTACCCCAAATCTACATACAAGTTCTGACACAAGTTTAGTCGCTGTGCATTGTGCGGTGGACAGGTCCACGCACACAAGGATGTACTCATACCTTCCTGACCTGGGCAGTTGGATGTAGTCTATCTGTAGTCTCTGAAAGGGGTACAAGGGCCGAGGTGTACATTTCTTAGGAGTTTTGACAACCTGCCCTGGGTTGTGTAGTGCACACACTTCACGTGCCCTGACATATGCCTTTGCCATCCTGTCAAACCCTGGAGCGCACCAAACCTTGTCCACAAGAACTACCATGGCATTGCGAGAGGCGTGGACCTTTCCATGGGCTAGTGACGCCAAACTAAGGTAGGCAGCAGCCGGTAAACACGCTCTCTCTCTCTTCCACACATCCTGCACTTTCTTCCCTCCTGCCATGGCCCATCTCTCCTCTTCCCTTCTGGTGGGCTGCAGTACCACCTCTGTAGAAGCGGCTAAAGAAGAAATGTCGGCAGGTACCCCGGTGTCCTCCTCAGATGGGCAGGATCTTTGCCGGGTACTAACCCTGCACACAGGTCCTCTCTGTCCAGCAGGGCTGCAGCCTTGGCTGCTCTAGTTGCCCTTGCTTTCCATGGACTGACTCTCAGTGTGTGCTTTAACTTTTACTATAGCTACCTGCTCTAGCAACATGATGGCTTCCATTAGTAAACTTACAGCTTTTCAATTCTTGATCGGCTTGCCTTGAGCTGTGAAGCTCCACGCGCGCCAGATAGGCCCATAGTCGTGTGCCACACCAAACGCATACCTGGAGTCAGTGTAGATGTTGGCAGCTACGCCCTCGGCTAGTTTACAGGCTTCAGTCAAAGCGCACAGTTCCGCTTCTTGTGCTGACACGTGTGGGGGCAGTGGTTGACTTACCAGTACCTCATTCAGTGTGACTACTTCAAAATCTGTTACAAACCTTCCTTCGTCATTTAGGTATCTAGATCCATCCACAAACATTTCAAACTGGGGGTTCTGCAGGGGCTTGTCTGTGACATGCGCAAACCCAGCCGTTTCCTGGGCCATGAGGGCCACACAGTCATGCTGGTTTCCGGTGTCAAATGCCTCCTGTTCGTCAGTCAGGGAGTTGTAAAACAACTGATCCCCTGTACTTACTCCCCCATTTGAATCTATGTCACCTAATGGAAGTAAGGTGGCTGGATTCAAGGTGGTGCACCTTTGGAATGAGATGTTCGAGGAGAAATGCACTACGAGTTCCATTTTTATCTGTCTGGCAAGAGACAGATGTCTACGGCTTACCTGAGTCAGGATACCATGTATGTCATGTGGGGTGTAGATCACCATGGTGTGATCTAGGACAACGTCAGAACTTTTGTCCAGTAGCGCCTGGACTGCTAGAACCGCTCGGACGCATGATGGAGACCCTCTAGCCACCGCGTCAAGATGGGAACTGTAGTATGCTACAGGTCGTTTTTTGTCACCATGCATTTGTGTCAGTACAGCGGTGGCGTGTCCCGCCATCTCAGTGACGTACATTTAAAAAGGTTTATCATAGTCTGGCAGCCCCAGTGCGGGTGCACTGGTTATCTGTACTTTCGGCTGATGGAAGGCTGACTCGGCCTGCGGGGTCAGGGCAAATGGCCGTGAACCCAAACAGTCGTACAGAGGCTGCATGGTCATGGAGGCAGAGCGTATCCACAGCCGACAGTAAGAAACCAGTCCCAAGAAGGTACGCAACTGGGCATGGGAGGTGGGAAGTTGCATGTCACTTACCACCTTCGTGCGCTCCGGCGTCAGGTGTTTAGTACCTGAACCTAGGCAGTGGCCCAGGAACACTACGTGAGATTTGCAGAACTGAAGTTTGTCTTTGCTTGCTTAGCAGCCATTCTACTCTGATGGAGGAAACACAAAAGGCTTAGTGATGCATTGAGGCAACTATTTGGGTCAGGAGCACACAAAAGTAAGTCATCAACATATTACAAGAGGGCGGCGCCCTCGGGAATTGGCCAGGCGTCTAATACCAGCTTCATGCATCTGGTGAACTGGTTTTGGGCTATTCTGTGCCCCTTATGGCAGCACTGTCCAACAGTACTGCTTTCCTCTGAAAAAAAATGCAAACAAGTACTGACAGTCTGGCTGGCCCTTTAAACTCTTTCTCTTAACGGGGAACAAAAGGGGTATTGGCTGGGAAGACACATTCCTTAAGGGCTTTAAGTTAACATAAAGAAGAGACAGTGTCTGCAATTGCATCTTCCTGGACATGTGCCAGGGGGTACTGACGGACCAAGGGGGCTTTTTTTTTTTGTCAACCATTACCAGTGGGACTGACAGTCTGCTGAGGTCCGTCTGTTTGGTGGCCCAAAGGCTCGAAGGAATGACACTAAGAGCTTGTTCCTCTACGTGCGTAAGAGTGAGGACAGGAAGAGGTGTCGCTTGGTCTGCTGCCATCCGACAGAAGGTCGGGTGACTTTCAGACCCGGGGTGTATACGAGCCTCACCGGACGGGTGAAGTTCGATACAACATCCCAAGGGTCCCATCACGTCGGTTCCCAATATGCTTTCAGGACCTTCCAGCACAAGGAAGCGCATGAGGCATTGCGACCCTTTAAACATTACCTCAAGCGGTTCAGTTTCTGCCAGCTGAATTGGCACTCCTGAAACCCCTTGCACCGATTACTGCTAGACAATCAGACTGGTATTCTATTTCAAATAGATCAGAACCTTGTTTCAAAAAAAAAAAATATTTAAAAATTAAAAAATAGCTGACCTGCAATACCTAGATCACCTATGTCTTCTCCTCCCCCCCCCCCCCTTTGAACTAGGGTACTTAATTGGAAGAAGAGTAGCCGGGTTCAAGGTAGTAGCAACATTGAAAAGAATGACAAGAGCACATTGTAGCTGGATTTGACGGGCCAGAAATAAGTGCTTGGGTTGCACTTGCGTGTATATGCTCCGGATGTCATGGGGGGTGAGGACCACTAGGGGTAGTTCAATACCAACTCCGAAGATTTGTCAACCATTGCCTGTACTGCTGCCACCGCACAAACACATGAGGGAGCTCCTCGAGCCACTGGATCCAGCCTCATGGAGTAGTATCCAAGTGGCCGTGGTTGTCCTCCGTGCTTTTGTGTCAATACTGTCGTCATATGGCCAGAAAATTCAGTACAGAAAAGAATAAATGATAAAGTGTAAAAGGGTGAGAAATGAGCTTCAGGGGTGAGAGAGAGAAAAGAATGATTGAAAGACAGTCATAGAGTAGTTGCATAAGAGAGGAAACAGAGTGGATCCATGGGTGGCAGTATGAAACAAGGCCCAGAAAGGTGCAGAGTTTGGCAGCAGGTGTAAGTACAGGTATGGCCGTTTGCGTGTTTCTCCTACAGAACATTCTCTCAGAGACAGTACAGTACTAACAGCATTTATCAGTGATACAGACGTCCAACCAATCACAGAACTGACATTTACCCAAAAAGCTAAAATATACCTTAAAATCCCTATATGTTTTCTATTTTTAAAACCGTATAATTCACATAATTCATTACAAGTTTCTTATTTCATCAACGTCTGTCTTTCTTCTATGACCTTGAATTTTATCTCTCTATGAAACAGATTTTAGAAAGCGGCCAGAACATTCAAACTTTACACAGCATTAATCATCAGTAATTATAAGAGGTATATTTCTCTGCACAGACTATCAAACACAGATGGCAGGGGAATAGTTAAACACATAGAAAAGACAACATGCTAAGCGCTTCTGAAAGCGCAACATTTTTAACTCTTGTATTCTTAAAAGCCCCCACCGACGTGAGTAGGGTATAACTTTCTTACACTTGTATGACGGGGACTAAAACGTACAACAAAGATTAGATTACATAACATCAAGACATACAAGACAAACAATATTGGTTATTTGTCACATAATTGTCCACAGATTCTGCATGAACTTGCTTTATTTCCCAAAGGAACACAAACTATAAAGGATTCCCTTTCTCTGATAACTGCCGTATCTACACTTGCCTCAATCCATCTGTCTAACATACTTTTATCCAACCTTTGACTATCTCTGAATCTTTCCCAAACTTGTTGGTCTAAGATTCCCAAAATTCTAAACACCTGCTTTTCTCAACAACTTACTACATTCTCTCCCCACGGCTAACTTGCTTTCTCTGTCCTTTTGTATTTCTCTAGCTGTTTTCTATATTGGCGTCTCTGATATCTTTCATGTGCTTTTCCCGTACTATTGCCAGAACTCATAGTTAAAGGTTCCCGCCTTTTTACCTATCTGTTTATATATTTTATAGGCTTGCCTACAAATGTCCTTCCCTTCCCCCAATCTTATTATTTCAATGGGTGTCAGGAAAGTCTGAGACTGGCCGGACCCCATTCTGACTATGGACTTACCTCTTGATTTACCACTATTGTCCCTTCTGCCGAGTCCGCAACTGGCAGGATACTTATGGACTTTTCAGTCCCTTCTGCCGCGTCCGCAACGGGCAGGATATTTATACTATGGACTTACACTATTGTCCCTTCTGCCGAGTCCGCAACTGGCAGGATACTTATGGACTTTTCAGTCCCTTCTGCCACGTCCGCAACGGGCAGGATATTTAGGGCCCTCCTGCCAAGTATTGGCAGGATACTTCTCTTCTGCGAGTCCGCAACTGGCAGAAATACTTATGGACTTTTCAGTCCCTTCTGCCACGTCCGCAACGGGCAGGATATTTATTCGCAATATCTTTACTTCTTACGGGGATAGAGGAAGGACCACGGCTTGCCTTGCTGGGCGGCTTTTAGTAATCTTATTACAAATTACGGCTAACATTATGAGTCCGGCAAAAAGCAATAATTTCTACAGCACACAGCAGACAGCATGGCAATATACACACAAGGGTTCTTCCGTCTAGCACGGTTACTAAGAACACCGTAAATAACAGGCAGAAGTGTCCTATAAACATGCAGCGACTAACCTCCTGTCGACACGTGACTGAAGTCAGGGGAGCCCAGAGCTGGAGTGGTAAGTCAAGGGCTTACCTTACACTGGTGTTTTGTAGATCTGGGGTCCCGTGGCCTCTGGTCCGGCTGGTCGGCAGGTAGGGTCGTCAGGTATCGGCTGCAGGTAAGGAGTTAGCTTCTGTCCCACGTTGAAGCGCCAAGTAATGTAGGGGGTCAAACAGACCGTTCAGCTGATGCTGTCTGCTTCCGAATTAGTCTTAGATATGAGTACTCAGACGACGCAAATGGACAGCCACATGCACCATGGGATTGTCAAAAGCGAAGTGGTTTATTATTTGCAAAGTACTGAATTTAAAGACAATAATTTGTTACGTAATGATTCAACTACTGCGCATGTCCAAGGTCGCTGGACATCTGGAGATTATAATGAACAATATTTCTTTCAAAGACGTCTCCTACATAAACAATATATCAACACTCGGTGACAGTTGTATCAAAGCAAAATATGTCCTCGGATAAGATTCTCAGAACATGTACAGAAGAACAAGATGACATGTGAAAGTACAGATAAGACAAGATTCAGGGTCATACAGTGAGAAGAAGACAGATAAAGTAAAGTCAGAAGGAGAGAAATTAAACGTATTTTTGTTATTTTATTTGAGACAGGGGAAAATCTAGAATTAACCCCTCACAACATGGAAGGGGGCGTATGTGTGTGTAATGTACATGTAGGGGGGCCGTATGTGTGTGTAATGTACATGTAGGGAGGTCGTATGTGTGTGTAATGTACATGTAGGGAGGCCATATGTGTGTGTAATGTACATGTAGTGGCCGTATGCGTGTGTAATGTACATGTAGGGGGCCGTATGTTTGTGTAATGTACATGGAGGTGGGCCGTATGTGTGTGAAATGTACATGTAGGGGGCCGTATGTTTGTGTAATGTACATGTAGGGGGGCAGTATGTTTGTGTAATGTACATGTGGGGGGGCGTATATGTGTGTAATGTACACGGAGTGGCCATATGTGTGTGTAATGTGTATGTAGGGGGTTGCATATGTGTGTAATGTACACAGAGGGGCCGTAAATGTGTTTCTCTGCCTCTTATGGAGTTCACAAGCTACAGTAAGTCCCCTACTTCTAGTACACACACAGAGAAGTCAATCTGGGGGTCATAAACGGACACACTAGATACTTGGCCAACTTATCCCATCAGTATGCTGATCAGTAACCCTACAGATGAGACTTTACATGATCCTGTCCGCCTTCCTCATTCCCTTTGGCACTATGCCAGAGAACAGACATTTATTTAACCCCTTAGTGACCACCCTATAGTATTTTTACGTCCTGCAGCTGCAGGACGTGTATGGAGGGAGGTAGCGCCGCTATCTCCCTCCATACAGAGCGGGCATCAGCTGTTTATTACAGCTGACACCCACGGGCAATAGCCGCGCTCGGCCGTTCGGCCGATCGCGGCTATTAACTCTTTAAATGCCGCTGTCAATTCTGACAGTGGCATTTAAATCCCCCAAATGCTGTTTGGGGGTCCCGCACGGCCCCTCCGCGGTGAGATCGGGGTATCCGTGCAGGTGTCATGGCAGCCGGGGGCCTAATGAATGGCCCCAGGGCTGCCTTAGCAGACTGCCTATCAAGCTATCCACACAGGGTGGCTTGATAGACTGCCTGTAAAAAAGCAGTATGACGTAATGCTATAGCATTACGTCATACTGCAGGAGCGATCAAAGCATCGCATGTTAAAGTCCCCCAGGGGAACTTCAAAGTAAAGTAAAAAAAAAGATCAATAAAGTTTTTTAAATTGTAAAAAAAAAAGTTATAAAAGTTTAAATCACCCCCCTTTTGCCATATCAATTACTAAAAAATGTAAATCATAAAATAAAAATATGTATTTGGCATCGCCGCGTCCGTAAAAGTCCGATCTATCAAAGTAGTGCATTATTTTTCCTGCATGGTGAACGTCGTCCGAAAAAAAAAATAAAGAATGCCAGAAATACACTTTTTTAGTTACCCTGTCTTCCAGAAAAAATGCAATAAAAAGCAATCAAAAAGTTGCATGTATTCCAAATTGATACTATCGGAAACTACAGGACATCCCGCAAAAATTGTGCCCTTGCACAACTACGTCAACAGAAAAATAAAAAAGTTATTGCGCGCACAAAATGACCGCAGAAAATAATTGAAAAAAATTCAATATCTTAAAAAAAAAATACGAGTACTACAGCAAAAAAAATAACTATATAAGTTTGGTATCGTAGTAATCGTACTGACCCATAGAATAAAAATATCATGTCGTTTTTGTTGCAGTTTGTGTGCCGTAGAAACAGGACGCACCGAAGGATGGTGGAATGTCGGTTTTTTTTCAATTTCTCTCCGCTAAGAATTTTTAAAAAGTTTTTCAGTACATTATATGGTACAATAAATAGTGCTAATGAAAAATACAACTCGTCCTGCAAAAAACAAGCCCTCATACAGTGACGTCGATGGATAAATAAAGGAGCTACGATTTTTTAAAAGGGAGTAGGAAAAAACAAAAATGGAAAAAAGCAAAAAAGCCTGGTCACTAAGGGGTTAATACCTCAGTCAAGAAGGGAACCAAGATGTCCTTGGAGCACCAAAGCCCATGAATCCCCGGCCAAGCTTCTTCCTCCCTGATTATCCCTGTCAAAATGCCAGGGCAACTTGTCTCTTCGGAGGTTGGCACACAGATGTCTTTGGCTCTTTGCTTCTTATTCATCCATGATCCCTATATTAACATATAGGGGGAGCCGACTGTTACCGATAGCCGGCCACCAGCTGCAACATTGGGGGTGCAGGAGGACAGCACCCCCTGCTGTTAACCCCCTGCATGTAGACCACAGCATGTAAAGGGTTCACAGAGGGAGGGCGCTCCCTCTGTGATGTCATCGGCTGACTAGTTGCCATGGTAACAGGACCCAGCTACAGATGTCCTGCTTTGCCATTGCCTATGATCACTATTACAAGCGATAAGGCATTGCTGTACAGAAGTCCTGCAATGCTTTATCATAGCTGCTATGGATCAGGTCTCCTTCAGAGATATAAGGAATGTAAAAAAATTTAAAAAAGTGTAAAAAAAAACATTTAAAAAAAACTTTTTTGCTAATTTTCTCGTATTTATATGAAAAAAATATAGAAAGATCCCACGTCGTATCATCGTGTATGTAATGATGTGTACTATAACTTGAGCACACTAATTATCCTGCGCAGCAAAAACCATAAAAAAAGATGCAAACTGCTTATTTTATTCGTTTTACCTCAAAAAAGCCATATGTATCCCAAAATAGTACAAATAAAAACTACAGCTCGTGATGGAAAAAACAAGCCCTCGCAGAGCTCCGTCCATGGAAAAATAAAGAAAGTTATATGACTTTCAATACAATTATAATTTTTAAAAAATGGGGGTTTTATTGTACAAAAGTGGAAAAACCTAAAAAAATTATGAAGTTTTTGGCATGTAATCATACTGACCCGCAGAAAAAAATGTATTGTGTAATTTATGTTGTATGCTGCAAAAAATAAAAAACAATGGCAGAATTGATGCGTTTTCTCTCTCAGCATTCAAAAAATAAAAAACAAATAAAAGTGTTACAATATATTATATGTACCCAAAAATGGTACCAATAAAAACTATAGTTCACCATGCAAAAAACAAGCCCGTATACGGTCGTGTCAATGGAAGAATAAAAAAGTTATGGCTCTTAAAAAGTGGAAATGAAAATCCCCAAAAATTGTTGCATCCTCAGTGCCAAAAAAGGCCATTCCCCTAAGGGGTTAAAAGTGCCACACATAGTTCCCTCTAAATACTGTATAACAGTGCAACTCACTGCGCCATAAGTAATAACAAGCTACATTGTCCCCCTGTAATAATGATCTGCACTGTGTACTTGTAGTTAATAAGGAGCCATACTGTCCCCCTGTATATAGTACTATATAGCCATAATGTTTCTAGCAGTAATATATAGCAGTACTGTCCTCCTGTAGTAATATATAACCATACTGTCCCCTGTAGTCATATATAGCCATACTGCCCCCGGTAGTAATATATAACCATACTGCCCCCTGTAGTCATATATAGCCATACTGCCCCCGGTAGTAATATATAACCATACTGCCCCCTGTAGTAATAAATAGACATACTGTCTCTTGCAGTTATATATAGCAGTATTGTAGTAATATATAGTCATACTGCCCCCTGTAGTAATATATAGTCATACTGCCCCCTGTAGTCATATATAGCCATACTGCCCCCTGTAGTAATAAATAGTCATACTGCCCCCTGTAGTAATATATAGTCATACTGCCCCCTGTAGTAATAAATAGACATACTGTCTCTTGCAGTAATATATAGCAGTATTGTAGTAATATATAGTCATACTGCCCCCTGTAGTAATATAGTCATACTGCCCCCTGTAGTAATATATAGTCGTGCTGCCCCTGTAGTAACATATAGCCATAATGTCTCTTGCAGTTATATATAGCAGTATTGTAGTAATATATAGTCATACTGCCCCCTGTAGTAATAAATAATACTGCCCCCTGTCGTAATAGTCATACTGCCCCCTGTAGTAATACGGTATATAGTGATACTGCCCCCTGTAGTAATATATAGTCATACTGTCCCCTGTAGTAACATATAGCTATAATGTCTCGTGCAGTAATATATAGTCATACTGCCCCCTGTAGTAATAAATAGTCATACTGTCCCCTGTAGTAATATATAGTGATACTGTCCCCTGTAGTAACATATAGTGATACTGTCCCCTGTAGTAATATATAGTCATACTGCCTCCTGTAGTCATAGTCATACTGCCCCCTGTAGTAACATAAAGCCATAATGTCTCTTGCAGTAATACATAGTCATACTGCCCCGTGTAGTCATATATAGCCATACTGCCCCCTGTAGTAATATATAGTCATACTGCCCCCTGTAGTAATATATAGTCATACTGCCTCCTGTAGTCATAGTCATACTGCCCCCTGTAGTAACATAAAGCCATAATGTCTCTTGCAGTAATACATAGTCATACTGCCCCCTGTAGTTATATATAGCCATACTGCACCCTGTAGTAATAAATAGTCATACTGCGCCCTGTAGTAATATATAGTCATGCTGCCCCTGTAGTAACATATAGCCAAAATGTCTCTTGCAGTTATATATAGCAGTATTGTAGTAATATAAAGTCATACTGCCCCCTGTAGTAATAAATAGTCATACTGCCCCCTGTAGTAATATATAGTCATACTGCCCCTTGTAGTCATATATAGCCATAATGCCCCCTGTAGTAATAAATAGTCATACTGCCCCCTGTAGTAATACGGTATATAGTCATACTGCCCCCTGTAGTAATATATAGTCATACTGTCCCATGTAGTAACATATAGCCATAATGTCTCTTACAGTAATATATAGTCATACTGCCCCCTGTAGTAATAAATAGTCATACTACCCCCTGCAGTCATAGTCATACTGCCCCCTGTAGTAATATATAGTCATACTGCCCCCTGCAGTGATATATAGTCATACTGCCCCCTATAGTCATATATAGCCATACTGCCCCCTGTAGTAATAAATAGTCATACTGCCCCCTGTAGTAATACGGTATATAATCATACTGTCCCCTGTAGTAATATATAGTCATACTGTCCCCTGTAGCAACATATAGCTATAATGTCTCTTGCAGTAATATATAGTCATACTGCCCCTTGTAGTAATATATAACCATACTGCCCCCTGTAGTAATATATAGTCATACTGTCCCCTGTAGTAATATATAACCATACTGCCCCCTGTAGTAATATATAGCCATAATGCCCCCTGTAGTAATATATAGTCATACTGCCCCCTGTAGTAATAAATAGTCATACTGCCCCCTGTCGTAATAAATAGTCATACTGCCCCCTGTAGTAATACGGTATATAGTGATACTGCCCCCTGTAGTAATATATAGTCATACTGTCCCCTGTAGTAACATATAGCTGTAATGTCTCTTGCAGTAATATATAGTCATACTGCCCCCTGTAGTAATAAATAGTCATACTGCCCCATGTAGTCATATATAGCCATACTGCCCCCTGTAGTAATAAATAGTCATACTGCCCCCTGTAGTAACATATAGTCATACTGCCCCCTGTAGTAATATATAGTCATACTGCCCCCTGTAGTAATAAATAGTCATACTGCCCCATGTAGTCATATATAGCCATACTGCCCCCTGTAGTAATAAATAGTCATACTGCCCCCTGTAGTAATATATAGTCATACTGCCCCCTGTAGTAATATATAGTCATACTGCCCCCTGTAGTAATATATAGTCATGCTGCCCCTGTAGTAACATATAGCCATAATGTCTCTTGCAGTTATATATAGCAGTATTGTAGTAATATATAGTCATACTGCCCCCTGTAGTAATAAATAGTCATACTGCCCCCTGTAGTAATATATAGTCATACTGCCCCCTGTCGTAATAAATAGTCATACTGCCCCCTGTAGTAATACGGTATATAGTGATACTGCCCCCTGTAGTAATATATAGTCATTCTGTCCCCTGTAGTAACATATAGCTATAATGTCTCTTGCAGTAATATATAGTCATACTGCCCCCTGTAGTAATAAATAGTCATACTGTCCCCTGTAGTAATATATAGTGATACTGTCCCCTGTAGTAACATATAGTGATACTGCCTCCTGTAGTCATAGTCATACTGCCCCCTGTGGTAACATAAAGCCATAATGTCTCTTGCAGTAATACATAGTCATACTTCCCCGTGTAGTCATATATAGCCATACTGCCACCTGTAGTAATAAATAGTCATACTGCCCCCTGTAGTAATATATAGTCATACTGTCCCCTGTAGTAACATATAGCTATAATGTCTCGTGCAGTAATATATAGTCATACTGCCCCCTGTAGTAATAAATAGTCATACTGTCCCCTGTAGTAATATATAGTGATACTGTCCCCTGTAGTAACATATAGTGATACTGTCCCCTGTAGTAATATATAGTCATACTGCCTCCTGTAGTCATAGTCATACTGCCCCCTGTAGTAACATAAAGCCATAATGTCTCTTGCAGTAATACATAGTCATACTGCCCCGTGTAGTCATATATAGCCATACTGCCCCCTGTAGTAATATATAGTCATACTGCCCCCTGTAGTAATATATAGTCATACTGCCTCCTGTAGTCATAGTCATACTGCCCCCTGTAGTAACATAAAGCCATAATGTCTCTTGCAGTAATACATAGTCATACTGCCCCCTGTAGTTATATATAGCCATACTGCACCCTGTAGTAATAAATAGTCATACTGCGCCCTGTAGTAATATATAGTCATGCTGCCCCTGTAGTAACATATAGCCAAAATGTCTCTTGCAGTTATATATAGCAGTATTGTAGTAATATAAAGTCATACTGCCCCCTGTAGTAATAAATAGTCATACTGCCCCCTGTAGTAATATATAGTCATACTGCCCCTTGTAGTCATATATAGCCATAATGCCCCCTGTAGTAATAAATAGTCATACTGCCCCCTGTAGTAATACGGTATATAGTCATACTGCCCCCTGTAGTAATATATAGTCATACTGTCCCATGTAGTAACATATAGCCATAATGTCTCTTACAGTAATATATAGTCATACTGCCCCCTGTAGTAATAAATAGTCATACTACCCCCTGCAGTCATAGTCATACTGCCCCCTGTAGTAATATATAGTCATACTGCCCCCTGCAGTGATATATAGTCATACTGCCCCCTATAGTCATATATAGCCATACTGCCCCCTGTAGTAATAAATAGTCATACTGCCCCCTGTAGTAATACGGTATATAATCATACTGTCCCCTGTAGTAATATATAGTCATACTGTCCCCTGTAGCAACATATAGCTATAATGTCTCTTGCAGTAATATATAGTCATACTGCCCCTTGTAGTAATATATAACCATACTGCCCCCTGTAGTAATATATAGTCATACTGTCCCCTGTAGTAATATATAGCCATAATGCCCCCTGTAGTAATATATAGTCATACTGCCCCCTGTAGTAATAAATAGTCATACTGCCCCCTGTCGTAATAAATAGTCATACTGCCCCCTGTAGTAATACGGTATATAGTGATACTGCCCCCTGTAGTAATATATAGTCATACTGTCCCCTGTAGTAATATATAGTCATACTGTCCCCTGTAGTAACATATAGCTGTAATGTCTCTTGCAGTAATATATAGTCATACTGCCCCCTGTAGTAATAAATAGTCATACTGCCCCCTGTAGTAACATATAGTCATACTGCCCCCTGTAGTAATATATAGTCATACTGCCCCCTGTAGTAATAAATAGTCATACTGCCCCATGTAGTCATATATAGCCATACTGCCCCCTGTAGTAATAAATAGTCATACTGCCCCCTGTAGTAATATATAGTCATACTGCCCCCTGTAGTAATATATAGTCATGCTGCCCCTGTAGTAACATATAGCCATAATGTCTCTTGCAGTTATATATAGCAGTATTGTAGTAATACATAGTCATACTGCCCCCTGTAGTAATAAATAGTCATACTGCCCCCTGTAGTAATATATAGTCATACTGCCCCCTGTCGTAATAAATAGTCATACTGCCCCCTGTAGTAATACGGTATATAGTGATACTGCCCCCTGTAGTAATATATAGTCATTCTGTCCCCTGTAGTAACATATAGCTATAATGTCTCTTGCAGTAATAAATAGTCATACTGCCCCCTGTAGTAATAAATAGTCATACTGTCCCCTGTAGTAATATATAGTGATACTGTCCCCTGTAGTAACATATAGTGATACTGCCTCCTGTAGTCATAGTCATACTGCCCCCTGTGGTAACATAAAGCCATAATGTCTCTTGCAGTAATACATAGTCATACTTCCCCGTGTAGTCATATATAGCCATACTGCCCCCTGTAGTAATATATAGTCATACTGCCTCCTGTAGTCATAGTCATACTGCCCCCTGTAGTAACATAAAGCCATAATGTCTCTTGCAGTAATACATAGTCATACTTCCCCGTGTAGTCATATATAGCCATACTGCCACCTGTAGTAATAAATAGTCATACTGCCCCCTGTAGTAATATATAGTCATACTGCCCCCTGTAGTAATATATAGTCATGCTGCCCCTGTAGTAACATATAGCCATAATGTCTCTTGCAGTTATATATAGCAGTATTGTAGTAATATAACGTCATACTGCCCCCTGTAGTAATAAATAGTCATACTGCCCCCTGTAGTAATATATAGTCATACTGCCCCCTGTAGTAATATATAGTCATGCTGTCCCCTGTAGTAACATATAACCATAATGTCTCAGCCAACTATACTATGTTGCGATGCTTGGAGAGCACTTTGTCAAGTTTATAATAGTTAAGTATTGGAGCTCCATTTAAAACTGCTGTTAAGAGAACAAAGGGTGATATTGATAAAACAAGCAGCACTGATGCATCCCTTCATTACTTTTTTAATTCACTCCCTCTACTTTCCTTTTTTCGCAATGCCACGGTAGCCCTAGGTGCTTTAATCAAAGACCAGGACATCGAGGAAGCTGTTAAGCATTGTAGGTAGTTTCTATTTTCATCGGGCAAAAAGCAACTGAAAATAATGTATCTGGACAACATCCCATGGATAGCTGATTGTTGGCCCATGCTTCTGCCCCTGCTGGCTGGCAGCAGACACCTCAGGGTTTAGCTCAGAAGGAGCTGCTGCACTGCATTATTACTCAGCTGAGATATCAGTACACATGGCAAGTGATCTGTTTAGTTCCTACAGTGGAGGGAGGGGAGTCGGAGGACTTCCTCAGCATCTTCTACTGCTGGTCGTCTTCTAGGAGAATCCTGCATCCACAGGGGCCGCTGCATCGGGATCATCTTCTATGTTGGTCTGGAGGTATTGTGCATGGGTGGCTGGGTCTCTCTGTACGGTTTCTTTAGGGCCTCTATAACTTTATTGTTAACCTTATTTGGTATTTCTGTACACTTTCTGACATCATGTAATCTGAATGGCGGTTCTTGGTATATCTGTTACTTGTAATTCATAATTGATTCTCAGAAGAGACCCTTCTCTATATACGGAGGCTCTATCCTGGGTGGAGGCACTGGTAAAACTCATTTACGTACCCACTCCTGCATTCAGCTTAGGTTCTAGCTCTCCTTGTACCACACAGGTTAGTTTCAAGGTCTGTTATGGGAGGGATAGTGCTCATACCCCCCCTTTAAACAGGGTTACAGCACTTAAAGGGATTGTCTGTTTGTATACTACTAATGGCCTATCCTTAGGATGGACCCTCAATAGTAGATTGGTGTCACTCTGCTGCCAGGGAGTCCGCCAATCAGCCCTTTGCCAGGACGGTGCGCTCATACACTGAGCTGATTTCTGCAGGAAGCAGAGTGCTCTGTTCTCTCTGCAGTGGCCAGCCTTGGTATTACATCCATTCACTTCAATGGGAACTCGGTCTGCAATACCAAGCCTGGCCACTGCAGTAAGAATGGAGCTGTCTGCTTCCTGCAGAAATCAGCTTAGTGAATGAGCACATTGACCCAGAGAACAGCTTCTCAGCGGTGGACCCAGGTAGCAGGCCCCCACTGATCTACTAAGGATAGGTTATCTTTGGTAACAACTGGACAATCCCCTTAACGATTGGTAAGGCCCAGAGTCCTGCAAGGTCTTTCAAATTATATAGTAAGATATTTGGATATATCTTATGTTATGATCGGCAGCTGCCATATTAGCTCACATCTCCTTCCGATGGTGGTTACAGCCCGCGTTCTCCCCATGTTCACAGCAGGCATTTCGGCTCTAGCCTCCTATCTGTCCCCCTTTGCTGGCCGAAGAAATGCCTGTGAGAGGCAAAAGTATGTGACCCTTTGCTTTCAGCATTTGCTGTGACCCCCTTTCATCTCCACTTCTCACAAGCCATAACGTTTTTACTTTTCCGCCGACATGGCCAAATGAGGGCTTGTTTTTTGTGTAACAAACTGTAGTTTGTACGAGCACCATTTTTGGGTACATATAATGTATTATATAACTTTTAGTTATTTTTTTTGGAGGGCAGGAAGAAAAAAAAAATCTATCCAGCCATTGCTTTTTTTTTACAGTATTTGGGTGCCTGCACACGAACGGAATTTCCAGCGCGTTATTTTAGGCACATTATCTGCCCCAGACCGCAGCCAATATACTCCTATGAGGATCCGCAGTTGTCCCCAGACGGACGGATTTGTATCGCGTTTTTTCACGCGCGTGAAAAAATCTGCGACCTGTTCTAATTTGGGTCGGATTCTGCGCGTGAAGCCTCCAATACAAGTGAATGGCCGCCTGCACACGAGCGTTCCGGATTCCACTCGCGGATTTTCACGCGCGTATGGTACCTAAATGTGCTTGCGGATAGGTGCGGATGCGTGAAAAATCACGCGCGGATATACGCGGATGTGTTGCGGAAAAAAACGCGCAGAAAAATCCGGAAGACACCCTTATTGTAAACCCAACCCCTAGAGAACTGCCCATTCCCTGGAAAACAGCTTAAAAACCAACACCCAGACTCCGTTTTGTCCCTCTTGCTTGTGTGAGCACCGTTACATTATTCTGGCAACATGCTTTCACCCGGTGAGCAGATGTCTTTGTGGGCATGGTTGATCCATGTCACTTTTTTCGGACGTACTGCGGTAACGGAGGAGGAAGAGCCCCCCAGGAAAAAAAGGAGGTACTGGGTGCACCCTGGCTGGTGTCTGCTGGCTGCTCTCTGGTAGATGAGGGGACTGAAAGGACAGATCTGCAGTTGAAATGTGCCTGTGAAGCTCTGTGCTGTGTGCTGGGACGCCTCCTACCATGCCTACTTCCTGTAGTCATAGCAACCAGTGACTCCATCCGCAGCTGCACTCCGGATGTACTGCGTGAAAAAACGCACCCATTCACTTGTATTGGAGGCTTCACGCGCATGATCCGACCAAAATTAGAACAGGTCGCAGATTTTTTCACTCGCGTGAAAAAACGCGATACACATCCGTCCGTCTGGGGACAACTGCGGATCCTCATAGGAGTATATTGGCTGCGGTCTGGGGCGGATTATGTGCCTAAAATCACGCGCTTGAAATTCTGCTCGTGTGCAGGCACCCAATGGGTGCGTTTTTTCACGCAGTACATCCGCAGTGCAGCTGCAGATGGAGTCACTGATTGCTATGACTACAGGAAGTAGGCATGGTAGGAGGCTTACCAACACACAGCACAGAAGAGCTTCACAGGCTAATTTCAGCAGCAGCACTGTCCTTCCAGTCACCTCATCCACCAGCCTGCAGCCACCAGCCACCAGCCTGCAGCCACCAGGCGTAACGAATAATGATGGACATGGGCAAACTTGTTGCAATGATGCTGGACTTCCCTAGCATATGGGACAGTAACTCCCCAGAGTACTTAAACAAGAATCGAAAGGAACAATCCTGGCTTCAGCTCTCCGCTCAGGTTTATGGGGATGCCTGGACGAACGCAATAGAAGCGGAAAAGAAGAACTTGCGTGAGTATTATTCGCTATTGCGTCAAATGTCCTTTTTTTTTCTTCATTTTAACTCCTTAGTGGCCAAGCAGTTTTACTTTTGTTTTTATTGTGCTTTTTTCCATCCCCACTTTTAACCCCTTAGTGACAGAGCTTTTTTGCTTTTTTCCTTTTTTTCCCCCTACTCCCTAAAAAAATCATAGTTCCTTTATTTATCCATCGACGTCGCTGTATAAGGGCTTGTTTTTTTGCACGACGAGTTGTATTTTGCAATGGCACTATTTATTGTACCATATAATTTACTGAAAAACCTTTAAAAAATTGTAATCGGAGAGAAAAAAAAAAGACATTCCACCATCTTTCGGTGCAACAAAAACGACCTGATATTTTTATTCTATGGGTCAGTACGATTACTACGTTACCACACTTATATAGTATTTTTTTTGCTGTAGTAGTTGTATTTTTTTTTTTAAGATATTTAATTTTTTTAAATTATTTTCTGTGTCCATTTTCTGCGGGCAATAACTTTTTTATTTCTTTGGCGACATAGTTGTGTGAGGGCTGATTTTGTGCGGTATGTCCTGACGTTTCTGTTGGTACCATTTCCGCATACAGTTGACTTTTTGATCGCCTTTTATTACATTTTTTCTCGGAAATAGGGTGACCGAAAAAGTGCATTTCGGGCGTAGTTTCTTTATTTTTTTTTACCACATTCACCGTGCAGGGTAAATCATACATTACTTTGATAGATCAGACTTTTACGGATGCAGCGATACCAAAACGGTCACACTGCAGGACGGGCGACTCTCCGCAACGCTGGCAGAAAAGAGCACATGACCGGCTCCATTGCCGGACTTGTGTTCTTTCCTCCAGCTCTGTGGAAAGACGTCCATCCTGCATTGCGGCCGTCTTGTGCAGGAAGACGGGTGCATCAGCCGCCAGGATGCGCCCAAGTTACTAAGCCCTCCCTGTTTGTTTTTTGCGGGAACAGTTGTATTTTCCACTGGTGTCACTGAAGCGGCATTTATTGGGTTAATAGCCTTGTTCAGCAGACACCCGCAATGTGTAGAGGGAGATAGGTAGTATTTCTTGCCAATGCAGGATGTAAGAACGCAAAATCTGTAGTAATGAATTCCTCTTGTGAATTTTTTTGCAGTGACTGAAATAAAGTCACGCTGGAGAAGCGCCTGAAAAAAGTTACATGGATCAACCATGCCCACAAAGACATCTGCTCACCGGGTGAAAGCATGTTGCCAGAAAAATTTAACGGTGCTCGCACAAGCAAGAGGGACAAAACGGAGTCTGGGTGTTGGTTTTTAAGCTGTTTTCCGAGGAATGGGCACTTCTCTAGGGGTTGGGTTTACAATAAGGGGTGTCTGCTGGTTTTTCTGCGCATTTTTTTCTGCAACACATCCGCGTATATCCGCGCGTGATTTTTCACGCATCCGCACCTATCTGCAAGCACATTTAGGTACCATACGCGCGTGAAAATCCGCAAGCGGAATCCGGAACGCTCGTGTGCAGGCGGCCTAATCATACAGTATAAATAACATGATACATTTTTATGCGCATTGGTACGATTACAACCTAATCAAAATTATGTTGTTTTTTTTTAGATTTTTCCACTATTGCATAAAAAACCCATTTGCGATTTTAAATTTTTTTTATTCATTTTTTTTAAAGATACGATGATATGAAATAATTCTTTTCTAACATTCTTTTTATGCATATAAGCAAACACTCCTATCCAAGGGTTGGCTGGCAGATTTTAGTCTGGGGGGGAAACCCCATGAGTAGAGAACCGTCCTAAAGGTGGAAGAACATGATGCGGATGGCTCCACAAAAACAAACCATGCCCACCTGCGGCGGGTGACAGCCACACAAATGTTTACCAATATTGTGCTTCTATTAGTCACTGGCTGGGCATAATTTGGCAGTGTATAAGTGGCACACCATGCGTTTTCTACCCTTACCATAGTAACATAGTGTGTTAGGCTAAGTGAAGACAATGTCCATCTAGTTCAGAAAAAACAAAAAAACGATACAGCTCACCGTTAGATGTTGACTTAGAATGATCAAATGTCCTTGCAGAATAATCCACAGGTGCGCGGCTGTTGCAGGCCGAGCCCAGTCCCGGAGTCAGGATGGATTCAGACGACCGTATATCGGCTTGGTTTTCATGCCGAGCCGAAATACGGTGTCCTCATCTGCAGGGGGGGAGGATGGAAGAGCCAGGAGCAGGAACTGAGCTCCCACCCCCTCTCTGCCTCCTCTCCGCCCCTCTGCACTATTTGCAATATGAGGAGGCGGGGTGGGCTAAGTTCCGTGAATTAGCCCTGTCCCCGTCCCGCCTCTCCCCATTGCAAATAGTGCAGAGGGGGTGGAGAGAAGGCAGAGAGGGGGTGGGAGCTCAGAGCACTGCTCCTGGCTCCCCCCCTTCAGAGAGGGACGACGTATATCGGCTGGGCGTGAAAACCCAGCCGATATACGTTCGTCTGAATCCAGCGTAAAGCTGAGAAGTATAAAGATTTGATCCAGCACCAATGTTTAAAAAAAATAATAAAATCACTTCTTTATTGGGTACATATTAAAAAATTCCCATGCGCAGAGGGGTTAAAAAACAAGCTGATGTGTTTCGGCTGTTATACAGCCTTATTGATAGGATGCCATCACAGTGGAAATCAAGGCTTTAAATAGTATAGATGGATATGACATGTTCTAATTGTCCAACCCTCCTTTTTTTCATGAATTCGGCTGCTACCATTGCTGGACACATGACCATAGCTTTATTTTTTGACTACACTACATGAAAAAAAAAAATTACCTCGCAGGCACCGTTCCTGACCCTCTCACTGCTCTCTATTCTTCCTTGTCGTCCTCATCGCTGAAAGAGCATCCTCTTCCTGGTAACGTGGGCTGAATACCCCGCCTCCAGCAAGAGAATGCTGTGATTGGCTCAGGACCGCAGCCTGAGCCAATCACAGCCGGCGCTTGGTGAGACAATCAAGAGAATGCTTTTTCAGCGCTGAGGATAAATGCTGGCATGCCTGGAGAGCAGCGAGAGGGACAGAGACAGCGCCTGCTAGACAAGGTAAGACACCCCCTGAAAATAAAACACAGTGCCTCTTTTGGGCCAAAAATTAATATAAGACCGTGTCTAATTTTGGGGGAAACACAGTAGTTTACACTCAAAGGCCGCCTGCAGACGAGCTGGTCGAATCCGGAGGCAAGGATTCTCGCCGCGGGATCCGACCAGAGCGCCTGCAGGGACGAGCACGTACTCACCTGCGCCCGGCGGCCCCGGCTCTTTCATGTGCCGGCGCATGCGCAGATCGGAGCTGGCGGCCGGGTGAGTGACGTTTCTGTGCGGGGCTCTGCGAGCCCGCACAGAAATAGGACATGCCTCAGTTTGTTTGCCGCGTGAGATTTCGTTCGGCCAAACCGCGGCCGTCTGCATAGGATTGCGTTTGTTAACGCTTTGAGCGGCGGAAATCCCGCCGCGGGATTTCCGCCCGTGTGCAGGTGGCCAAAAGCTCAGAGAAGACAAGGATTCAGAGAAGGTGGCAGAGGAGAAAATCTGTTAATAAATGACATATCCAAGGCAAATAATGGTCATCAATGCAGTTATTCCTTGTGTATACACACAGCAACTTATTCTGAAAAGCCACCTGAAAATGTGGGTCAGCTTTAATCAACATTTTGAACTCTGAATTGCTTTCCCTTTCTCTTGTACAACATGGGACTTTACTATGACTTTAAATGTTGTATTTCTAATTGATGATGATTAATATGATGCGATTTGATTTGACTATGGCTTTGTTCTTTGTGAGAATGTTTGCATGGTGAACAAGATTTCATTGCCAAATAAAACATTTCCCAAATTCTGAACCGTAAGGGAGCTTCTCCCCCGTGTGAATTCTCAAATGTTTAACCAGATCTACTTTACGACTACAATGTTTCCCACATTCAGAACAGGAAAACGGCTTCTCCCCTGTGTGAATTCTCTGATGTGTAACATGAACTGATTTGTGACTAAAACATTTCCCACATTCTGAACATGAAAATGGTTTCTCCCTTGTGTGAATTCTCTGATGTACAGCAAGAACTGATTTATGCCTAAAACCTTTCCCACACTCTGAACATGAAAATGGCTTCTCCCCTGTGTGAAGTCTTTGATGTGTAACAAGATATGTTTTTCGACTAAAACCCTTCCCACATTCTGAACATAAAAATGGTTTCTCCCTAGTGTGAATTCTCTGATGTATAGCAAGAACGGATTTATGCCTAAAACATTTCCCACATTCTGAACATGAAAACGGCTTCTCCTCTGTGTGACTTCTCTGATGTGTAACAAGAGCTTCTTTCTGACTAAAACCTTTTCCACATTCTGAACATGAATGTGGCTTTATCCTTGTGTGAATTCGCTGATGTTTATCAAGATGTGATTTCAGGGTAAAACATTTCCCACATTCTGAACATAAAAATGGCTTCTCCCCTGTGTGAATTCTCTGATGCTCAACAAGATTATGTTTTATGTTAAAACATTTCCCACATTCTGAACATGAAAATGGCTTCTCTCCTGTGTGAATTCTCTGATGTCTAACTAGATCTGGGTTGCGGCTAAAACATTTCCCACATTCAGAACATGATTTGGACTTCTTCCCTAACTGAACTCTTTGATGTTCTACATTCATTCTGTAAATTTGATTTTGCTTGGCAGTCTGTGATGCATCAGATGATAAGTCTTTGCTGTGAAGGGCTGAGGGTGTATCTGGAATCATAGCAGGCTCTTCATATGTATATTGTATGATATAATGATCTTCCACCTTAAAATATGAAGATATCAGATGTCCCTCTGAACTCCTGGTGTCGTCATCTGCCAAGAATAAAACACGTTTTATAGTTTTTTGTTTTTTTAAATAATATTACCTGAATGGCCCATTGACTCAGGCAGTGTCCTGTCTGTGCCATGTCGCAGCACCTACAGATGAACTGAGATTAGGATTGCCTTTGCCATGTCATGCATATTCAGCATTCCCATACTTCTGAAACCAATCACCACACTGGGAGCGGTGTTCCGTGCAGCTGGAAGTGGTGCCAGGACGTTGGCACCTTGTTGTCTGGCATCACTCATGCTCAACTTCCCGCTACCACACTGGAGGTTGCCATTTTTGGCTTCACTTAAATAACATTATGATGCAGAGCACCTCAACTACCTTCAAGTCACACGGATGTGGGGACGTATATTAACATCTTCATCAGCACTTCGGCCTTATTCACCAATCAGGTTGCTGGAATTGTGAGACAGACAACCCAAACAACCAATCAGGTTACTGGAATTGCTGAATGGTGCAGAAGTGCTGATGAAGATGTTCCCCACGGCATATTAAGTGCTGATGAAGATGTTTATATGCCGTGGGGACTGGTAGAATATCACCCAAGCATTGATCTGGTCTCCTTCACACCAAGTAGGTACTGCCTGGGATGCCACTGGGAGAGTTTCGCAGGGAGAGGGAATAGTACCTACTACCCCAATAAATACTTATCAAAAAAAGGAAAAAAAAAAAAGGAGGTAAAAGCTTCTTAAAAGCAGTCAAGTGCCCCAAGGGAGCTTCTAGCACCCCTCTGTCTTACTTGCCCCTAACAGGACAGGAAAAGCCCTGGGAGGTCAGAATAAGGGTGATCTTTTTAGTCCTGTACTTTTTCCTGTCCCATCAGGGAGACAAAAACAGAGGAGACTCAGATGATACTAATCTGTGGAGATATGAATAAAACAAAAATGTGGATAGATTAGCTAGATATGCATATAAACCCACTGTGGGATGCCCCACTGTAATCCAAGGAGACCCAAAGTATACTAAATGTAGCAGGAAATTTACTTCTATCTAGAAATGTAGTAAGATGAGCGACCTCTTCCAAGTACACTGCGGGGTGGCAAAAAACTTCAAAAATACTAAAAATCATGCTCATGGGAAGTATCCCTATTGAGGTGATGTAAGTCAACTAATTACTACAAGATGTAGAATAGGCCAACACTATGTGGCAGGTGGCCTTGGACGTCTTCTTACTTTATATTAACATTGCCCATGACCTAGGACTAATAGCAATTTGGGAATCTCCGACCACTGATCCATTAATGCCACAGAACACAGAAAGAATAAAATAATTAGAGGTAAGAATCAAATCTAACACAATTTTACATATAATGGGGGATTTTATCTTCAGGTTAAAGGTCCAGCCATGTGGACTAGGTTGGCACCCAGAGGCGTAACTTAAAGCTCCCGGGCTCCAATGCAAAACCTGTAACAGGGCCCCCAGCTATAATGCTTTATTCATAGTACTGGGCTCCCTGTATGGAGAAGAGAGGCCTTATGGACCCCCTAAGGCTCCTGGGCCCGGGTGCAACCGCATCCCCTGCATCCCCTATAGTTACGCCCCTGTTTGCACCTTGTTACACAAATGTTTTTGTGAGATTGTTTGAGATGAAAAAGTCTTTCATCACATAACAGAGTTTTCCTTAGGAGGTATATAGATGACATCAAATTCATTTGGAGAGGACCGAGGCCTGAATTTAATTTACTTGTAGAAGGGATGAAAATAAGTGACTACGGAATAAGCTTTAGCTCACATATACATCTACTTGAGATGATGTTTCTAGAGTTACACATTTATATTAAGGATCACACTACAAACCAAAACCTTTTAAAAAGACCAATACCAACAATTATCTTGATTTCAGGCAGGCACAATCGCCGCAGGGCAGGCGCAATGGCCATAAGCCCTAAAGATATGCAGTCAGCCAGATAATATAGTGTGGAGGAGCAACGGCGATTGTGCCGGTGGTGATTGTGCCTGCCTTATGGCAATCGTGCCTATGGCGACCGTGTCTGCTCTGCAGACTTTCAGGTATTACATCTTTGGCTTTTTCAGTGAATAATGTCTTCGCTGTTTTCCTCACCTCTGTGATTTTATGTAATCTTCTGGGTATAAGACTCACAAACTTATGATCCTGTATAGTGACATGTCAAAAGTTTTGATCATGGGGCTCCGAGTGCTGAGACCCCTACCAACTGCTAAAATGTAGAGGCAGAAGTGCTCAGCCAAGCATTGCACACCTCACTTTCATCAGGCAGTGAAAAGCTAATAATTACCAATCGGGCACTGTGCTAAGATGAATGCTTCTGGCCCTCCATTTTAGCCATTGATCTGGTCTCATCAGCAGAACTCCAGTCAAAACGTCTGAAATGTCACGATGGCGGTTCAAATCTTTTTTGAAAGTTTATGACTCTTTTCTGTATAGAAAGTGTTATCACCTATAATGGCCTCACATTGTCCCAAATATTTAATTTGTATTCTGGCTGAAAACGGAATGAAGGGTAAAAATTAGAGATGAGTGAGCGTACTCGCAAAGGCAAACTACTCGAGCGAGGAGTGCCTTATGCGAGTACCTGTCCACTCATCTCTAAAGATTCGGGTGCCGGCAGGGGAGAGCGGTGAGTTGCGGGAGTGAGCAGGGGGGAGAGAGTGAGAGAGAGATCTCCCTCCTCCCCCCCGTTCCTCCCCACCGCTCCCTGCCCCCCACCGGCACCCGAATCTTTAGAGACGAGTGGACAGGTACTCGCATAAGGCACTGCTCGCTCATCTGTAGTAAAAATGCTTGACAGCACAAAGCTTAAAGCACAGAACTGTTGTAGTAAGTGACTGAGGAGAATCTGGGATGTTCTCTGCATTCAGTGGTCACTCACCTGGAGGGTCATCTGTAGGAATCTTCTCCTTACACAGCTGATCCCCCCTGACATGTGTCTCTGTAGCATCAATAGGGATCAGATCTTCATCCGGATTCACAAGCTGTGAAATAAATATTGTAAAAGTCATCACACAGTTGGAGAAGTCGTGTGGAAGGTTTTATATGGCCAGAAAAGGTCATTAATTAGTATGAGGAGCCGGAATGACATGACAGCAGCAGTGATCTGGGCCAAATAGCGGCAGGTCTCCTGTATAACTCCAACCTGTTGCTTCTTTATTCCAACCAGAAGTCTCCAGAACCAGAAAATAGTAATAAGATGCGGAGATCTAATGTCTGCGGTCAGCTGTAATCCCGCCATCTCCAGCTTTCTCATTACACAAGTATCAATCATATAATAAGACTGAACACAAGACCTTCCCAGCCGTCCTACAGACCAGAGGGGAGATTTCATGAGACCTTCTCTCCATCTACCTGATCATCCTGTGGAAGAAGAGGACGAGGACATCTCTCCGCTGCTGTTCTCTTACTGGATCTACCTGCAGAAAACACAGACAGCCACTGAATTCATTCTCTACATACAAATAATAAAGGCCGTGTGGATTTAGTCCTGTCTATTACCTGGTGATGGGGGGGACTGGTGGTCCTCCATCACGACGTCCTTGTACAGATCCTTGTGTCCTTCTAAATACTCCCACTCCTCCATGGAGAAATAGACAGTGACGTCCTGACACCTTATAGGAACCTGACAACACAATGATACGGTCATCACCCAGACACGTTATACCGCCATAGCGTTACTGTATAATGTCCCAGCATTCCCAGCAGCGTCACCTCTCCAGTCAGCAGCTCAATCATCTTGTTGGTGAGTTCTAGGATCTTCTGCTCATTGATCTCCTCCAGTATCAGGGGGTGAGGTGGAGGCCCTGTGATTGGGCTCAGGGGTCTTCCCCATCCATCAGACACCGGGGCCTGACAGCCATCACTAGAAGTCTTCTTCACTACCGTGTAATCCTGTTTATGGGGAGATACATCCATAAATATCCCTTCAGACATTCCCAGAGTCCTTCACCTCTCCCATCATATCATCTGGTATGAACGTAACCGGACGGTTTCAGGAAAAAAAAATGGAGCAACATAGGGAAATTACCTAAAGAAAGTTTTACCTATTAGATCTAAGACGACTTATAAAACTTTTACTGCTGGACTTTGCTTAACCGACTGCAGTGATGACATCATGTTACAACATGTGACCGCTGCCGCCAATCAGATGCTGTTGACATGATATCTTTGCTGCAACCAGCTAAATAAAAGACAGTGGGAAAAACGGAGTGACTGTGCAGGATTTTATAGGGGACACTTTTTTTGCAATTTCTTTACATTACTTGTTTTTGTGTTTAACCAGACAAACACTGATTTTTTTCAAGATAGATTTTTATTGTTTTTAAGCTGTTAAAATAATTAAAATAGCCTATTTTAACCCATCCCGAATCACTGCTGCTGCAGCGCTTCCTCTATGCTCACCCTAGCGGGTCTGTTTACAGGACAACACAGGTTTCTGCAGTCACAGACTGTAGAGGTCGGCGACTGAGGTCTGTGATTGGCTGCAGCAGGTTGTGAAGTTTTGTTCACAATCTGACTTTCCAGCCTGTCAATAGACCCATTTGAGGTGAACAGAGGGGAAGTTCTGGAGTGGCGGGACCTGGGACGGGTAACTATAGGTTACTTAATTATATCATAACATGGGCGGTCTAAAAAAAATAAAAATGTAGCCAAAAAGAAACTTTAAAAGGGAATCTGTACACGCCTGCATGCCAGCAGGGTCAGCTGCATAGATCTGTAACCGCAGCCCAGCAGACAATCTTCTTTTCTGCCCACTTACCTCTGTTCCCCCTACACATACAGAATATCCTTAAGCCCCATTTACACGCAACGACTATCGCTCAATGACTTTTGAGTGATAATCATTGTGTGTAAATGCTAACATTGTTTGCTTTTTGACCGAACAATGATTTTCAGTTAAGCTTAAAATCCCTCATTCACCTGAGAGCTGATAAGCAGGTACCGCACACTGATTCTCCACGGGAGCGCTGATAACATTGTATTCAGCTGCAGTACCTCAGCAGAACAAAGGAGCTTTATGCACATAACAGACCACCTGTCGTTATCTGTATACAGTTCAGGGAGGCTCATTTACATGCAAATGAAGCTGATAAGCTACTAATGGGCATTAGTGCCCATTAGCAGCTTATGCAAAATGATCACTCAAACTGCCAACCATCCTATATTTTGAACGAATTTTGAGCGATCATCTTTGTATGTAAATGGGGCTTTGGAATCGGCTCTCAGTGCTCTGAATGTGTCGAGAAGAACAGTCCCCACCACTCACTGTCAGCGGGTGACCTCCAATTTGATGGACACCCAGTGGTGGAAACTGAATCTAACCCATATTTGGGGAAACAGAGGTGCGTAGGGGGACAAGGAGAGTGGCGATAATGTCAGCGGGGCTGCGACTGCAAAACTATACTGGTGGCCTCCCTGACATGAGGACAGCTCCAGTATAACATAGATGTAATGTGAGATCATCTCCAGAATCTCTCACCTCTCCTGTAAGCCGGAAGAGTATCTCTAGGGTGAGGGTGAATATACTCTCCGCCATCTTGTCCCTCTTCCTATCCATCCTTGTCGGGTCAATCAGGAATATTATCTGATATAGAAGATATCGGCCGAGGATCCTGAATGGGGAGAAGACGAGACAATGTAACATCATACAAAACCCCTGTAATAATACAATTACTGGAGAGAATAAGGGGAAACCGGCGAGGAGGTAATAAAGTGTAGATGTTGTGTTCTCCCTCCTTGTATGGGCTGTAATGGAATAGTTTGTTAGGCAGATCCTCCACATGTGAGGTCAGACCAGGTCACATCGTCACACAACCACTACAGGCAATCACGGGATAAAGCAATAATCTGCTGGAGAACTTCATAAATCTAGAAATTTCCCTAGTCCCCCCAGCCGGGCCCACAAGAGTTAGAAAAAAATAAAGTTTTTTTAGAGTCATTCAACAATAAAGGAAATCGAAGGTGCAAACACCATCAGTGTCAGGGAATCCGCCAGCAGTGTCAGGGAATCCGCCAGTCGGTCCCATCACTGCAGTCAGTTGGTTAGTGAAACAAATAGCGATGCTGCAATACAAACGGCAGGCAAAGAAAAAGCGCCAAACTTGAAATCGCAGTAATGTAGTTATGTATTATGTACTTTGGCCCATGTGATGAAAGCTTGTCATAAAAATTCCCAATAAATGTTTGTAAATTTCCCCTTGTAGCCATGAATTGTATATTTCATTAATTTCATTGTCCCACATTTCTAATTTTTAATACTAGAGCTAATGATCTAGCGATATGGTAATAATCTATTCCCTTAGGGCCATAGAAGTGTAAATAACCTCATTTAAATGCATTTACAAAGACTTCATGAACATTTGTTGAACAGTGAATCGTCCCATGTAAAAGGGAAGTTAGTACTGAACATCAGTCCTCAGCTGACCATGACCCCCAACACATCTCTGAATGGGGCTGTTTTTGGTTATAGATCCTCTTTCCTCCCTGGAGCCGTGAGTAGATCTCATCCTGAATAGACCCAATATGTGGTCTTTCTAATATCCTTCTCTAAAGGTCCTTTTACACGCAAAGATAATCTTTCAAACGGCCAAAAGACTGAAAGATTTAGCAATGTATTTGCATAAAGTGCTAATGGCTTCAATCGCGATTAACACTTTATCATCATTTGCATGTCAAAGGACTTCCACCAGTTGTTTGCTGAGTCAGCTTGTGTTTAAACACACGCCCAGCTGTGCAAACAGCTGCCGGCACATTCAATTGTTATCCTCGTGGCGGGTAGAACAACATCTTACAGTCTTTTGAAAGATGAGCGAAATGCATTTAAATGTAATGTATTTGCTCTGTCTTTCAGTGACTGACTGATGGATTTTATGTGAAGTAAAGTCCATCGTTCAAACGGAAAGTGCACAATGCCCGCGTTTACATGTAATAATAAGCGCCCATTTTTGGACATTTGGACGATTTTTAAAGCGATAATCGTCGCATGTAAATGGGCCTTGAGCTTTACTATAATCTGTGGCTTTAAAACACCAGGGGGGGCCCAGGGTGGCAGTACCAATGTGGTTCACTCTTTGAAGTGCAGGGCAACCTGCCGAATTATTATGGCGTCCTTAATAGGTTGCTGGTCTTCATGGTGGACTACATGTATCAGAATGTCTGCCACTTTGCATCTACTCTGTGTGGGAGTATACACCAAGCAGCCCCCCTCCCCCTCTATATTAAGAGGCTGTGTGAGTGGCTGTCTCATCGGTGTCCCTCACAGGTGTAATTCGCTCCCTCATTTGGTAGTCTGCTACCAGCATGGTGAGAGGATGCAGCTACCTGCCCTCCTTACTCAGTAAGTATATGGCCATGTTCTGTGATTGTTTGTAATTCTCTGTATTCCCCCTTCTGTGATGTATTTCTATAATCTTGGTCTAAAGTTATCTGTACTAGAATTTCCATTGGATGTTTTGTTGTATACGTCTTACGGGAATGTTGTCCGTTGACTTATGTATCTAGGAGGTCCTTGGCATTTAAAACTTGTGATATCTGAGGTGACGTTATGATGTGTGGATCTATATCTTGTGGTCATTCTTTCATCTATGAGGACCAGGGAATTTTGTTTTTATTTGTTTTAACCACTTGTAGAGAGAAAAAAAAGTTTGGCACTGTGTTAGCCAGAAGAGCAAAATGTGACTGTTCCCAGCAGGACAAACCAAGTCATCTTGTAGATATGATACCTTTTAATGGCTAACAAAAATACATGATGTTACAGCAAGCTTTCAAAACTACTGAGGGTTCTTCTTGAGGCTTGAAGGGGTTCTGTCACTAAAAAAGAAAAATTCTATACTTCTCTATTCCTCCCTGGTCAGTCTACTTACCAGATCTTCACCTCCCTTATCTTCTCCTGTCTCCTGCAGTCCAGGGAGTCACTTCACCTCCACTTGCCTGATTCTGCTCTTTCCTGTGAGGTTACATTAGGTTGGCAGTCTGCCAATGTACATTATGTCACAGCTCACAGGCCAGCAGGAGGACTGCCTATCTTCTTCAGAGATTGCTCATGCGAGCTGTCTCTGAAATAGATTACAATTCCTTCCTAGGCAGTGAAGCTACAGCACAGGGATGTGACCTTCACTGACCCAGCAGGAAGGAGTTTGTGATAAGCAGCCCTCATAACAAGCTGGGCCCAGCCTGCAGTGAGCTGACCAGGGGCACTGGAGAAGCTCAACCAGGAGAAGATGTGATAAGGAGACAGACAGGAAAGGAATAGGTACGCTTAGATAATTTTTTCTTAATGACAAAACGCCTTTAATGAAATAGAGCCGAAGAGGCATGCATATGAAAAGGCACAGACCCGCTGGGAGTAATTTGCACTTAAAACAATACCAGAGCTGGATGAGTAGAGGGGTAAATACTTAATTAGTCAGCTAATAAAGGCTTTGAAAGTTTTATGGCCCCTAAATTGGTGTTAGGGGGTCATCAGGCCTGTGTGTTAGCTCTGCTATAGAGTCCCAAGCAGTGAATGGATTCTAGTTATAATATTTTGGACTATTCCTGCCTCTGTGAAACCCAAAAATGAAATACCAATCAAGAAGTTGGACAGATCAACAAATTGTACCATTAAAAAGTACAAATCATCTTGCAAAAAGGAAAAAAAATTTCAATCCAGCGAAAAGAAGAAAAGTGTCCGGGGGTCTTTGAATGCGGCAATTAAAAAAATGTATTTTTTTAAGTTTGAAAAAGTTGCAAGAAAATAAAGATAAAAACTGGGTAAAATGTGGTATTGAGATAATCTGACGGATCCCAAGAATTAATTCAATATGTTATTTATACCACAAGGTGAACGCCGCTAATGTGGAATGAAAAGTGATCAACATGTTAGACATTCTCCAAAAATAGGGCAAATGAAGACGAGAGCTCATCCTGCAAAAAAAGTGTTTAGGGGTTAAATGATCCCTGCCCCCCAGTGCTGGAGACCCCACATACCTCCACCTGCAGCCGGACAGGAGCCGCGGGGTTGTTCTGTTCTTACAGGACCTGTGATGATGTCACCGTCATGTGATCAGTGTGTGGGAGGAGACAAGGGGTCACATGACCAGGTCTCTCTGCTCAGTGGTTGCCGGACCCTGCTGTGTGAGGATGTATTCAGAGAGTGGATGGAGCAGAGCCGAGTGAGACGGAGGAGCGGAGGAGAGTGTGTGGGAGACGGGGGAGCGGAGCCGAGCGTGTGTGAGACGGAGGAGCGGAGCCGAGCGTGTGTGAGACGGAGGAGCCGAGCCGAGCGTGTGTGAGACGGAGGAGCGGAGCCGAGCGTGTGTGAGACGGAGGAGCGGAGCCGAGCGTGTGTGAGAGACGGAGGAGCGGAGACGAGCGTGTGCGAGACGGAGGAGCGGAGCCGAGCGTGTGCGAGACGGAGGAGCGGAGCCGAGCGTGTGGGAGACGGGGGAGCGGAGCCGAGCGTGTGTGAGACGGAGGAGCGGAGCCGAGCGTGTGTGAGACGGAGGAGCGGAGCCGAGCGTGTGTGAGACGGAGGAGCGGAGCCGAGCGTGTGTGAGACGGAGGAGCGGAGCCGAGCGTGTGGGAGACGGAGGAGCGGAGCCGAGCGTGTGCGAGACGGAGGAGCGGAGCCGAGCGTGTGCGAGACGGAGGAGCGGAGCCGAGCGTGTGCGAGACGGAGGAGCGGAGCCGAGCGTGTGCGAGACGGAGGAGCGGAGCCGAGCGTGTGCGAGACGGAGGAGCGGAGCCGAGCGTGTGCGAGACGGAGGAGCGGAGCCGAGCGTGTGCGAGACGGAGGAGCGGAGCCGAGCGTGTGCGAGACGGAGGAGCGGAGCCGAGCGTGTGCGAGACGGAGGAGCGGAGCCGAGTGTGTGTGAGACTGTTAGGGGGTGTTGGGACAAGTGGATGTGTGAGGACACACATGGTGACCGGGTTCAGGGCGCCCCCGACAGACCACCAGTAGAGAGGATGGTCCAAATTTGTTTGCCATCCAGAGACAGGGGGCGCCATCGTCACACCCTTGTGCCTGTCTGAACCATTTTCAAGTGCCTAACTGAAGCACATTTGGTCTCACGACACCCATTACATGTAAGGCCGCCTGCAGACGGCCGGGTCGGATCCAGCTGCGGGAATTCTCGCAGCGGGACCCAACCCGAGCGTCTGCAGAGAGCAGCGTGACACTCACCTGCTCCCGCGGCCCCGGCTCTTTCATGCGCTGGCTGCCGGGCCGCCGGCGCACAGCGGAGCCGGCGGTTGACATTTCTGTGCGGGGCTCTGCGAGCGGCCAAATCGTGGCAGTTTACATAGGACTGCGTTTGTTAACGCAATCCTATGGCAGCTTCCAGGGGCGGAAATTCCGCCCGTCTGCAGGCGGCCTAAGACCTTTGAAACCCACCATCGCCTCTGTGTGCACTGGTGTCGTGTATGACTAAACTGAAGTGGAATCTGGTTGTCATCAGGGATGAATCCAGGTTTAGTTTGGGCACTGACAGCGCCCGTGTTAGTGTATGGAGACCTCAGAGTGACCCCCTAAAACCTGCCTTTTGCTGTAAAGATTCACAGGAATTCCCCACAACATTGTCACACTTCTGTAGCAGCCCGATCACTAGATTTATCACCAATACAACATATATGGGACCACCTGGGATGCCGGCTTTACCAGCCTACGAGTTTGCACAATCTAGGCGCTCAGTTACAGCATATGAGGAGCGATGTGCCGCAGCATACTATACAGAACCTGTATGCCTCTATGTCCACTTGTATCACATCTTGTATCCAAGCTAGAGGCCATACAACAAGATACTAGAGCCTCCATGCCCACCTGTATCACATCATGTATCCAAGCTAGATGCAGCCCGACAGGGTACTAGAGCCTCCATGCCTGCCCATATCACATCTTGTATCCAAGCTGAAGGTGATACACCAGGGTACTACAGACTCCATACCTGCCTGTATCCAAGCTAGAGGTGGTACAACAGGGTACTAATGCCTCCATGCCCACCTGCATCACATCTTGTATCCAATCTAGAGGTGGTACAACAGGGTACTAGTGCCTCCATGCCCACCTGCATCACATCTTGTATCCAATCTAGAGGTGGTACAACAGGGTACTAGTGCCTCCATGCCCACCTGCATCACATCTTGTATCCAATCTAGAGGTGGTACAACAGGGTACTAGTGCCTCCATGCCCACCCGTATCACATCTTGTATACAAGCTAGAGGCGGTACAACAGGGTACTAGAGTTTTCATGTCCACCTGTATCACATCTTGTATCCAAGCTAGAGGTCATACAACAAGATACTAGAGTCTCCATGCCCACCTGTATCACATCTTGCATCCAAGCTAAAGGGGGTACAACAGGGTACTAGAGCCTCCCCATTGAAAACCATGGGAGAACTCTGTGATCCTCTGTCGGGGGATTCCTTCAGCCCCACAGTGATGCAAGGCTGTTTCCACATGGAAACGCCACGCATCCAGGGGTTTTACATGGATTGCTGTGAAACATGTCCCGATATCACCCACGCCCATATGAAGGTGGCCTTAATAGCGGTCTACAAATATCTAGGGCTGTCACAGTGCAGAGGAGTCAACCATATTCGCATTTGCACAAAGAAAGCCTAAAACTAATAGGATGAAACTGAAACGGAGGAGACACAAATTAGATATTAGAAAAACTTTCTGACAGTGAGGGTGATCAATGAGTGGAACAGGTTACCACAGGAGGCGGTGAGTTCTCCTTCAATGGGAGTCTTCAAATAAAGGCTGAACAGACATTTGTCTGGGATAATTTAGTGATCCTGCACTGAGCAGGGGGTTGGACCCGATGGCCCTGGAGGTCCCTTCCAACTCTACCATTCTATGCTCTGATATTTTAATTGCAGCAAGCCAAAGGTAGCTCAAGGGGGTGGTGTCAGTTTACACTTTGCTCTGACAGATATGACGACTTACGTAAGCAGTCTTTGCGTAGTTTAGGTACTGGTTGCTGATATCTGTATGTGATGCCAATGCCTTCATATGAGAAAACTCTTACTTATGGTAATAAAATACTGAGACCAGTTCAATTGGACTGAAGGCATGTAGTTTACTGTGTAATGTCAGCTCATAGTGACAGTTCACTCTTGTGGATGTGGAAGCAATGATAACAACAACAGTTAGATTTGTATCCACATTGACAGGGTCAGATTTCTTACTTCTCTCAGGGTGAAGGTTATTTGGATACAATAAAGATTTTCCCTTTACTTTGTCCGGGGCTGTCAGCGACCGGCTGGAGGGGCTCGTGCAGGGTAGATTATACTCCACTGTTAGTTAACTGCGCAAGGGGAGGTAACACTCACTATTATGATGGCCTTTCTTTCTGGCTCTGATTTCCTTAGGATGGAGGAGAAACTCCACTACTCTCCGATCTTCCTTCCTCTATCTCTCCTGATGACACACTCGCTGTCTCACCACACTATATCCCACTCCTGCTCTTGTTGTGCATCTGCCCTCTTCTGCTCCTAATCTCCAACTCCCAACTGACAGCGTATGCACACAAAATTACCTTTTCCATGCAGGCTCTGCTGTTGCTAAGCAACTAAAGCACCAATCAGTAAGCTGCAACTAAAGCACCAATCAGTAAGCTGTTGCTGGGATAGCTATTTCAGGAATAACAGCTTCTATCTCAGGTGGGGCACCTCTTATGTCCCCTTGAGACTCACAGTGAGATCCCAGGAACTTATAAACTCTCTTTGACTACTTTGTAGGATCCTCTGGGTCACTACATAATCACTTACTTATATCAACATTACAATCGCACAGGGAAAGTTCCCTTCCTTTCTGACAACTTCTTCTTGACAATGATGGTCCATGTAGAGAGCGGGATATGTGTTGATAATGTACATGAAAACAAAGGTTTGGTACGGTGTTAGCCAGTAGAGCAAAGTGTGATTGTTCTCAGTGAGAGAAACCAAGTAATCTTGTAGATAAGATACCTTTTAATGACTAACAAAAATACATGATGTTACAGCGAGCTTTCGGATCCTCTAGTGATCCTTCCTCAGGCTAAAATGGAACTGGTTTGGATGGGGCACATATATAATATACAAATGTAGAGAGGACACTCCCCTTGATTGAAATACAAATTTTCACACACAGAAATTTGAGACTGTTTTGCACTCAAAACTTAAAACAACAAACAAACTGACTACTTAGGCCTCATGTCCACGGGGAAAATCAGGCCATTCTCCATGTAGAATCTGCAGCGGGTCCCTCCTGCCCCGCGGACATGAGCGCTGAAAATAAGAATAAACTCACCTCCCATCCGCTCCGTTTCTTCTCTTCGCTGCGGCGTCATCTTCTCTGCGTCGCGGCCGGATCTTCTTTCTTCGGCTCGGCGGATGTGCAGGATGACGTCGGTGACGTGCCCCACGCATGCGCCGGCCCGAAGCAAAATGATCCGGCCGCGACGGAGAGAAGATGGCGCCGCCGTGAAGAGAAGAACCGGAACGTGTGAGTAAACTCTGATTTTTGTCTCCCGCGGATCCGGACGGCTTCCATAGGCTTCAATAGAAGCCCGCGGGAGCCGTCCCCGCGGGAGACCCGCATGAAAATGGAGCATGGTCCAGATTTTTTCATGCTCCATTTTTAAAAAAATCCCTTTTATTGACCATCCGCGGGTATTTATCTACCCCGCGGGTGGTCAATGCATCCCTATGGGATGCGGATCCGCGGGCAGGAGAAGAGTTAAAATCCGCTGCGGATTTTAATTCTTATTTTGCCCGTGGACATGAGCCCTTAATCATTCAGTTGGGCTCAGGAATGTGACAGTTTTATGATGTGTCTTATCTCTCCTTCAACTTGCCCATGGAAGGAGATGCAGCACCACCTACTGGATGGCAACATTATTACAAGTCAAGTTCAGAATTTTTATGAAGATTAAAAAAATGATAATAAAATAAATTTTTAAAAAATTTAAAAATCATTGGGAAGAAGACCTTTCAAATTTCAGAACTTTCAAATTTTCCACTTATGCCAGAATCCCAGGCTGAGGTTCATTCCCTTCTTGAGGGTATCAAACATGGCCATAAATTTGTACTCCCAAATTCTTCTGTGATGCTGCGACTTGAAACTGCTCTATGCTGTGTCCCTGACCACAAAAATGGTTTGCTACAGGTAGTTCAGTCTTTCCCTCTCTAATTAAGTGGTGATGAGATCTCATCCTGGCTTTCAGTTTTTGTCCTGTTTCTCCGATATGAAGTCCCCGATCAGGACATTTACTGCACAGGATCAGGTACACAACATCAGACGTAGAACATGTGAATGTCCCCAGGATCTTATAGTCCTGCTGTGTGTCGGGGCTTTGTATCTTGTCCGCGGACCGTACATGTGAGCAGGTCTTACAGCTCCGTACATTACAGGGATAAGTTCCTTTTTGTGTGTCAGAAGGCAATGCACTCCTGATTATAAAGTTCCTCAAATTAGGAGGTTGCCTGTAACATAGGAGGGGAGGGTCCCGGTATATGGTTTTCAGACGGTCATCCTTAGTACCTCTCAGTAGGTCACTACTAGAGGCACACATCCGTTTTTTTATTTCTCCTCGTATTGGAGTAGTTTATTTCTGGGTATCTTGGAGGCTCTGGTGATTTGGTCATCAACTGAGGTGGGATGGTAGCCCTGATTTTAAAATGTCTTTTTGAGATTGTGTAAATGTTCCTTTCTGTTTGTTGGAGGAGATCCAGTAGTATCAGATGGCCTGGCTGTAGACGATGGACTTTTTCTAGTGTTTAAGGTGGGGACTGTCCCATCTGAGGTATGTGGACCGATCAATTGGTTTCCGGTATAGGGATGTCTGTATTGAGTTGTTCAAAATGTTTATGGTGGCGTCCAAAAAGTTGATTCCTGTATACGAGTAGCTTAATGTCAGGTTTATGGTGGGGTGGAATGCATTGAATCTTTCATGGAATTTTATTATCTCCTGTTCAGTGTTGGTTCAAATGATTATGATGTCATCAATATAACGGAAGTAGGCCAATGGTTTGCTGGGGCAGGAGGGCAAAAGGTCACTCTCCAGTTTTGCCTTGAAAAGGTTGGCATATTGCAGTGCCATTTTACTGCCCATGGCGGTCCCAGTTAGTTGCAGGAATATCTCTTTGTCAAAGGAGAAATAACTGTGTGTGAGGATGAATCTTGTGAGTTGTAACACTGACTCAGTGGCAGCCCCATTGGCCTCAAGGTGTGTCTGGCGGGTGGTCAGTCCATCTTCCTGTGGGATGTTAGAGTATAAAGACTCCACATCCATTGTGGCCAGGATTGCACCATCTGGGAGGGGACCTATGGTTGACAGTTTGTTCAGTAGGTCTGTGATGTCCTGCAAGTAGCTGGTACCATGGTAATTCCTCACCAGTAGTTTGAGGACACCTTCCACCCATCCTGAGATTTTTTCAGTGAGGGTTCCCACACCTGAGATAATTGGCACCCCTGGGTTGCCAGCTTTGTGTAGTTTGGGAAGCATATAGAATACTCCAACCCTGGGGTTCTCCGATATCAAGTCCAAAAGTCTTGTGGAGCTCACAGATAGGCTTCTGATGATCTCACATATTTCTGAGTCGTTTTCACCAGTTTGGTGTAGTATCTGGTGTCTGTCTGCTTCTTTCTTGTAGTCTGATGTATCCATGAGGACTTTAGCGCCACCCTTATCTGCAGGCTTAATGGTGATCTCCTAATTTTTTTATTTACTTATTCATAAAAATTCCGAACTTGACTTGTAATAATGTTGCCATCCAGTAGATGGTGCTGCATCTCCTTCCATGTGCAGGTTGAAAGAGAGATAAGACACATCATAAAACTGTCACATTCCTGAGCCCGAGTAGTCAGTTTGTTTGTTGCTTTACATTTTGAGTGCAAAACAGTCTCAAATTTCTGTGTGTGAACATTTGTATTTCAATCAAGGGGAGCGTTCTCTCTACATCTGTATATTATATATGTGCCCCATCCAAACCAGTTCCATTTTAACCTGAGGAAGGATCGATAGAGGATCTGAAAGCTTGCTGTAACATCGTGTATTTTTGTTAGTCATTAAAAGGTATCTTATCTACAAGATTACTTGGTTTCTCTCACTGAGAACAATCACTGTAATATACATTACACACATATTTAGCGCTGCAGAGGTATTGTTCCCAGAGGAGCATGCATGGCCTTATTTGTACTTGCACACCTTCTAGGGGCTACCAGACACTCATCCTGACACACATATTTAGGACACATTAAACACACGGCTCTGCTCCTCTGTCTCGCACACACATGGCTCTGCTTCTTCCTCTCACACACACTCGGCTCTGCTTCCCCATCTCGCACGCGCTCGGCTCCGCTCCTCCGTCTCGCACGCGCTCGGCTCCGCTCCTCCGTCTCGCACGCGCTCGGCTCCGCTCCTCCGTCTCGCACGCGCTCGGCTCCGCTCCTCCGTCTCGCACGTGCTCGGCTCCGCTCCTCCATCTCGCACACTCTCAGCTCCGCTCCTCCGTCTCGCACACGCTCAGCTCCGCTCCTCAAGTCTCACACACGCTCGGCTCCGCTCCTCAAGTCTCACACACGCTCGGCTCCGCTCCTCAAGTCTCACACACGCTCGGCTCCGCTCCTCAAGTCTCACACACGCTCGGCTCCGCTCCTCAAGTCTCACACACGCTCGGCTCCGCTCCTCCGTCTCACACACGCTCGGCTCCGCTCCTCCGTCTCACATACGCTCGGCTCCGCTCCTCCGTCTCACACACGCTCGGCTCGGCTCCTCCGTCTCACACACGCTCGGCTTGGCTCCTCCGTCTCACACACGCTCGGCTTGGCTCCTCCGTCTCACACACGCTCGGCTCGCCTCCTCCGTCTCACACACGCTCGGCTCCTCCGTCTCACACACGCTCGGCTCGCCTCCTCCGTCTCACACACGCTCGGCTCGGCTCCTCCGTCTCACACACGCTCGGCTCGGCTCCTCCGTCTCACACACGCTCGGCTCGGCTCCTCCGTCTCACACACGCTCGGCTCGGCTCCTCCGTCTCACACACGCTCGGCTCGGCTCCTCCGTCTCACACACGCTCGGCTCGGCTCCTCCGTCTCACGCACGCTCGGCTCCGCTCCCCCGTCTCGCACACGCTCGGCTCCTCCGTCTCACACACGCTCGGCTCTCCTCCTCTGTCTCACACACGCTCGGCTCTCCTCCTCCGTCTCACACACGCTCGGCTCGGCTCCTCCGTCTCACACACGCTCGGCTCGGCTCCTCCGTCTCACACACGCTCGGCTCCTCCGTCTCACACACGCTCGGCTCGGCTCCTCCGTCTCACACACGCTCGGCTCGGCTCCTCCGTCTCACACACGCTCGGCTCCGCTCCTCCGTCTCGCACACGCTCGGCTCCTCCGTCTCACACACGCTCGGCTCTCCTCCTCCGTCTCACACGCTCGGCTCCTCCGTCTCACACACGCTCGGCTCTCCTCCTCCGTCTCACACGCTCGGCTCCCCTCCTCCGTCTCACACACGCTCGGCTCCGCTCCTCCGTCTCACACACGCTCGGCTCCGCTCTTCCGTCTCACACACGCTCGGCTCCGCTCTTCCGTCTCGCACACGCTCGGCTCCGCTCTTCCGTCTCGCACACGCTCGGCTCCGCTCTTCCGTCTCGCACACGCTCGGCTCCGCTCTTCCGTCTCGCACACGCTCGGCTCCGCTCCTCCGTCTCGCACACGCTCGGCTCCGCTCCTCCGTCTCCCACACGCTCGGCTCCGCTCCTCCGTCTCGCACACGCTCGGCTGCGCTCCTCCGTCTCGCACACGCTCGGCTCCGCTCCTCCGTCTCGCACACGCTCGGCTCCGCTCCTCCGTCTCGCACACGCTCGGCTCCGCTCCTCCGTCTCGCACACATACGCTCGGCTCCGCTCCTCCGTCTCGCACACATACGCTCGGCTCCGCTCCTCCGTCTCGCACACATACGCTCGGCTCCGCTCCTCCGTCTCACACACATACGCTCGGCTCCGCTCCTCCGTCTCACACACGCTCGGCTCTGCTCCATCCACTCTCTGAATACATCCTCACACAGCAGAGTCCTGCATCCACTGAGCGGAGAGACCTGGTCATGTGACCCCTTGTCTCCTCCCACACACTGATCACATGACGGTGACATCATCACAGGTCCTGTAAGCACAGACCAACCCCACGGCTCCTGTCCGGCTGCAGGTGGAGGTATGTGGGATCACCAGCACTGGGGGAACGGATATAAACTTTGAATGGGTTTTGCGAACAACATACTAAATGTATCTGTGTTTCATATTCTTTTTCTGGATTAGCTGGGGTCACATTGCTGCCCTTCTTTAACCCCTTCCCACTATAGGATGTACAGTTACGTCCTGCAGCGTCGGGGTATGTATGAAGAGTGATGGTGCAGCTATCTCTCATCATACATCGCGGATGCAGGCTCTTTAGTACAGCTGACACCCACCAGCAATAGCTGCAATCAGCTGCGTGGCTGATCGGTGCTATTAACCCTTTAAATGCTGCTGTCATTTCTGACAGCAGCATTTAAAATCCCCCAAATGATGTTCGGGGGTCCTGTACGGCCCCCCGTGATGAGATTGTAGAGAGCCGGGCGGGTGTCATGGCAGCCAGGGGCCTTCTGAAAGGCCCTAAAGGCTATCTAGGCATCTTGCAGGAGCAATCAAAGCATCACTAGTTGTGATCACCTAGGGGGGGCTAAAACAAAAAGTAAAAATAAGATCAATAAAGTTTTATGAATTGTAAAAAAAAAGTAATAAAAGTTTTAATGCCCCGCCCCGCTTTGCCATATTTATAATAAATAAAATCTAACTCCTAAAACAAAAATATATATTTTGTATTGCCACGTTTGTAAAAGTCCGACCTATCATAGCAGCACATTATTTACCCCACACGGTGAACATCGTCCAGAAAAAATGCAATAAAAAGTAATGAAAAGGACATATTTATTCTAAAACTGTATCAATGTAAACTACAGGATGTCTTGCAAAAAATGAGTCCGTGGACAACTACGTCGATGGAAAAATGAAAAAAAAGTTATTGTGCGCAGAAGATGGCAGTAAAAAATAATAAAAATAAATTAAATGTCTTTAAAAAAATAATAAAAGTAGTACAGCAAAAAAAAAACCTATAGAAGTTTGGTATGGCGGTAATCATACCGACCCATAGAATAAAGTTATCATGTCATTTCTGTTGCATTTTGTGCGCCGTAGAAACAAGACGCACTAAAAGATGGCGGAACGTTGTTTTCTTTCATTGTACTCCACTTAGAATTTTTTAAAAGTTTTTCGGTACAATATTTGGTACATTAAATAGCACCACTGAAGAGTACAACTCGTCCTGCAAAAAACAAGCCCTCATACAGCGGCAGGGATGGATAAATAAAGGAGTTATGTTTTTTTTTTTTATAAGGGGAGGAAAAAATGAAAATGGCCGGAAAAAAAAGGGCCATCTCATTAAAGGGTTAACTTCCAGCTGGGGGGCTCAATACAATGTCACTAGTGCCATCGGTGTATTGCCTTTTGTGGGAAAGCAGAGTCCACTGACACCACTAGGTGTCAGTGCATGCGCAGTTCACTATTGAGCCCGAGCCAACATAGCAATCATAAGTGAAAAGGGTGGAACTGGGGCTGTAAGGGCGGAAGTAGCGGCTGTACACCGGTAGAAGCCAACGGTACTGTTGCTGAAGAATGATCCCCGCACTGCTGAACTGTTCTGTTTTAGGCACTAATGAACAAACTTGTGCTTGTTTTTTCATTGTTACATTCCGGGACTTTGTATTTGTTACCTCCTCACCGGTTTCCCTTATTCTCTCCAGTAATTGTATTACTCCAGGAGGTTTTGTATGATGTTACATTGTCTCGTCTTCTCCCCATTCAGGATCCTCGGCTGATATCTTCTATATCAGATAATATTCCTGATTGACCCGACAAGGATGGAGAGGAAGAGGGACAAGATGGCGGAGAGTATATTCACCCTCACCCTAGAGATACTCTTCCAGCTTACAGGAGAGGTGAGAGATTCTGGGGATGACGTCACGTTCCATCATTCTCATCTATGTTACATATTACATGGCTGGAGACATGAAGGACTCTGGGAATGTCTGCAGGGATATTTATGGATGTGTCTCCCCATAAACAGGATTACACGGTAGTGAAGAAGAGCCTAATCACAGGGCCTCCACCTCACCCCCTGATACTGGAGGAGATCAATGAGCAGAAGATCCTAGAACTCACCAACAAGATGATTGAGCTGCTGACTGGAGAGGTGACACTACTGGGAATGCTGGGACATTATACAGTAACGCTATGGCGGTATAACGTGTCTGGGTGATGATGGTATCATCGTGTTGTCAGGTTCCTATAAGGTGTCAGGACGTCACTGTCTATTTCTCCATGGAGGAGTGGGAGTATTTAGAAGGACACAAGGATCTGTACAAGGACGTCATGATGGAGGACCACCAGTCCCCCCCATCACCAGGTAATAGACAGGACTAAATCCACACGGCCTTTATTATTTGTATGTAGATAATGAATTCAGCGGCTGTCTGTGTTTTCTGCAGGTAGATCCAGTAAGAGAACAGCAGTGGAGAGATGTCCCCGTCCTCTTCTTCCACAGGATGATCAGGTAGATGGAGAGAAGGTCTCATGAAATCACCCCTCTGGTCTGTAGGACGGCTGGGAAGGTCTTGTGTTCAGTCTTATTATATGACCAGCTGATATACCCGGCTTCGCCTAAGTTAATCTGATACAGGTGTTTACGTGTTGTTCACACAGAAAATGTTATGAAGTCAAGGTTACTTTAGAGTAACTGAGGAATAAAATATGTATACACATAGAGGAGCATTAGATTCTCCTCAGACTGCAGAATGTGCCATGCCTCCCACTCATTTAGGACCTAAGGAATGCTTGCGCCAAATTTCACGCTTGTACGACATCGGAAAGTTACATTACATAGAGGTGCACTTACTTTTGCAATTAGCATTGAATAATCGAGTTGTGACCCCTTTTACTTTTCCCATTTAGGACCCAAAGAATGGTTGTGCCAAATTTCATGTTTGTACTACACCATTAAGTTAGAGAATTAGATTAGGTACATTACACAGGGGTGCCAATACTTTTGCACTTAGCATTGAATAATCAAGTTGTGGCCCCTTTACGGTTCCCCTTTAGGACCTAAAGAATGCTTTTGCCAAATTTTTATTTTTTCTACAACACCGGGAATTTAGAGAATTAGTGGTTAGTCCGTCAGTGAGAGCTTTCAGTGAGGACCATATAAAACCTTTCACATGACTTCTCCAACTGTGTGATGACTTTCACAATATTATTTCACAGCTGGTGAATCCGGATGAAGATCCGATCCCTATTGATGCTACAGAGACACTTGTGAGGGGGGATCAGCCGTGTAAGGAAGAGATCCCTACAGATGACCCCCCAGGTGAGTTACCACAAAATGCAGAGAACATCCCAGATTCTCCTCAGTCATGGACTGCAACAGTTTTATGAATTTCTTTAAGCTTTGTGCTGTCGGGCTTTTAGCTCTTTATTCAGCCAGAATACAGAATAAATATGGATGACAATGCAATACTGTTATAAGTGATAACACACGCACTGGATTTAAAGGGTTACTAAACTGTCAAAAAACCTTTCAAACACCAAAGTGACATTTCAAAGGTTCTGAGTGTTGAGGGTCTGGGTGGTGAGAACACGTCAATGGCTAGAAAGGAGTAGAAACACTCCTCTTAGCTTTGTGCTCGATTGGTCATTTTTGGTCTACCTCAGCTGTATGGGTTCAGTTTGTAACTATCACTGCCACAAAATGATACCCATCAAATATATCAAGCAATCAGTCCAAAAAAATTACCTCACTAAAATACTTTTTAAAATTATATTAAAAACACGGGACCCAAAATAAGGAACACATACAATGATAGAAAAAGATCAATAGGGAAGATCTAAGAGGAAGCCCCAATGGAGTTGTACGTACAATCTTTAGGAATTCTCAAACCTGGTAGATACTCGTTCTTCTTGTGTCCCCAACATATAAAACAAGATGAAACCAAACCAATGAGCCTAGTACTGTACCTGTGTAACTGTGGGGCACTCATAGGGCGTCCCTGCTCAGGAATGACTCTCCAATTATAATAAATCTGCCATATATAGCAAGAAAATGCAACATGTTTCTTCCCTCTCCAATAAACAAGAAGGTTCATCAGGGGATTATTCTAAAAGTTCATAATAATGAGTGACAGCTAAATAGCAGATGTGTCTGAAATCTGCCAGAAGATGGACCTTTAAACAACAGACCCCACCCTCCCTAGTTATATATTATTTTATTCAAGGAGGCCGACAAAAGGTTCAATATAATCAACAAGGTAAATATAATCTCGTATGGCATGATAACGTCATAGTCCATGTGATATAATTACAAAATCCGAACTTCAGATGGCTAACAGCACGTGCGTTTCTCTACATACAGGCATAATGATGTCATTCACTATAGTCTACCTGATATACTTACATAAACACAATGAAGTACAGGATGACAGACCCGGATAAAAGAATACAGAAGTTGGAGACATAGACACAGGTAGCAGAATAGAGAACATGGAGATATAAACCCAGATAACATGATGCGGAATATGGAGATATAGACCCAGGTAGCAGAGTACAGAACACGGAGACATAGACCCGGGTAGCCGAATGAAGAAGACGGAGACGTGGAGCCGGGTAGCAGAATGCAGAAGACGGAGACGTGGAGCCTGGTAGCTGAAAGGAGAAGACGGAGACGTGGAGCCAGGTAGCAGAATGCACAAGACGAGACATGGAGCCGGGTAGCAGATTGCAGAAGACAAAGATGTGGAGCCGGGTAGCAGAATGCAGAAGACTGAGATGTGGAGCCGGGTAGCAGAATGCAGAAGACTGAGATGTGGAGCCGGGTAGCAGAATGCAGAAGACTGAGATGTGGAGCCGGGTAGCAGAATGCAGAAGACTGAGATGTGGAGCCGGGTAGCAGAATGCAGAAGACTGAGATGTGGAGCCGGGTAGCAGAATGCAGAAGACTGAGATGTGGAGCCGGGTAGCAGAATGCAGAAGACTGAGATGTGGAGCCGGGTAGCAGAATGCAGAAGACTGAGATGTGGAGCCGGGTAGCAGAATGCAGAAGACTGAGATGTGGAGCCGGGTAGCAGAATGCAGAAGACTGAGATGTGGAGCCGGGTAGCAGAATGCAGAAGACTGAGACGTGGAGCCGGGTAGCAGAATGCAGAAGACGGAGACGTGGAGCCGGGTAGCAGAATGCAGAAGACTGAGACGTGGAGCCGGGTAGCAGAATGCAGAAGACGGAGACGTGGAGCCGGGTAGCAGAATGCAGAAGACGGAGACGTGGAGCCGGGTAGCAGAATGCAGAAGACGGAGACGTGGAGCCGGGTAGCAGAATGCAGAAGACGGAGACGTGGAGCCGGGTAGCAGAATGCAGGAGACGGAGACTTGGAGCCGGGTAGCAGAATGCAGGAGACGGAGACGTGGAGCCGGGTAGCAGAATGCAGAAGACGGAGACGTGGAGCCGGGTAGCAGAATGCAGAAGACGGAGACGTGGAGCCGGGTAGCAGAATGCAGAAGACGGAGACGTGGAGCCGGGTAGCAGAATGCAGGAGACGGAGACGTGGAGCCGGGTAGCAGAATGCAGAAGACGGAGACGTGGAGCCCGGTAGCAGAATGCAGAAGACGGAGACGTGGAGCCGGGTAGCAGAATGCAGAAGACGGAGACGTGGAGCCGGGTAGCAGAATGCAGAAGACGGAGACGTGGAGCCGGGTAGCAGAATGCAGGAGACGGAGACTTGGAGCCGGGTAGCAGAATGCAGAAGACGGAGACGTGGAGCCGGGTAGCAGAATGCAGAAGACGGAGACGTGGAGCCGGGTAGCAGAATGCAGAAGACGGAGACGTGGAGCCGGGTAGCAGAATGCAGGAGACGGAGACGTGGAGCCGGGTAGCAGAATGCAGGAGACGGAGACGTGGAGCCGGGTAGCAGAATGCAGAAGACGGAGACGTGGAGCCCGGTAGCAGAATGCAGAAGACGGAGACGTGGAGCCGGGTAGCAGAATGCAGAAGACGGAGACGTGGAGCCGGGTAGCAGAATGCAGAAGACGGAGACGTGGAGCCGGGTAGCAGAATGCAGAAGACGGAGACGTGGAGCCGGGTAGCAGAATGCAGAAGACGGAGACGTGGAGCCGGGTAGCAGAATGCAGAAGACGGAGACGTGGAGCCGGGTAGCAGAATGCAGAAGACGGAGACGTGGAGCCGGGTAGCAGCATGCAGAAGACGGAGACGTGGAGCCGGGTAGCAGAATGCAGAAGACGGAAACGTGGAACCGGGTAGCAGAATGCAGAAGACACAGAGGTGTGAAGCTGGGTAGCAGGATGCAGAAGACATAGAGATGTGGAGCCAGGTAGCAGGATATAGAAGATACAGACGTGGAGCCGCCTTTAATAATTAGTAAAACTTTATTGTTCTTATTTTTCCTTTTATTTTTAGTCCCCACAGGGACCAGGTGTCAGCTGTAATAAACAGCCAGCGCCTCGCGATCTCTCTTCATACATACCCCAACGCTGCAGGACGTAAAGGGGGTTAACATAAATGTGTAAATCTAGAAACATAATCTCAAGCTGATCTACGTGTAACATAAGGGTTAATCCATGGACGTTTATGTTCATGCCTTCTACAAACAAGTCTAATTCGGCTCTCAGACCTTTCGAAATGAATGTAATGTGATTTATATATCTCCTATGGAACATCGTGTTGTGTGATGAAAAACCTTTCCTCATCTCAAATGACCCCATAAAAAGATTTACATAACAAGGTGCAAACTTATCCCCCATAGCTGTTCCTTTCATCTGAAGAACTATTACCCAATATGTGTGATATAATTGCATGTTAGATTTGATTTCAACCTAGATTTATAAATTAGATTCCTAAATTGCTATTAGACCCAGTTCATGGGCAATGTTGGTGTACAGTGTGAAGACGTCTAAGATCACCTGCCAAATAGTGTCGGCCTAGTCTACATCTTGCAGTCATCAGGTGACTTGAAGGGTTTGTATCAGGCAGCACCCACCGGAATATACCAGGGTCAGAGAGTAAGCACTGCTCGGAACTCTGTGTAGTGGCCGGCACTCGTAGTTGCAGTCGCAGCTCTTACTGAAATCAATGAGAGCTGCACTTGTAATTATAGCCTGAGGGCCCATTAAATTCAATGAGAGCTGCACCTGAAATTAAGAGCACTGGCCACTACACAGGGGTCAAAGCAGGAATTTTGTTCCGCTTAAATGGGGAAAATTGGCTTCTACCGCATTGTTGTTTTTTTTCCCGCCTTCAACTGGATCAACATTGGGGGGTAATAGGCTAAACTGGATGGACATATGTCTTTTTTATTGGTCTAACATACTATGCTACTACATTACTGCTGCCACTTGGAGTTGTATAATAAAAGCATCATTACTTTTGCATCAAATTCTTTAATGTGTGCTGTCCATCTTCGGTTGGTTTCTTGCTCACCTTACTAGGTTCCTGGAGGGTGTACCCTCGGAGTAATGTTAACATTTCCCATTACATTACATATACTAAAGGTCTTATTGGACTACAAAGGGCACCTTCAGGTGCCATGCACACAGTGGGTACATGTATACACATTTATGTTTCATTCATGGTCTACATGGATTGGTGCTATTGCGTCTCCTCTGTTCCTTTTCTCCCTGAGAGGACAGGAAAAAACACAGAAGCCACCCTTACTTAAACCTCCTGCCAGTGGTTTTTCCTCAACAGAGGGGAGCTAGTGGCACAGTGGTATCCCAGGCGGGTCAAATATGAGGTGGTGTGAAGGGGACAGGATCAATGCTGAGATATGGTATTCTTTCGGTCCCTGCGTTAATGTGGCTTGGTGGTACTAGGGGTGTGGTGGAGCCATACTGTGTTATGATGTTATGTCGGAGAAGCCAAATATGGCAGCCTCCAGTATTGCAGCTGGAAGTGTGGGTGATGTCGGATGACAATGTGACAATGTCCCCGCGCCACTTCCTAAGTGTGGTGATATGTTTAGGAAGTATGGGAACGCTAAATACGCATTATGTTGCATGTAGCATGAGAGCATCGGGTCATCAATTCTGATTGCAGGTGTTGCGGCATGGCACGGACAGGATACGGCATGAGTGTACGGCGGTGTGAATGGATCATGCAGGTTATACTAATTAAAAAACTACGATATCTGTTTTTTTCTCAGCAGATGATGACACCAGGAGCTCAGATGGTCATCTGATATCTTCAGATATTAAAGTGGAAGATCCTGGTATCATACAATATACATATGAAGAGCCTGCTATTATCCCATATATACCCTCAGCCCCTCACAGCAAAGATCTATCCTCTGATGCACCATTATTTTCTAATTCATCACAGACTGTTAAGCAAAATCAAATTTACAAAAATAATGCAGAACATCGAAGAGTTCACACAACGAAGAAGTTATATTCGTGCTCTGTATGTGGGAAATGTTTTAACCAGAAATCACATCTAGTTGTGCACCAAAGAACTCACACAGGGGAGAAGCCATATTCATGTTTAGAATGTGGGAGAAGTTTTGGTTTTAAAGGAGATCTTGTTAGACATGAGAGACTGCATACAGGAGAGAAACCATATTCATGTTCAGACTGTGGGAAGTGTTTTAGCTATAAAACAGATTTTGACAGACATCAGAGAATGCACGCAGGAGAGGTACTATTTTCATGTTCAGACTGTGGGAAAGGTTTTAACTATAAAATCGATTTTGTCAGACATCAGAGAATTCACACGGGGGAAAAGCCATTTGCATGTTCAGAATGTGGAAAAGGTTTTATTCGTAAAGGAAGTCTTCTTATACATCAGAGAATTCACACAGGAGAGAAGCCATTTTCATGTTCAGAATGTGGGAAAAGTTTTAGGCGTAAAGCAGATCTTGTTGCACATGAGAGAACTCACACAGGGGAGAAGCCGTTTTCATGTTCAGAATGTGGGAAACGTTTTGCTCTAAAATCAACACTTGTTAAACATCACAGAATTCACACAGGGGAAAAGCCATTCTCATGTTCAGAATGTGGGGAAGATTTTAGTCATAAAGCAGGTCTTGTTAAACATCAGAGAATTCACCCGGCAGAGATACCATATTCATGTCTAGAATGTGGAAAAGGTTATTCGGAAATCAAATCTTGTCTTCAATGCAAAAAATCACACATTAGTGAAGACATAGTCATGTTTTGTTAAGTGTCTTAACCATAAATCACATAATCTTAAACATCACCAGGAAAGATGCCATTTTTGTTTTATTCACAAATAGTACAAGAAAAAATCCATCATTTAGGCATCTTTCACACAGGTGACAGCAATATCCCTGCAAGAAAGTTCTGTGCGATATCGCTGCGTTTTCTTGTGGCGATATCGTAATTCTGTGGTACTACAGAGTCGCGTGACTTTATAACGCTCCTTTGGCGGGATTTTCGGGGGTGGGCTTGAAATATAAGCCCTACCCTGAAAAAAAGCCATATCTGCATTAAAAGAAAAACATTACATTACCTAACAGGTAATGTAATAAGTTGCTAGAAGTGTATACATGTGGAATTACCCTATTCCTGACCGTTATTTGCCTTGTATATGTCATTTAGTTCATGATTTTTCCTTCTGCTGCTTCCATCTTTATTTCTTAGGTCCCACTCACATGGGCATATGTTGCCCGCATATTACGTGTGTATTTTTCACTTGTGTAAAAGCCCATTGATTTCTATTGGGCCACTCCCACCTGCATTTTCTTTTTAAGCACATTACGCGTGTGAAAAAAAAACACAGCGTGTCCTATTTTGGTGTATTTATTAAATGCCAATATAGACTATGGGGATTTAACATAAAGAGCAAATACGTATGTACATGTGCATTTTCGATATACTGTATATTTTCCCCGCGCATAAAATATGTTCATAATACATGAGACACGTACACCCGTATAAGTGAGCCCTTAGCCTTCTCTAAGCTGGGGGGTGTAGACTGCTGCTATGATACTCTTATACACTGCACACATAAAAGGACACGATCTGTTCTCTGTAATGTCCCTCCATAATGCAGTTAATTATGAGGGTGTGGTACACAGAGAGAAATACTGAGCAGTGTAGATGTGATCTCAGTAGTGACACAGTGAATCACTAATAGCGGGAGCAGCATGTCTGTGAGTGTTTCTCTGCTTCTTTCTCCCTTCCTCCTAGACTTCTTTGGGAGGACTGAGACAACACCCACCCCCACACTGTATTCTATAATGGTATCTCTGTAATACACTTTAGTCCGGGGTTCATGAAAGCGGTGTATATTGGACTGAACTGGATTTGTTAGTTGGGACTTGAGCATTTCCTTGAGAAAATATTTAGTCAATGTATCCAAATTCCTTACTCTGATCAATGCAGTTAATGTGTTCGCACTTCACATTATGAAGTCATTCATCAGTATTATAACAATTTGCTACTTTTCTACTGCAAAAGGTGTAACTTATGGTGCCGTCCCCTGGGATGGGATAACATTTCCTGCCAGCACCCTTTTGTAGTCACGTGATTTGCTATAACAGTTATTCCCTGTATTACGTATTTTTCTACTTTTTGTAAGAAAACTCCTGTGAATAAGCTACCTTCCTTCAGAAGAGCTCTGGAACAAGAACTAATTGCTCCATTCAGTGTTTTTCTCTGGTGTCCCATCCATTATTGTGAGGTCCATATCAGTGGCTATCACATGTCTCTTTGTCTCTTCTTTTTTGAAAATCCCCAAATGATCCCACTTACATGGGAGAAACCTGTTAGGACTGCCTGAAGTGTTTGACATCTTAGGGTTTTATAGATTGACAACAGGGTTAGCCTACGTGGAGTGCGGGCGCCCTTGTCAGGGCGATTGCCCCACAACTTGACAGGGCAATTGAAGGCCTTTTTATTTATCAATGGATAACCTGAAGCCCGTGCTGATCCTCCCTGGAATATTATCTACATGTATCTTATCCTGAATATGAAAATCTGATTCTACTAATCATAAGAATTCTACAAACGCCTGTTGTTCAGCCTTAGACCCTAAGGCCATATACATGGTATATGTATTTCTATTTATTATGTGTTTGTTAATTGTTGTTTGACTTTTACTGTAAATTTGATTAAAGTATTAATTTTATATATGTAGGGCGGTATCCTTTTACACTGATATTTGCTTTATTGTTGGACCTTCTGCCTTATACCATTTTTGCAGTGATATTCATTTAACCCCTTAAGGACCAGGCTGTTTTGTACCTTAAGGATCTGACAATTTTTGGGGATTTTACCCATGTGTTGGTTTTACTGCCCTATTTTTTTTTCCTTCAGTTACCACAATAATTTTTGCTGCATCCGTGACATATAAGGTTATATTTTTAAGATCTTTTTCACTGAGTTTTTTCCCATTTTTTTAGTTTTATTAAAAACTAAACAAAATGACTTTTTTAACATTTATAGTTATTTTTTTTTATTAGTATATTTACAGAAAAATAAAGTATAGGAATGGGTTCCTCATTTTGTTTCGGACATTTTGATATATAATATGTATGGTGTTGGATTACAGGGCGCATACTCCGACTGTTTTGGTTGGCGTCGGCTTTGGGTTATTTTCCTTTTTATGTATATATTTTTATTTTATTCTGGAATTTTGTTTTACTTATTTATGTTATTCTTTTTACCATCTATGTCCCTCATGACGTCATATAAGACCTCTGGGGGACATTAACATGTTTTTGTTTTATTTGACACTTTTTCACTGTAGCTGGGGCATCCCTAGGAGCAGCATCCATAGAAGCCCCAGTTACAGGGAAAAAAACACCTGTAATGACATTTATCACTGGCAGAGCTGATCAGGGTCTTATAGGACCCTGCAGTCTGCTGTGCCAGGGGATCCCGGCGGTCACTGACTGTCGGCTCGTGTAGTGGAAGTTACACTTTCACTTTTTAGCACATAGCACTCGTTTGAGCGCTGTGTACTCGAGAAAGGAGAAGGAAGAAAGGGTTAAAAGACCCTCCTGCCTTCTCCCCCAGGTTATCAGCTGTGTCTAACAGTTGACAACTCAACATGCTTCTAATTTATTGCAAAAGCATGGGCTTTAAACCCACGCCGTAGTTTTTAGAACTGGCTAGGTTTAAAGCCCAGGACCAAGCACCGTAAATTTACAGTGCTTGGTCCCTAATGGGTTAAACATCTAATGACTTACACCCAGAGACCTTGTATATTAGGGCATTGCCAGACTAAACAGTAAAAAAATTCTGTCTCTGCTGCACATTTAGTGCAAACATCTCTTCTGTCTGGACAGAACTTATAATATACATATACCTAGTAATTGGCATATGTACTTGAAGACAGATATACAGCTATGTGACTCTCTCAGGATACCATAGTGAAATCTTTTTAGGTGCTCCCAGGATGTCTTCCCACTCCCTATTGGAGATGTCTCCGAGGATCAACTCCCATTTAGACCCCGTCAATAAGCCACAAAACCATCCTATATGACAGCAATACTGCCTAAAGGGCTACCATTTATTAACCCTGTAGGCAGATAAGTTGGGGTACCCCAAGGTCCTGTAATGCATATGGTGCACGTGGCGCAATTGAATAAATCAGGAAAACATATTATTGGGCAGATCCAATTCCTCTTTAAGAGTCTTGGGAGGGTTTAATACTAGAGATGAGCGAGCATGCTCGTCCGAGCATTAGCATGCCCGAGAGTACTCATTTCTCGAACGAGCACCACGCTGTGCTCGAGAAAATTTCACCATCTCCTCCCCACATGTTTAGCGGCTTTTTTAAGCCAATGAACATGCAGGGAAGGCTTTGGCACCTCCTGCTATGACATGCCAACCCTGTACATGTCTATAGCAATGATTGGCTGGCCGGAACAGGTGACCTGGGATCATAAAAACGCTGGTCACCTGATGCTCGCCTCACACGGAGGCTGGATTAGCTGGGGGACAGAGCTGCTGTGAATGAGGGAGAGCGATAGTATAGGTTAGAAGGAGCATTTAGGCAGGGATCCATTTTCAAAGAACCCAACAGTCCTTTTTAGGACTACAACTCCACTTTTGTGCATCAGCAGTTTGGCTGCCTGGGACCAGTAGTGCGTACAAAGACTGTACACATTTTTCACTGTCTTTTTTTTGCTATAGTGTACGCAAAATACCTCGTAGTTTGTGTAGCATGTTGACGCAGTGCATTATACAACATGATGAAGACTAGGGGTAAGGGTCGAGAACGAGGACGTGAGTGTCCGAATGAGGGTGTGGGCAGAGGCTGAAGTCCTGGGCGGGGTGGAACAGTGCCTGCTGTGGAGAGGGAAGTAGAACGCCGTGTATCTACACTCCCTAGCTTCATCTCACAGTTTGCCAGTCTGCGTGGTGCACCATTATTAAAACCGCAACAGTGCGATCAGGTGATGACATGGATAGCGGATAACGCGTCCAGTAATTTATCCACCACCCAGTCTTCCACGCAGTCCACTCACGCTAGCCAAGGGACTAGACCTGTGAATCTTCTCGCTGATCCTCCTTCCTCCCAGTCTGCTCACTCCAGGAAAAGGAGAGATTCAAAACAGGCATACTCACAGGAACTGTTCTCAGGACCCTTCCCTGAGTGGCAAACAACGGTTCATGAGCCAACTGAGGAGTTTGTCATGACTGCTGCCCAAAATTTGGTCCGTTCACAGTCTCAGGGTGATGAGGGTGGGGACTTCCAAGTAGTCTCTCAAGAGGTATTTGTTGCTAATGGTGATGAAACACTGTTGTCTGTCAGTGAGGTTGTTGTTAGGGCAGTAAGTCTGAGGGAGGAGCAGACTGAGGATTCAGAGGAAGAGCTGGTGGACGATGAAGTAACTGACCCGACCTGGGTTGGTAAGCATAGTAAAGACAGTGCTTCAGAGGGGGAGGCAAGTGCAGCACCAGAACAGGTTGAAAGAGGCAATGGGGTGGCCAGAGGGAGAAGCAGGGCCAGAGCAAGTAATCCCCCAACTGTTCCCCACAGGACCTCCTCACGGGAAGCTCCCATGCAAAGGGCCAGGTGTTCGAAGGTCTGGAGGTTTTTTAATGAGAGCGCAGACGACCGACGAACAGTGGTGTGCCACCTGTGCTGCACGAAGATCAGCAGGGGAGCCACCACTACCAGCCTGACCACCACCAGCATGCGCAGGCATATGATAGCTAAGCACCCGATGAGGTGGAACGAAGGCCATTCACCGCGTGCGGGTCACACCACTGCCTCTTCCCCTGTGTCAAATACTGGCACTGAGATGCAATCCCCCTCCGAGGACGCAGGCACGAGCGTCTTCCGCTCGCACCCACCCCTTCACCTGCACGGTCCTCCACTGCCTCCACCAATGTGTCCCAGCACACCGTTCAGCTGTCCATAATACAAACATTAGAGCTAAACGTGCATATCTCCAAACTGCTCAGCCTGGAGATGTTGTCATATAGGCTGGTAGAAACTGAGGCTTTCCACAACCTCATGGCGGCAGCCGCCCCTCGCTACTCAGTCCCCAGTCACCACTATTTTTCCCGCTGCGCCATCCCCGCCCTACACCAGCACGTGTCACGGAATATCAACCGTGCCCTCACCAACGAGGTTACTGGGAAGGTCCACTTAACCACCGACACATGGACAAGTGCTGGCGGGCAGGGACACTACATCTCCCTGACGACACATTGGGTTAACCTGGTGGAGGCTGGGACCAAGTTTGACCCTGGGTCTGCTCACGTGCTACCCACATCGAGGATTGTGGGTCCTACCTCCATCATGGTTTCTCCAGCTCATTATCCTAACTCCTCCAACCCCCCCTCCTCCTCCTTTCAATTACCATCTGTGAGCACATCGCCTTCAGTTGGTAGCTCGAGGCGCTGCAGCACTACCATGGGGAAGCGTTAATAGGCCGTGCCAAAACCCCTGAGCTTAGGTGACAAGAGGCAATCACAGAGGCAGAAAAAAGTCTAATTTCTTTATCAGAGCCCTTCACAGTTTAGATAAAATTTAAAATCGTTCCTTTTTATTAGATAAATTTAAAAAACATAAAGCAAAGAACAGGGCACTACAAATAGCCCTCTAGATCATCAGAGGTATATTGACCAAGGTCAGAAAGTAAACGACTCTAGCTGCTTGCTTAGTTTTTTGTACCCTTCTAATGTTCAGAAAGGGCCATGTGCTTATACGGTAATGCAGTAGCTGTCGTTATGTCCCAAAACTCGGAATCAGGTGAGAGCAGATTTATTTCTTAAGCATCTCTTCCCATATTTTAAGTCTTATGATGAAGACTGATCAGGACTTAAATCCAGTCCTGCATCATAAGACAGAGGGTTTTGTGAATACAAAGGGAGTGTGCCTTTGAACTTGATAGTACTGGCATATAACCCTTACTTCAGATAAAGTTCAAGTACATGAAGGCTCATCACCTGTTTGTATCTTTATGATTTCGATTGTAACATCATAGTCTCCAATTTTTTGTATATATATTTTTTGATCTCGACGCGTTTCGCCGCTATTTTTAGCGGGTCATCAGGAGATTTTTTAAGGATTATTGTGACTTTAGTACGTTGCAATTCGATACGTGTTCCAGAGTAGGAAATGCTTTTACGTAAGCCTGTCAGCGGCAGTATAGGCAGTATAGATAGTTTTTCAAATATAAGATTAATATATTCTTATGGGAAGACACCTTTGATGTTGAGGTGGTCTCTATATTTAGATTTAAAGTCAGTATGAGGTCACCCTGTTATTCTAAGATAGCAGTATTATGATAGTCAGACTGCTACTATAGATAGTACAGGTCTCATACAATCAAATGATCTTCAGCATATCTAAGATTTGTATATTTGTGGTAGAGGACAACCTTTGATATAGGCAATCTCTCTATGTAATACAAATCTGAGATCTATATATTTTATATTATTTTTTTGTATGGAGAAAGCAGTCTGTAGTAAACAGGCAGCGTCTCCATAAGGGTTGGATCTTGGTATTTAGAGCAACATGCTGTCAGCCACAAGTCTATGTATAAGTAAGGTGTTGTAGTCAATGCAGGCCAGATGTAGTCAATGCAGGCTGATAGCTATCGCTTTTCTTAATAGTACTGCCTATTGCTGATACGCATGATCAGGAGCAAGAGTGGTAGCGCCTCTGGCCTTGATGGTAGGTCAGGGCTATCTGAGTGCTGTGGAAATGTCTTCCCTTATATAGCAAACTTACTTCTCCCAAAAGGGGTGTATCCATCTTTTATTAACCAATAGCGTCGCCTCATGGGCAGACCTATATTTATCTTGCATACAATTAAGCTTTATTTACGTGGTATGAGTGATGATTCATTACTAAGACTTCATGTTAAAGCTGAAAGTCTGTTCAGCACGTTCTTCGATTCCTCTTACTGATAACCGATCGGAAGATCACATCATATTAACACTGTATGTTGTGCCAGGTTCCGTTTTGGATCCTCCTATTATGGGTGTTGTCCCCATACCCATGATATGATTGGGTGAGGTGGGGGCACTGGTCGCGCCACGGCGTGCTTGCGTCATCAACGTGATGACGTCACCCCGTCATGTGTTCCTCTAACCAATACGGTAAGTGGGCGGATCTGTGGTCCGAATGGCTGTGTGGGCACGGCAAGTAGCCCGGCATAAGGGCACCAGTGCGTCCAGGTACGAGGAGGTTGCCGCAACGTAGCGGCTTGATGTGGTCATCAACGTGATGACGTGGCGACGTCGCGAATGGGCCGCTCAAGTAACGCGGCTAGTGACGTGGCCGACGTACTGACGTTTCAGCGCCAGGACGCCGTAAGGAGGACCTGGCAACGTGCTGGCGTCATCAATGTGGTGACGCTACTCCGTCTCAGTAGATCCAATAGCTTCTACTGAATCAGTTAAGGATGCAGAATATATCAGCGCGATCTATTATATTGATAACGAAAGGAAGTGGCGGTTGAATTCTTTAATAGTCTAGTCAATTATTAATCATACCGGTTCATGGATAAATATTGTTTAAGGACACAGATGGTGAAAATTAGTTGCAATAAATTTATACCGATAACGATTATATGTCTAATTTGTTTTGATTTATGTATCAGACCATTTATTTACAGCATATAATGCTGGAGGAGGCGACTCTTCTCAATTTATGTTGCATATATATATATATATATATATATATATATATATATATACACTACCGTTCAAAAGTTTGGGGTCACCCAAACAATTTTGTGTTTTCCATGAAAAGTCACACTTATTCACCACCATGCGTTGTGAAATGAATAGAAAATAGAGTCAAGACATTGACAAGGTTAGAAATAATGATTTGTATTTGAAATAACATTGTTTTTACATCAAACTTTGCTTTCGTCAAAGAATCCTACTTTTGCAGCAATTACAGCATTGCACACCTTTGACATTCTAGCTGTTAATTTGTTGAGGTAAGCTTGAGAAATTGCACCCCACGCTTCTAGAAGCATCTCCCACAAGTTGGATTGGTTGGATGGGCACTTCTGGCGTACCATACGGTCAAGCTGCTCCCACAACAGCTCAATGGGGTTCAGATCTGGTGACTGCGCTGGCCACTCCATTACCGATAGAATACCAGCTGCCTGCTTCTGCTGTAAATAGTTCTTGCACAATTTGGAGGTGTGTTTAGGGTCATTGTCCTGTTGTAGGATGAAATTGGTTCCAATCAAGCGCTGTCCACTGGGTATGGCATGGCGTTGCAAAATGGAGTGATAGCCTTCCTTATTCAGAATCCCTTTTACCCTGTACAAATCTCCCACCTTACCAGCACCAAAGCAACCCCAGACCATCACATTACCTCCACCATGCTTAACAGATGGCGTCAGGCATTCTTCCAGCATCTTTTCATTTTGTTCTGCGTTTCACAAACGTTCTTCTTTGTGATCCAAACACCTCAAACTTTGAAGCCCAAAATCCCGCAGCCGCCTCTTCACTGTAGATGTTGACACTGGTGTTTTGCGGTTACTATTTAATGAAGATGCCAGTTGGGTACCTGTGAGGCGTCTGTTTCTCAAACTAGAGACTCTAATGTGCTTATCTTCTTGCTTAGTTGTGCAACACGGCCTCCCACTTCTTTTTCTACTCTGGTTAGAGCCTGTTTGTGCTGTCCTCTGAAGGGAGTAGTACACACCGTTGTAGGAAATCTTCAATTTCTTAGCAATTTCTCGCATGGAATAGCCTTCATTTCTAAGAACAAGAATAGACTGTCGAGTTTCAGATGACAGTTCTCTTTTTCTGGCCATTTTGAGCGTTTAATTGACCCCACAAATGTGATGCTCCAGAAACTCAATCTGCTCACAGGAAGGTCAGTTTTGTAGCTTCTGTAACGAGCTAGACTGTTTTCAGATGTGTGAACATGATTGCACAAGGGTTTTCTAATCATCAATTAGCCTTCTGAGCCAATGAGCAAACACATTGTACCATTAGAACACTGGAGTGACAGTTGCTGGAAATGGGCCTCTATACACCTTTGTAGATATTGCACCAAAAACCAGACATTTGCAGCTAGAATAGTCATTTACCACATTAGCAATGTATAGAGTGCATTTGTTTAAAGTTAGGACTAGTTTAAAGTTATCTTCATTGAAAAGTACAGTGCTTTTCCTTCAATATGACCCCAAACTTTTGAACGGTAGTGTATATGTATATATATTTATAATGGTCTGTAAAGAGGAGATTGGGCGATACAAGTCACATAATGGGGGGTCATTTCCCGGTTTGGGGATGATGACTAAGGCTGCCTCGTGTAGAGATAGGGAGAAGGCTTCAGGGCATGTCACTACCAAGCAGACCTCCTGTAGTTATGGGGAAGTAGATAAGACATTATTAATTAGGAATAGCAACACGCTCGGCTCCGCTCCCCCGTCTCGCACGCGCTCGGCTCCGCTCCCCCGTCTCGCACGCGCTCGGCTCCGCTCCCCCGTCTCGCACGCGCTCGGCTCCGCTCCCCCGTCTCGCACGCGCTCGGCTCCGCTCCCCCGTCTCGCACGCGCTCGGCTCCGCTCCTCCGTCTCGCACACGCTCGGCTCCCCCGTCTCACACACGCTCGGCTTGGCTCCTCCATCTCACACACGCTCGGCTTGGCTCCTCCATCTCACACACGCTCGGCTCTGCTCCTCCGTCTCACACACGCTCGCCTCTGCTCCTCCGTCTCACACACGCTCGCCTCTGTTCCTCCGTCTCGCACGCGCTCGGCTCCGCTCCCCCGTCTCGCACGCGCTCGGCTCCGCTCCCCCGTCTCGCACACGCTCGGCTCCGCTCCTCCGTCTCGCACACGCTCGGCTCCGCTCCTCCGTCTCACACACGCTCGGCTCCGCTCCTCCGTCTCACACACGCTCGCCTCCGCTCCTCCGTCTCACACACGCACGCCTCCGCTCCTCCGTCTCACACACGCTCGCCTCCGCTCCTCCGTCTCACACACGTGCTCGGCTCTGTTCCTCCGTCTCGCACACGCTCGGCTCCGCTCCTCCGTCCCGCACACGCTCGGCTCCGATCCTCCGTCTCTCACACACACTCGGCTCCGCTCCTCCGTCTCGCACACGCTCGGCTCCGATCCTCCGTCTCTCACACACACTCGGCTCCGCTCCTCCGTCTCGCACACGCTCGGCTCCGATCCTCCGTCTCTCACACACACTCGGCTTGGCTCCATCCACTCTCTGAATACATCCTCACACAGCAGAGTCCTGCATCCACTGAGCGGAGAGACCTGATCATGTGACCCCTTGTCTCCTCCCACACACTGGTCACATGACGGTGACATCATCACAGGTCCTGTAAGCACAGAACAACCACGCGGCTCCTGTCCGGCTACAGCTGGAGGTATGTGGGGTCTCCAGCACTTGGAGTAGGGGGAGGTATTAGTATACGAAGGGGAATTTCTCTTTATCTTGCACATTTTGGCCCTCCGTCACTTCAGGTGTTGCTGTAAGCGCTACAATTTACTTTGAGCTAAATGCTCAAAAATAGAACAGACAGCGCTGGAAAAATCGAAGCGCCAAAAAGTGCTGCAGTCGAGTGGCTGAGCGGTCCCATTGAAAACAATAGCAGTGCTACACCACGATTAGCGTCTGTGAGGCATAAAGCAACAAGTAAAAAACATACGCTTACTAGCTGATATACCCGGCCTCGTCTGAGTTAATGTGATACAGGTGTTTATGTGTTTGCACGGAAAATTTTATGAAGTCGAGGAATACAATATGTAAACACATAGATCCTTCACAGTATAGATTAATGATTAAAACTCAATTTTATTATAATTCGTTAAAATCTAACTCATGGGGCACACCAAACAAAAATAGGGACAAACAATTCCAGCCCTTAAGGACTATGATGGCATTATCTCCCCATTTATTAATGTGAGAGGAAAGGAACTCAGCACAGTGAGCCACCGATATTGGTATTGGAAAAGCCTATATTCTTCCTGGCTTTTCCACTTCAGGTAAGATTGTACTAATTTCCGGTTGCTGAGTTACTGGATATGCATCCCATCATCTATATCCTTCATTGATCGGTAGATGTGTTTTTTATTTCACTGGGAAATGAGATAACTTCACTGTTATGTGGCCATAAGCAATACCGCTCATATCTCACAAGGGGCCATAAGCAATACCGCTCATATCTCACAAGGTGTAACATAAATATGTCAAGGCGGCGCTCCTTTGGGCAACCCGGAGTAATGAAAGGTAACTAAAGCAGTGAAATAGTAAAAAAAAAAATATATATATATAGATAGATAGATAGATATCAGGACTCACCCGGTGTCTAGTAGATGCCCCTTTGCAGGAGCTCCACTAACACCTCCACATCCAAGTGGGCTTGTATGGATCACCTAAGCGATCCTAAATACTCTTGTCGTTCCTGTGATGTACCGAACGAGCTGCTGGGCTTCTGTGTCCAATCATCAGGTCAGACCCATGTAGTAAATGACATATAGATAGAGAAAAGGATCCGCCCGCGCTCCCTCAGGATAACACCAGGGAAGACATCTCCATGTAGTGAAGGTTTACTGAAGTTCTGTGCGACGCGTTTCGTCGCTATTAATGGCGACTTTATCAAGCACATAAACAAACTAAAAACATCTCTTTATATAATCAGGCACTTACATGAGGTTGCAGCGTTCTCCTTCCGGGTACGTCCCCCCATCGTGTCACCCGGTTCACGTGATCTACATCATCACATGACCGGGCGTGCCACGTCACCACGTTGTTCCGGGGGCCGGACTGGGATGAATCGGCGTCCAATTACGGAATACGTCACTCTGCCGCGTCATCCGGGCATGTGATCACAAAGATCATGTGCCACATCATCCGGGCATGTGATCACAAAGATCATGTAACCTAAATAGGCACCTGCGTATTGGGTACATTAATATGTGGCCACCTGCTTATTATGTGAGCGCTAAGCGCATAACATGGGTGACATTCACAAGGTTTAAACGGGATAGGATGAATCATCATCCATTCCCGGATACATTACTATGCCGTGTTACTAGGACACATGATCTAAGGGATCATGTGACCTGATCAGGCACATGACCCCTCCGTATTAGACACATAAATATGTAGCCATACATTGCGATCATATGAGCGCCAAGCGCATTAAGTGGATGACCTGCAAAGAAAAAAATAGGATTTATAACCAACATAAAATACAAAAAGGAACAATGGGTGTCTATAAGGGAGAGAAAAAATGCAAATGCTGCTTTAATATAACTAACAGATGGAAGGAGATTGAAGTAGAGGAGGGTGAACCAATAATAATTAGACAGCGCTTGACAAGTAAAACAGAATCAGTTATTTACATGCTCGAATGTCCTTGCAAAATAAAATATGTAGGTAGAACTATTAACAGCCTCAGGCTGGATTCAGACGACCGTATATCAGGTGGGTATTCACGCCGGCCAATATATGCGCCTTTCTCTGCAGGGGGAGGAGGCTGGAAGAGACGGGAGCAGTGCTAGCTGGTATTGCATATTTCCCTTTTCCAACTAAACGTCCCCCCAAAAGAAGATGAAATATCAGAGATAAAGGTAGCGACTCATAGCCTCTGTGGTGGGCTAGAGTGTGTATGAGGCTCCCATGCACTCAGAGGCTTCTTATAGTCTCCTCAGAACCACCCATGGGTTGGGCTTATTGCCAATTATTAGAGATGAGCGAGTATACTCGCTAAGGCACATTACTCGAGCGAGTAGTGCCTTAGCCGAGTATCTCCCTGCTCGTCTCTAAAGATTCGGGGGCCAGCGCGGGTGACAGGTGAGTTGCGGCAGGGAGCGGGGGGGGGGGGGGGGTGGATACAGGGAGAGAGAGATCTCCCCCCTCGTTCCTCCCCGCTCTTCCCGCCGGACCCCGAATCTTTAGAGACGAGTGGGGAGATACTCGGCTAAGGCACTACTCGCTCGAGTAGTATCTCTACCAATTATCCAACCATGGAACGTCCTGCATCTAATCATGTTTCACAACAAACAGTCTTGCATATTAACTCTGAACCCTACTCATCATGTGACTTTTGCTCATCATGTGACTGAAATTTAGTGGAGAGAAGCCATCTTGGAATCTGGTGGTAGTAATACAAGGGAATAACTATTATTTCCCTAGAACGCCATTGAGTATGATAATAAAATATTCTCCGGATTACATATCATATGTGATTTTTTTTTTCTTTCAGTTTTTTTCCTATTTGTTATTATTATTCATGGTTCTTAGTAGATATTCTAACCATCCTTATGCATACCCTGTTTCCCCCCAAAATAAGACAGTGTCTTATATTAATTTTTGCTCCAATAGATTGTACTTTTTTATATGTACACTATTTATATTGTCCTTTTTTATTAACTATAAATAGGGCTCAATTTTGAAGTAGGGCTTATACTTCAAGCATCCTCGAAAATACTGAAAAAGCATTCTGCATCCTCAAAAATCCAGAAAAATCCTGCTATGTCTTATTTTCAGGGTATGTCTTATTTTCAGGGAAACAGGGTATTATTAGCGATTTGAGGACATGTCTGTGTGAATAGGATTATGCATTAATGTCATGACAAATCATGTGAAAAAGTTCACTATGGTTTATTCAATATTCAGGTTATTGAGTAGGTCTGTAATAATTTAATGTATCCATGAATTTTTAGAATAATCCATCTCCTACTGTTGACATTATTTATGACGTTCATGTTTTATGGGTAGTCCATAAAACTACAGATTGCGTAGTGAGTATTTTTCTTGCAGGGTGTATTTAACCATTTGCAATCCAATTTTGGATTCAGGATTTCCTAGGGGGCTTTTTCTTTCTGCCATTATACAATGGCGCCATCTGCTGGCCAGAGCGAGTACTGCAGTATTGGACATGCTGGAGAGGCCCCCGACAACAGAGTGGCCAGTAATATACAGTAGGAATACCCTGCCGGACGTCTTCTGACATTGGAGCTGCACAGGCTTCAATCAGAATATCTTTAGACGTCAGACAGGGTTAAAGAAAACAAATAATAAACTTTCATTTATTCCTTTCGGATGCACTGTATCCAACCTATAAATCCATGCTGCTTTCTTCTGGAGCAGCAATGGATCAATATCTCCTTTTCTGTTGTCAAATTTGACTAATTTGATCCCTTGTATTTTCAAACACTCAGAATCACCATTCTGTTTTTCCCACATATGGTTTGCCAATGATGTATTTTCTTTACAGCATATATTCCCTATATGGGCCAATACGCGTCTCCTTAGTTGCTGTTTTGTTTTGCCCACATATTGCAGTGGGCATGGGCAAGTTATTAAGTATACAACATTCATTGCTTGACAGTTTATGAAGTCGCGAATCGAATACTTTTTCTTGTTTGTTGCCGAAGTGAATATGTCCCCTTTCTGGATATAGGGGCATGCAGTGCAATTGGCACAAGCATATGTGCCCTTAGGTTTCGCACTTCCTAGCCAATTCTTTTGTGATGGTTTTGGTTTATAGTGGCTTTTCACCAGATGGTCGCCCTCTCCTATGTGTTATACTTGGAGATTTTGAGATTACCTGCACCAAATCTTTATCATTCCTTAGAATGTCCCAATATTGATTCAAAATCCGCCTAACATTTGAATGGCTGGTGTCATAGGTGCCTATAGTTCTCACTTCATTGTTGTTCGTTCGTTCTTTTGGAATCAAGAGTTCTGCTCGGTTTTGCTCTTTAGCATAGTTCATGGCTTCATCCAAAATTTCTACTGGATATTTCCTATCCATGAATCTTTTTCGCAGTTTTAAGCCCTCATCATGGAAAGAGGTTTCCCCCGAGCAGTTTCTACGTGTTCTTAGGAATTGACCTTTCGGTATTCCTTTTCGGAGCGCATAGGGGTGATAACTGTTCCATAGCAACAAGTTATTTGTTGCAGTTGGCTTCCGAAACAGTTCTGAGCAAATATAGCCATCTTTTTGTAATATGATTCTGACGTCTAGAAACACAATAGATGTAGAACTGATTTCTGACGTGAATTTGAGGTTCAAAGAATTTTGGTTAATGGAGGACACAAAATCTGAAAATCCCTTTGACGTACCGGTCCAGAGGATCAGGATGTCGTCAATAAAACGCATCCAATTTAGGATGAATTGGGACCATTTGGTGTTCTCTTCGGTAAAAATAACCCTTTCCTCCCACCAGCCCAGGTATAAATTAGCGTACGATGGGGCACATGACGTCCCCATCACCGTACCCCTGAGTTGGTGGAAGTACTCGGAGTTAAAAATGAAAAAATTGTGTGTTAGTACAAACGATTAGCGTCTGTGTGACGGAGGCCTAAAGCAACAAGTAAAAAACATATGCTTACTAGCTGATATACCTGGCCTCGCCTGAGTTAATTTGATACAGGTGTTTATGTGTTGTTTGCACGGAAAATGTTATGAAGTCAAGGTTACTTTAGAGTAACTGAGGAATAAAATATGTATACACATAGAGGAGTGTTAGATTCTCCTCAGACTGCATGTACTGATGTCCGTCTGCAGAATGTGCCACTCCTCTCACTAGCCTCATTTAGAACCTAAATAATGCTCGCGCCAAGTTTCCTGCTTGTATGACACTGGGAAGTTACATTAGATAGGGGTGCACTTACTTTTGCAATTGGCATTGAATAATAGAGTTGCGACCCCTTTACTTTTCCTATTTAGGACCTAAAGAATGGTCGTGCCACATTTCACACTTGTACGACATTGGGAAGTTAGAGAATTAGTGGTGAGTCAGTCAGTTGTCATGGAGGCTCTAGTACACTATTGGGCTGCCTCTAGCTTGGATACAAAATGTGATACTGACGGACATGGAGGCTCTAGTAGCCTGTTGTACCACCTCTAGCTTGAATACAAGATGTGATATGGGCGGGCATGCAGGCTCAAGTAACCTGTTGGACCGCCTCAAGATTGGATACAAGACAGACTTTTATGGATGCAAAGATGCCAAATATGTTTTGGGGGGTTTTATGTAGATTTTTTAAATGATAAAATATGGAAAGAGTTGTATTATTCTTTTTTTAATCTATAAATATAAAGGTGAAAGCCCTGACTGGCCACTAATTCTCTAATTTCCTGATGTCGTACAAATATGAAATTTGGCACAACCATTCTGTAGGTCCTAAATAGGAAAAGTAAGGGAGTCACAACTTGATTATTCTATGCTAAGTGCAAAAATATTGGCACCCCTGTGTAATGTACCTAATCTAAATCTCTAACTTCCCAGTGTTGTACAAACCTGAAATTAGTCACGACCATTCTTTAGATCCAAAATAGGAAAAGTAAAGGGGTCACAACTCAATTATTTAGTGCTCAGTGCAAAAGTATTGGCAACCCTCTGTAATGTACCTAATCTAATTCTCTAACTTCCCGGTGTCATACAAACATGAAATTTGGCAGGAGCATTCTTTAGGTACTAATAGGAAAAGTAAGAGAAGTACGCCATTTTAAACTCAAATGTCTACCTTTCGGGATATCTTTTGCTCCCCCTTATCTTTACAAACATAATGGCAGAGCTAGTTGTCATTCTAAGCGAAAAAAACTATAATAATTCCATATTTGGGCAACATCCTGATTGTAACCGAAACTGAGGAGCTTTTAAATTCCCATTATAAAATCTTTCTGCCTGGATTTTTGGAATGGATGGCAGGTTGGTAGTGGGGCCATCCATTCCACTTCCGCCACTCCGGGTTATGTGCAAGGTCAATCGGCACAGGTGCTGAGGGTGGGCCAGGAAGAGTTGTATATAAATAACAGTGTTTACTGTCACAGAGAGAGACTGGAGGGCTGCTGGACCCAGGCAGCCTGAGATACCTGTTGGAGGTAAAAGCCCTGCTGTGTGGTGACCTGTACAGGCAGGGACTGTCTGTTATACTAAATGCTGGACTATTGTTTTCATGCCTGAAGCTAAGGCTGAATTCGCTTTTGATTTGTTGGACTGAAATAAACGCAGGTAACGCCTGCACTGGGACTTTAAATACGTGTCTCCATCTCTGACTGCCGCACACCCCGCAAACCCGCACTCTACTGAGCTGTCTTCCCACAGTTTCTAAAAGTGGCATCATGGGAGCTGCATACTTCCCACAAAATGACGTACCCTTACGTCATAGGGATAGCGCGAGATCATCACAGATCTCGCGCTATCCAGCAGCGGGAGCCGGCTGTCACTTATAGTCGGCCTCCCGCTGCAACAGCAGGGGGCATCAGAGATGTGCCTTCCGCTGTTAACCCCTTCCCTGCCGTGATGTTATCGCAGAGAGCCTGGCTGGTTGCTATGACAACAGGATGCCAGATACCGGCATCTTGTATTGCCAGAGCCTGTGATCGCTGTATAAGCGATAAGGCATTGCAGGAGAGAAGTCCTGCCATGCCTCATCGTAGCAATCACCAGTGCTGCAGTGTAAGTCCCCCAGAGGGACACAGATTGTGTAAAAAAAAAAAATAATGTACAAAAAATAAAAATGTAAAAAAAAACAACCTTTTTTATGCTTTTTCTCATATCAGCATAAAAAAAATCCCACATATTTGGTATCGTTGTGTTCGTAAAATCGCATAAAATAAATCGAACATGCTTTTCATCCTGCATGGCAAAAAGCGTTTAAAAAAACGCTAAAAAAACTGTGGCAAAATGCTAATTTTTAGCATTTTGCCTGCCAAAAAATGCAATAAAAGTGATAAAAAGAAACGTATGTACCCCAAAATGGTACCAATAAAAACTACAGATCGTCTCGCAAAAAACAATCCCTAACAGAGCTCCGTCCATGAAAAAATAAAAAAGTTACAGGACTTTAAATGCAGCGATTTAGAAAAAAAAAATTCCAAAAAAAGGATTTGTATTGCAGAAAAGTGGAAAAACCTAAAAAGAAAATATAAGAATTTTGGTCTTGTTGTAATCATAAAAAATGTAGTGTGTCATTTATGCTGCATAATTAACGCTTTAAAAAAAAAAAAAAATCCATGGGAGAATTGATGCGTTTTCTCTCCCTACGATAATAAAAATATAAAAGTTTTACAATATAGTCTATGTACCCAAAAATGGCACCAATAAAAACTACAGTTCGACACGTAAAAACAAGCCCTTATACGGCCGCACCGACGGAAACATAAAAAAGTTATGGCTTTTGAAAAATGGACATGAAAATCTGCCAAAAATCGTTTGGTCCTCAACGCCAAAATAGGCCATGTCCTTAAGGGGTTAAAGCCTTAGCGTCGACTTCCTTTGAACCTTTAGATTCTATATAGAGATGAGCAAGCACACTCCCTGAGGGCAAACACTCGAGCAAGTATTGTCCTTAGCGAGTACCTGCCCGCTCGTGAGAAAAGATTCGGGTGCCGGCGGGGATCGGGGGGGAGAGCTCTCTCTCACCCCCCTCCCCGCTCTCTCCCGCAACACACCGCTCACCCAAATCTTTTCTCACAAGCGGGCAGGTACTCACTAAGGACAATACTCGCTCGAGTATTTGCCCTTTAGCGAGTTTGCTCGCTCATCTCTAATTCTATCTCAATTAGAAGCTTAACATTAAAAACGTTTTTTCCTAGTTGCCATAACCACAGCACGAAGAGTAAGCGAGCTTCAGGCTTTATCAGTTCAGCAGCCATTCTGTAATGTCACCAAGAATAAAGTTGTTTTACACAAGCTAGTATCCTCTTTCCATCGGTCTCAGGATATTATAATTCCCTCCTTCCGTGATAACCCAAAAAATGACCAAGCATGTAGTTTCCACTGCCTTGATGCTAGAAGGACAGTTCTCCAGTATATTGAGGCCACAAGGCAGTGGAGGCAGGACAATAATGTATTTATTCAATTCTATGCTCACAACAAGGGAAAAAAGTGGGTAAGAGCTCTGTTCACCAATGGTTTCATCTGGCTATCACTGAGGCATATAAAGCGTTCAATAAACCAATCCCTGAAGGTATTAAAGCTCCTTTTACCAGAGCCGTGCCTACTGGTGGACAGAATAGGCCTCAGCGTCTGTGGATCAGATACGTAAAGCGACTGTGTGGAAGAAGTTGCATACCTTTACCAAACACTACAGGTTAGATGTTCGGGCAAATGAAGACCCAGCCTTTGGTCATAAAGCCCTTTCTGTAGTAGTCCCTCCCTGAGTTTGTTTAGTTGGTACTTCTCAGGTCGTGCCGTCGTGGAGACGACGGGGGAAAGGAGGAATTAGACTCACCTCTAAACTCTTTTCCTGGAAGTCTCCTCAACAGCACCCAAATCTCCATATGCAAACATGTATATATAGTACATTTGGTTCTCACCCTTGCTTGTTCGGCAAAAATCCGTGAGGAGGGTGGGTGCTTTAACCCTCTCTGTCCTCTTAGGAGGACGCAATCTCAGGTGGTGCTGTCATGGAGACTTCCAGTAGACCGGATCACTGGTGAGTCTAATTCCTCTTTTTGAAATTTTTTTTTAGTATTGCTGCATTCAACATCCCAGAACTTTGTCCATGCACAATGCTGTGATAGGGCTTATATTATATGTGTGAGTTATTGTTCTCACTGGTATAGTTGAGGGTACATATGATTTATCTCCAGTAATTGTATTATTACGGGGGAGTTGCATGCTGTTACATTGTCTCGTCTTCTCTCCATTCAGGGTCCTCAGCTGATATCATCTATATCAGATAATTTTCCTGATTAACCTGAGAAGGATGGAGAGGAAGAGGGACAAGATGGCGGAGAGTATATTCAACCTCACCCTAGAGATACTCTTCCAGCTTACAGGAGAGGTGAGAGATTCTGGGAATGACGTCACGTTACATCATTCTTATCTATGGTTACCTGGACCTGTCCACATCCTCATGTCAGTGAGGTCACCGCATAGCTTTGCAGTCGCAGACCAGTTGATACTATTGCCTGTATTCTTGTCTCCCTACTTACTTCTTTCCCCCATACAGGTTAGATTAGTTTTCCATGGCTCAATGTCCATCAAATCTGAGGTCAGCCACTGACAGTCAGTGGTGGGAACCGTCCCCTCGACACATTCAAAGCGCCGGGAGCCGATTCTAAGGATTTGGGTGGGGGAACAGAGGTAAGTAGGGAGAAGAGAAGAGCGTCGATAGAGTCTAGAAGGCTGTGGCTGCAAATCTATATAGCTGACACTGCTGATATTTAGATGTGCACATATACTCTTCATATTGGTTTTTCAAACTAATTTTATTTTTAGTAAGCCTATTAAGTTATGGTATTCACTTTATTCTAGCCTTTTATCTATTAATTACTAACAAATTGATATACCCGGCTTCGCCCGAGTTAATTTGATATAGGTGTTTACGTGTTGATCGCACAGAAAAATTTATGAAGTCATGGCTACGTTACAGGAACCAAGTAATAAAATATGTATACACATGGAGCTGTTACCATGTGGCGGTTGCTGGTCCTCCTGGGGCGGCGGTGTGCTTGGTCCCGTGGTCGGGGCGCGTCCCCCTGGCTTGTTGTGCGGGGGCGCGGGTGCCTGGCTGGCATGGTGCTGGTGGCGCGTGCGCACCTGTGAGTGCAGCTGCCGTGCACGAGCTCCCTTTTATTATGTTCTGTTTGGAGTTGGTTGTCTCCCTCTCTCCGCCCCAGGGTGGAGGCTTTTGTTTAAAGAGACTTGCAATCACTGCCAGTTATTGGTTTTCCGCAGTGTGCTAGCTAGTTTGCCTCTGTTGGTCTCCTGCCTCTGTCACCTTGTCTGCTATACTTTGCTATTGTCCGCCAGGTTTTTCCATCTGCCTCAGTTCTGCTTAGTATTGTTCGTGTTGGTTAATTACATCTGCCTTTTCTGTCGGTATTCTACCCTTTCCATCCAGGTACGCTAGCGTCCCTTTTCGGTCCCTAGTGAGAGTAGGGACCGCCGCCCAGTTGCCCGCTTGGGGTTAGCCAGGAGTGGAGGCAAGCAGGCAGGGACAGGGGTTGTGGGTGAGATCTAGGGCACCCGGGCTGGCGTATCAAGGGTAGTATACTGTAGCAGGAGCATTAGATTCTCTTCAGACTGCATGTACCGATGTCCCTCTGCAGAATGTGTCACCCCTCCCACTCTCTCATTTAAGACTTAAAAAATGTCACCCCTTTACTTTTCTTAGTTAGGACCTAAAGGATGTTCATGCCAAATTTCATGTTTGTACGACACTGGGAAGTTAGAAAATTGCTGGCGAGTCAGTCAGTGATGGCTGATAGACAGATGCTTTAGTTTAACATTAGATTAACACCGGCACTCCAGTTTTTTCCTCTGTTAACCTGCCTGCAGCGGTCATGGTTCATTGATGAGGCATCATTACTGCAGTCGATTAACAAGAAGTCCAGCGGTTAGAATCTTATTGGCAGTGTTAGACCTAATATGTAAGACTTGTTTTATTTAGTTTTTTCTACATTGCTCAGCTTTTATCCTGGCTAGTTACATTAACAGATGGCAATAACCCGAGAGATGAAGGACCCTGGGAATGTCTGCAGGGATATTTATGGATGTATCTCCCCATAAACAGGATTACACGGTAGTGAAGAAGGCTTCTAGTGATGGCTGTCAGGCCCCGGTGTCTGATGGATGGGGAAGACCCCTGAGCCCAATCACAGGGCCTCCACCTCACCCCCTGATACTGAAGGAGATCAATGAGCAGAAGATCCTAGAACTCACCTACAAGATGATTGAGCTGCTGACTGGAGAGGTGACGCTGCTGGGAATGCTGGGACATTATACAGTAACACTATGGCGGTATAACGTGTCTGGGTGATGACGGTATCATTGTGTTGTCAGGTTCCTATAAGGTGTCAGGACTTCACTGTCTATTTCTCCATGGAGGAGTGGGAGTATTTAGAAGGACACAAGGATCTGTACAAGGACGTCATGATGGAGGACCACGAGCCCCCCTCATCACCAGGTAATAGACAGGACTAAATCCACACGGCCTTTATTATTTGTATGCAGAGAATGAATTCAGTGGCTGTCTGTGTTTTCTGCAGGTGGATCCAGTAAGAGAACAGCAGCGGAGACATGTCCCCGGCTTCTTCTTCCACCGGATGATCAGGTAGAAGGACATAAAGTTCCAGTCTTCAGTACTGCGGCCGTGAATGTCTACTTTTATCCAATAGTATTATAGGATTTATGATTGTCTAAAGGGAATGCTTAATCAGAAAATGACCTCTTGCATAAATCAAGTTTTTATGTTACAGGCCCACTGTGGCAAAAACACATTTTTCCATTCCTACCCCCTCATCTGATGGCCTGTTACACTCTGGAGGTCTCCTCTGTATATTGCAGCCATTTCCATGCAGTGCAGTCTCCTGTCGGATACTTATCAGGCATCATCTTGATGGTGACATTTTTGCTTTTACATCAAACCCATGATTCATCACCATAGTATTAGCTAGAGCCTGTACCATTTCTGCCTGCTTAGTGGGCAGTTCAATTTATCATTACCTTCTATATTCTTATAAATAAGCTAAAGCCCATAAGTATTGTGGCTAGGGGGTTTATCTCGCTTCCGGATCGCTGGCCTCTCGATTCAGGCAGGGGCCCCACCCGTGTTGAAATACACTCCAGAAGCAGGGATTTCTTTAAAATCTGGTGCCTGCCTGTTTTATTCTACAGCAAACATGTGTATCACACACAGCATACAAAGTCCATAATTTAGGGTTCACAACCCACAGGGCCAACTTCACTACCCCGCCAGGGGTGACTGGAGGGTGTCCTCTGTCAGACATTGGACTGTTCCTAAACTGGTCCAAACTGGACCTCAGGCTAGCAGTCCTTCTAGCTCCACTGAGCTGTCACTTCCCCTGAGTCTGGCAGGATCTGCTCCTTTTATCCAGTTCCTGCCACGCTCACCAGGTGTTAACCCCCTCTGAAGTGCAGAATGCCTGTCTGTAGCCCTCTGCAGGCCATTCTGTTCACTGCACTCCCACACTATACACTCAGGAGGATGAGCTGTGATCTCCTTTTCTAGAACTGTGAGATAGGAGCTGTGTGATTATCAGCAGTAACTGTTATAGGAGTGTCTGTGTTTCCGCCAGGCAGTTTCTGTAGTAGGCTCCATGTAATAGCATCACACAGACGGAGAAGCAGACTAAAAACTGAACACATAAACCTAAGTAAATATGAGCTGGTCAGAATTCAAATCACATTACCATCTGAGGAGAAAGAAGCCAGGAGCTTCAGATAGAAAAGAGCAACTAACCAAGATAACACCAGCCAACTTATATATATACTGGGGTGATAGCTACATAATGAGTACATTTTTTTTAACCGAAACTCTATCTATATTTTGAAAAAAAACAATATCCTGCAGTTCTCACACTGACCACTAAGTCTAATTATAGTCTGACACTATTTGTTCTGCAGAGAGAACTTTTCAGCAGATCTCTGACTATTTACACAGGCGGGATTATAGTTAAAGGTAACAGCTGTGTGCAGTATAGTCAGCACAGGCTCCACCATTCACAGTAGGTGATAATCACAAATTATGGCCCCTTTCACACGGGGGAAATTCCGCGGCGGGATTTCCCAAAGTATTTCCGTCTGTGCCCGCCTGCACAGGATTGCATTACAAAACGCAATCCTATGCAGACGGCAACGATTTGTCCGCGTGAAAGTACAAGCGGAAAACAAATTGAGGCATGCTCTATTTCTGTGCTGGTCTCGCAGAGGCCCGCACATAAATATCACTCCCGGGGTGCCGGCTTCGCTCTGCGCATGCGCCGGCTGGGCGTCAGCCACGCATCACAGAGCCGGAGCTGCGGGGGGAGCAGGTGAGAGCCGCACTGGTCCCTGCAGGGGCGCAGATCGGGTCCAACTGCAAGAATTCTCACAGGGGATTCGACCTGGACGTCTGCAGGCGGTCTATCTCCTCCACTTTCCTCTCCTCTACTTTCCTGCACAGGTGACAAATCATGCCTAATGCTGGGTTTACACGGGATGACAGTCAGCTAAATGAGTGCTTGAGCGGGTGACATGACTGCTAGTTGTTTGCGCTCATGCAGAGCGTTTAGACAGGAAGATCCCTGCTGACTGTCGCTCACTTCTTGCTGACTTCTTGCATTCTGTGTGAAGTGTTGAGCGGGAAGTGTTCAAACGCAGCGAGAAGGCAGTGAACCAGCGGTGATTTTTATGTTGGTTGCTAGTGAGTGATAAACGAAAAGTAAAGGAATAGTGTCGTGCTCAGGCACTTTAGAGGGGGTTAACACCTGGTGAGCATGGCAGGAACTGGATAAAAGGAGCAGATCCTGCCAGACTCGGGGAAAGTGACAGCTCAGTGGAGCTAGAAGAACTGCTAGCCTGAGGTCCAGTTTGGGAACAAAATGTCTGACAGAGGACACCCTCCAGTCGCCCCTGGCAGGGTAGTGTAATTGGCTCTATATGTTGCGAACCCTAAATTATGGACTTTGTATGCTATGTATGATATACATGTTTGCTGTAGAATAAAACTGGCGGGCGCCAAATTTTAAAGAAATCCCTGCTTCTGGAGTGTATTTCAACACGTGTGGTGCCCATGTGTGGACCGTGAGGCCAGCGCTCCGAAAGCGAGAGAACCCCACTTGCCACAATGCTAATGGGCTTTAGCTTATTTATAGGAATATAGAAGGTAATGATAAATTGAACTGCCCACAAAGCAGGCAGAAATGGTACAGGCTCGAGCTAATGCTATGGTGATGAATCATGGGATTGATGTGAAAGCAAAAATTTCACCATCAAGATGATGCTTTCTCCAACTGTGTGATGACTTTTACAATATTTATTTCACAGCTGGTGAAACTGGAGGAAGATCTGATCCCTATTGATGCTACAGAGACACATGTGAGCGGGGATCAGCCGTGTAAGGAGGAGATCCCTACAGATGACCCCCCAGGTGAGTGACCACTAAATGCAGAGAACATCCCAGATTCCCCCTAGTCGCTGACTACAACAGTTCTGTGCTTTAAGCTCTGTGCTGTCGGGTCTTCAGCCGTACATCCCTCTATTCAGCTACAATACAAGTAAATAAGGGCTGAAAGTGTATTACTATTATAGGGGGTAACACTGCGGGGCGTCTAAAGGAGAACTAAACCTTTAAAAAAGCCTTTGACACATAGTAGGTTTTGATTGTTGGGGGGCCGGTGATGAGACCCCAACTAATCACTAAACTGAAGGGGCAGAAGCATTCATCTGAGCACTGTGACCAATTAGTCATTGCTGTCTCTCTTTTGATCGGTGTATGGGCTCAGTAGGAAGTCTATGAATCCGCGCACCTGGAAGGAACAGGAGGAACACGTCTGCTTCTCCACACATTCTGACAGAGCCGCCACAGCTCTGAGCCCCATCCCCTGCCAGTGACGCCATAGCTGAGGAAGACTGATGCTACGAGCGCTAGAAGAGGAAGACCCATCTCCATAATGACACAGTGGTGACACGGAATAAAGGCTAAGCCTCGCCCCAAAACGGGGAGAAATTCTGGGTGCCGAGTGAATGCCCTAAGAAAGCACAGAATTGTGCCAGCAGGGAAGTGTGACGGATTGTTCAGTCCTACATTATTGTTGGCCTATCAGCAAGTAGTAGATGATCAGGGGTCCAGAGCTTGGGACCCCTATTGATCAGCTATTTGTTGGGTTGGTGTATTGAGCTGATTTCTGCAGAAAGCAAACAGCTCTGTTCTCCTGCAGTGGCCAGGCTTGGCATTGCAGGCCATTGAAGTGAAAGTAAACTGTGCCTGCAATACCAGGCCTGGTCACTGCAGTGGGAATGGAGCTGTCTGCTTTCTGCAGAAATCAGCTCAGTGCATGAGCACACTAGCCCAGTGAACAGCTGATCTGCAGAGATCCCAGACAGTGAACCTCTGCCGATCTACTATTAATAGTCTATCCTACACATATACGCCATCAATAGTTTACAACCGGACAACCCCTTTTAAAGTAATGAAGGCCATATTACAACTCCAGCAACACAGGCAACCATACCCCCATGCTTGGGAGCCGCCACAAAGGATAGAATGGGGCCTACTACAGAGCGGTCAAGAAATTGAAAGTTGGCAAACCAAAGAGCCCGAATGACCTAGAGGCCGAAGATAGTGTGCATAGCGTATGGGAGGAGAGGGATTCTCGGTCCCCACCCTTTCTGTGAGGCAGAGATAGGACGGCCGTGTAAGGAAAAGCAGGAGATCTTTAAAAGAAAACAAAAAACTGTACTGCGCATGTCGTCGGCGAGCCATGAGGACCATGCACAGTACCGCAAAACAGAAAATTGAGGGATCCACGCAGATGCCACTACCGCTAGAAATGCAGGTAAGAAGAGCTCATTGGCTGCGGGCAGGGCGGAATTCCGTGCAAAATTTCCGGCACACCATCCGACCTGCCCGTGGACATAAGGCCTAATTATCACAGCGCAGTTGAATAACAAATGTAAAGACTTAGTGAGCAGCATTGTATATTTAGAGTTATATGAGATGTAGTGATAAAGTCATGGAAGCAATATACCACACAAGGCTTCCGCACTCTTCTGAAGGGGCTCCAATGTAGCGAACTCCCATGTCGTACTCCGGTCCTGACTGCTGATCTTTGCGTCTCATACAACAGTGTGCGTTGCCTGGAGATGCCGGCTCAGTCCGCTCACTGCGCATCTATCGGAACACCCAACTGCTTTTACCAGCTCACATCGCTCCCACTTAGTTTGCAAATCCTGAGTTGTTCCTCTGAGGCTCTCCAACTCACATCCACACAAGTCCAGCCGCAGGTCCGCTCTGCCACAGCTCCACTAGCTCAATCTCTCTCTTCCCTGCATTCTCTGAAGCTGCCAAGTCCCACCAGAGCCCGGGAACAAGACCTCTCTTTAGCTCCATAGTACACAGGCCTTTAACCAATCAGGGTGCAGATCAGGTCCTGTCAGTTCATAACAACATAAAAGATCAGAGTGAACAAAGTCATGTGACCTCTCACTGAAGGTCCTGCCTGGCGGGAACATAAGGTACAGCAATAATAAATATGTATATTATAGTACATGGATGTTTAACCCCTTACACAACACTTGTCAATCACAGCTGGAGGTGCACACCAGTTGGCTGACCACGTCTGCCCCTTCGTTTTAGCAATTGGTAGTAGTTTCAGTACCTGAGCCCCCTGAACAAAACATCTAATCTGTCACTGTGATTGTGTGACTAGGATACTATTACCTCTTATTAGACTGGTATTGAGTTACTGTATGATAATAGAATATAGAACATAGAAACATATATCCAGAACAAGGAGACATAGACCTACATAATGGAATCCAGAACATTCACCTATAGCCAGATAAAGGAATACAGAGCAGAATTACTTGGCCCAGATAACAGAATACATAACATGAAGACATATATGGCCACATAGCAGAATCCAGAACACGGATACACTGACCCAGATAACAGAATATATAACAGGGAAAAACTGACCCAGATAACAGGATGCAGAAGTATATAATATATGTAAATGAATTTCTGTTATCTGTTCTGTATGCATGGCCAAACGACTGGACTAATGTGCATCAAATTCACCACACAGTTAAATCAAACGCTTTGAAAGGTTTTAGATCAGGTTTCAGGACTTTAGGACCTACAGTTCACAAGTCAAAAAAGAAACTTAACGGCCAAACAACTGGACCAATCTGCACCAAATATGCCACATTGGTAAATCAGGTCCTTCGGAAGGCTTAAGACTGGGTTTCGGCTCTCTAGGACTACCATTTGTAATACGTACATAAAATCAGAATACAAACGCAAATATTAAAGGGCCTTTCCACTTACTGGACAACCCGGCTTCAATAAGACCCTCTGTATTATTATAGTAAATTGTATTTACTTCTCCACAGTCACCGGGATCCAACGCTGCAGACCCACTGTGGTCCCGGTGACTCTTGTGAAATATGATGTCACAGGAAATCAGGTGACTGCTGCAGCCAATGAGAGGCTGCAGTGTCACGTTCCTCAGGATCTGAGCACTAATGCCAGAAGAACAAGTGGTGATTCTGCATATCCTCATTGTCGGGCACGGTACCCTGGTTGTCTGTGACATAATTTGTCACAGCAGTCACTGGAACCAGAGGGGGGGTGCAGCACTGGATCCTGGCAACCATGGAGAGGTAATAATAGTTCACTTTATTATTTTAATTGAGGGAGTCCTATTGAAGCGGGATTGTCCAGTAACTAGACAACCCCTTTAATTAAAATCTCTTTTGAGACGCCACTGGTGAGAAGTCATAACAACTCTGCCGTTATTCTTTACTTGCTGTCAGCAGACTGTACTGCATTATGTTGGTTTCATATCAGTAGAAAACAAAAAAACTTTTAACCACACACAGATAACAATTAGTTAAACGAAATACACCTGTACAAAGCGGATAAGTCTACTAGTAATGTATGGGATAGATGCAGTGGTGAAAAAAGGAAGGAGGTGGAGCTAATCTCATGAGGATCCGGTGTGGAGAAGAACCGAATGTAGATGCCAGTGGGTGATGGCTTTTAGTGATTAGTGAAAAAAGTTGCGTACATTTCTAGTCCTGGTGCTGCCAGATCAGTGACTTTGCAACCTGGTACAGTTGGTCAGTGAAGAAGTGGAGAAGAAAAGAAGAAAACCCCCTGATATAATGGCGCATTTAGGACCAAGCACTGTAAATATACGGCGCTTGGTCCCGGGCTTTAAGCCCAGCCGTAAGTAAAATTACGGCTGGGATTAAAGCCTCCCTTTTCTGTAATCAATCAGAGGCAGAAACTATTGTCAGCTGTTAGTAACAGCTGATAACCCGGAGGAGAAGGCAGTTTTTAACCCTTTCTGCCTTCTACTTCCCCGAGTACACAGCGCTCAATGAGCTCTGTGTACTAAAAACTGAAAGTGGAAGTGTAACTTCCACTATGGTAGCCCGGGAGTCACGTGACTGCTAGGATTCCCTGCTACAGCAGAGCTACAGAGTCATAGTAGACCCTGACCAGCTCGGCCATTGACTATTGTCACTACAGGGGGATGTTTTCCCTTGTAACTGAGGGTCCTATGGATGCCCCAGCTACAGTGGAAAATTGTCAAAAAAAAAATGTGAATGTCCCCCAGAGGTCATAAAACAAAATTACAGAATGAAATAATATATACAGTACACAAGAAAGAAAATAACCCAAAGCCGACGCCAACCAAAACTGTCGCTGTATGTACTAATGTTTTAAAAAAATTACATAGAAATGTAAAAAATCATTTTTTTAAAGTTTTTACTCCCCAATCAAAATTAAAAAATGAAAGCAAGTCAGTGAAAAAGTTATTAAAACAATAGCCCTATATGTCACAGGAAAAACAAAACGCAGCGAAAATTATTTTGGTAGGTAAAGGAAAAAAAAAGGGCAGTAAAACCACCCCACGGGTAAAATCCCTAAAAAGTGTCTGGTCCTTAAGGGGTTAAATGAAAGCCAGCAACTATTTGCTGGCTTTCATTTAAAGAAAATAAATTTTCCTTTAAAACCTCAAGCTTCTGTACGTCTATCTAAAAAGGTTTCGCCATCAGTGATTTCTCCACTAGTAATGTATCAATTACTGAGATATATTCTCCTTGGTGGTGTTTGTTTATTGTAGTGGTTATACCTTACCTATCTTACATGAAATAAAGGTTATATCCCACTGACTGACACGCACAGCGAGCAGCCTGAGTATACGGCTCTGTGAATGGGCCCTTCAGGTTATATTATTCAAAAATAATAAAATTACATTTATTCTTGGCAGAGGATTGTAGCGGGAGGTCAGAGGGATGTCTGATGTCTTCAGATGATCAAAGAATTACCCAAGATGCATATGAAGAGCCTGACATTATCCCAGATATACCATCAGCTCTTCACAGCAAAGATCCATCATCTGATCATTTTGAGCTGATCCTATTTTCTGATTCATCACAGACTGCAAAGCAAAACAAAATTCATGAATGGAATGTTGAACATGAAAGAGTTCACAGAAGACAGAAGCGATATTCATGTTCAGAGTGTGGGAAATGTTTTAAACATAGAAGAGGTCTTGCTAGACATGAGGGAATTCACACAGGGAAGAAGCCATTTTCATGTTCAGAATGTGGGAAAAGTTTTAACCGTAAATCAGTTCTTGTTATACATCAGAGAATTCACACAGGGGAGAAGCCATTTTTATGTTCAGAATGTGGGAAATGTTTTAGCCACAAAGCACATTTGGTTTCACATGAGCTAATTCACACAGGGAAGAAGCCATTTTCATGTTCAGAATGTGGGAAATGTTTTAACCAAAAATCACCTCTGGTTTCACATGAGCTAATTCACACAGGGGAGAAGCCATTTTCATGTTCAGAATGTGGGAAAAGTTTTAATCGTAAATCAATTCTTGTCACACATCAGAGAATTCACACAGGTGAGAAGCCATTTTCATGTTTAGAATGTGGGAAATGTTTTAATTGGAAATCCGTTCTTGTTAGACATCAGAGAACTCACACATCGGAGAAGCCATTTTCATGATCAGAATGTGGGAAACGTTTTAACCAGAAATCATATCTTGTTATACATCAGAGAACTCACACAGTGGAGAAGCTATATTCATGTTTAGAATGTGGGAAATCTTTTAAAGAGAAAGCACATCTGGTTTCACTTGAGGTAATTCACACAGGGAAAAAGCCATTCTCATGTTCACAATGTGGAAAATGTTTTAACCAGCAATTAATTCTTGTTAGACATCAGAGAATTCACACAGTTAAGTAGCCATTTCATGTTCTGAATGTAGGAAAAGTTTTTACCGGAAGTCAGAACTCGTTAGACATCAGAGAATTCTCACAGGGAAGAAATCCTATTTGTTCTGAAGTTGAGAAATATTTAATTGGAATTCAGAACTTGTTACACATCAAAAAATTCACACTGGAGAGAATCCATTTTCATGTTCATAATGTGGTAAATGTTTTTATTGGAAATTCAATCTTATAAACCACAAAAAAAACTAACACTGGATGGAGAGAAGTCATTTTCATGTTCAGAGTGTGGAAAAAGTTTTAGTTCGGAAAACAAATTTTGTTGACCATCAAAAAATTCACACTCTAAGAGTGAAGCCATAGTCATGTACTGGTAATTTTTTTTACCCACAAATCACACCATCTTAAATTTGAATAACTCACTGGGAAGCAGCCATTTTCAATTTTTTAACACTTAACAAATGGTACAGAAAAATCCAACATTTAAAATCAAAGTCACATTTTATACAAGCGAATCCAATTTAGCAATTATTTACAGTTTCAGGCAGCCTTTCAGGATAAGCTGCCATGTGTATACATGGGGAATAACACAATTCCTGACCATTTTATATATCATTAATAGAGATGAGCGAACGTACTCGGTAAGGGCGATTTCGCAATCGAGCACCGCGATTTTTGAGTACTTCACTACTCGGGTGAAAAGTACTCGGGGGCGCTGTGGGTGAGCGGGGGGTTGCAGAGGGGAGTGGGGGGGGGGGGAGAGAGAGAGGGCTCCCCCCTGTTCCCCGCTGATACCCCCCGCTCCGCCGCGCCTCCCCCCGCTCACCCACAGCGCACCCGAGTAGTGAAGTACTCGAAAATCGCGGTGCTTGATTGCGAAATCGCCCTTACCGAGTACGTTCGCTCATCTCTAATCATTAGAGTTACCATCTGCCATCTCTACATTTTAAGGTACCTTTACACAAGCCGATAGTTGCCCAAATAATCGCAAAAATGAGTGATTTCGGGTGACTATTGGCTCGCGTACACATGACTACAGACAGAACATCAAGCGAGAAGTCGCTCATTTGCTGCTATTTGCTCTGTTTTAGCTAGTTGAAGAGCGAAAACTGCTCAGTGGCATCTCCATGAGTGTAAACAGGAATTGTTCAGTGTTTGAGCGACTGCCTGTGTAGTATAAAGAGCTAAATAAAGTGTCCGCCCCAACTGTCCAGTCTCAATCAGCTGACGTTCAGGACACTAGGAAATCTGAGTTGACATCCTTTCCCATTACTAGGTATATATTAGGTTCAAAATGTTTTATTCGTTTTTATAAGAAAGCAATTACCAACTTATAGCATTACGTGTTGTCCAATATCATTACGTTACCATCTTATAACAATTTTACCTGACAATGCAATGAACTTAATATATAATAATAAAAGAAAAAGGAAAAAATAAACAACCTTGTCTTGGTTTGCTTGCTTCGCTTGAACTTTCTGTGTTACCAGCATTGGTTCTTATTAAAACAAGAAGCAGCTGTTGAGAGAAGAAGAAGGAAATAGAGAGAGAAAGGCAGGTAGTCGTGGTGGGGGAGACATGAGGGGGGGGAGGGAGGAGGGGGCGGGATAGGGTGATCTGACCTGTTAGCCGATTACGTGTTGGTTGGTTATTTTGCGACATTGTTATGGAGTGATGGGTACAGACTGTTGTTGGGGTATGGAGCCACTCGCCACCCACGTTAATGTTTCGGGAGAGTTGCGATGCAGGGTCCATATGGACCAGGTTGCCAGGTAGCTGCTGTGTCGCATCTCGTCTTTGGCGCATAATTCTAGCTGTTGGATGCTGTCGAGTGTCTCCAGCCACATTAATCTAGTAGGCGGCGATGTGGATTTCCACTTCCTGGGAATTATCTGACGTGCGGCTATAACAAAGAACCGTAGCAATGACTTCTTGGCTTGCCCAAGGGAGCCTGGGAACATTGATAGTAGGGCTATTTCTGGCGACAGCTTTAAATTCTTTTTACTCACCCATGAGTAAAGTGTACCAACCTCTTGCCATAGGGAGCAGATCCCAGAGCACGACCACCAAATGTGGATGAAAGTTCCTTTTTCTCTAAGGCATCTCCAGCAGACGTCCGGGTATTGGGGGGAACGCTCTGGCAAGTGCTGCTGGTGTTTTATACCACCTTGTCAGGATCTTATAATTTGAAATGAAGATTCCCCGCAATACGCATTTGAGGGCCTCCCACTTCACAGGAGCTGCTGTTGTATCTGCCGCGTGTGTGGTTATGAATGTGTCTATTGCTTGTTGTATTTCCTGTTGGCATACGGCGTCATTTAACCCTTTCCAATCCACTGTCTGACGTCTGAAGACATTCTGATTGAAAGCTGTACAGCTTCGATGTCGAAAGACGACCGGCAGGGTAATCTTACTGTATATCACTGGCCGCTCTGTTGTCGGGGGCCTCTCCAGCATGTCCCATACAGCAGTACTGGCTCTAGCCAGCAGATGGCGCCATTGTATAATGGCAGAAAGATAAAACCCCCTAGGAAACCCTAAATCCAAAATTGGATTGCAAAGGGTTAATAGATTATCATTCAGGCGCCAGTTAAAGTTCGCTCTGTTTCCCTGTCTTAACATTAGTGATCCCCAAACTGGCACATGGTCCGACCACACGAAGGATCCCATTGATGATGAGGGTTTCCTATCTAGTAGGCCATGTGATATGTATAAATAGTCTATCCTGTGGTAGCTATTGTGTGCTAGTGAGTGGAAGCCAAAAAAAACTTTTCTTTGGGATGAAGTGCCCTCCATAGGTCCACTAACCTCATGCTAGCTAGTTCTGTTCTGATTCTGTGTGTTGATGGTGGGGAAGCCCCCGACTTACCCCCCGATGAGTCATGGCCAGGGTCCAAGCTGAGGTTGAAGTCTCCTCCCAGGATGATGTTAGATCCTTTCGCAAAGGTCGCCAGGGCCCCCAACACCCGGACTCCGAAGCCTTGCTGTCCTTGATTTGGGAAATAAACATTGGCTAGAGTTATAGCTTCATCATTTACTTGAATTTTTAAGAACAGGTATCTACCATTTTTGTCTATTTCCGAAGCCAGGAGCTTATATGGAAGACGTTTATGTATTGTTATGGATGTGCCTTCTGCTTTTTTCGTTGGGTTTGGGCTGTGATACCAAGAGGTATAGTGGCGGTGTTTGCAGTTGGGTATCTTGGATTCCTGGAAACGGGTTTCCTGTAGGAATACTATCATTGTCTTTTTGCGGTGGAAGTGGTCGAGGATCTGCCCCCTCTTGGCCGGTTTATTTAGTCCCCTCGCATTGAAGATGCTAAAAGTAAGGTCATCCATTATGTTGTGTTATGGTCTATCTCGGCTGAGGTCTGGGGCGGCGAATTGGGTGAGGGGTGGGTGGGGTCGGGAGTGTGGGTGGGGGTATAGGAGATCATAGTGTCTACAGTAGAGAAGTATGCAAAGAAAAGAGAAGAAAAATAAAAGAAGAAAGGCTTGTCCGTAAAAGCCTTACGCAGCGCTGGGTTGTAGCGCATGCTTTTTGGGTAGGCTACTGGCTCTGGTGTTGCCAGCATTTGCGTAAATGAGATTGGCCACCCTTTGTGGGGAGGTGCAAAGGTACCGGCAGGACATTCGCCGAGCCCCCGCATGCCCCATCCAGGTATTTTACCTGTAGTGTTTGCCATTGGCCCCCTTCGGGGCCTTGAGTGGTAACCCCTGAGGCACCGGGGAGAATACAATCTTAATCAATAGGTTGAGGTGTAGATGAGAATGACAGCGGGACAGAATATATAGAAGTCAGAGAGCGAGATCTGCAGTGAAGTATTCTAGAACTGGAAGTTGTAACTATTAACTCAACAGATAAACTTAAGGACTCAGTCCCGTAGCAAAGATGTCAGTCCATGGAGCCTATCTTTTCCTCCTTCTCCTTTTGTGGTCTTGTTGGGTACCCCTCTTCTCCTAGGTTTATGGTGACTAACGGGCTAGCATCTGCATGCTGTTGCTCCCTCGCATGTGGAAGTTGGGGTCGAATGGAGTCGAGAATTAGGTCTCTTATGATGTTCTGGGATCGTCTGGACTGTGATTGGGGGAGTCCACGTGGAGGGCCGGCCGGCCGGCCCCTCCAGGTCAGTCCCGAAGTGGCTCAGGTGTTTCTGTCCATGCGAGATCGTTTATCCTGTTGGGACTAGGTATATATTAGACAGGTAGATAGATACCAGAGATATAGATAAAGATATGAGATTGATAGATATGCATTGTGATGTGGAAGTTGTAGTCTGTCAGTCATTTTGTATAGTTTGTAGAGAGAAGAGTTAGGAAAGCTGAGTGCTGAAATACCTTTGAAGTAGATTTCAGCAAAGGCTGTTACACTTCTCCCCCATGTGGTCTCTGATGTCCTACAGCCCTTCTGGAGCCAAAGCCAGCAAATGTTTATATTAGAAGATCAGGAGAGGAAACAGGCTTCACACCCCAGTAGCTCTTTCCCTCCCTTACTGGTCCAAATGGGCATAACTGACCTGATAGCTTTTGGAGGCAAAGTTAACAAAAGAACGTGCAATTAAGACAAAGAAAAATGTAATTTAGAAATTATGAAATATCTGTACGTTGCAGCCCGCGGACAAGGATATTCTGTGGAATATCGCATCACTGCGAATAAGTTGCAGGGACTCCCATATCGGCACAATGCTCAGGAACCGAGAATTGCGTATCTCGGACCAGATGCATCCAAAATTACAACAGGAAACATCGTTGTCATATTTTCATGGTGGGTCACACCCACACGGAGTTATGAAGGAAATATGTATTTCAGGGAATTATGTGTCCCGAGATAAGCCAGCCCCCACAGGGGCTGGAAGAAACTAAATGGGAGTTGCCACAGTGAGAGCTTAAAAATTGCACATGGACGTGTGCTCGGGGTCAGCCCCCTTGGAGGTCATTATACGTGAGGTCTGGTCCGATGTTCAGGTGTGACTCCACCCCAAAGAATGGTAACACTCTTATTTTAGTCCCTGTTATCTTACTGTCTGTGGTATCACATGTAAGTCTCTTGCCATTTATCTTGTAACATCATTTTTGTATTTTTCTGTAAATAAGCCCTGCTCTTTTCTTTGAGAATTAAACTTCAAATTAATTAGTGAGCCTCGTCCGTGTTAACACGAAACCATATTCTCTGAAGATCGTATTCATAAGTTGGGTTCCAATTTACCGTAACGAAATTGGTGGTGGCAGCGTTTTTGTATGCATATTGTAGAGCTCTGGAGTGCGTTAGAACGGAGCAGGTGGTGATTTGAGCTTCCGCTTCGCATGCGTGCAGAAGTGTGGGAAAGCTGGATGCAACTCAGCCTGTATTCTAACGACTGCCAGCTTGCAATACTGCAGAGTGTTTGAGGACCAGAGGTGGGATCGATAGGTATCGTCCCTTCCGCTCTCTCCTCTTGTCCAGTGAAGGACAAATTGTTAATAAGTGCACTTTTGGAGTTTATGCTGTATACTGCCTGCAGTCTCTTTAAGGACAGTTTAAAAGCAGTATGAGCTGTCTTACCTCCATCTGGTAATGTGGCAGCAATGCCAGAAGAGGCGTCAGCCAAGGCTATCCCACGATCTTTATCTATTCTGGCACATAGTAGATTTAGAACAAATGTTTTGCTCATACTCCCAGGAGCATGCTTGCAAGCAGAGCGATCGTCCCAATAGGGATGGACCCACACTGCAACCTAGGGGCCTGGCTAACCATATCTGGTAAACTGCATACAAGCAGAACAGGACACTGTTCACACCAACAGACAAGAAAATCCCATCCAGAAGCTCATGTATTCAGCAAAACATGCATGAGTCCATACACCAGGGTTCTGGGAGGGAATGAGGAAAAAGATAGGATCTAGAGATGAGCGAGCCTACTCGGCCACGCCCCTTTTTCGCCCAAGCACCGCGATTTTCGAGTACTTCCGTACTCGGGCGAAAAGATTCGGGGGGCGCCGTGGGTGAGTGGGGGGTTGCAGTGGGGAGTGGGGGGGAGAGGGAGAGAGAGAGGGCTCCCCCCTGTTCCCCGCTGCTACCCCCGCTCCGCCACGCCTCCCCCCGCCCCCCGGTGCCCCCCGAATCTTTTCACCCGAGTACGGAAGTACTCGAAAATCGTGGTGCTCGATCGAGTAATTACTCGAAACGAGTAGGTTCGCTCATCTCTAATAGGATCTCAAATCTATTACTTTACCATATATAGTAGAAAGGAACTTCCACGTAAAGAAGAGTTTTTGCTAAATCATCGGTTTTACATGGGTCAAAAAATGCTAAAAGTGCAGTTTTCTGGCGTCTGTTAACCTTCTTTAGCAAATTATTGTTTTCATTTAGATTAACCCCTTAGTGACCAAGCCTGTTTGCGCCTTAATGACCAGGCCAAATTTTGCAAATCTGACGTGTCACTTTAACATGGAAAAACACCAGAAAGGTTTTGCTTATCCAAGCGATTCTGACATTGTTTTTTCGCCACATGTTGTACTTCATTTAAGCGGAAAAAATAGACAGATAGAATTTGTGTTTATTTATTAAAAGCGCCAAAATTGGGAAAATTTTGAAAAAATCGTCATTTTTTCACATTTCCAACTGCAATATCTTAAATATGTGCAAACATAAAATAGAAATTTTTGCTAAGATTTATATTTCCACCCGTTAACTTTATTTTGGGTGCACATTGGAAAAACTTTCGTTTTTTTTTTTAACCATTTAGGAGACGTACAAATTTAACATTACTTTTTAGCATTTTGAGGAACACTTTGTTTTCCTATTACAAACAAGCCAAGATTGGAAAGGCTCATGAGTGTCAGAATAATAGATACCCCCACAAATGACCCCATTTTAAAAACTACATCCCTTAGTGTATTCACTGAGGGGTGTCATGAGTATTTTGACGCCACAGTTTTTTTTCAGGAATTAATTCAATTTAGAGGAGAAAAAGTAAAATTTCATATTTTTGCAAATCTGTCATTTTAAAGACATATTTTTTTCCTATAGTTTACATGAAAATGAGGATTTACACCCCAAAATGGATACCCCTATTTCTCCCGTGTTCAGAAATATACCCATTGTGGCCCTAATGTTATATCTGAGTCCACAAAGGGGCCCAAAATGAAAGGAGTAGTCAGTGTCTTTCAAAACAGAAATTTTGCTTGAAGTCCTTTTAGGCCCCATAGCACACATGTAGAGTTCTTGAGCGCCCAAAACCATAGAAACCCCCCACAAATGACCCCATTTTGAAAACTAGACCCCTTAAGGAATCTATCTAGGGGTGTACTGCATATTTTGACCCCACAGTTTTTGAATGAATTAAAGCCAAGCAAAAGGAAGAAATTGTGATTTTCGTTTTTTTCGGCAATTCTGTCATTTTAAAAACAGCTTTTTTTGTACAGCACACATATGAAGGAAGACTTGCACCCCAAAAATGGATACCCTGTTTGTCCCGTGTTCAGAGACATACCCATTGTGGCCCTAATCTTATGTCTGGATGCACAACGGAGCCCAAAATGAAAGGAGTAGTCAGTGGCTTTTAAAACATAAATTGTGCTTGAAGTCCTTTTAGGCCCCATTGCCCACTTGTAGAGTTCTTGAGCACCCAAAACCATAGAGAACCCCCACAAATGACCCCATTTTAAAAACTAGACTCCTTAACGAATTTATCTAGGGGTGAACTGCATATTTTGACCCCACATTTTTGAATAAATTCAAGCAAAGCAAAAGGAAAAAAATAGGATTTTTGTTTTTTTGGCAATTCTGTCATTTTAAAAACAGCTTTTTTTGTACAGCACACATATGAAGGAAGACTTGCACCCCAAAATGGATACCCCTGTTTGTGCTGTTTTCAGAAATATATTCATTGTGGCCCTAATCTTATGTCCGCATGCACAACGGGGCCCAAAATGAAAGGAGTAATCGGTGGCTTTCAGAACATAGATTTTGCTTGAAGTCCTTTTAGGCGCCATTGCCCACTTGTAGAGTTCTTGAGCGGCCAAAACCATAGAGAACCCCCACAAATGACCCCATTTTGAAAACTAGACCCCTTAACAAATTTATCTAGGGGTGTACTGTGTATTTTAACCCTACAATTTTTGAATATATCTAAGCAAAGCAGTAGGAAAAAATTACAATTTTTATTTTTTGGGCTATTGCGTCAATTTAAAAACAGGTTTTTTTTATACAGCACACATATAAATGAAGACTTTCACCCCAAAATGGATACCCCTGTTTGTCCCGTGTTCAGAAACATACCCATTGTGGCCCTAATAGACTTACAGGACCCATGGCTAGGCCTACAATGAAAGGAATACCAGTTGGATTTCAGGGTACAACTGAATAAACTCCAGGCCCCATTGCCCACTTATAGAGCCATTGAGCGGCCAAAACTATAAAGAACCCCCTCAAATGACCCCATTTTGAAAACTAGACCCCTTAACGAATTCATCTAGGGGTGTACTGCGTATTTTGATCCCACAGTATTTGAATGAATCTAAGCAAAGCAGAAGGAAAAAGTTACGATTTTCAATTTTTTTGGCAATTTTTTAAATTTAAAAACAGTTTTTTTGTGCAGTGTACACAGGAATGAAGACCTTCACCCCAAAATGGATCCCCCCGTTTGTCCCGTGTTCAGAAACATACCCATTGTGGCCCTCATCTACTTACAGGACGCATGGCAAGGCCTATAAAGGAGGGAACACCCGTTGGATTTCAGGGCACAACTGAATAAATCCCAGGCCCCATTGCTTATTTGTACGGAATAAAAATTGACTCCCTAAAAATAGGGCACTCTGCGCCCTTTTCGGCGTTCGCAAATCTTAGATAAAAGTAATAATGTGAACTGCGTGGTATTTCCGAAGACATGGGTAATTACGGAGGCTGGTTGGAATGGGCCCATGGGGCCATAAAACCGGTATCCCCCCTCCTCTCATGCTTTTGGGGGTCATTTCTTGACCTCAGTGGCGGGTATGGGGTGTAAAAAGTGGCGCTCTGTGAGTCTCCGTAAGCTTGCGGAGGTGCGGCGGTCTCACACAGAATGCGCTCAACAAGCTGCTCCTGGAACTGCATGAAGGCAAGCGTTCCCGGGGCTTCTTGTAAATTACATATTACAGGTAGCGGTCTGAATAACGCCGGGCTCACGCAGCCGTAGGCGGAATCCGCTTGCGGAGGCCCGCAGCGGATCTCATCTGTGAGCCCAGCTGTGACCCTGCGTACGGCCGCGTAATGTACTGCGCATAACTGCCTACTCACACAGGCGGTCATGCACAGTACACCTTTTTTTTGTTTGTATTTCCCGCACCGTTGCTTAGCGATGACGCGAGTACCCGCAGCCCGTATACAACGTAGTTGCGTATGGGCAGCGGGTATATCCGCGACCACGGAGCACAATGGGCTCCATGTTGCGGATAGCCGCAGTAAAATAGAACCTGCTGCGTTCTCTTTTCTGCGAGTGGATTACACAATTCCAACCCGCTAATGTGAGCGGAATTGTGTAATCCAATGCGATTGATCTGTGTAATACCGCGGATCAGACGCATGCGGAATCCGTAATTCCTATCCGGTCATGTGAGACCGACCTATGTTAGAGCGCTACTTTTTTATTACGTGACCGGCGACCGCTCAACGAGGCCACTCGTCACTGCTCCAGGCTCTCGGCGACCATTGGTCGCTGGGAGTAAGGAGATTTTAAATTTCCTGGGCTCCCCGACTCCTGCGCATGTGTTCGGCTTTTTGCCGGCAATCGCATGTGCAGAATTCAGGAAGGTTCACGGAGGAGGATCGCGTCGGGGTGCAAATACGGAGGCCTCCGGTAAAAAGTTTAATCTCCTCTCACCGATCGCATCAGTGAGGGGAGATGAAACTTCAACTTTTTTTTTTTTACTTTTACGTGATCGCCATTATTGGATAATGGCGAACACGTGACCAGGAACCGCTCACCGCGGCCCCCCGTGAAATCTCCAGGCTCTTGGCTTGGCTTTTCAACTTTTTAAAACTTTTTCTTACTTTTTTTTTTTTTTTTTTACTTTTTTACATTTTTTTTTACTTTACATGATCACTGTCATTCATTGGATAACATGCTGGGTGACATCCCTCTGCTCCAGGCTACACATGGCAGCCAGGAGCAGAGGGATTTTGAATTTCCCAGAGCTCGAGCCCCTCTGTGCACGCGCCCGATGTCAATCATCGGGCGCGCATGCGCAGAGGGGGACTTCGGGTCCCAAAACACCAGGGACATCGGCGGACCTGAGGTGAGTATTTTCACCTCCCGTCATGGATCCGATCCATGAGGGGAGGTGAAACTTTACTTATTTTAAACTTTGTGGCACTTTTCCGCGATCGCCGTTATCCATTGGATAACGACGATCGCGGTCCCCGCTGACATCTCCTGCCTCCCGGCTACCTACAGGAGCCGGGAGCCAGGAGATTTTAAATCTCCCGCGCCGCCGGGCCTTCTGCGCATGCGGCTGACGTAATGCCGCCTGGCGCGCATGCGCAGAAGACCGGCCTCGGGGCCCGGAGCGGCAGGAGAGCAGGGAGCAGCGGGCCGGACCCGGGTGAGTAATTTCAGCTGCCCTGGATCCGATCCATCAGGGCAGCGGAATCTTTAACTTTTTTTGTACTTTTATTTACTCTTTTGCGATCGGCGCTATCCATTGGATAGCGCCGATCGCAAAACCCCGGGGGAGGACTGGGGGTCCGTACAGCCCGGGATGATAGCTCCATGCTGTCAGCTACCTGTGGGCACCGACAGCATGGAGCTGTCACGTCCAGAGCCCGAGGGGCTTTATTCTCTGCAGGACACGTTTTTACGTCCTTAGAGAATAAAGCCCACTTCGGGAGGACGTAAAAACACTATGGGCTGGTCGTTAAGGGGTTAAAATAAATACACTGTCCATTTTCCAAATGCAGAGCAAGATGAACGACTGATTGAAACCTTTCATGTATGGGAAACACTAGAATTCTCCGTATGGCCTCAGAACTGCTAATGTATCGACCACGGTCAGATAATTTGATCTCATCACTATCATGTACAAGCCCAAATGAAGCCTGATCGCTGCTTTTATTAACATATTAATATATGTAATTAATAGATTTTACAGAACTGCAATACTCTGTTAATATGGGCAGCAAATGTACGGGAAAGAACAGGATTATAAGCCCCCACCCTGCGGAGATCCAGGTTACATCACTGATTTCAATGCTGATACCACCATCCTTCGGAGCTCTTCCCCAGTCCTGTGGGGTATCTGTTGTCTCCTGTTTGAGTTTCTTTCATGATGGGTTGAGGATACTTTTTGCTGCAGCGACCTTCACTCACACAGGGTGCATTGGTGTATACATTACCACAAGGCCCATGGATCATACCGGCCTTCATAATTTCATGAAGGAGTTTTTTTTAAGGAGCAACTTTGTTTTAGGGTCACACTGGTGAATAACCATCCTCACTATGACAGAAAAGCATTGTATGAATGGTGCAACTCACTGATACGTTGCAACCTGTCATCATGGCTTTGCAACACATTATATCATTTTTCGAACTGCTGTCCAACTATGACCAGTAAAGTGTCCTCTATGAGCATTGGCCGGTTTTCTACCAGTATGGATAGCAACTTTTAACAATCTTGAGGCATTTTTTGGTAATTTTGAGGTATTAAAGGGGTTGTCCCGCGGCAGCAAGTGGGTCTATACACTTCTGTATGGCCATAATAATGCACTTTGTAATATACATTGTGCATTAATTATGAGCCATACAGAAGTTATAAAAAGTTTTTTACTTACCTGCTCCGTTGCTAGCGTCCTCGTTCCCATGGAGCCGACTAATTTTCGCCCTCCGATGGCCAAATTAGCCGCGCTTGCGCAGTCCGGGTCTTCTGCAGTCTTCTATGGAGCCGCTCGTGCCAGAGAGCGGCTCCGTGTAGCTCCGCCCCGTCACGTGCCGATTCCAGCCAATCAGGAGGCTGGAATCGGCAATGGACCGCACAGAAGAGCTGCGGTCCACGGAGACAGAGGATCCCGGCGGCCATCTTCAGCGGTAAGTATTGAAGTCACCGGAGCGCGGGGATTAAGGTAAGCGCTCCGGTAAACTTTCTTTACTTCCCTGCATCGGGGTTGTCTCGCGCCGAACGGGGGGGGGGGGGTTGAAAAAAAAAAAAACCCGTTTCGGCGCGGGACAACCCCTTTAAGTTACAAGCGTTGGCCACTACACCGGGGTCAGATGAGCAGATTCTGTTCTGGCCTCTGTGTACTGCAGTGCTGACAGGGGGCACCAGATCAGCCGGGGTCCTGAGTGATGGACCCCAGCCGATCAACTATTAATGACTTGTCCTGAGGATCGGTCAGCAATAGCATTTTCCAGGAAACCCCTTTAGAGTATTTCCCTCTTTGGTAATGAGCAGGACTGGCAGCATTACTTGGGACGTGTCCTATACTCTCAGCACTACACCAACAAGATTCTTTCGGTTTGGATTTCTTCTTCCTATCGAGTTGCCAAGACATGGCTGCACTGCGGCCAAAAACACGCTGAAGCGCGGTTGTAGTACAAATTGGAAAGGTTTTGCAAATGATTTTGTGACCTTACATCAAGGGTTTCAATGCACATTTGAAATTGTTTGGTTTCCTCAGGATTATGGGATCACTTACTTTTGGATCATTTGAGGTGTTAGAGCTTCCGGTGATGATGCACTCCGAGAGTTCTACCAATGTTCCATTTATTTACATAAATTGATGCATACATTTTATACTTGAGAAGGTTGTCCAGGGTTAGAGATACATGGATATATTCTTCCAGAAACTGCTCCACAGCCGTCAACAGGTTTTGTGCGGTATTATGGCCTAGCCCAATTCACTTCGATGTAACTGTGCTGCAGTACCAGAAATAACCCATGGACAGGTGGGGCACTGTTTCTAAACTATAACAGCCATTCTTCTTTAATCTTGGGTATTTTTTTGGGAAAGGAAATTCAGCGATCCGGACTGGTAAAGCCAAACATGGACAAGGCATTGCTTGATCTTTACAGCAGGTACAGATGCAGCCACATATAACTTGACTCTTATCACAGTAAGCTGACTTTCTGTGTTGCAGTTTGTTAACCCTTCCAATGGCTTTACGATGGGTTTTCTTGTGTTATGATGTAGTTAAACTTGGCTATATCAGTATATAGCATCTTTGTAGGCCTGGCAATGGCATCCAACATGGACAGTAAAGCCATCAGTGGGACGGCATTTTGGAGCACGATTAATGAAGGACATGTTCTACAGAATGGATATGGCAGACTGCAGTGAGGAATGATGAGAGTCATAGTTCATTGCCTGAATGAAGAGCACAAGGGTGATGATGGAGCCAACAGAAAGGCTGCAGGTATCGGTAGACCCTTGAATGGGTAGAAAGTAGTGCGATCAGATAACCTGCACTGAGACCTGCATTGTGGAAGAGATGTGTGTTTCCCATGCTCTGCGCATTTGTGTAGAAACATTTTAGTTTGTGATCGGTGTCTCTTGCTCCTCTACTTTCCTTCTGAATTTTAGTTCTTTGTTCTTTTTTTCACTTCTAATAGTAAGGTTCTCAGTTGTATTCATTACACTATGCAACAAATTTTAACTTTTTTTCTCTCCTTGGGCATAAATTGTGTTTTCCTGTTTCCCTACGTCTAGAAAGTACAGAAAATGGCAATTATACTGTAAAACGTTTGCTTTTGTGGACAGGACATTCATATGTGGAATTTGCACATTACATGTATGAGATTATGTTATACACTTGCATGCTGTGATACATACTGTATATACTTTAGCTAGGTAAATAGAATGACGTCAAGAAGCTGCAAACATCCAGCAGACTCATTTTGCTATGTCTGTGGTGAATTTCTCAAGACAAGAGCGAAAAAGTCTTCTGTACAAGCATCACAGAGAATGTGTGAGGCCTACAAGGCATATTTTGGAATGCCAGTTGGTGATCAGGGTAAAACCAGGGCACCTCATTTCACCTGCAAGAACTGCAAAAGAACTCTAGAAGGTAAAGTAAAATTAAGGTAGTTGTTGTCTTAGTTTTACATTGATTTCATTTTGTTCTCCTGCAGGATGGTACAAAGGAGAGAAAAGGGCCATGAGGTTTGCAATTCCACGAATTTGGAGGGAACCTACTGACCACACAAGCAACTGTTACTTCTGCATGGTGGACCCTTGAAAACGCTGATCTGGTAAAAATGCACAACTAGTGGTGTATCCAGAAATTCCTCCATCAATCGCCCAAGTGCCACACAGCTCAGAGTTCCAAGTGCCGACTCCACCAGCAGCAAAAAGACAGTTAAGATCCTATGAAAGTAACGAAACAGGTAGCGAAGGAAATGAGATGCTGATTTCACCGACACTGCTGCGGCCATATTTCCCGAATCAACATGACCTGAATGATTTGATTAGAAATCTTGGACTCACAAAATCTAATGCTGAGCTGTTGATCTCCAGACTCAAGCAGTGGAACCTTTTGGACGAAAGTGTACATGTAACAGACCAGAGGAAGCGCCACCACGTTTTTACAAGTTTCTTCACCAGTCAAGATGGACTCTGTTTCTGCCACGGTGTGAGAGGTCTTTTTGATGCAATCGGCATTACATACAGTGCGAATGAGTGGCGCCTTTTCATTGACAGTTCGTGCAAGAGACACAAGGCTGTCCTGCTTCATAATGGGAACACGTTACCTTCTCTTCCCCTGGCGCACTCAGTGCATCTCATAGAGGACTATGAAAACGTGAAGATTTTACTGCATTGACTAAGGTATGATGAGCACCGGTGGGAGGTCATAGGAGATTTTAAAATACTGGCATTCCTGATGGGTCTCCAAGGTGGTTTTATAAAGTTCCCCTGCTAAATTTGCCTTTGGGACAGTAGGCACACTGATTCTCAACCATAAACGGGACTGGCCACTGTTAATGGAGTATTTAGTTGGACAGAAAAGGGACACATCAAGTGGGAGCCACTGGTGGACACTACAAAGGTGCTGATGCCACCACTACACATCAAATTGGGGCTTATGAAACAGTTTAGCAAACCTCTCGACACTGACTCAGCAGCCTTCAAACACCTAGAAGACCTCTTTCCAAGGCTCTCTGAGGCCAAAATCAAGGCGGTGTTTTCATTGGACCACAGGTAAAAAAGCTCATCAAGTGCACTGAATTCCCAAAGAAGCTGGCCAAAAAGGAAAATGCAGCTTGGAACTGCTTTGTGGCAGTAGTTAAAGGTTTCCTTGGGAATCTCAAGGCCCACAACTATGTGAAGCTGGTTGAAACTCTGGTTAAAAACTATAGCAAGATCGGCTGCAGGATGTCTCTAAAACTCGATATCCTTGATGCTCACTTGGATCACTTCAAGAGGAACATGGGAGAATCCTCAGAGGAAGCAGGACGAACACTTCCAAGATATTATGGCCTTTAAACGTCAATACCAAGGATCGTATAATAAGAGCATGATGGGAGACTAAATATGGGGACTAATTTGGGAAAGTGGTGTGCAGTACAATTGTAAATCGAGAAAAAAAATACACAGTATAAATAAACATTACTTTTGTTCAAGATGTTGTCTGTTTATAAAAATAATAATTTGTTACCCATTTATGTATATGGGGGGGGGGGGGGGAGGGGGTGTGCAAAATACAAAACTCATCCTCCTGATGATACATCGTGTTAGTTGTATATTCTTACCTGGCCTTTCACTTCCCTTCCCATATTGTTGTAGTTTACAGCTCTCCTGATGAGTGCAGCAAGGTGCCTGCCGAATCTATGGTTACCTGTCTTTGTAAGGTACAACCCGTCTCTAGCAATGAGCCCATCATAGAGGTAATTCACTCCATGGTCTAAAAATCCAAATCTTTGCAGACGGCGCCATTTATGTAACCAGCTGTTCCCCTCTAGAATCCTGTTCCATCTCCTTATTCCCTGGCCCTCCACTGGGAGGATGGATGAGAAGACCATCTGGGCTCCCAGTTTCTTCACCTGCCTGCTGAGGTCTTCACAGTCTCTGCAGATAGTTGGGAGGTCCTCCATGTATTAGCAGGAATGGGCGATGTTCTGTAGGACTGAGGGGTCTTGTTAGCCTATCAGACACATCTGTGATTTGTGCTCCTGGCAGACAGCTCACCTCTCATGGCGTCATGTCAGATCTGCAGACAGCGGCCTCTGTTCCTCTATAGGGAATCCCCCACAACCAGCATCTCCTGTTCACAGCAAAACTTCTATCCCACCATCCAGGAGGATTCTGGGGCTTTACAAACCGTTCTCTGTGCGGAAAGTCATTTCTCGCTGTACCTCTTCTTATATACACGCTCGGCTTCTTCATCTCGCACGCGCTCGGCTCCTCCGTCTCGCACGCGCTCGGCTGCGCTCCACCGACTCGCACGCGCTCGGCTGCGCTCCACCGACCCGCACGCGCTCGGCTGCGCTCCACCGACCCGCACGCGCTCGGCTGCGCTCCCCCGACCCGCACGCCCTCGGCTCCGCTCCCCCGACCCGCACGCCCTCGGCTCCGCTCCCCCGACTCGCACGCCCTCGGCTCCGCTCCCCCGACTCGCACGCCCTCGGCTCCGCTCCCCCGACTCGCACGCCCTCGGCTCCGCTCCCCCGACTCGCACGCCCTCGGCTCCGCTCCCCGTATCGCACACGCTCGGCTCCTTCGTCTCACACACACTCAGCTTAGCTCCTCCGTCTCACACACGCTCGGCTCCCCTCCCCCGTCTCACACACGCTCGGCTCCTTCGTCTCGCACGCGCTCGGCTTCTCCGTCTCGCACGCGCTCGGCTCCTCCGTCTCGCACGCGCTCGTCTCGACTTCTCCGACTCGCACGCGCTCGGTTCCGCTCCTGCGACTCGCACACGCTCGGCTCCGCTTCTCCGTCTCACACACGCTCGACTCCGCTTCTCCGTCTCACACACCCTCGGTTCCGCTCCTCCGTCTCACGCGCACTCGGCTCCGCTCCTCCGTCTCGCGCGCACTCGGCTCCGCTCCTCCGTCTCGCACGCGCTCGGCTTCTCCGACTCGCACGCGCTCGGTTCCGCTCCTGCGACTCGCACACGCTCGGCTCCGCTTCTCCGTCTCACACACGCTCGACTCCGCTTCTCCGTCTCACACACGCTCGACTCCGCTTCTCCGTCTCACACACCCTCGGTTCCACTCCTCCGTCTCACGCGCACTCGGCTCCGCTCCTCCGTCTCACGCGCACTCGGCTCCGCTCCTCCGTCTCACGCGCACTCGGCTCCGCTCCTCCGTCTCACGCGCACTCGGCTCCGCTCCTCCGTCTCACGCGCACTCGGCTCCGCTCCTCCGTCTCACGCGCACTCGGCTCCGCTCCTCCGTCTCACACTCGCTCGGCTCCGCTCCTCCGTCTCGCACACGCTCGGCTCTGCTCCATCCACTCTCTGAATACATCCTCACACAGCAGAGTCCTGCATCCACTGAGCGGAGAGACCTGGTCATGTGACCCCTTGTCTCCTCCCACACACTGATCACATGACGGTGACATCATCACAGGTCCTGTAAGCACAGAACCACCACGCGGTTCCTGTCTGGCTGCAGGTGGAGGTATGTGGGGTCTCCAGCACTAGGGGGATCATTAATAGAGATGAGCGAACGTACTCGGTAAGGCCGATTTCACAATCGAGCACCGCGATTTTCGAGTACTTCACTACTCGGCTGAAAAGATTCGGGGGGCGCGGGGGGGTTGCAGAGGGGAGTGGGGGGAAGAAGGGGAGAGAGGGCTCCCCCCTGTTCCCCGCTGCTACCCCCTGCCACGCCCCGCCCCCCGGCGATCCCAGAATCTTTTCACCCGAGTAGTGAAATACTCGAAAATCGCGGTGCTCGATTGCGAAATCGGCCTTACCGAGTACGTTCGCTCATCTCTAATCATTAACCCTTTCATAAACGTTGTTAGTAGCCGCTCTCTTACTGGCGCTCAGACCCCTCAGGCTGCTGTCGCCGCGGCGTTGGGGGGCGTTCACGGTTCTCATCTCTCTGCTCTGTTTTTGGAGGAGAGATAATTAAATAAAAGTGAAAGAAATGGATCACATTCTTCTCACTGATTTCCATGTAGTTTCAAAAAAACGGAAAGCAAACAGAAAGACTTCAGTTCGCTTCCATGCCGCCAGGTTTGAGTTTCTATGGACTGCAAAATAGCGCAGTTTGAAGAATTTTATTTTCGTTTTAAAAAATGGAAACCTGATTGAATGGAAGTGAATGGAGGTCGGTTCAGTTTTCTTTCTGCTTTAAAAAAAAAAAGATGTGTTTTTTCCATTTTATATCATTTTCTCTTCTCCAAAACCAGAGCAGAGACGTGATCCCTGAAGGTCCCCAACGCCGCGGCAACGGCCACCTTATCCCTACCTTCTATCTAACAGGGTTTACACGGACGGCTCACCGGTCTCAGATGCTGGGATTGTTCCGGCCGCCTCCATTCACAGTAAACAGGCCGCCGTTCATACATGATGACTGCCTGTTTACACGGCCGCTCCGTCCTTCAGGCTTCATACATCACGAGCTGAACGATGAATGAATGTATCACTTATTGTTCCGTCATGCCGGTATTCACACCGAATGATATCGTTCAGATCCTCGCTGATCGCCGTGTAGAAGGGTCATCAATCAGCGGTCTCCAGAAGTGCAAGTCGCGGATCCTTAATAGGTGATGGGCTCCAACAAGCTTACATGCTACAGATAATGGGGTGATACAAAAGGTAAAGGGGCTGGAGATGTGCAGGTATGGCGAGGTGGAGAGTGAGGGATGCTATATACAGACAATGGTCAAAATGAGCCGTATGGTGGCCAAACTGGTATGCCTGCAGAGGGCAGTTGATTGCGGCCAGCAGAGATTGCAGTCAGTAGCTTCTTGCATGTTATCAGGCAGAGTACAGAGGGGTTTGGTTTAGCGGATATGGTATGCCTCCCTGAAGAGGTGCTTTTTTAGAGCACGCCTGAAGTTTTGTGAGTCATGGATTGCCTGGATAGTTTTAGGGTAGTGCGTTCCAGAGGACTGGTGCTGCTCTGGAGAAGTCTTGGAGGCAGGAATGAGAGGTTTGATTTAAAGGGGCACTCGGTCTGATTTTGTTAGCGGAGCAGAGGGCGCAGGCTGGGTGATGAATTGATATGAGGGATGCAATGTAGCGCGGCGCGGTGCTGTGGAAAGCTTTATAGATGAAGGTAGTGAGTTTAAATTGAATTCTATACTGGCACAGGGCAGAGGCGTCCGAATAGCGGCTGGACAGGAAGGTGAGCCTGGATGATGCATTCAGGATGGACTGGAGAAAGAAGAGTCTGGTGCAGTGGAGGCCGATCAGCAACGAGTTGCAATAATCGAGCCAAGAGTGGATGAAGGCAACAGTGAGCGTTTTTAGCGTGTCCACAGAGAGAAAAGAGCGGATTCTTGCGATGTTCTTGAGGTGCAGCTGACATGTTCGGGCCAGAGATTGGATGTAGGCGGTGAAGGAGAGATCAGAGTCAAATATGACCGTAAGGCAGCGGACTTGTTGTCTAGGAGTTATGGTGGCGCCACACACTGAGATGGAGATGTCAGGATGAGGTCGGTTAGTGGAGGGTGGACACAACTGTAGGTCAGTTTTTGAGAGGTTTAGTTTTAGGTAGAGAGAGGACATAGTGTTAGAGACAGCGGACAGACAGTCAGTGGCGTTCTGGAGGAACGGTGCTGTAATGTCACGGGAGGAGGTGTATAACTGGGTGTCGTTAGCGTAGAGATAGCCAAATCTTAAGGTTTGTACAATAGGGGCTGTGTAGATTGATAATACTGAGCCCTGAGGGACCCCAACAGCAAGAGGAGGAGGAGGGGAGGTAGAGCCAGCAAAGGATATGCTGAATGAGCGTTCAGAGGAGAACCAGGAGAGAGCAGTGTCCTTCAGACCGAAGCATGCTGAGGAGGAAATCATGATAAACAGTGTCAAATGCTGCGGAGCGATCAGGAAGGATCAGTAGGGTCGGTAGTTGGCAGCATTGGTCGAGTCAAGAGTCGGTTTCGTTAGCAGTGGGGATATAATAGCATGTTTGAATGAGGAGGGGAAAATATTAGAGGTCAGAGAAAGGTTGAATATAGTCTTGAGATGGGAGATGACCACTGGGGGGAGGGACCGGAGGAGGTGTGAGGGAAGAGGGTTGCTAGCACAGGTGGTGCGGCGAGCTGAGGAAAACAATCTGGAGACTTCTTCCTCTATGTGTGAACATACTCTAAACGGGTTTTCCGAGCAAATACAGTTGATGACCTCTCCTGAGGATTGGGCATGAATAGTTGATTGCCGAGGATCCACCACTCGGTATCCCTCGCAATCAGCTGATTGTCCAGCCCGCTGTCACTGGAGTAGGGGGGGATGCCCGTCACCACTGCATTTATTGCAGGCTGGACGATCAGCTGATGATGATTACTGAATAGTATTTGCCTGGAAAACCCCTTTGATATCTCCTCATACATTTCCCCTTATTATCTCCAGTAACTGTATTATTCCAGGGGGTTTGTATGATGTTACATGGTCTCGTCTTCTCTCCATTCAGGATCCTCGGCTGATATCTTCTATATCAGATAATATTCCTGATTGACCCGACAAGGATGGAGAGGAAGAGGGACAAGATGGCGGAGAGTATATTCACCCTCACCCTAGAGATACTCTTCCGGCTTACAGGAGAGGTGAGAGATTCTGGGGATGACGTCACATTCCATCATTATTATATTTGTAAAAGTTGTTGTATCTCTACTCGCCTCTGTTGCCCCCATACAGGCTATATGAAGTATTGAATATACCAAGTGTATGGTGTCGGCACTCACTGTTCGTGAGGGAAATCCGATTTGATTGATAGTGAAGTTTCCACCAGTCTCTGTCAATCAAATCTGATTTCCCCCATTAACAGTGAGTGGTGGGAACCGTCCCCGCGGCACTTCTAAAGTACTGGGAGTTGAATCTAAGGAAGGCCTGTAGGGAAACTGGGGGGAGTAGTGAAAAAAGAAAGGTGATGATAACGGCATCGGCCCACTTACACAAAGATATGGACAGGTCCTACTTACCGGCCCACTTACACGCAGACATGGACACGTCCTCCTCTACCGGCCCACTTACATGCAGACATGGACAGCTTCTCCTCTACCGGCACAATTACATGCAGACATGGAAAGGTCCTACTCTACCGGCCCACTTACTTGCAGACATGGAAAGGTCCTCCTCTACCGGCCCGCTTACACGCAGACATGGACACGTCCTCCTCTACCGGCCTGCTTACATGCAGACATGGACAGCTTCTCCTCTACCGGCCCGCTTACATGCAGACATGGAAAGGTCCTACTCTACCGGCCCGCTAACAGGCAGACATGGATAAGTCCTCCTCTATCGGCCCGCTTACCTCCAGACATGGATAGATCCTCCTCTACCGGCCCGTTTACATGCAGACATGGAAAGGTCCTCCTCTACTGGCCCGCTTACACGCAGACATGGACACATCCTCCTCTATCGGCCTGCTTGCATGCAGACATGGACAGCTTCTCCTCTACTGGCCCACTTACATGCAGACATGGACAGGTCCTACTCTACCAGCCAGCTTACATGCAGACATGCACAGCTCCTCCTCTACCGGCCCGCTTACATGCAGACATGGAAAGGTCCTACTCTACCGGCGCACTTACATGCAGACATGGACAGGTCCTACTCTACCGGCCCGCTTACACGCAGACATGGTCAGGTCTTACTCTACTGGCGCGCTTACATGCAGACATGGACAGGTCCTACTCTACCGGCGCGCTTACATGCAGACATGGACAGCTTCTCCTCTACCGGCCCACTTACATGCAGACATGGACAGGTCCTACTCTACCAGCCAGCTTACATGCAGACATGCACAGCTCCTCCTCTACCGGCCCGCTTACATGCAGACATGGAAAGGTCCTACTCTACCGGCGCACTTACATGCAGACATGGACAGGTCCTACTCTACCGGCCCGCTTACACGCAGACATGGTCAGGTCTTACTCTACTGGCGCGCTTACATGCAGTCATGGACAGGTCCTACTCTACCGGCGCGCTTACATGCAGTCATGGACAGGTCCTACTCTACTGGCGCGCTTACATGCAGTCATGGACAGGTCCTACTCTATCGGCCCGCTTACATGTAGACATGGACAGGTCCTACTCTACCGGCCCGCTTACATGCAGACATAGACAGGTCCTACTCTACCGGCCCGCTTACATGCAGACGTAGACAGGTCCTACTCTACCAGCCTGCTTACATGCAGACGTGGACAGGTCCTACTCTACCGGCCTGCTTACATGCAGACATGGACAGGTCCTACTCTACCGGCCAGCTTACAAGTACACATGGACAGGTGCTACTCTACCGGCCCGCTTACATGCAGACATGGACAGGTCCTCCTCTACCGGCCTGCTTACATGCAGACATGGACAGGTCCTCCTCTACCGGCCTGCTTACAAGTAGACATGGACAGGTCCTGCTCTACCGGCCCTCTTACATGCAGACATGGACAGGTCCTACTCTACCGGCCCGCTTACATGCAGACATGGACAGGTCCTACTCTACTGGCCCTCTTACATGCAGACATGGACAGGTCCTACTCTACCGGCCCTCTTACATGCAGACATGGACAGGTCCAACTCTACCGGCCCGCTTACATGCAGACATGGACATCTTCTACGTAGATTGTTTTTTTTAGGGATAGATTTTAAGCTGTCATTGTAAAAAAAAACAATAGCCCATACTAACCCTTCCCAGGTCCCCAATGCTGAGCGCTTCCTCCCTGTCTACCCCTCTGAGTCTGTTTGCAACCTACGGAGTTAGGGAGCTTTCAGATGGAGCGATTATCATTCAAATGAGCAAAAGTCAAATCATTTAGTCTAAACACAAGCCAACGACTAAACGATGAATGAGCATCTTTCACATTTCGTTCATTGTTCATGTTATGCAGGCATTAAAAGCACCATCGCCTCGCTTGCTTATACAGGGACTGAACGATTCTGAACGATTCTCATTTGAACAAGCCAAAGAAGCATTTGCCTGTCTAAACTGATGTGCAAATGCGTCAGCGGGGACATCACTCGCTCATTCAAATGAGAATCGGCTCGACTAAAAGGACCCTTATCCTGCAATGGAACGGTTGACTGCTGAGGGCTGTGACTGGCTGCAGCGTGAAAGAAAGCATCGGATGGGGTACGGGCGTGCGGTGCTGCAGCTGCGGGGACCGGGGACAGTGGCAGTTTATAAAAATTATATTGGAAAACACCCTTTAACCCCTTGAGTGGCACGCCCGGAAATTTTCCGGGACGAGCTCCACTGCTCATAGCAACATAGCCCGGAAGATTTCCGGGCTATGTATCACTATGGGAGCTACAGAGCACAATGCCACAAGCTGTGACAGTGTGCTCTGCCTGCACAGACCCACACAGAGCAGTGCAAGGGCTTTGAAAAACCAGCAGAAGATATTGCCGATCTGCCGGCAATCTCCTGCACTGGTTTGTTTACAGGTTGCCATTGAGACCATCAGCTTGTCAGAAGCAAGCCGATGGTCTCTGTGGCAGGGAGAGCTGGTTGTTAGCTGTCAGAGGACAGCTAGGTACTAGCTCTTACAGCAGAGATCAGAGAAAACCTCCGATCTATGCTGTGTTAACCCTTTACATGCTGCAGTCTATGTGACTGCAGCATGTAAAGGGCTGTCACTGCAGCATGTAAAGGGCTGTCACCATCGGACCCCCGGAATGTGATCAGGGGGTCCTGATGGGTCCCTGTGGAAGTCCCCTAAAGGGACAAAAAAAAAAAAAGTAAAAAAATAATAAAAACACTTGTCTCCGTTTACTTTGTAAAAAATCAAAAATACAATCACACATGTGGTATCCATGCGTCGTAATGGCCCAGAGAAGGAAGTTAATACATTATTTAACCCCTTAATGACATGGCCCCTTTTTTTCTTTTTTCCCCATTTCTTTTTTTCCTCCCCCCCCCCCCCCTGTTTAAAAAATCACAATTTGTCCTGCAAAAAGCAAGCCCTTCTATGGCTGTGTCAATGGAAAAATGAAAAAGTTATGGCTCTTGAGACGCAACTGCAAAATTAGTTGAAATTTAATGATTAGACCATTTTAAAAAACCTGCCCTGGTGGGCACGACAGGGTGGTAGGAAACCCGCCACTCAAGGGGTTAAAGCAGCCGTCTGGTTTCAGACAAACATCGAGCAATGGTGAGAAAGTGAGTAAAATAAGTTTTACTAAGGGCCTTTACACACTGGCACTTACACGTATGATTCTTGTATGCAGAAAACATACATGAAAAAACGTGTAAAACTTCATGTGCTTTAAGCTTCATACTTCATACTTTTGAAATCCCATGCGCGGTATACGTTTTTCACAGTAAAACCTTTTTTTAACAGTGTTTTAAAGTTCAACATTTTTTTTTACCCTTCAAGGCATTTGATCTGAAAACACGTACACGTTAAGTGTGTGGAAACCCACAGCCAAATGTTTCTGTATGTTTTTCAATGACCGCAATGTTAAAAATATAAGTATGTTTCCACGCGATTATTTTGTTGGACACACAAGGGCAGTCGGCTGCGCTGTTCAGTCCCATAACAAAATGTATGGAAACCTGTTCCTGGCTAAACGTAGTCAAACCTATGCTTTGCTTGACAAGGTTTAACCCACTAAAGCCTACGGGTCAGTTAAATGCTACGCTTTCATCTGTTTTCCGCTGCGGCGGTCGCGTGTTGTTAACATGATGTCATCACTGCAGGCGATTAAACAAAGTCCAGCAGAATCTTAATGGCGGCATTAGATCGAATACAGAAGGCTTCTTTTATTTAATTTCTCTACATTGCTCAGTTCTTTTTATCATGAAATCTGACAACCCCCCCTAATACCAGATGATATGACGGGAGAGATGAAGGACTCTGGGAATGTCCGCAGGGATATTTATGGATGTATCTCCCCATAAACAGGATTACACGGTAGTGAAGAAGACTTCTAGTGATGGCTGTCAGGCCCCGGTGTCTGATGGATGGGGAAGACCCCTAAGCCCAATCACAGGGCCTCCACTTCACCCCCTAATACTGGAGGAGATCAATGAGCAGAAGATCCTAGAACTTACCAACAAGATGATTGAGCTGCTGACTGGAGAGGTGACGCTGCTGGGAATGCTGGGACATTATACAGTAACGCTATGGCGGTATACCGTGTCTGGGTGATGACGGTATCATTGTGTTGTCAGGTTCCTATAAGGTGTCAGGATGTCACTGTCTATTTCTCCATGGAGGAGTGGGAGTATTTAGAAGGACACAAGGATCTGTACAAGGACGTCATGATGGAGGACCACCAGTCCCCCCCATCACCAGGTAATAGACAGGACTAAATCCACACGGCCTTTATTATTTGTATGTAGAGAATGAATTCAGTGGCTGTCTGTGTTTTCTGCAGGTAGATCCAGTAAGAGAACAGCAGCGGAGAGATGTCACCGTCCTCTTCTTCCACAGGATGATCAGGTAGATGGACATAAAGTTCCTGTCTTCAGTACTGCGGCCATGAATGTCTAGTTTTATCCAATAGTATTATAGGATTTATGATTGTTTAAAGGGAATGCTTAAGCAGAAAACGACCTCTTTTATGTTGAAGAGCGTTTTTATGTTGACGTTTTTATGTTGAAGAGCCACTGTGTCAGGGTAATTCTAAGTACAGCACCAATCAGGCCCACCCCACTTGCCCCGCTGCCGGCGGAAAGAAGAAAACACCACACGGAGGTCTGGTATAGTTTCTCACACGGGGACATGACTGCGCTTCGCTTTATTACAGATTACATGAGATCTTATACCCTTTTGTCCCATCACCAGGAATGGGTGATGGGCTCATAACCATATATGGGAAGTCCGGATTTCCGGCCTGAGACAGTGAAAATTATGTACATAGTTGAACAGTCTCCATCTTGATATGACGCTTCTGGGAAAACGGCCAAGTACACGGCCTTGTGTCTGGTTCTTCTGTGCTGTACATTTTGTCTTCGCCTGGCAAGGCCTTTGGAATATCTGATGTAAGGCGACATATAAGTTCTTTCTCATTTGGAATTGAATAGAACTTGCATATAGGTATAAAGCATAAAAACTATATGGCAATATATATATATATACCCTCACAAACCCCCCTAAAAAACTTAATATGGAGATCAAGCATCAGACCTTGCACTCTTCCTCGGTCGTCTCTCCCTTGCGTCAGGGTTTCTCCACTTGCCCGTAAGTCCCTACTCCTAAGAGGGGGGATCCCTACCTCACCTCAGAAGGAGGCCATGGATTCCCTGGGCTTATTTCTGGGCATCCATACCCTCTATCTGTACGAGTTAACACCCCGCAGGGTGTGCCCTCGCCGGAACCTAAGGTCTTCTGCACTATCCCTAGGCATATGGGAATTCCACTGACAGTCCATCTTATGAGACCGGGGCAGGCACAGTACTAGTCCATCTCTCCATTCTTTTGGTAACGTATCTGGTTGGCATTATCGGAACTGGCTCTTCATCTTTTTCAAACAAGGGAAACGTTGGTGTCACATTATCCAGTCCCTTACTCATACTCTTTTTGATCAAAGGGATAATACACATACAGGAAATTACATACCCCACCTTTTTCTGCTAAAATCATATCCAGGGCCACTCTATTTTGGAACGCCATGGATGCAGTGGGCCCTAACTGGTCCGCTAACCCCTGCAAAGCATCTCTGGTGTAGTTTACAAACCTCTGCCGATTGTAATAGATATAATTCATCCAATCTACATTATTATTAACAGTGACAATAGCAAATAAGGACTCAAAACCTGCTTTAACCTGATCTCTAGAATTAAATTCATCTGGCACCCCCCTTGGCACTCCTATTGCATCTATGTATACATGTGGATCAAAGTTACCACCTAGAGCGTCAACCTCTCTCTTAGCACGATGCGGTGTTGGATTCTCACCCTCAGTGTACTCTTATTGATTGCACATTTGCTTGTATTAATTTGTTCTGAAACAGGGGGCTAGTGTACAGTAGTCAAAGGTGTGTGTTGGAGGAATTGTACCACATTATAGCATGTAAAGAATATGCAGGATCATGAGTTTTTTCAGTGTGAAGTGTGGATCCAAGTGGGCTTTCCTTCGAGCTTGACTGCAGTTGGGGTGGTAAGCAACATCTGGTAAGGACCTTTTTTTACATAGACCCTGTCACCTGGTTTTAGATTGTGACACTCATCTGTAGGACCTGGGAGAAAAGCAGAGACTGCAGAATGCATTATTGACAATTCCTTGGAGAGGCCTATGACAAAATTAACAAGAAAATCATTCCCCAAATTCAGCTACTGAGGCATGTACCCTCCGGAGAAAAAGAAAAACTAATGAAAGACACTCAATTCAAGATTTGCCCATTTTCTTCATTGCCTTTTGTATCTACTTTCCCCTACTCCGCGGATGGTAGGGTGTGTGAAAAGCCTGGAATATACCCAAAACAGACATGATGTGTTGCATTATTTCACCTGTGAAGTGTGTACCTTTGTTTGACTCAATCACTTCCGGTGCCCCGTATTTGCAGATTACCTCATTCATGAGCTTCTGTGCGGTTACCTGCTTATCTACTTTGGTAACAGAGTAGGTCTTTCCAACCTGAAAAGAAATCAACAACAACAAGCACATATTCATGCTTCCCAACAAGTGGGAGCTGAATGTAGCCAATTTGCAATCCCTGAAATGGGTAGAGTGGCCCCGGCAAGTGTTATGTGGCAAATTTTACTTCTGCCCTGTTGCTTACGGCAAAGATCATGCAAAATTGGACAAATGATGCAGCAGCTACAGAAAACCCAGGAGCCACCCGTCCTCGTTCAAGCATCGACATCATTGCTGCTTTGAGAGGTGCGTCTTTCCGTGCATCAGCTGGGCCATCATGGGGCACAGGGACCGTGGTAGGCAAGTTCTGTTGACTGTTCGCCATACGCTGTCCCTTTTTAGTCCATTTTTCCTTTTCTTCCTTGCTGGCTTGTAACTGTAAAGTCTTTAGCATATCAAAGTTGAAAGTTTGTATCAAAGTCCAAGTTTTTATCAAAGTCCAAGTTTTTATCAAAGTCCAAGTTTTTATCAAAGTCCAAGTTTTTATCAAAGTCCAAGTTTTTATCAAAGTCCAAGTTTTTATCAAAGTCCAAGTTTTTATCAAAGTCCAAGTTTTTATCAAAGTCCAAGTTTTTAGTCAAAGTCCAAGTTTTTAGTCAAAGTCCAAAGTTATTGTCAAATTCTTCTTTTCTTCTTTTCTTCCATGGCTTGAGGGCCGTTGCCTTTTGCTGTGTGGCCTGTGATGGCGTTGCCTCTTGTTTCTCCGGTGTAGGAATTGGTGTGAGCTCTCCACCTTGTCAGGTAGAAGTAGGGCCTCCGTGAGACTCTGCCCGCTGCATCATTCTTAATTGGCTGTCCTGCTGAGGTAAAAAACTGTCTGGCCTTCCATGTTGGGCCTTAATCATGAGCTATGCCAAATGCATACCGGGAGTCAGTGTAAATGTTTGCCATCTTACCTTCTACCACTCTACAGTCCTCCGTGAGTGCTTTTAATTCCGCTTCTTGTACTGCGACATGCGGAGGCATTCTGCTTTTAGGACATCTTGTTGTGTAACCACTGCATAACCGGAGTGGAGTTGTCAATCACCCTGGGTACCATCTATAAAAAAACAACTCAAAATATGCATTATTAACAAGGGCTTTCAGTAACTTTTTTTTTAAACTTAAATTTTCTTGTTGCATCACTGCTAGACAATCAGGCTGATATTCTATTTCAAATAGATCAGAATCTTGTTGCAAAAAAAATTTAAAAATTTAAAAATGGCTTGCAAAAAAAATTAAAAAATGGCTGATTTGCAATACCTAGATCACCTATGCCTTCTCCTCCCCCCCCTTTGAACCAGGGTACTGAATTGGAACAATAGTACCCGGTTTCAAGGTAGTATAACATTATAAAAAGATTTGATGGATGCAGATAAGGCCTTAAAATGTTAGCACCAATAACAGAGACATGAGTTACATCAGGGCAGAATAACCTACAAAACATCTATTCATATTTGAAATGTGAGATCCTTTAAGTGAATTCATTATTAGTCTGTTCCTGCCTGCAATGTCTTATCAAATTTGAGAGAGAGAAAAAAAACAAAAACTTTTACTAGCTACTCAAGATCCTCACCCCCTCCCTTGTCGAGAAGAGGGATGAAACATTACGTACTTTACATCATCTAGCTCCACCCCCTTCGATATTGGCTCCTTGCGTCTTTCTTCTCAGCTTAATTTCAGCTGTACAGTCTAAGCATCCACATGTCAAACAAGCAAAGTCCCATGCATGGGGGGGACTTTTATCCCCAGTCATTAACTCTCATCCATCCATGCGCTCAAGTCTGCTCCGTCACCCCCTATTGAAGGTGTCCCAGTACATACAGATGCACAGACAAAAAAAAAGTTTGACAAACATACATACATCAGTTGAAAAACATTCAGGTGAGTGCTATAATGTTATAAAGTACATGATTCTATTGAGATGAGATTGTGAATGAGCGCTATCTTTGACAAATTATGTGAAAAAAGTTTGCTGAGTGACTGAGACATTCTATCTTTCTTATTTACTGAAACTATTATATGCTGTATTAAACGCTGAAGTATTTTAGAATGCGTGGGTATCTTTCAGCCCCCCTTGTCTCTCTTTCTTCCCAGTCTGTGACCCTGAACAAAAAGGGAAGTCTGAAAGCCCCCACCTTTTCAAAACATCTGTTATCTCTCTACGAATATGCATTCACTGACTGAGTTGTTTTAGCTTAACTATTCCCAGCATTTGAACTCATAAATACAGTCTGACACTGTTTATTCTGCAGAGAAAACTTTTCAGCAGATGTCTGACTATTAACACAGGGGGGATTATAATTGAAGTTAACACCTGTGTGCAGTATAGTCAGCACAGGCTCCACCATTCACAGTAGGTGATAATCACAGCTTATCTCCTCCACTTCCCTGCACAGGTGACAGATCATGCCTAATGCTGGGTTTACAAGGCTGGGTTTATTAAAATAAACCCTCTTTACTGTAATTTCATCAGAGCAAGTAAAACAGCATTTGTCTCAGTATAGGGTGAAACTAGGCAGCATTTCTCCACAGACATTAGATTGGCAGATCAAATAATTTGCATGGAGGATGGCCGAGGATGTTTGGGAGAGATGAGGCGGCAATATCACCATTTGTATACCGGGGGCTTCTGATCTTTGTTAATCTAATACACAGCCTTTCTGTTACCAGTGTTAGACAGATCCCGGCCCCGGCGGCTGCGCTGTCTCCATCACTGAGGAGCATTTCACCAGGCCCCTGTCTCTTCTGGGACGTCACTAGGCCCCTGTCTCTTCTGGGACGTCACTAGGCGCCTGTCTCTTCTGGGACGTCACTAGGCGCCTGTCTCTTCTGGGACGTCACTAGGCGCCTGTCTCTTCTGGGACGTCACTAGGCGCCTGTCTCTTCTGGGACGTCACTAGGCGCCTGTCTCTTCTGGGACGTCACTAGGCGCCTGTCTCTTCTGGGACGTCACTAGGCGCCTGTCTCTTCTGGGACGTCACTAGGCGCCTGTCTCTTCTGGGACGTCACTAGGCCCCTGTCTCTTCTGGGACGTCACTAGGCGCCTGTCTCTTCTGGGACGTCACTAGGCGCCTGTCTCTTCTGGGACGTCACTAGGCGCCTGTCTCTTCTGGGACGTCTGCCGACTATTAGGCACCTTTACGCTTTGCATTTCGTATACCGAATCACCGTCGGGGCCGACCGCTTGAAGAGGGCAGCTTCGGTCCTTCCCTCTCCACAGCTCTCACCCGCTGCCGGCTCCTTACTTCAGCGCTGTATGACGCCAACTCGCTTCTCTCCGCTCACCACTGACTCTCTGACTATCTCCTCTGACTCTCTAAACTAACTGCCCCTTCCCTTTCTGTCCTCCTACACAGGCTCTGGCACTGCTTAGAAATCCGCTAACCAATCACAGCCTGCCTCTCAACTGTCATCCCACTATCAGATAGCCAATCATATTGTTAAACTCTCCAGACAGACTGGCCAATTAGAGCTCAAAACTGCCGGCAGCCAATGAGAAATAGCTGGTTGCTGGGCAGATTAATTTTAGTTCTGTTGCAGGGCGGATTACCACAATGTTAACCCTTGCATGCCCTGGGGGAATTGCAAACCTGCATAAAATTAGCGATCACACTTTTGTAGGACCCTTCTGGGCCACTATAATAGTAAACAATGGCTTTGCATTTAGATTGCATTCACTGATTTTGTTATTAAAGCCCCTAAATAACGTCTAGTCCAACAAATTTCCAACATCACATAATTAGTTGAATATGGTTTCCCTTTACTGAAACTCTATGACTGCAGAGGTGGTTGCTTACGGCTAGCAGAGATTGCAGTCAGTAGGACAGGGAGCATGTTATCAGGTAGAGTAAAGAGGGGTTGGTTTTAGGAGTTCTGGTATTCCTCCCCAAAGAGGTGCGTTTTCTAGAGCGCTCCTGAAATTTTGTGTGTCAGGGGTTGCCCAGATAATTTGGGGTAGTGCATTCCAGAGGACTGGTGCTGCTCTTGGGAAGTCTTGGAGGTGGGAATGAGAAGTTAAAATTAAAGGAGCACTTAATCTGATATGGTTATTGGAGCGGAGGGCATGGGCTGGGTGGTGCATTGAGATGAGAGAGGCAATGTAGGGCAGCGCAGTGCTGGGGACAGCTTTATGGATGAAGGTAGGGAGTTTAAATTGAATCCTATATTTAACGGGCAGCCAGTGCAGTGACTGGCACAGGGCAGAGGTGTCCGGGTAGCGGCTGGACAGGAAGATGAGCCTGGATGACACGTTCAGAATGGATTGGAGAGGGAAGAGCCTGCTGCAGGGGAGGCTGATTAGCTGCGAGTTGCAATAATTGAGAGGGTGGACCAGGATTGGGACAAATATCCCCTGCTGCTAATAGCAGCAGGATAGCGAGGTTGAGCAGGTGGTAAGGAGATTTATGAGGGCGGCTGTTATCTTTCTCAGTGTCATTAGGGGGTTTGAGGTTTAGTAAAAAAGTAAAGTGTGCATGTGAAATGTGCATAGGTGAAGAGAGGAGAGTGGGGCTGATGTGAGTAGAATGCACCAGAGGTGGGCATTGGAAATAGCTTCTAAAGCTAGCAGCAAATATGAGGATAGAGGTTACAGTATTAGTGATGATGGTGAAGTGCAAGGTTTTTAGTCAATATATGCGGCCTACCTGTCTCATGCCCTGTCGAACTGCCACATATAACTGATCCAGCTCACATTTCATACGGCTCACACAAGTGTGGTTGCCAACTAGTGTGGCAAGTTAGGAGACAACAATATAGCTGGATCTGGTTACTTAGATTACATTAACTAGACAGCTGGAACCAGCATTGCATAGCCAGTGAGGGGGGGGGGGGGGGGGGGGGGGGGGGTTATCGCTCTCCTTAGATAAAGCAAACATCACCAGCAACACTAAAGCTCCATTTACATACAATCATGATCGCTGAAAATTCGTTCAAAAGATAGAATGATCGACAGTTTGAGCAATCATTTTGCATAACCTGCTAAATGGAAAGAATATGGCACAACCACAAACCTGGGAAGAGAAGAAGCCCACCAAACCTCACAGACTGGACAAGGAGGGCATAAAAACACCAACTATAACATTGAAGGCCTGTTAGAGATCCACAGCGGAAATGGAAGTATCTAGCCATGGGACACTATAAGCCATAGACTCCACAGAGGAGATGGAAGTATCTATCCATAGGATGCTGTAAGTCATAGACTCCACAGAGGAGATGGAAGTATCTATCCATGGGACACTATAAGCCATAGACTCCACAGAGGAGATGGAAGTATCTATCCATAGGATGCTGTAAGTCGAAATCTCCAAGGAGATGATGGAAGTATCTGTCCATTGGACCACTATAAGCCATACACTCTACATAGTGCGGCTTTATAGAAGAGCACCTAGAAAAGAGCCATTGTTTAAAGAGAAACATAAGAAAACATGTTTGGAGTTTGCAAACAGCATGTGGAAGACTCCCCAAACACATGGGAGAAGGTTCTCTGATCAAATGAGACTAAAACTGAACTTTTTGGCCATCATGCAAAACGTTGTGTGGCACAAACCCAACACTTCCCACCATTTCCATTCCCCATTCCTACATTGAAGCACAAAGGTGGCCGCATCATGGGGAAGGAAAGATGGTTGGCAGTAAATACAGGGCAATTATAAAGGAAAACCTTTAGTCTGACAAAGATGTGAGACTGGGACATAGAATCATCTTCCGTCAGGACAAGGACCCTAAGTATACTGCAAAAGCTACACTGGATGGGTCTAAGGGGAAACATGGAAATGTCTAGGAATAGTCTATTCACAGCCCAGACCTCAATCCAACTGGGAATCTGTGATCTGATGTGAAGACCGCTCTCTATCAACGCCTCCCATCTTACTTGAAGAGGTTCGAACCTGGAAGTTCATAAGTCCCCATGCCCAGATGTGCTAAGCTAATAGAGACCTGCCCTAAGAGCCTCCCATCTGTTATTGTGACAAAAGGGGGCTCCACACCAGGGCTGTAACTATAGGGGGTGCAGGGGATGCGGTTGCACCCGGGCCCAGGACCCTTAGGGGGTCCATAAGGCCTCTCTTCTCCATATAGGGAGCCTAGTACTATGAATAAAGCATTATAGTTGGGGTGCCCTGTTACAGGTTTTGCATTGGGGCCCTGAATCTTCAAGTTACGCCTCTGCTCCACACGGCGAGGACTTTGAGGGGGTGAATATTTTCCTGTATTAAAGTTCACTGCTCTTTTTCCTTATTCATTGTTGGGTCTTCATGGGGGTAAAAAAATAAACAAATGTTTTGGGTTTTTTTTGGGATAGTGCCAACTTATTCCACAGAGCTTTAAGATTATTTATTTATTCATTACCCCCCACCAAGCTGGGTACTCATTTTACTGACTTTGAAAGAATGGAAGGCTGAGTCAACCTTGAGCTGGCTACCTGAACCATGTGGTGATTGAATTTGCAGCCTTAGGTTTCTTTCACACGAGCATATATCGGCCTGCCATTTTCATGGTCGGCCAATATAAGCTGTGATCGGGCGAGGAGGAGGGAAGGGGCAACAGCATGGCGGGCTCGGTCTATATGCGCCGGGGCCCATGCCGTCTAAATAGGCGCACAAACGTTAGATTTGTGTGCCCGTTCATGAGGTTTGACAACTCACATCGTAGTGTATATCAGCCGGCTGATATACGCTCGTGGGAATAAAGCCTTAAGGTCATGAGTGAGAGCTTAGGACTGCATTTCTGCTGCCTTAGCACTTTGCGCCACATGGGGCAGAAATTCTTCTCACAATTGCTGATGATGATTAGAGGCTCCTGTCACACAGTTATAATCAAGGTGATGGCCGTTCATTTTCCCTCACTGTATACTTATGGTATTTAGCTTATTTAGGAGGATATAGGGGGTAATTATAATTACGCAATTCTCCAAGCAGGCAGAGATGGTACTGGTTATGTGATGCTGTGCTGATGCATCATGGGATTGCTAGCAGAGCATAGATGAATAGAAAAGCTGGAGAAATGTAAAAATCATGGTGGTGCCTGATAAGTATCAGACAGAAGGCTGCGCTGCATGGAAGTGAGTGCAATGTATATAGGACATTCAGAGTGATAATCAGGTGAGGAGTGCAGGGATGGAAAATGTGTTTGTGATGGAGTGAGCCTTTAATGAGAAAGCTGGAGATGGCGGGATTACAGCCGACCGCAGACATTAGATCTCTGCATCTTATTACTATTTTCTGTTTCTGGAGACTTCTGGTTGGAATAAAGAAGCAACAGGTTGGAGTTATACAGGAGACCTGCAGCTATTTGGCCCAGATCACTACTGCTGTCATGTCATTCCGGCTCCTCATACTAATTAATGACCTTTTCTGGCCATATAAAACCTTCCACACGACTTCTCCAACTGTGTGATGACTTTTACAATATTTATTTCACAGCTGGTGAATCCGGATGAAGATCTGATCCATATTGATGCTGCAGAGACACATGTGAGGGGATATCAGCCGTGTAAGGAGGAGATCCCTACAGATGACCCTCCAGGTGAGTGACCACTAAATGCAGAGAACATCCCAGATTCCCCCTAGTCGCTGACTACAACAGTTCTGTGCTTTAAGCTCTGTGCTGTCGGGTCTTCAGCCGTACATCCCTCTATTCAGCTACAATACAAGTAAACCAGGGATGAAAGTGTATTACTATTATAGGGGGTAACACTGCGGGGCGTTTAAAGGAGAACTGAACTTTCAAAAAGCTTTTGACAGATAAAATGTTTGATTGTTGGGGGGCCGGTGATGAGACCCCAACTAATCACTAAACTGAAGGGGCAGAAGCATTCATCTGAGCACTGTGACCAATTAGTCATTTCTGTATCTCTTGGGATTAGTGTATGGGCTCAGTAGGAAGTCTATGAGTCCACGGACCTATAAGGAACGGGAGGAACACGTCCGCTTCTCCACACATACTGACAGAGTAGCCACAGCTCTGAGCCCCATCCCCTGCCAGTAATGCCACAGGTGAGGGAGACTGATGCTACGAGCGCTGGAAGAGGAAGGCCCATCTCCGCAATGACACAGTGGTGATACGACCAGCGCATCACCACCTTGAAGAAAAGGCCATGCTATAGAGAATACTGAATAAGGCTAAGCCTCGCCCCAAAATAGGGAGAAAATTCTGGGGGCCAAGCGTACGCCTTAAGAAAGCATCCAATGGTGCCAGCAGGGGAGTGTGATGGGTTGTCCAAATTATTGATGGCCTATCCGTAAGTAATAGATCAGCAGGGGTTGAGGGCTTGAGACCCCTACTGATCAGCTGTTTTTTGGGTTGGTTGACTTTGTAGATTTTTGCAGAAAGCAAACAGCTCCATTCCCACTTCAGTGGCCCGGCTTGGCATTGCAGGCCATTGAAGTGAATGTAAACTGTGCCTGCAATACCGGACCTGGCCAGTGCTGTGCGAATGGAGCTGCCTGCATCCTGCAGAAATCCACTCTGTGCATGAGCACACTAGCCCAGTGAACAGCTGATCTGCAGGGATCCCAGACAGTGAACCTCTACCAATCTACTACTAATAGTCTATCCTACACATACGCCATCAATAGTTTACAACGGGACAACCCCTTTTAAGGTAACGGAGGCCATATTACAACTGCAGCAACACAGGCAACCATACCCCCATGCTTGGGAGCCACCAGAAAGGATATAATGGGGCCAACTGCAGAGCGGTCAAAAAAATCAGAAGCTGTTGAACCAAAAGGCCCTAGTGACTTAGGGGCCGAAAATAGTGTGCATAGTGTCTTGGAATTACTTGGACTACCTGAAAGGGTTAATGTTCCCATACGATTGTAAATATTATTTTAAGGCCTTGTTGTTTGTTTAACTATAACCTTAATTATTACTGCAGTTGAATGACAAAAGTAAAGACTTAGTGAGCAGCATTGTATATGTAGAGGTATATGAGATGTAGTGATAAGGTCATGGAAGCAATATACCAGACAAGGCTTCCGCACTCTTCTGAGGGGCTCCAATGTTTAGTTCACAGAAGTGTGAAACCAAAGTAAGTCCTGAGAGACGTATATTTTAGTGCGGACTCCCATGTCGTACTCCGGTCCTGGCTGCTGATCTTTGTGTCTCATACAACAGTGCACGTTGCCTGGAGATGCCGGCTCAGTCCGCTCACTGCGCATCTATCGGAACGCCCAACTGCTTTTACCAGCTTACATCTCTCCCACTAAGGCCGCCTGTACACGGGCGGGTCAGGTTCCGTATGCAAAATCAGGCCCTGGCAGAAGCATCGTCCATGTGTTCGGCTGATTGTCTGACATACGCAGTGCAGTATTTTTTTAACTTATGCTTTCCTGCGTCGTTGCCTAGTGATGACGCAAATCCGCAACCTTTCCGCAATGTCAATTACTAAGGCCTCATGTCCATGGGCACAATTTGATTTTAAATCCGCAGCGGATCACCCGCACGCGGATCCGCATCCCATATAGATGCATTGACCACCGGCGGGTAGCTAAATACCAGCGGATGGTCAATAAAAGTGAATAAAAAAAAATATGGAGCATGAAAAAAAATGGACATGCTCCATTTTCGTGCGGGTCTCCCGCGCGGACGGCTCCCGCAGGCTTCTATTGAAGCCTATGGAAGCCGTCCGGATCCGCGGGAGACCTAAAATAAGAATAACTTACCCGCAGCGGACCAGGCAGGTTTTCTCTTCTTCACGGCCGGATCTTCTTTCTTCGGCCCGGCGGATGTGCCCTGCGCATGCGCGCGGCACACTGCCGGCGTGCCGAGCACATCCGCTGACCAAAGAAAGAAGATCCAGCCATGAAGAAGAGAAGACCTGCCCGGTCCGCTGCGGGTAAGTTTATTCTTATTTTCAGCGCTTATGTCTGCAGGGCAGGAGGGACCTGCTACGGATTCTCCATGGAGAATCCGTAGCGGGCGTGATTTTCCCCGTGGACATGAGGCCTAAAGGGCTGCAGATCAGATGGCTGCCACACAAAAATGGAACCTGCTGCGATTTTCTTCTTCATGAGCGGAAACCGCAATTGTTTTCTGCTCATGTGCAAGAAGAATCACTTTACCATAGCATGCTATGGGCAGTAGTTGTTGCGCAACCCGGAGGTGAAGACTCGCCACGGATTCCTCAATGCAAATCCGTCTGGGTGCAGACAGCCTTAGTTTGCAAATCCTGAGTTGTTCCTCTGAGGCTCTCCAACTCGCATCCACACAAGTCCAGCTGCAGGTCCACTCTGCCACAGCTCCACTAGCTCAATCTCTCTCTTCCCTGCACTCTCTGAAGCTTCCAAGTCCCACCGGAGCCCGGAAACAAGACCTCTCTTTCGTTCCTTAGTACACAGGCCTTTAACCAATCAGGGTGCAGATCAGGTCCTGTCAGTTCATAACAACAAGAAAGATCAGAGTGAGCAAAGTCATGTGACCTCTCACTGAAGGTCCTGCCTGGCGGGAACATAAGGTACAGACATAATGAATATGTATATTATAGTACATGGATGTTTAACCCCTTACACAACGCTTGTCAATCACAGCTGGAGGTGCACACCAGTTGGCTGAGCACATCTGCCCCTTCTTTTTAGCAATTGGTAGTTGTTTCAGTACCTGAGACCCCTGAACAAAACTTCTAATGTGTCACTGTGATTTTGTCAAGTTTCTTGAAAGTTTAGTTAGCCTTTAAAGTAGTAATACATCTGAGCTGTGGATATGAATGTGGACGAGGCCTATTCCTTATACATCTGCCGTCAGTACTGATGTGGGAAACATACTTCCCCAATTATGGGACTAGGATACTATTACCTCTTATTACACTGGTATTGAGTTACTGTATGCTAATAGAATATAGAACATAGAAACATATATCCTGATAACAGAATCCAGAACAAGGAGACATAGACCCACATAATGGAATCCAGAACATTCACCTATAGCCAGATAAAGGAATGCAGAGCAGAATTATTTATACCCAGATAACAGAATACAGAACATGAAGACATATATGGCCACATAGCAGAATCCAGAACACGGATACACTGACCCAGATAACAGAATGCATTATGGGGAAAAACTGACCCAGATAACAGAATATATAACAGGGAAAAACTGACCCAGATAACAGAATATATAACAGGGAAAAACTGACCCAGATAACAGGATGCAGAATTTCTGTTGTCTTATCTGTATGCACAGCTAAACAACTGGACTAATCTGCACGAAATTTGCCACATTAGTAATTCAGGGGCGTAGGAAGGCTTTAGATTGTGTTTTAGCTCTCTAGGACTATCATTTTCAATATTTGCAAAAACTCAGAATGCAAATATTAAAGGGCCTGTCTGCTTACTGGACAACCCCACTCCAATAAGACCCTCTGTATCAAAATAGTAAACTATATTTACTTCTCCACAGTCACCGGGATCCAGCGCTGCAGACCCACTGTGGTCCCTGTGATTGTTGTGAAAGCTGATGTCACAGGAAATCAGGTGACTGCTGTAGCCAATGAGAGGCTGCAGTGTCACGTTCCTCAGGATGTGAGTGCCAATGCCAGAAGAACGAGTGGTGATTCTGTATATCCTCATTGTCTGGCACGGTACCCTGAATTTCTGTGACACAGGAATCACTAGAACCAGAGTGGGGCTACAGCGATGGATCCTGGAGACCGCGGAAGAGTAATAATAGTTCACTTTAATATTTTAATTGAGGGAGTTTTATTGAAGCGTGGTTGTTCAATTACCAGACAACCCCTTTAATTAAAATCTCTTTAAAGATGCCACTGCGAGAAGTCAAATTACAACACTGCCATTTTTCTTCACATGCTGTCAGCAGATTGTACTTCATTATGCTGGTTTCATATCAGAAGCAAACAAAAAACTTTTAACAACTCACGCAAATAACAAACAGTTCCACAAAATACAACTGAAGCTGGATAATTCTACTAGTAGTGTATATATTACTACTATCGCCTTGGTGGTTCGTTTATTACAGTGCTTATACCTTACCTAACTTATCTATGTATATAAAGTCGAAAGTGCTCATTGACTGACTCGCCACTAATTCTCTAGTTCTCGGTGTCGTACAAACATGAAATTTGGCACAACCATTCTTTAGGTCCTAAATAGGAAAAGTAAAGGGGTCACAACTCGATTATTCAATGCCAATTGCAAAAGTAAGTGCACCCCTATGTAATGTAACTTCCCGGTGTCGTATAAACATGAAATTTGGTGCAAGCATTCTTTAGGTTCTAAGTAAGAAGAGTGGGAGGGGTTGCACATTCTGTAGAGGGACATGGGTACATGCAGTCTGAGGAGAATCTAACGCTCCTTTTGTGTATACATATTTTATTCCTTGGTTCCAGTAAAGTAACCTTGACTTCATAAAATTTTCCATGCAAACAACACGTAAACACCTGTATTTGATTAACTCAGATGAGGCTGGCTGTTTTGGCTAATATTAAATAAAGGTTATATCTTAATTATTATATTTCACTGCTTGACATGGACAGTGAGCACCCTGAGTATATGGCTCTGTAAATGGGCCCTTTCAGATTATATTATTCAAAACATATTAAATTACATTTCTTCTTGGCAGAAGATGGTAGCAGGAGCTCAGAGGGATGTCTGATATCTTCAAATGATCAAAGAATTACCCAAGATGCATATGAAGACCCTGCCATTCTCCCAGATATTCCATCAGCTCTTCACAGCAAAGATCCATCATCTGATCATTTTGAGCTGATCCTATCTTCTGATTTATCACAGACTGAAACGCAAAACAAAATTTATAAAAGGAATGAACATGAAAGAGTTCACAGAAGAGAGAAGCCATATTCATGTTCAGAGTGTGGGAAATGTTTTAACCATAAAAGAGGTCTTGATAGACATCAGGGAATTCACATAGGGGTGAAGACATTTTCATGTTCAGAATGTGGAAAAAGTTTTAACCGTAAATCAGTTCTTGTTACACATCAGAGAACTCACACAGGGGAGAAGCCATTTTCATGTTCAGAATGTGCGAAATGTTTTATGCAGAAATCAGACCTTGTTAAACATCAAAGAATTCACACAGGGACAAAGCCATTTTCATGTTTAGAATGTGGGAAATGTTTTAACCAGAAATCAGTTCTTGTTAGTCATCAGAGAATTCACACAGGGGAGAAACCATTTGTATGTTTAGAATGTGGGAACTGTTTCAAGCAGAGAGTACATCTCGTTAGACACGAGCAAATTCACACGGGGCAGAAACAATTTTCATGTTTAGAATGTGGGAAATGTTTTAACCGTAAATCAGGTCTTGTTAGACATCAGAGAATTCACACAGGGGAGAAGCCATTTTTATGTTTAGAATGTGGGAAATGTTTTAATCAGAAATCAAATCTTGTTCACCATCAAAACATTCACACAAGAGTGAGGCCATAGTCCTGTACCAGTAATTTTCTTTTATCCACAAATCACACCATCTTAAATTTCAATAACTCACTGGGAAGCAGCAATTTTCTATTTGTTAACACTTGAAAAATGGTACCCAAAGATTCAACTTTTAAAATGAAAAGTCACATCATACAAGTCACATCAAGAGAAAGCAATTTAGCGCACTAAATGATGATTAAAACTTACCTACAATTTCAGCCAACAGGCAGTGGACAGCAAAACATAACAAAGGGAGACCACTAGTGGCCAGCACTTTACATAAAATGATGTTTGTGTGCTAAAAAAAAGCATTAAAGTGATTTGTACTTTTGCCAGTCATCACATTGGCTATCGCGTAAGCTCAAGTTTGTTTGAAGTTCAGCGATCTTTTAAGAAATGTTTGTTACCAATCAATGTCTGTTATCCAAAAAGGAAATAGGAAACAGCTAGCGCATCTACATAGCAGCCATGTGCATAGAGTATTTCACATTAATATATATAATTGCATCTCTTAAAAAATAATTGTATTTTTATTAACAAAATTTTTTTTTCCATACAAGAAATCATATTTAAACAAACAAAAGGAGGTACATTTCCATTAGCGGGTATACAATTGTCATTAATATATTAATTGCAAGACAGACATCAAATTCTTGTAATCCAGGGGGAGAGAGTTATGCATACATCTCCTGTGGGGATTATTTGGCGCAAGAGGGCATTTCCGCACCCAGACCTGGTCCGACCCACGCATCTGGATCTCCTCCATCGCACACCTTCCACCCCAATGGACCCCGATCACAAAGGGTTTACCACCATATAGTCCAACCATGTTGCCCAAGAAGACATCTATGAGGACTTAGTGACATATCTGCGAGAATAAGTTTCTTCTAAATGATAAGTTTGATTCACCGAGTTTGTCACCTCAAGAATAGAGGGAGCTTCCTTTGATCTCCAATGTCTAGCGATTGTTAATCGTGATGCAAAAATGATGTGCGAGGTGAGAACTGAGTGGACAATTTGTACGTATTTATAAAACAAAGGGCCAGTGCCAGATTCGGGGACACAAATTGGTGTGACATAGAATAGATAAAGTCGAAAAGTGTATTCCAAAAGGAGCGTATAACCAGGCATGACCACACACATGTGGAAGTAAGTACCCTTTGTAATGCACCCCCTCCAGCATGTCTCCGATACATCTTTGTTCATTCTAGACAACCTTGCTGGTGTCAAATGCCAGCATAGAAATATCTTCCGGGAGGATTCCCAGTGGGCAATGCCGTGCGATATCTTCTTGGTCCAGGCAAGGGCCCGGTTCCACTCCCCTAAACTAAATTGTCGCTTAAAGTCTAACTCTTATAACGTCATATGTGCAGACTTAGACTGTGTGTCCTGGGAAAACGAGTCCTCGTAGAATGTGGATATACCACCAGAGACATTTGAAGGGAGTGAAAAGAAAGTGAAGGCCACCTTAGGAAACCATGGTCTGTGAATATCTAGAGTTTGTAAAGCATATCTCAGTCTCAAATGGACAAAACCCAATCTACTAGGGAGTTTAAATAACCCACTCAGTGTAGGAAAATCCATTACAACCCCCTCTTTTCATAGGTCACTTATTCTTTTAATGCCAAGGGTCTCCCACCTTCCAAAATCAAAGTCCGAGAGTATGGAGGAGAGAAATCTAAAAGGAAGGACCATGATCAGGACCTTTTGCAGAGGCTGAGGAGGTCAGTTGATTCCAGATCTGGATCGAGACTTGAAGGCTTGGAAGAGCAGGTGTCGGCAAGGAAGGTGCCTTAGCTCCTAGAGGGGTAATCAGGGGAGCACCCATGGCCGCCATCTCTATAGAGGTCCATTTTTTGTGTGATGGGGTAACCCACCATTGTTTAATTTGGTCTAATATGGCTGCAGCAAAATACCATTTGATGTCGGGTGCCCTCATGCCTTCTAACTCATATGGTCTTACCAGGGTGGAAAATTTAATTCTAGCATGAGTTCCCCCCCAAATAAATTGGTTGATAATAGATTGGAGCTTAGAAAGGAAGTGTGTTGTAATTGGGATTGCTCCTATTCTAAAAATATACAGACTTCGTGGTAAGATCATCTTAACAGCTGCAATTCTGCCTGCTCAAGATATGAAAGGTTTGCGGAAGATATTTAAGATTTGATAGGATTAAGAAGTGGTAAGTAGTTTTTTGCAAAGGTAAGGGAACTAGGGTACGCTATATTAATGTCTAAGTACGGTATAGAGTGCTCATTTCAGGTGAAAGGAAATGAATCCATTCTAGTTTGTTTTGTTTTGGCGTCTAGACCAATATTTAGCATATGTGATTTTGTATTGTTCACCTTGTAATATGAAACCTCACCGAAGTGGATTAGGGTAGATTGGGCCTGTGCAAGTGAGGTGATAGGGAAAGTAATTGCTAATATAACATCGTCTGTGTATAGACCTATCTTATGTTCTTGAGAGGCGATTTTAATTCCTCGAATATTTTGGTTACACCTGATCTGCTCCGCTAACGGCTCCATGAGCAGAGCAAATATTAGGGGTGAAAGGGGGCAGCCTTGACTTGTGCCATTAGAGATGGCAAATGAGGGGGACACACATCCTGAGGAGAAGACTCTTGCGGAAGGCGCCGAGTACAGGGACATAATCGCTGCTTTGATGGGCCCCGAGAAACCAAACCTCTCCAGAGTAGCCTTCAGGAATCCCCAATGGATCCAATCAAATGCTTTCTCTGCATCCAGCGCTAGGAGCAGAGCAGGTATCCCATTCCTCTCCACTATCCTGACTAGGTTCAGAAACCTCTGGGTACCATTAGGGGCCTGCCTATGGGGGATAAATCCCACTTGATCTGTTGCTACTAATGAGAGGAGGACCGAAAACATCCTTACGCTTTGCATAGATTTTAACGTCCATGTTCAACAGGTAGATGGGACGAAAGTTGGCCAGAATAGTATTCTCCATTCCTGGTTTAGGTATCGTAACGATCAATGCTTCCAGCATCTCAGGTGGGAAGGAGCCATTATTCATCGCTCTGTTGAGCACAGACGCCAAACAAAGGGCCAGCAAAAGGGCATGGTTTCTGTAGTAGCCATTTGAGAAGCCATCTGGACCCGGCACCTTATGGGGCTTCAGTAATTTGATCGTGTCCAGGGATTCATGTGAAGTGATTGGTACTGAGAGTGCGGCTACTTGTTCGGGAGATAGGCTGGGAAGATTGATATTTTGTAGGAAACTCTGTATTTCCTCATCCCGAGGGTGATATATATTTTGGTTATTCTTTAGATTATACAATGAGGAATAATATGTAGCGAATGCGTTTGCAATCTTTTGGGGATGTATAATATTTTTGCCTTCCGAGTCCAAAAGGAATCTAATTCTCCCTTTGGCTCTAAGGTCTTTAAGTTGTTTTGCCAATAGTGCTCCCGTTCTGTTATCATGTGCGTAAAATTGCATTTCAGCTTCTAAAATGTGACATCATGCCTGACGGCTAAGAGATTTTGAAGTTTTGCTTGTAATTGAAAAAGCTCTTCTGTTTTTTGTGGAGATGGGTCGGCTTTGCTTAGGGAGTCTAGAGAATTGATTTGGTCTGTCTGACGGCTAAGTTCCTCCTCTCTTTTTCTTTTAGCCCTTGAGCCAAGTTTTAAAATCAAGCCTCTCATGAAGGCTTTGTGCGTGTTCCACACTGAAAATGTATTCGGAACAGAGCCTGCATTAGTCAGAAACAACTCCTCTAACTCCTCTTTGAGGGGTTGCTCATATTCGATGTGATTAAGAATATATTTGTTCAGTCTCCACGGGAATGATGGGGAAAGGCTAAATTTTCCTTGAAGGGGCAGGGATATAAGGGCATGGTCAGACCATGTAATGATCTCAGCCTGCAGGACCTCTGTCAGTCCTCTCCGCGGGAACAAGAACATATCCATTCTGAAATAGGAAGAGTGGGGCAGGGAGAGAAACATATAATCCCTCTCCAGCCTATGTAAACATCTCCAGACGTCGTATAGTTCCTCCCTATGCAGGATTGGAATGACGGGCGAAGGATGCTTAGTGCTCACGGAGGAGTCCAGCAGAGGGTCCAATACTGAATTAAAATCTCCTCCGACTACTCAATTTCCCTCCTGGATTTTAGCTACCTCTGACAAAATGTAACCTGTCATTTACGGGGAAAGTAAATATTTACCAAAGTATAGATAGTAGCATTAATCTTGCACACTAGTATTATAAAGCGGCCCACTGGGTCCAAGTATAAATTTCTTTGGGAGAATGCTGCTGACTGGCCTACAGCTATTAGTACTCCTCTCTTTTTTTCCAGATTGGAGGCAAAGAATAGGTTTGGAAACTTAGGGTGTGTGCAGGAAGGGTATTTGTCCTTCAGGAAATGTTTCCTGTACGAAAAAGACATCCGAACGTGATCTAACGGCCCCCCGCCATAGCATGCTATGTTTGTAGGGGCTATTCAAACCTTTAACATTCAATGATGTGATATTAATAACCATAACTATCAGGTGAGCTAGGGGCTCAACTGTCACAGTGTCTTGTTATCATAGGTAGAGACCTGAAATGGGGAAGAGACCTCCTAAATAAACAATTATAACCAATAAAAACATAAGAATAGACACTAACATTTGAAAATATCAAAATATTGTTCACCCAATGCCGGTGGGCATTGGATGAATAGAAACTGGGGGGGGGGGGACGACCAACATATCAAACCATCCATAAATGGCTCCGGATTACAGAAAAACTGACAGATAACCAAGTTTACATGTGACGACCATGCTTGTCTGCGGTTGACCATTCTTGATCGATCCTAGAGGAAGATTTGCCAGCCATTTCCGGGGTTTTCTGGGAGACCTGGACATCCCATGCCTTCAGGAGAGACAGGTCTTCCTCCACGGATGCTGCGACATGGAATGTTCCATTTCTTGAGATCAGTAGTTTAGTAGGGAAGCCCCATTTGTATTTGATGCGAGCGCCTCAGAGTGCTGCTGTGACCTCCGCGAATTGTCTTCGTTACTGTAGTGAAGCAGCCGAAAGCTCTGGGAATATCTGTATGTTCTTGTATGGGGCTGGCAAGGATCCCCTACGTCTTCCAATGGACAGGATCTCATCTTTAGTTTTGTAAAAATGAATCCTAGCTAAGATATTCCTCAGGGCAGATTCAGGAACAGAACAAGCTTTCGGAATCCTGTGAGCTCTGTCGATAGAGTATTCCATGGTGGGGAATCTGGAAGAAGTGTTTGGAGCATCTTGAGTAAGTAGTTAGGGATATCAGATGGAGACATCGATTCCGGGATTCCCCTAAACGTGAGGTTATTTTTTCTTGATCAATCCTCCAGATCTATAATTTTTTTCTCGCAGGCGGATTACTTCTTCCTCCAGATTTCCATGAGTATCAACCAGCTCGTTATGTGCCTTAGTGAATTCTCCCATTTTCTGTTCGATGTGATCAGTGCGGGCGGCCAGATGGCCAATATTGGATTGGAGTTGACCTAAGAGGTTTTGTCTGTCTTGTGAAATGCCCTTCTGTAGAGATAACAGCAGGTCTTTCAAAGTACTGGTAGTTGGAGGACTCTCAGAGTCGGGGTAGGAATGAAGGTTACTAGTTGTCTCTAACCATGGAGATTATTCTGGGGATGAGTTGTTTTGGCTCTTCTTGGCTGCTGGGCCCTTTTGTGGAAGGGGAGGCCGATAGAGGTCCTTGGGCGCCTCTCTTGTTATTTTCCCTAGTCAGGGAAGTGGGGCTACCCAGGGACAAGAGATAGCGAATCTGATGCAGATTTTTGGGATGGAGAGTTGTGTTCTATGTTTCACCGTTAGATGGCAGCAGCACTCTCGGGAAAATGTGAATGGAGATGCAGTTCTACAATTCACCACTAGATGGCAGCAGCAACTTCAGGGAAGAGTGGTGCAAGGCTCCTGATAATACTTTTGATCTGGAGTGAGGCGCGACCACTTATCAGGTAAGAGTTTTGTTTTCTCTCCTCTCTCCTTGTCCACTTGTTTTATTTCTTTAATGGGCTGTCTGTCTGACCTTCTCAGGTGCGGTGTCAGGTCCCTGACTCCAAACTCCATGCTGTGTTGTGCTGTCCCCCGCTGCTGCGTTGGAGTCTGCTGTTAGTCCGGGGAGTCCTCCAGTCCATGGCGACCGGACAGGTCAGCCAAGCACCAGAGGTTTAGGCCGCGATGTTCCCCGGAACAGGGTCGCAGGTCTCTAATCTCCTGGGAGGAGCTGCCTCTTGGCTCGCCTTGCCCTCCAGTGGTGATCTGTGCTCTCCGGAGGGGACGACGAGCTGGTCTCCAGCCTATATCAGGTACCGTGGCCCGCAGCTCCGGGTCCTCCACTCCGCTCCCCGTTCCGTAGCCGCTGGTAGCAGGGCCGGCGACTTGCTCTCTCCTCCCGGTACGCGTCGATTCCCCCCACAGCTTTTTGATAAGCGGCCCCTCCGGCTGCCAGGTGTGAGGCCAAGAGAGTCCGAGGCTTCTTTTAAAAGGTCTTACTCGCCCTCCTCCGCATCCTGCAGTTCTAGGGAGTGCAGGGGAGAGTTATTCAGCGTGGATTCTTTCTTTAGCTGGTCTAAATCTTTATTTTTATGGGCCTTCTTGGTGGAGCACAGGCAACGTGCGGCCCCCTGCTCTGCAGCTAGCCACGCCCCCCCCCCCCCCCATCTCAGAGCTTTTCAGCAGTTGTTAATAAATGTTTGCTTGTAAACCTTCCATGCTTGTATTTGGGCTAATCTTCCTGTATTCTTTACCCATTAACCTATCTCCTCAGCCCTCTGGCAGTGAGGGGGAGCCGGTAGGTGTTATGTGCATGAATAGTGAGCACAGCATTACACCAAGGATTCCGGACTTTGTGGAATCTGTTAGGACAGTTTCTGGTTTTAAAAAAGATAATTTAACGAGATAAATCAAACATTTCCTGGACCTCCTACAGCAGCACAGAATAGGTTAAAGGGGTTGTCCCGAGGCAGCAAGTGGGTCTATACACTTCTGTATGGCCATAATAATGCACTTTGTAATGTACATTGTGCATTAATTATGAGCCATACAGAAGTTATAAAAAGTTTTATACTTACCTGCTCCGTTGCTAGCGTCCTCGTCTCCATGGTGCCGACTAATTTTCGCCCTCCGATGGCCAAATTAGCCGCGCTTGCGCAGTCCGGGTCTTCTGCTTTCTTCTATGGAGCCGCTCGTGCCAGAGAGCGGCTCCGTGTAGCTCCGCCCCGTCACGTGCCGATTCCAGCCAATCAGGAGGCTGGAATCGGCAGTGGACCGCACAGAAGAGCTGCGGTCCACGAAGGTAGAAGATCCCGGCGGCCATCTTCAGCGGTAAGTATTGAAGTCACCGGACCGCCGGGATTCAGGTAAGCGCTGTGCGGGTGGTTTTTTTAACCCCTGCATCGGGGTTGTCTCGCGCCGAACGGGGGGGGGGTTTAAAAAAAAAAAAACCCGTTTCGGCGCGGGACATCTCCTTTAAATAACTGGATAAACATATGCTTCAGCATCCATCCATACTTAATATCTGCTAGCAAACGCATAATAATTTTTGTACTATCCGCATAAAAATGCAAGTTTCTTGGTGCACGATTTGATCAAATCCATGTAAGTCCATCTGCTATGTCAAAATGATCCTTAATAGATGGGTACCTAGCTATATGGATAACCTCTCTTTAGACTAAAAAGCCTTCACATAAATGGGAAAGCTGGGTCCCTGGCTGATATACTATCATTGAACTACCTGGGACAGATCGGTTAAACAACTTGACCCCTGTTCTCAATGGAAGACATTAATTAGAAATTTATCAATCAGCAGAGACAACCGAAGCCTCCCACACATATATTAAAGGCTTAATACTCAGCAGGCTCGATGGCCTTTATTTTTGAGCAATTTGATTTCCTGTTGTATTTCCAACCTGCAGCTCGAAATGTCAAAGCAGACACCCTGTCTGGAGCCTTCAATTGTGAGGATGTAGAGGAGATGCCACAGTACATTATCGACCCTGCTAGGTTGGTAACCATGGCACCTGCCCGGTTGAGGAATGTGCCACCTGGGCGAACCTACTTACCCGAGGCCAAGAGAAGAAAGGTGTTGGTCTGGGACCACGGGTCCTGATTAGCTGGGCACTCTGGTCTACAAAAGACCAACAAACTCATCTGCCAGCAGTACTGGTGGCCATACATAGGTCAAGATATTCGTTTGTGTCAGTCTGTACCTCTTGTGCTTCAAAACAATGAAGTCCAGACCCGTGGGCCTTCCGTATCTGTTACCCATACCTGAAGCACCATGGCAACATATTGCCATGGATTTCATTATGGGTAGTGGTGGACCGCTTCTCTAAAATGGCACATTTTGTGCCTTTGCCTGGGCTGCCTTCCTCAGGGCAGCTGGCCGAGAGGTTTAATTGAACATATTTTTTGCCTCCATGGCTTTCCTAGACATAATATATCGGACAGAGGAGCACAATTTACGTCCAGGTTCTGGAGATCCTTCTGCAAGCTCTTGGGAATATTCCTGGACATCTCCTCATCCTACCACCAACAATCCAATGGGCAGGTGAAGCGGGTGAATCAAATTCTGTCTGGATATCTCCGTCACTTCATTAATGCCCTTTCGGATAATTGCCTCTGCCACGGGCAGAGTTTTCTTACAACCAGAATGTTAGCAACTCCACTAAAACCTATCCATTCTTCATTTCCTATGAGCAGCAACCCAGGATTCCCTTGCCTGTCGTCATCACCTCTGAGGTTCCTGCGGCAGCATCCTCGGTAGAGAATTTTGCTAGGATATGGCAAGAAACCATAACGAATCTTGAAAAATCGGTGGTGTCCATGAAGAGGTTTGCCGATCACAAGCGATGGCTGCCCCCGAATTTGCACCTGGGGATATAAGCCCTACCCTGATAATATACCCTAACTGCAGAAACATTTTCTTTAAAAAGCATACATTACCTAGAAGTGCTGTACGGAGCTCTGCTGCAGCTTCTTCCCGGGTCCTCGACACTTGTCTTCATCTCTTCTGGCCGGGGTCTGAAAATCCCCGCCTCCTGGAAGCGCTGATTGTGATTGGCTGATGCTTAATCAATCAGACCCAGCACTTGATGAATGGTTGTGATTAGTTCATCGAGTGCAGGCTGTGATTGGCTAAGTGTCAGCCAATCACATCTAGTGCTTCCAGGAGGTGGAGAATTTTCAAATCCACGGCCATATGAGATGAAGGAGAAAGTGCCCGTCTGACAGCGCCGGAGAGGTGATGTATGTGTTTTTTTTCTTGCAGTTAGGGTTTAGTTTAGGGCTTTGACAGTAGGATTTCCTACAATCAAAGTTGCATCGCACCGCACGAAAATCATGTTTTTGTGCAATGCGATGTAACAGAGAGGAAGGCTCCATAGGGAAACATGGGCTACAAAACCTTGCATGTCGCTGGCATATCGCCGGACCGACAAGGTTTTTGTGTTGCGTTGTTGCATGCTGCAAAAGATCGCATGTGTGAATTAACCCATAGGAAAGCATGGGCTTCTCATACATGGGATTTGTAGCATTGTAGCAATGCTACAAAATCTAACGACTTTGTCGCCCATGTGAAGGAGGCCTACAGACCTATTTTGTAGTAGACAGGAAGGGCTATGGGCCTGAGGAGAGGTCATGGGAGCCCTCTGAGAATATCAATGCCCCACGCCGGAGTCAGGTTTTTTTTTTTGCAGAGAACGAGGAGGAGAAGAGGCCTTAGAGAGGACGGTACTGTTAGGTCTAGCAGACTGAGACATCGTCCTGTCTCCTAAGTCTGCTTCTTCCAGCATTTACAAGGTTACTGTGTCATGCTCTTTCACCTAGCTTGTGGGGCTTTTGCAATCAAGCTTCCTATTTAAACTCCTCAGACTCTACCCACAATGCTTGGCTGTTACCTTTTCCTGTATGTTTGCATTCAAGCTGCTTGGGCCAGCCTTTTGTCTTTGTTTAGCCTTGTGTGTATCCTAAACCAGTTTATACTGTGTCTTGGTGTTCCCAGCTCCCTGTGTCTTGCTGCTGGTTTTGTCTGTCCATTCTCTGTACCTGTCATCTCTGCTCTGCTTTGTCTCTGGTTTCTATGCCATATTTACTCCTGTATATTTGCGTGGCCCAGTACATATGACCCTGGATTCCCATCCTCACCAGGTAGGGAGGGACGTCTAGGAGCCAGGGTCAGGAAAGGCGGCCTGGACCTCTCCACCATCAGGAGTACCTCCAGGACAGGGACACCTCATCCTTGGGAGTTCAGGGTACGGCCCATTTTATTTCATTTGATTAATGAAGGACAAATTCTACAGAATGGAAATGGCAGGCTGCAGTGAGATGTAGTGGGGGATGATTAGAGTCATAGGTCATTGGGGAGTGAAGAGCACAAAGGTGATGATGGAGCCGACAGAAAGGCTGCAGGAATCGGTAGACCATTGAATGGATAGAAAGTGGTGCGGTCAGATATCCTGCACTGAGAACTGCATTGTGGAAGAGATGTGGATGGAGGGAAATGGGAAGTATGTATTACGGTGCATTTAAATTGCAATTAATTATGCAAGTGCAATGAGATTTGTGAGACAATTTCATCACATAACATACAAGTTTCACGCGTGTGAAAAAAATCGCATTTATTTCCAAAAGGAAAAATAAAAAATTATGATGCGATTGTTGTTGCACCCATTGAATATAATGGGGAAGATTTCTGTGGACTCACTGGAGAATAAAACATGCTACCATTTTTCTGTATCGCTGTGAGAGAAAGATTGCCCATGAACCTGATGCCCAAGGTCAGAGAGTGAGCAGCGCTTGCCTAAGTGCAGGGAGTCACGAACTCTTCAGTAGATCAGCAGCGGCATCGGGAGTCGGACTCCCCTCTCTAATATTCATTACATGTCTTAAACACATCACACATGTCCGGGTCTGCTCCGTGCACATCACACATGTCCGGCTCTTCTCCGTGCACATCACACATGTCCGGCTCTTCTCCGTGCACATCACACATGTCCGGCTCTGCTCCGTGCACATCACACATGTCCGGCTCTGCTCCGTGCACATCACACATGTCCGGCTCTGCTCCGTGCACATCACACATGTCCGGCTCTGCTCCGTGCACATTACACATGTCCGGCTCTGCTCCGTGCACATCACACATGTCCGGCTCTGCTCCGTGCACATCACACATGTCCGGCTCTGCTCCGTGCACATCACACACATCCAGCAGCAGAGCCTAGGGGTCGGAACCTCCATCACTAGAAAACAGGATGAAATGGCCTTGCAGGTATTATATCATCCTGTAACTTCTGGAAAAATGCTGGTATAATTGGCAGAAATAGAACCCATTATAGTCAATGGGGGGCTACTCTACTTCATCACAAGGCAGAAACGTTCAGCCGGGTGGGGCTTCCCTGGAAAATAGAATCCCCTAATGCTGATGTGACCGAGCCCTTACACACATACACCTCTGCTGCATGCAAATATATAGCACAGTTAGAGGCACATGTAGTGTCCCGAAATACATGTGTCTGGTCCCCTCCATAATTGTAATATATGTCATGTCTTTTATGTGGATGCACTGTGCAAATTGTCTTGTCTTCAGTTATGTGCATTGCACAGCTGCAGCATGCAAGCAGTTAATGTCTGAAAGTGGCTGGGGGCAAGTAACAAGTTTGTCTAGTCACATGATGCTGAATGACATAAATAGGAGTGCAAGGTATGATTGTAGGTCTTCTATCTGCTTCGACTGTTGAGAGTAGAGTGAGGGTGCCAGCCACACGGGGGTACCTTCAACCCTCATGTGGTGAAGAGATGGAAGCTGAGGAGCAGTATCCCGAGGTCCCCAATTCCAGGAACGTCATTTAAGGAGTGAGAGAAGAGACTGAGTCCATTGTGCAGTACTAATTTCAAGTAAGTGTCCGCAGAGTGTTGTGTCGCCCTCCGGAGTTATCCTGCATCCCGGAGTGCGTGTGTTCAGGAGCGGAGTCCTACAGAGAGCTTAACTGTAGGCCTGGTTTCATCCCGTGTCCTCCTCCCTGACCGTCTGCTAAACTGTTTTCTGCGCTGACGTGTAAAGCTGCATTCTACAAGCGAGAAGTAAATTTTCTGGTCACTGTCCGTTCCCAGTGATTGAGTTTTCCAAAGTTAACCGTGTGTGGGTAAGAATTAGGTCCAAGATAACAGATCTCCTTGTTTTCTCTTCTACCTTGTGGAAGATAAAGTTGTCAGCAAGAGCCGATAAGAATGTGTTGGATCCATTACTTTTACCTGAGAGAGAATCCCAACAAATGTCTGGATGGGTAAAATCTCCCATGATCACTATGCCGTACTTTATTGAGAACTTGGTCATCTGATGTAGAAAGAGTTCATCCATATCCTCTGCTTGTCCAGGCTGCCTATAGTAAATGCATATAATGGTGTCCTTAATGTTGTTCTCTCCTTGTATTCTTACCCAAACAGTTTCTACAGAACTCCCAGCTCTGAAGCTTGAATCTCTGTGGTGATGTATACTTTCCTAACATACAACGTAACACCTCCTCCCCTTTTGTTAGAGCTATTTCTTATAAAAAGGTTGTATCCTTCAAGCCTTGTATTCCAATCATGTGCATCATCCCACCAAGCTTCCGTGATGCCTATGACATGATATTTCTCTTCCTGTGTCAGGAGCTCCAATTATCCTTGTTTGTTTCCCATGCTCTGTGCATTTGTGTAAAAATGTTTTAGTTTGTGATTGGTGTCTCTTGCTCCTCTACTTTTTTTTCATTTCTAATAGAAAGGTTCTCAATTGTATTAATTAGCTGTGTGTTTTTTTCTGGCCTTTCACTTCCCTTCCCATGATGTTTTAGTCTAAAGCTTTCCTGATGAGAGTTACAAGGCGCCTGCCAAATATATGCTTACCTGTCTTTGTAAGGTACAACCTGTTTCTAGCAAGCAGTCCATCATACAGGTAATTCACTCCATCGTCCAGAAATCCACATCCTTGCTGACGGCAGCATTTATGTAGCCAGCTGTTCACCTCTAGAATCATGTTCCATCTCCTTATTCCCTGGCCCCGCACTGGGAGGTTGGATGAGAAGACCATCTGGGCTCCAAGTTCCTTCACCTTGCTGCTGAGGTCTTCACAGTCTCTGCAGATAGTTGTAAGGTCCTCCATGTATTAGTAGGAACGGGTGATGTTCTGTAGGACTGAGGCAGGGGCGTAAACTATAGAGGATGCATGGGATGTGGTTGCACCTGGGCCCAGGAGCCTTGGAAGGCCCATAAGGCCTCTCTTCTCCTTATACGGAGCCCAGTAGTATGAATAAAGCATTATAGTTGGGGGCCCTGTTACAGGTTTTGCATTGGGGCCCAGGAGCTTCAAGGTATGCCTCTGGACTGAGGGGTCTTGTTAGCCTATCAGACACATCTGTGATTTGTGCCCCTGGCAGACAACTCACCTCTCGTGGGGTCATGTCAGATCTGCAGACAGCGGCCTCTGTTCCTCTATAGGGAATCCCCCACAACCAGCGTCTCCTCTTCACAGCAACACTTCTATCCCTTCATCCAGGAGGATTCTGAGTGCTTATACACACGCTCGGCTCCACTCCTCCGTCTCACACACGCTCGGCTCCGCTCGCCCGTCTCGCGCACACGCTCGGCTCCGCTCGCCCGTCTCGCGCACACGCTCGGCTCCGCTACTCCGTCTCGCACACGCTCGGCTCCGCTCCTCCGTCTCGCACGCGCTCGGCTCCGCTCCTCCGTCTCGCACGCGCTCGGCTCCGCTCCTCCGTCTCGCACGCGCTCGGCTCCGCTCCTCCGTCTCGCACGCGCTCGGCTCCGCTCCTCCGTCTCGCACGCGCTCGGCTCCGCTCCTCCGTCTCGCACGCCCTCGGCTCTGCTCCTCCGTCTCACACACTCAGCTCTGCTCCATCCACTCTCTGAATACATCCTGATGGGACACATAAACTGCAGGTCACACAGCAGAGTCCTGCATCCACTGAGCGGAGAGACCTGGTCATGTGACCCCTTGTCTCCTCCCACACACTGATCACATGACGGTGACATCATCACAGGTCCTGTAAGCACAGAACAGCCCCACGGCTCCTGTCCGCCTGCAGGTGGAGGTATGTGGGGCTACCGGGGGAGGGGGAGAATGTTGTCACTTATCCCTTTTTTAGGAGGGGTGTCGTGTATCATTAAGGAGAACACCTAGAGTGAGTGGGTTGGGGTAGGCATAGTCTCTCCTGAAGGAGAACAGCTAAAAAAGGTGTGGGAACACCTAAAAGGTGAGTGAGACCACTTATAGGACCATGCAAGCTCCTCTGGGTAATTTATGCAAATCAGGAAGCGCCACCTATTGGATGGCAACATTCTTTGAAATCAATGTGACTTTTTAACAAGTCTTAAAGGGGTTGTCCCGCGGCAGCAAGTGGGTCTATACACTTCTGTATGGCCATATTAATGCACTTTGTAATGTACATTGTGCATTAATTATGAGCCATACAGAAGTTATAAGAAGTTATTCACTTACCTGCTCCGCTGCTAGCGTCCCCGTCTCCATGGTGCCGTCTAATTTCAGCGTCTAATCGCCCGATTAGACGCGCTTGCGCAGTCCGGTCTTCTCCCTTCTGAATGGGGCCGCTCGTGCCGGAGAGCTGCTCCTCGTAGCTCCGCCCCGTCACGTGTGCCGATTCCAGCCAATCAGGAGGCTGGAATCGGCAATGGAACGCACAGAGCCCACAGTGCACCATGGGAGAAGACCTATGGTCCACCGTGGGTGAAGATCCCGGCGGCCATCTTCGCAAGGTAAGTAAGAAGTCACCGGAGCGCGGGGATTCGGGTAAGTACTATCCGGGTTTTTTTTTTCTAACCCCTGCATCGGGTTTGTCTCGCGCCGAACAGGGGGGCTATTGAAAAAAAAAAAAAACGTTTCGGCGCGGGACAACCCCTTTAACATTGATTGGAATAGGAAATGAATCACCCAGCGGAGCTTGCAAAGTGGCCCCATTCACCTTCTAGGTATCCCCACACCCCTTTTGGGTGTTCTCCTTGAGGAGGTACTATGCTCCTGCCAACGCAGACACCCTCTCGGTGTCTCCCCACACTTTTTGGGTGCTCTTAAGGAGACACTACACCCCTCCTGACCCATGTTGCAAGCCTCTCACCAGCTAAGCAAGAAGCCTACTGCACACTGATGAGGGGCAAACACCCCGAAACAGCTGTCTGTGTATGGAGTCTGGCTTGGTTTTCTATTCCCAATCATTATTAAGTCACATTGATTTGAAGGAATGCTGCCATCCAATAGGTGGCGCTGCAGAGGTAATGTTCCATCTTCCTTATTAGCTCTTTCATAAACGTTGTTAGAAGCCGCTCTCATACTGGCGCTCAGACCCCTCAGGCTGCTGTCGCCGCGGCGTTGGGGGGCCGTTCAGGGTTTTCGTCTCTCTGCTCTGTTTTTGGAGAAGAGAAACTGATATAAAACAGATTCATTTTTCCCCCCATTAAACTCAATGGGGTTTCAGAAAAACAGAAAGCAAACTGAAGCCCCCCCCCTCCTCCCCCGCTCGCTTCCATTACAGGGTTTTTCTTACAAAAATATAACCCCGCAGACCGCGCTATTTTTCCATCCAAAAAAACACAAACCTGGCGGCATGGAAGCGAACTCAAGGCTTTCCATTTGCTTTCTGTTTTTTTTTTTTTTTTTTTTTTTTAAACCCCACTGAAATTAATGTGGAAAAAAATGGATCCGTTTCTTTCACTTAAATTTCAGTTTCTCTCTGCCAAAACAGAGCAGAGACGTGATCCCTGAAGGCCCCCAGCGCCGCAGCGACGGCCGCCTTATCCCTACCTTCTATCTAAGGGGGTTTACACGGACGGCTCACCGGTCTCAGATGCCGGACAGGTCGCCCCGGTGATGACCGTGTAAATGCAGCGGTACAATCATCGGTAGTGAATGGCGGTGGAGCTGGGATTGATCCGGCCGCCTCCATTCACAGTAAGCAGGCCGCCGTTCATACATGATGACTGCCTGTTCACACGGCCGCTCCGTCCTTCAAGCTTCATACAATCTGAATGATGAATGAATGTATCGCTTATTGTTCCGTCATGCCGGTATTCACACCGAATGATATCATTCAGATCCTCTCTAATCGCCGTGTAGAAGGGCCCTCAGTGAGTGGTCTCCCCATGTGTAGGTCGCAGATCGTTCAGTTTTCGGTGAAAGAGAGGGGAAGGGGAGACGAAAACATTTACAAAATAAGGTGTTTCTTGCTTTATTATACTAACTGTAATATTTCTGATATCCGTTTCTCTACGATCCATTTTTCTTACTTTTCTCTATTTTGCCAAGTGTAAAAGTTTCCACAGATCTTTAGTAAAGCGTCTCCATCTGTAATAGAAGCGTACGGCTGCACTAGTTGTATAATGGTCAGTATATGCGCTGTCACCCAACAGTACGGTGCACAGGCCGGACATGATGTAATAGTCAGTATATGTGCTGTCACCCAGCAGTACGGTGTACAGGCCGGACATGATGTAATAGTATATGTGCTGTCACCCAACAGTACGGTGTACAGGCCGGACATGATGTAATAGTCAGTATATGCGCTGTCACCCAGCAGTACGGTGTACAGGCCGGACATGATGTAATAGTCAGTATATGTGCTGTCACCCAGCAGTACGGTGTACAGGCCGGACATGATGTAATAGCCAGTATATGTGCTGTCACCCAACAGTACGGTGTACAGGCCGGACATGATGTAATAGTATATGTGCTGTCACCCAACAGTACGGTGTACAGGCCGGACATGATGTAATAGTCAGTATATGCGCTGTCACCCAACAGTACGGTGTACAGTCCGGACATGATGTAATAGTCAGTATATGTGCTGTCACCCAGCAGTACGGTGTACAGGCCGGACATGATGTAATAGCCAGTATATGTGCTGTCACCCAACAGTACGGTGTACAGGCCGGACATGATGTAATAGTATATGTGCTGTCACCCAACAGTACGGTGTACAGGCCGGACATGATGTAATAGTCAGTATATGCGCTGTCACCCAACAGTACGGTGTACAGGCCGGACATGATGTAATAGTCAGTATATGCACTGTCACCCAACAGTACGGTGTACAGGCCGGACATGATGTAATAGTATATGCGCTGTCACCCAACAGTACGGTGTACAGGCCGGGCATGATGTAATAGTCAGTATATGTGCTGTCACCCAGCAGTACGGTGTACAGGCCGGACATGATGTAATAGTCAGTATATGCGCTGTCACCCAACAGTACGGTGCACAGGCCGGGCATGATGTAATAGTCAGTATATGTGCTGTCACCCAACAGTACGGTGTACAGGGCGGACATGATGTAATAGTCAGTATATGCGCTGTCACCCAACAGTACGGTGTACAGGCCGGACATGATGTAATAGTCAGTATATGTGCTGTCACCCAACAGTACGGTGTATAGGCTGGACATGATGTAATAGTTAGTATATGCGCTGTCACCCAACAGTACGGTACACAGGCCGGGCATGATGTAATAGTCAGTATATACGCTGTCACCCAGCAGTACGGTGTACAGGCCGGACATGATGTAATAGTCAGTATATGTGCAGTCACCCAACAGTACGGTGTACAGGCCGGACATGATGTAATAGTCAGTATATGTGCTGTCACCCAACAGTACGGTGTATAGGCCGCACATGATGTAATAGTCAGTATATGCGCTGTCACCCAGCAGTACGGTGTACAGGCCAGACATGATGTAATAGTCAGTATATGTGCTGTCACCCAACAGTACGGTGTACAGGCCGGACATGATGTAATAGTCAGTATATGTGCTGTCACCCAACAGTGCGGTGTACAGGCCGGACATGATGTAATAGTCGGAATATGCGCTGTCACCCAACAGTACGGTGTACAGGCCGCACATGATGTAATAGTCAGTATATGTGCTGTCACCCAGCAGTACGGTGTACAGGCCGGACATGATGTAATAGTCAGTATATGCGCTGTCACCCAGCAGTACGGTGTACTGGCCGGACATGATGTAATAGTCATTATACACGCTGTCACCCAGCAGTACGGTGTACAGGCCGGACATGATGGAATAGTCACTATATGTGCTATCACCCAACAGTACGGTGTACAGGCCGGACATGATGTAATAGTCAGTATATACGCTGTCACCCAACAGTACGGTTTACAGGCCGGACATGATGTAATAGTCAGTATATGCGCTGTCACCCAACAGTACGGTGTACAGTCCGGACATGATGTAATAGTCAGTATATGCGCTGTCACCCAACAGTACGGTGTACAGGACGGATATGATGTAGCTGTCACCCAACAGCACGGTGTACAGGCCAGACATGGTGTAATAGTCAGTATATACGCTGTCACCCAGCAGTACGGTGTACAGGCCGGACATGATGTAATAGTCAGTATATGCGCTGTCACCTAACACTACGGTGTACTGGCCGGACATGATGTAATAGTCAGTATATGCGCTGTCACCCAGCAGTACGGTGTACAGGCCGGACATGATGTAATAGTCAGTATATGTGCTGTCACCCAGCAGTACGGTGTACAGGCCGGACATGATGTAATAGTCAGTATATACACTGTAACCCAACAGTACGGTGTACAGGCCGGACATGATGTAATAGTCAGTATATGCGCTGTCACCCAACAGTACGGTGTACAGGCCGGACATGATGTAATAGTATATGTGCTGTCACCCAACAGTACGGTGTACAGACCGGACATGATGTAATAGTCAGTATATGCGCTGTCACCCAACAGTACGGTGTACTGGCCGGATATGATGTAATAGTCAGTATATGTGCTGTGACCCAGCAGTATGGTGTACAGGCCGGACATGGTGTAATAGTCAGTATATGTGCTGTCACCCAGCAGTACGGTGTACAGGCTGCACATGATGTAATAGTATATGCGCTGTCACCCAGCAGTACGGTGCACAGGCCGGGCATGATGTAATAGTCAGTATATGCGCTGTCACCCAGCAGTACGGTGCACAGGCCGGGCATGATATAATAGTCAGTATATGCGCTGTCACCCAACACTACGGTGCACGGGCCGGGCATGATGTAATAGTCAGTATATGCGCTGTCACCCAACAGTACGGTGTACAGGCCGGACATGATGTAAAAGTCAGTATATGCGCTGTCACCCAGCAGTACGGTGCACAGGCCGGGCATGATGTAATAGTCAGTATATGTGCTGTCACCCAACAGTACGGTGTACAGGCCGGACATGATGTAATAGTCAGTATATGTGCTGTCACCCAGCAGTACGGTGTACAGGTCGGACATGATGTAATAGTATATGTGCTGTCACCCAGCAGTACGGTGTACAGTCCGGACATGATGTAATAGTCAGTATATGCGCTGTCACCCAACAGTACGGTGTACAGGCCGGACATGATGTAATAGTCAGTTTATGTGCTGTCACCCAACAGTGCGGTGTACAGGCCGGACATGATGTAATAGTCAGTATATGCGCTGTCACCCAACAGTACGGTGTACAGGCCGGACATGATATAACAGTCAGTATATGCGCTGTCACCCAACAGTACGGTGTACAGGCCGGACATGGTGTAATAGTCAGTATATACGCTGTCACCCAACAGTACGGTGTACAGGCCGGACATGATGTAATAGTCAGTATATGCGCTGTCACCCAACAGTACGGTGTACAGGCCGGACATGATGTAATAGTCAGTATATGTGCTGTCACCCAGCAGTACGGTGTACAGGCCGGACATGATGTAATAGTCAGTATATACGCTGTCACCCAACACTACGGTGTACAGGCCGGACATGATGTAATAGTCAGTATATGCGCTGTCACCCAACAGTACGGTGTACAGACCGGACATGGTGTAATAGTCAGTATATGCGCTGTCACCCAACAGTACGGTGTACAGGCCGGACATGATGTAATAGTATATGCGCTGTCACCCAGCAGTACGGTGCACAGGCCGGGCATGATGTAATAGTCAGTATATGCGCTGTCACCCAACACTACGGTGCACAGGCCGGGCATGATGTAATAGTCAGTATATGTGCTGTCACCCAGCAGTACGGTGTACAGTCCGGACATGCTGTAATAGTCAGTATATGCGCTGTCACCCAACAGTACGGTGTACAGGCCGGGCATGATGTAGAAGTTAGTATATGCGCTGTCACCCAGCAGTACGGTGCACAGGCCGGGCATGATGTAATAGTCAGTATATGCGCTGTCACCGAACAGTACGGTGTACAGGCCGGACATGATGTAATAGTATATGTGCTGTCACCCAGCAGTACGGTGTACAGGCCGGACATGGTGTAATAGTCAGTATATGTGCTGTCACCCAACAGTACGGTGTGCAGGCCGGACATGATGTAATAGTCAGTATATGTGCTGTCACCCAACAGTGCGGTGTACAGGCCGGACATGATGTAATAGTCAGTATATGTGCTGTCACCCAACAGTACGGTGTACAGGCCGAACATTGTGTAATAGTCAGTATATACTCTGTCACCCAACAGTACGGTGTACAGACCGGACATGGTGTAATAGTCAGTATATGCGCTGTCACCCAACAGTACGGTGTACAGGCCGGACATGATGTAATAGTATATGTGCTGTCACCCAGCAGTACGGTGTACAGGCTAGACATGGTGTAATAGTCAGTATATACGCTGTCACCCAACAGTACGGTGTACAGGCCGGAGATGATGTAATAGTCAGTATATCTGCTGTCACCCAGCAGTACGGTGTTCAGGCATAGTCAGTATATGCGCTGTCACCCAGCAGTACGGTTTACAGGCCGGACACGATGTAATAGTCAGTATATGCGCTGTCACCCAGCAGTACGGTGTACAGGCCGGACATGATGTAATAGTCAGTGTATGTGCTGTCACCCAGCAGTACGATTTACAGACCGGACATGATGTAATAGTCAGTATATGTGCTGTCACCCAGCAGTACGGTGTACAGGCCGGACATGGTGTAATAGTCAGTATTTGCGCTGTCACCCAACAGTGCGGTGTACAGGCCGGTCATAGTGTAATAGTCAGTATATGCGCTGTCACCCAACAGTACGGTTTACAGGCCGGACATGATGTAATAGTCAGTATATGCGCTGTCACCCAACAGTACGGTGTACAGTCCGGACATGATGTAATAGTCAGTATATGCGCTGTCACCCAACAGTACGGTGTACAGGACGGATATGATGTAGCTGTCACCCAACAGCACGGTGTACAGGCCAGACATGGTGTAATAGTCAGTATATACGCTGTCACCCAGCAGTACGGTGTACAGGCCGGACATGATGTAATAGTCAGTATATGCGCTGTCACCTAACACTACGGTGTACTGGCCGGACATGATGTAATAGTCAGTATATGCGCTGTCACCCAGCAGTACGGTGTACAGGCCGGACATGATGTAATAGTCAGTATATGTGCTGTCACCCAGCAGTAAGGTGTACAGGCCGGACATGATGTAATAGTCAGTATATACACTGTAACCCAACAGTACGGTGTACAGGCCGGACATGATGTAATAGTCAGTATATGCGCTGTCACCCAACAGTACGGTGTACAGGCCGGACATGATGTAATAGTATATGTGCTGTCACCCAACAGTACGGTGTACAGACCGGACATGATGTAATAGTCAGTATATGCGCTGTCACCCAACAGTACGGTGTACAGGCCGGATATGATGTAATAGTCAGTATATGTGCTGTGACCCAGCAGTATGGTGTACAGGCCGGACATGGTGTAATAGTCAGTATATGTGCTGTCACCCAGCAGTACGGTGTACAGGCTGCACATGATGTAATAGTATATGCGCTGTCACCCAGCAGTACGGTGCACAGGCCGGGCATGATGTAATAGTCAGTATATGCGCTGTCACCCAGCAGTACGGTGCACAGGCCGGGCATGATATAATAGTCAGTATATGCGCTGTCACCCAACACTACGGTGCACGGGCCGGGCATGATGTAATAGTCAGTATATGCGCTGTCACCCAACAGTACGGTGTACAGGCCGGACATGATGTAAAAGTCAGTATATGCTCTGTCACCCAGCAGTACGGTGCACAGGCCGGGCATGATGTAATAGTCAGTATATGTGCTGTCACCCAACAGTACGGTGTACAGGCCGGACATGATGTAATAGTCAGTATATGTGCTGTCACCCAGCAGTACGGTGTACAGGTCGGACATGATGTAATAGTATATGTGCTGTCACCCAGCAGTACGGTGTACAGTCCGGACATGATGTAATAGTCAGTATATGCGCTGTCACCCAACAGTACGGTGTACAGGCCGGACATGATGTAATAGTCAGTTTATGTGCTGTCACCCAACAGTGCGGTGTACAGGCCGGACATGATGTAATAGTCAGTATATGCGCTGTCACCCAACAGTACGGTGTACAGGCCGGACATGATATAACAGTCAGTATATGCGCTTTCACCCAACAGTACGGTGTACAGGCCGGACATGGTGTAATAGTCAGTATATACGCTGTCACCCAACAGTACGGTGTACAGGCCGGACATGATGTAATAGTCAGTATATGCGCTGTCACCCAACAGTACGGTGTACAGGCCGGACATGATGTAATAGTCAGTATATGTGCTGTCACCCAGCAGTACGGTGTACAGGCCGGACATGATGTAATAGTCAGTATATACGCTGTCACCCAACACTACGGTGTACAGGCCGGACATGATGTAATAGTCAGTATATGCGCTGTCACCCAACAGTACGGTGTACAGACCGGACATGGTGTAATAGTCAGTATATGCGCTGTCACCCAACAGTACGGTGTACAGGCCGGACATGATGTAATAGTATATGCGCTGTCACCCAGCAGTACGGTGCACAGGCCGGGCATGATGTAATAGTCAGTATATGCGCTGTCACCCAACACTACGGTGCACAGGCCGGGCATGATGTAATAGTCAGTATATGTGCTGTCACCCAGCAGTACGGTGTACAGTCCGGACATGATGTAATAGTCAGTATATGCGCTGTCACCCAACAGTACGGTGTACAGGCCGGGCATGATGTAGAAGTTAGTATATGCGCTGTCACCCAGCAGTACGGTGCACAGGCCGGGCATGATGTAATAGTCAGTATATGCGCTGTCACCGAACAGTACGGTGTACAGGCCGGACATGATGTAATAGTATATGTGCTGTCACCCAGCAGTACGGTGTACAGGCCGGACATGGTGTAATAGTCAGTATATGTGCTGTCACCCAACAGTACGGTGTGCAGGCCGGACATGATGTAATAGTCAGTATATGTGCTGTCACCCAACAGTGCGGTGTACAGGCCGGACATGATGTAATAGTCAGTATATGTGCTGTCACCCAACAGTACGGTGTACAGGCCGAACATTGTGTAATAGTCAGTATATACGCTGTCACCCAACAGTACGGTGTACAGACCGGACATGGTGTAATAGTCAGTATATGCGCTGTCACCCAACAGTACGGTGTACAGGCCGGACATGATGTAATAGTATATGTGCTGTCACCCAGCAGTACGGTGTACAGGCTAGACATGGTGTAATAGTCAGTATATACGCTGTCACCCAACAGTACGGTGTACAGGCCGGAGATGATGTAATAGTCAGTATATCTGCTGTCACCCAGCAGTACGGTGTTCAGGCATAGTCAGTATATGCGCTGTCACCCAGCAGTACGGTTTACAGGCCGGACACGATGTAATAGTCAGTATATGCGCTGTCACCCAGCAGTACGGTGTACAGGCCGGACATGATGTAATAGTCAGTGTATGTGCTGTCACCCAGCAGTACGATTTACAGACCGGACATGATGTAATAGTCAGTATATGTGCTGTCACCCAGCAGTACGGTGTACAGGCCGGACATGGTGTAATAGTCAGTATTTGCGCTGTCACCCAACAGTGCGGTGTACAGGCCGGTCATAGTGTAATAGTCAGTATATGCGCTGTCACCCAGCAGTACGGTGTACAGGCCGGACATGATGTAATAGTCAGTATATGCGCTGTCACCCAGCAGTACGGTTTACAGGCCGGACATGATGTAATAGTCAGTATATGCGCTGTCACCCGGCAGTACGGTGTACAGGCCGGACATGATTTAATAGTCAGTATATGCGCTGTCACCCAGCAGTACGCTGTACAGGCCGGACATGGTGTAATAGTCAGCATATGCGCTGTCACCCAGCAGTACGGTGTACAGGCCGGACATGATGTAATAGTCAGTATATGGGCTGTCACCCTGCAGTACGGTGTACAGGCCGGACATGATGTAATAGTCAGTATATGCGCTGTCACCTAGCAGTACGGTGTACAGGCCGGACATGATGTAATAGTCAGTATATCTGCTGTCACCCAGCAGTACGGTGTTCAGGCATAGTCAGTATATGCGCTGTCACCCAGCAGTACGGTTTACAGGCCGGACATGATGTAATAGTCAGTATATGCGCTGTCACCCAGCAGTACGGTGTACAGGCCGGACATAATGTAATAGTCAGTACATGCGCTGTCACCCAGCAGTACGGTTTACAGACCAGACATGATGTAATAGTCAGTATATGCGCTGTCACCCAGCAGTACGGTGTACAGGCCGGACATCGTGTAATAGTCAGTATATGCGCTGTCACCTAGCAGTACGGTTTACAGACCGGACATGATGTAATAGTCAGTATATGTGCTGTCACCCAGTAGTACGGTGTACAGGCCGGACATGGTGTAATAGTCAGTATTTGCGCTGTCACCCAACAGTGCGGTGTACAGGCCGGACATGGTGTAATAGTCAGTATATGTGCTGTCACCCAACAGTACGGTGTACAGGCCGGACATGATGTAATAGTCAGTATATGTGCTGTCACCCAACAGTACGGTGTACAGGCTGGACATGATGTAATAGTCAGTATATGTGCTGTCACCCAACAGTACGGTGTACAGGCCGGGCATGATGTAATAGTCAGTATATGTGCTGTCACCCAGCAGTACGGTGTACAGGCCGGACATGATGTAATAGTCAGTATATGCGCTGTCACCCAACAGTACGGTGTACAGGCCGGACATGATGTAATAGTCAGTATATGCGCTGTCACCCAACAGTACGGTGTACTGGCCGGACATGATGTAATAGTCATTATACACGCTGTCACCCAGCAGTACGGTGTACAGGCCAGACATGATGTAATAGTCACTATATGTGCTGTCACCCAACAGTACTGTGTACAGGCCGGACTTGATGTAATAGTCAGTATATACGCTGTCACCCAACAGTACGGTGTACAGGCCGGACATGATATAATAGTATATGTGCTGTCACCCAGCAGTACCGTGTACAGGCCGGACATGATGTAATAGTCAGTATATGCGCTGTCACCCAACACTACGGTGTACAGGCCGGACATGATGTAATAGTCAGTATATGCGCTGTCACCCAGCAGTACGGTGTACAGGCCGGACATGATGTAATAGTCAATATATGTGCTGTCACCCAACAGTATGGTGTACAGGCCGGACATGATGTAATAGTCAGTATATGTGCTGTCACCCAACAGTACGGTGTACAGGCCGGACATGATGTAATAGTCAGTATATGCGCTTGCACCCAACAGTACGGTTAACAGGCCGGACATGATGTAATAGTCAGTATATGTGCTGTCACCCAACAGTACGGTGTACAGGCCGGACATGATGTAATAGTCAGTATATACGCTGTCACACAGCAGTACGGTGTACAGGCCGGACATGATGTAATAGTCAGTATATGCGCTGTCACCCAACAGTACGGTGTACAGGCCGGACATGATGTAATAGTCAGTATATGCGCTGTCACCCAACAGTACGGTGTACAGGCCGGACATGATGTAATAGTCATTATACACGCTGTCACCCAGCAGTACGGTGTACAGGCCGGACATGATGTAATAGTCACTATTTGTGCTGTCACCCAACAGTACGGTGTACAGGCCGGACATGATGTAATAGTCAGTATATACGCTGTCACCCAACAGTACGGTGTACAGGCCGGACAGAATGTAATAGTCAGTATATGCGCTGTCACCCAACAGTACGGTGTACAGGCCGGACATGATGTAATAGTCAGTATATGCGCTGTCACCCAACAGTACGGTGTACAGGCCGGATATGATGTAGCTGTCACCCAACAGTACAGTGTACAGGCCAGACATGGTGTAATAGTCAGTATATACGCTGTCACCCAGCAGTACGGTGTACAGGCCGGACATGATATAATAGTCAGTATATGCGCTGTCACCTAACACTACGGTGTACAGGCCGGACATGATATAATAGTCAGTATATGTGCTGTCACCCAGCAGTACGGTGTACAGGCCGGACATGATGTAATAGTCAGTATATACACTGTCACCCAATAGTACGGTGTACAGGCCGGACATGATGTAATAGTATATGTGCTGTCACCCAACAGTACGGTGTACAGAACGGACATGATGTAATAGTCAGTATATGCGCGGTCACCCAACAGTACGGTGTACAGGCCGGACATGATGTAATAGTCAGTATATGTGCTGTCACCCAGCAGTATGGTGTACAGGCCGGACATGGTGTAATAGTAAGGATATGTGCTGTCACCCAGCAGTACGGTGTACAGGCCGCACATGATGTAATAGTCAGTATATGTGCTGTCACCCAACAGTACGGTGTACAGGCCGGACATGATGTAATAGTCAGTATATGCGCTGTCACCCAGCAGTACGGTGCACAGGCCGGGCATGATATAATAGTCAGTATATGCGCTGTCCCCCAATACTACGGTGCACAGGCCAGGCATGATGTAATAGTCAGCATATGCGCTGTCACCCAACAGTACGGTGTACAGGCCGGACATGATGTAAAAGTCAGTATATGCGCTGTCACCCAACAGTACGGTGTACAGGCCGGACATGATGTAATAGTATATGCGCTGTCACCCAGCAGTACGGTGCACAGGCCGGGCATGATGTAATAGTCAGTATATGTGCTGTCACCCAACAGTACGGTGTACAGGCCGGGCATGATGTAGAAGTTAGTATATGCGCTGTCACCCAGCAGTACGGTGCACAGGCCGGGCATGATGTAATAGTCAGTATATGCGCTGTCACCGAACAGTACGGTGTACAGGCCGGACATGATGTAATAGTATATGTGCTGTCACCCAGCAGTACGGTGTACAGGCCGGACATGGTGTAATAGTCAGTATATGTGCTGTCACCCAACAGTACGGTGTACAGGCCGGACATGATGTAATAGTCAGTATATGTGCTGTCACCCAACAGTGCGGTGTACAGGCCGGACATGATGTAATAGTCAGTATATGTGCTGTCACCCAACAGTACGGTGTACAGGCCGAACATTGTGTAATAGTCAGTATATACGCTGTCACCCAACAGTACGGTGTACAGGCCGGACATGATGTAAAAGTCAGTATATGCGCTGTCACCCAACAGTACGGTGTACAGGCCGGACATGATGTAATAGTATATGCGCTGTCACCCAGCAGTACGGTGCACAGGCCGGGCATGATGTAATAGTCAGTATATGCGCTGTCACCCAACACTACGGTGCACAGGCCGGGCATGATGTAATAGTCAGTATATGTGCTGTCACCCAACAGTACGGTGTACAGGCCGGGCATGATGTAGAAGTTAGTATATGCGCTGTCACCCAGCAGTACGGTGCACAGGCCGGGCATGATGTAATAGTCAGTATATGCGCTGTCACCGAACAGTACGGTGTACAGGCCGGACATGATGTAATAGTATATGTGCTGTCACCCAGCAGTACGGTGTACAGGCCGGACATGGTGTAATAGTCAGTATATGTGCTGTCACCCAACAGTACGGTGTACAGGCCGGACATGATGTAATAGTCAGTATATGTGCTGTCACCCAACAGTGCGGTGTACAGGCCGGACATGATGTAATAGTCAGTATATGTGCTGTCACCCAACAGTACGGTGTACAGGCCGAACATTGTGTAATAGTCAGTATATACGCTGTCACCCAACAGTACGGTGTACAGACCGGACATGGTGTAATAGTCAGTATATGCGCTGTCACCCAACAGTACGGTGTACAGGCCGGACATGATGTAATAGTATATGTGCTGTCACCCAGCAGTACGGTGTACAGGCTAGACATGGTGTAATAGTCAGTATATACGCTGTCACCCAACAGTACGGTGTACAGGCCGGACATGATGTAATAGTCAGTATATCTGCTGTCACCCAGCAGTACGGTGTACAGGCATAGTCAGTATATGCGCTGTCACCCAGCAGTACGGTTTACAGGCCGGACACGATGTAATAGTCAGTATTTGCGCTGTCACCCAACAGTGCGGTGTACAGGCCGGTCATAGTGTAATAGTCAGTATATGCGCTGTCACCCAGCAGTACGGTGTACAGGCCGGACATGATGTAATAGTCAGTATATGCGCTGTCACCCAGCAGTACGGTTTACAGGCCGGACATGATGTAATAGTCAGTATATGCGCTGTCACCCGGCAGTACGGTGTACAGGCCGGACATGATTTAATAGTCAGTATATGCGCTGTCACCCAGCAGTACGGTGTACAGGCCGGACATGATGTAATAGTCAGTATATGGGCTGTCACCCTGCAGTACGGTGTACAGGCCGGACATGATGTAATAGTCAGTATATGCGCTGTCACCCAACAGTACGGTGTACAGGCTGGACATGATGTAATTGTCAGTAGATGCGCTGTCACCCAGCAGTACGGTTTACAGACCGGACATGATGTAATAGTCAGTATATGTGCTGTCACCCAGCAGTACGGTGTACAGACCGGACTTGGTGTAATAGTCAGTATATGCGCTGTCACCCAGCAGTACAGTGTACAGGCCGGGCATGATGTAATAGTATATGTGCTGTCACCCAACAGTACGGTGTACAGGCCGGACATGATGTAATAGTATATGTGCTGTTACCCAACAGTACGGTGTACAGGCCAGACATGATGTAATAGTCAGTATATGCGCTGTCACCCAACAGTACGGTGTACAGGCCGGACATGGTGTAATAGTCAGTATATGCGCTGTCACCCAGCAGTACGGTGTACAAGCCGGACATGATGTAATAGTCAGTATATACGCTGTCACCCAACAGTACGGTGTGCAGGCCGGACATGATGTAATAGTCAGTATATGCGCTGTCACCCAGCAGTACGGTGTACAGGCCGGACATGATGTAATAGTATATGCGCTGTCACCCAACAGTACGGTGTACAGGCCGGACATGATGTAATAGTCAGTATATGTGCTGTCACCCAACAGTACGGTGTACAGGCCGGACATGATGTAATAGTATATGCGCTGTCACCCAACAGTACGGTGTACAGGCCGGACATGGTGTAATAGTCAGTATATGTGCTGTCACCCAGCAGTACGGTGTACAGGCCGGACATGATGTCATCGCTGCTCGTTACTTGTGAATTGTTTCTGGAAGATGCCATTACCATCCAGCTATGAACAGCGTGCGCTCTAGAACATGCTGGAAGATCCAGAAAGCACAGATAAACATTTGGCTACTGGGTTGGGGCCCTTTTACACGGCACGATCAGCGTTCAGATTCTTGTTGGATTGTAGGAATCCGAACGCTAATAGTTTAGTGTAAATGTTGGCGGTGACGGAGAGACCAACGATAATTCACGTGTCGCTCAGTTTCTGCAGACATGGAAATAAAACTCCGATCCTTCATCCATGCACTACGGCCTGTATACTGGGGATGGAAGCGGACGGGCCGCAACGATCTCCGGCCGCTCCACCTCTACTCAGCACAGGCGCGATTATCATTCACATGGCTGCCGGCCACTGAAGCCCCCGACAGTCGTCCCATGTAAGAGGACCCTTACTGTTAGGATATGTTCAGATGAGCAGATCCAGCATGGCTTTATCCACATGGAGTCCAACTCTGAAGACCACAATAGAAATCCACGGCTGAGCTTCAGATCTCCACCGCAGATCCACATGCGGATTTGGTCTTTTAAAATGAGAAATTCGCTCTCTAGTCTACAGTTTTTGGAGCAGATTTTTTCCACCCGCAGATTTCAAATTTCTTTGCAGAAAAAAAAAGTGTTGTGTGACTTCTGGACATGGAATCCACAGCTTCAATTTCTGCATCAAAATCTGCAACATGTGAACATAATCTAAGGAGGTTAATCGAGCAAATACTGTTGATGATCTCTCCTCAGGGTTGGACATGAATAGTTTATTGCCGGGGATCCACCACTCGAGATCCTTGCAATCAGCTGATCGTCTGGCCCGCTGTCAGTGGGTGGAGTGCGGTTAGACGCCCGGCGTAGCTGCATTTATTGCGGTCTGGATGATCAGCTGAGCAGCAAATCGATGAGGATCAACTATTGATGACCGATCCTGATGATGTTTACTCAATAGTATTTGCCTGGAAATCCCCTTTGATATCTCCTCGCCGGTTTCCCCTTATTATCTCCAGTAATTGTATTATTACAGGGGATTTTCTATGATGTTACATTGTCTCATCTTCTTCCCATTCAGGATCCTCGGCTGATATCTTCTATATCTGATAATATTCCTGATTGACCCGACAAGGATGGAGAGGAACCGGGACAAGATGGCGGAGAGTATATTCACCCTCACCCTAGAGATACTCTTCCGGCTTACAGGAGAGGTGAGAGATTCTGGGGATGACGTCACGTTACATCATTATTATGTGTGTAAAAGTTGACCTGACCGCCTCGTAGCTTGGCAGATGCAACCTCACTGACAGTATCACCATTCTTGTTGTATCTCTACTGGCCTCTGTTGCCCCCATACAGGCTATCCTTAGATTCGAGTCCCAGTGTCTTGAATATGCCAAGTGGATGGTGCCGCCAGCACTCATTGTCAGTCACATCTAATGTCCGCCATTAACAGTGAGTGGTGGGAACTGTCCCCTCAACACTTCTAAAGCACTGGGAGTTGAATTTAAGGATAGCCTGTTCGGGAAACTGGGGTGTGGGGGGTAGTGAAAAAAAGGTGGTGATAAAGGCAGCAGGACTGCAGATGCAAAGCTCTACTACCGGCCTGCTTAAATGCAGACATGCACAGGTCCTACTCTACCGGCCTTCTTACATGTAGACATGGACAGGTCCTACTCTACCGGCCTGCTTACATGTAGACATGGACAGGTCCTACTTTACCGGCCCGCTTACATGCAGACATGGACAGGTCCTACTTTACCGGCCTGCTTAAATGCAGACATGGACAGGTCCTACTCTACCGGCCCGCTTAAATGCAGACATGGACAGCGCCTACTCTACCGGCCCGCTTAAATGCAGACATGGACAAGTCCTACTCTACCGGCCCGCTTAAACGCAGACATGGACAAGTCCTACTCTACTGGCCCGCTTACATGCAGACATGGACAGGTCCTACTCTACGGGCCCGCTTACATGCAGACATGGACAGGTCCTACTCTACGGGCCCGCTTACATGCAGACATGGACAGGTCCTACTCTACGGGCCCGCTTACATGCAGACATGGACAGGTCCTACTCTACGGGCCCGCTTACATGCAGACATGGACAGGTCCTACTCTACCGGCCCGCTTACATGCAGACATGGACAGGTCCTACTCTACCGGCCCGCTTACATGCAGACATGGACAGGTCCTACTCTACCGGCCCGCTTACATGCAGACATGGACAGGTCCTACTCTACCGGCCCGCTTACATGCGTCTGGTTTCAGACAAACATCTAGCAATGATTAGAAAGTGAGTAAAATACGTTTTACTAAGGGCCTATACATACTGGCACTTACACGTACGATTCTTGTATGCAGGAAACATACATGAAAAAACGTGTAAAGCTTCATACGTTTTAAGCAGACGGTTTCTTTTTTAATCGCGAGCGCGGTATATGTTTTTCACTGTAAAACTGTTTTCTCAACAGAGTTTTAAAGTTCAACATTTTTTTTCCCTTTAAGGCATTTGATCTCAAAAAACATATACGTTAAGTGTGTGGAAACCTACAGCCAAATGTTTCTGTATTTTTGCTCAGTTTTTTATCAGGAAATCGGACAACCCCTCTAATATCAGATGATGTGACTGGAGAGATGAAGAACCCTGGGAACATGATGTCATCACTGCAGACGATTAAACAAAGTCCAACGGGTAGAATCTTAATGGCGGCATTAGATCGAATACAGAAGCTTGTTTTATTTAATTTCTCTGCATTGCTCAGTTATTTTTTTATCATGAAATCGGACAACCCGTCTAATACCAGATGATATGACATGAGAGGTGAAGGACTCTGGGAATGTCTGCAGGGATATTTATGGATGTATCTCCCCATAAACAGGATTACACGGTAGTGAAGAAGACTTCTAGTGATGGCTGTCAGGCCCCAGTGTCTGATGGATGGGGAAGACCCCTGAGCCCAATCACAGGGCCTCCACCTCACCCCCTGATACTGGAGGAGATCAATGAGCAGAAGATCCTAGAACTCACCAACAAGATGATTGCGCTGCTGACTGGAGAGGTGACGCTGCTGGGAATGCTGGGACATTATACAGTAACGCTATGGCGGTATAACGTGTCTGGGTGATGACGGTATCATTGTGTTGTCAGGTTCCTATAAGGTGTCAGGACGTCACTGTCTATTTCTCCATGGAGGAGTGGGAGTATTTAGAAGGACACAAGGATCTGTACAAGGACATCATGATGGAGGACCACCAGCCCCCCTCATCACCAGGTAATAGACCGTACTAAATCCACACAGCCTTTATTATTTGTATGTAGAGAATGAATTCAGTGGCTGTCTGTGTTTTCTGCAGGTGGATCCAGTAAGAGAACAGCAGCGGAGAGATGTCCCCGTCCTCTTCTTCCACAGGATGATCAGGTAGGACATAAAGTTCCCGTCTTCAGTACTGCGGCCGTGAATGTCTTGTTTTATCCAATAGTATTATAGGATTTATGATTGTTTAAAGGGAATGCTTAAGCAGAAAACGACCTCTTTTATGTTGAAGAGCGTTTTTATGTTGACGTTTATATGTTGAAGAGCCACTGTGGCAAAGCACATTTTACCATTCCTGCCCCCTCATCTGATTGCCTGTCACACTCTGGAAGTCCCCTCTGTATATTGCAGCCACTCCCATGCAGTGCAGCCTCCTGTCGGATACTCATCAGGCATCATCTTGATGGTGACATTTTTGCTTTCACATTAATCCTATGATTCATCACCGTAGCATTAGCTAGAGCCTGTACCATTTCTGCCTGCTCGGTGGGCCATTAAATTTTTCATTACCTTCTATATTCTTCTAAATAAGCTAAAGCCCATAACTATACAGTCAGCAGGATGAGCTGCGATTTCCTCTATTGTAACTGTGTGACAGGAACTGTGTGATTATCACCAGTAACTGTGGCAGGAGTGTAGTAGGCTCTGTAGTAGGCTCCAAGTAATAGCATCATACAGACTGAGAAGCTGATTGAAAACTGAACACATAAACCTAAGTAAATATGAGCTGATCAAAATTGAGATCACATAACCATCTGAGGAGAAAGAAGCCAGGAGCTTCAGATCGAAAGGAACAACTAACCAAGATAACACCAGTCAACTTATATATATATTGGGATGATAGCTCCATAATGAATACTTTTTTTTTTACTAAAGTGGCCCGTTTTAAAGAATTTTTGGCGAGTTTCTTTCCATTTTCGAAGTCACGATCTATATTCAGAAAAAGTCCCAATATCCTGCAGTTCTCACACTGACCACTAAGTCTAATAATAGTCTGACATGGTTTATTCTGCAGAGACAACTTTTCAGCAGTAGAGTCAGCACAGGCTCCACCATTCACAGTGGGTGATAATCACAGCTTATCTCCTCCACTTCCCTGCAGAGGTGACAGATCATGCCTAATGCTGGGTTTACAAGGCTGGGTTTATTAAAATAAACCCTCTTTACTGTAATTTCATCAGAGCAAGTAAAACAGCATTTGTCTCAGTATAGGGTGGAACTAGGCAGCATTTCTCCACAGACATTAGATTGGCAGATCAAATAATTTGCATGGAGGATGGCCGAGGATGTTTGGGAGAGATGAGGTGGCAATATCACCATTTGTATACCGGGGGTTTCTGACCTTTGTCAATCTATAACACAGCCCTTCTGTTACCAGTGATAGACAGATCCCCGCCCCGGCGGCTGCACTGTCTCAGTCACTGAGGAGCACTTCACTAGGCGCCTGTCGCTTCTGGGACGTCACTAGGCGCCTGTCGCTTCTGGGACGTCACTAGGCGCCTGTCGCTTCTGGGACGTCACTAGGCGCCTGTCGCTTCTGGGACGTCACTAGGCCCCTGTCGCTTCTGGGACGTCACTAGGCGCCTGTCGCTTCTGGGACGTCACTAGGCGCCTGTCGCTTCTGGGACGTCACTAGGCGCCTGTCGCTTCTGGGACGTCACTAGGCGCCTGTCGCTTCTGGGACGTCACTAGGCGCCTGTCGCTTCTGGGACGTCACTAGGCGCCTGTCGCTTCTGGGACGTCACTAGGCGCCTGTCGCTTCTGGGACGTCACTAGGCGCCTGTCGCTTCTGGGACGTCACTAGGCGCCTGTCGCTTCTGGGACGTCACTAGGCGCCTGTCGCTTCTGGGACGTCACTAGGCGCCTGTCGCTTCTGGGACGTCACTAGGCGCCTGTCGCTTCTGGGACGTCACTAGGCGCCTGTCGCTTCTGGGACGTCACTAGGCGCCTGTCGCTTCTGGGACGTCACTAGGCGCCTGTCGCTTCTGGGACGTCACTAGGCGCCTGTCGCTTCTGGGACGTCACTAGGCGCCTGTCGCTTCTGGGACGTCACTAGGCGCCGGTCGCTTCTGGGACGTCACTAGGCGCCGGTCGCTTCTGGGACGTCACTAGGCGCCGGTCGCTTCTGGGACGTCACTAGGCGCCGGTCGCTTCTGGGACGTCCCTAGGCGCCGGTCGCTTCTGGGACGTCCCTAGGCGCCGGTCGCTTCTGGGACGTCCCTAGGCGCCGGTCGCTTCTGGGACGTCCCTAGGCGCCGGTCGCTTCTGGGACGTCCCTAGGCGCCGGTCGCTTCTGGGACGTCCCTAGGCGCCGGTCGCTTCTGGGACGTCCCTAGGCGCCGGTCGCTTCTGGGACGTCCCTAGGCGCCGGTCGCTTCTGGGACGTCCCTAGGCGCCGGTCGCTTCTGGGACGTCCCTAGGCGCCGGTCGCTTCTGGGACGTCCCTAGGCGCCGGTCGCTTCTGGGACGTCCCTAGGCGCCGGTCGCTTCTGGGACGTCCCTAGGCGCCTGTCGCTTCTGGGACGTCCCTAGGCGCCTGTCGCTTCTGGGACGTCCCTAGGCGCCTGTCGCTTCTGGGACGTCACTAGGCGCCTGTCGCTTCTGGGACGTCACTAGGCGCCTGTCGCTTCTGGGACGTCACTAGGCGCCTGTCGCTTCTGGGACGTCACTAGGCGCCTGTCGCTTCTGGGACGTCACTAGGCGCCTGTCGCTTCTGGGACGTCACTAGGCGCCTGTCGCTTCTGGGACGTCACTAGGCGCCTGTCGCTTCTGGGACGTCACTAGGCGCCTGTCGCTTCTGGGACGTCACTAGGCGCCTGTCGCTTCTGGGACGTCACTAGGCGCCTGTCGCTTCTGGGACGTCACTAGGCGCCTGTCGCTTCTGGGACGTCACTAGGCGCCTGTCGCTTCTGGGACGTCACTAGGCGCCTCGTCGCTTCTGGGACGTCACTAGGCGCCTCGTCGCTTCTGGGACGTCTCCCGACTATTAGGCACCTTTACGCTTTGCCTTCCGTATACCGAATCACCGTCAGGGCCGACCGCTTGAAGAGGGGAGCTTCGGTCCTTCCCTCTCCACAGCTCTCACCCGCTCCGTGATCTGTCTCACGTTGTCTCCTCACTCTGCCACATCTCTGCCGGCTCCTCACTTCAGCGCTGTATGACGCCAGCTCTCCGCTCACCACTGACTCTCTGACTATCTCCTCTGACTCTCTAAACTAACTGCCCCTTCCCTTTCTGTCCTCCTGCACAGGCTCTGGCACTGTTTAGCAACCTGCTAACCAATCACAGCCTGCCTCTCAACTGTCATCCCACCATCAGATAGCCAATCATATTGTTAAACTCTCCAGACAGACTGACCAATTAAAGCTCAAACTGCCGGCAGCCAATGAGAAATAGCTGGTTGCTGGACAGATTAATTTTAGTTCTGTTGCAGGGCAGATTGACACAATGTTAACCCTTGCATGCCCTGGGGGGATTGCAAACCTGCATAAAATTAGTGATCGCACTTTTGTAGGACACTTCTGGGCCACTATAATAGTAAACAATGGCTTTGCATTTAGATGTAACGATTATCATGTATTTTCATCCCGTGTAAATGGCCTTTAAAACAGTCTCCCATAGAAGTCAATGGGTCATCTCCTGTCCGTTGTTTGAATGGCCCATGAGGTGCCTGCAAAGCATACAGTGTCTTGTGTTAGTAGTCACTCTTCTTGGTGTTTCCCTGTTTTGTTGCGTTACAACCTGCAATTAAAATGGATTTTAATTTAGGTTTTATGTAACGGACATGAGGAAATAGTCCTAATTACAGTGGAATGAAAAAAAAAACTTTGTTTAAAAAAATAAAAGCTGAAAAGTTGTGATTGCATATATGTTCATCCCATTATTCAGTACTCACTGATTTTGTTATTAAAGCCCCTAAATAACGTCTAGTCCAACAAATTTCCAACATCACATAATTAGTTGAATATGGTTTCCCTTTACTGAAACTCTATGACTGCAGAGGTGGTTGCTTACGGCTAGCAGAGATTGCAGTCAGTAGGACAGGGAGCATGTTATCAGGTAGAGTAAAGAGGGGTTTGTTTTAGGAGTTCTGGTATTCCTCCCTGAAGAGGTGCGTTTTCTAGAGCGCTCCTGAAATTTTGTGTGTGTCAGGGGTTGCCCAGATAATTTGGGGTAGTGCATTCCAGAGGACTAGTGCTGCTCTTGAGAAGTCTTGGAGGCGGGAATGAGAAGTTCAAATTAAAGGAGCACTTAATCTGATATGGTTATTGGAGCGGAGGGCATGGGCTGGGTGGTGGATTGAGATGAGGGAGGCAAAGTAGGGCAGCGCAGTGCTGGGGACAGCTTTATGGATGAAGGTAGGGAGTTTAAATTTAATTCTGTATTTAACGGGCAGCCAGTGCAGTGACTGGCACAGGGCAGAGACGTCCGAGTAGCGGCTGGACAGGAAGATGAGCCTGGATGACACGTTCAGGATGGATTGGAGAGGGAAGAGCCTGGTGCGGGGGAGGCCGATTAGCTGCGAGTTGCAATAATCGAGAGGGTGGACCAGGATTGGGACAAATATCCCCTCCTGCTAGTAGCAGCAGGATAGCGAGGTTGAGCAGGTGGTAAGGAGATTTATGAGGGCAGCTGTTATCTTTCTCAGTGTCATTAGGGGGTTTGAGGTTTAGGCCTTTTCTGGCCATATAAAACCTCCCACACGACTTCTCCAACTGTGTGATGACTTTTACAATATTTATTTCCCAGCTGGTGAAACTGGAGGAAGATCTGATCCCTATTGATGCTATAGAGACAGATGTGAGGGGGGATCAGCCGAGTAAGGAGGGGATTCCTATAGATGACCCTGCAGGTGAGTGACCACTGAATGCGGAGAACATCCCAGATTCCCCCTAGTCGCTGACTACCACAGTTCTGTGCTTTAAGCTCTGTGCTGTCAAGTCTTCAGCCGTACATCCCTCTATTCAGCTACAATACAAGTAAACCAGGGATGAAAGTGTATTATTATTATGGGGGGTAACACTGCGGGGCGTTTAAAGGAGAACTGAACTTTCAAAAAGCTTTTGACACACAGTAGGTTTTTATTGTTGGGGGGGCCGGTGATGAGACCCCAACTAATCACTAAACTGAAGGTGCAGAAGCATTCATCTGAGCACTGTGACCAATTAGTCATTGGTGTATCTCTTGGAATTGGTATATGGGCTCAGTAGGAAGTCTATGAGTCCGCGGACCTGTAAGGAACGAGAGGAACACGTCCGCTTCTCCGTACATACTGACAGAGCCGCCACAGCTCTGTGCCCCATCCCCTGCCAGTGATGCCATAAGTGAGGGAGACTGATGCTACGAGCGCTAGAAGAGGAAGGCCCATCTCCCTAATGACACAGTGGTGACACGACCAGCGCATCACCACCCTGAAGAAAAGGCCATGCTATAGAGAATACTGAATAAGGCTAAGCCTCACCCCAAAATAGAGAGAAAATTCTGGGGGCCGAGCATACGCCTTAAGAAAGCACTAAATGGTGCCACAAGGGGAGTGTGATGGGTTGTCCAAATTATTGATGGCCTATCCCTAAGTAATAGATCAGCAGGGGTCCAGGGCATGGGACCCCTACTGATCAGCTGTTTTTTGGGTTGGTTGACTGAGTAGATTTTTGCAGAAAGCAAACAGCTCTATTCCCAAGGCAGTGGCCCGGCTTGGCATTGCAGGCCAGTGAAGTGAATGTAAACTGTGCCTGCAATATTAGACCTGGCCAGTGCTGTGCGAATGGAGCTGCGTGCTTCCTGCAGAAATCCGCTCTGTGCATGAGCACACTAGCCCAGTAAACAGCAGATCTGCCGATCTACTACTAATAGTCTATCCTACATATAGGACATCAATATTTTACAACCGGACAACCCCTTTTAAGGTAACGGAGGCCATATTACAACTCCAGCAACACATGCAACCCTCAAAGGATAGAATGGCCGCCTGTACACGGGCGGGTCAGATTCCGCATGCAAAATCAGGCCCTGGCAGAAGGGGCATCCATGTGTTCGGCTGGTCGTCTGACATACGCAGAGCAGTTTTTTTTTAAACTTATGCTTTCCTGCGTCGTTGCCTAGTGATGACGCAAATCCGCAACCTTTCCGCAATGTCAATTACTAAAGGGCTGCAGATCGGATGGCTGCCACAAAAATGGAACCTGCTGCGATTTTTCCTCCATGAGCGGAAACCGCAATTGGTTTCCGCTCATGTGCAAGAAGAATCACTTTTCCATAGCATGCTATGGGTGGTATTTGTTGCACAACCCAGAGGTGGAGACTCACCACAGATTCCGCAATGCAAATCCGCCTGTGTGCAGACAGCCTTAGTTTGCAAATACCGAGTTGTTCCTCTGAGGCTCTCCAACTCACATCCACACAAGTCCAGCTGCAGGTCTGCTCTGCTACAGCTCCACTAGCTCAATCTCTCTATTCCCTGCACTCTCTGAAGCTGCCAAGTAGAGATGAGCGAGCACCAAAATGCTCGGGTGCTCGTTACTCGGGACGAAATTATCGCGATGCTCTAGGGTTCGTTTCGAGTAACGAACTCATTGAAGTCAATGGGCGACCCGAGCATTTTTGTATATCGCCGATGCTCGCTAAGGTTTTCATTTGTGAAAATCTGAGCAATTCAAGAAAGTGATGGGAACGACACAGCAACGGATAGGGCAGGCGAGGGGCTACATGTTGGGCTGCATCTCAAGTTCCCAGGTCCCACTATTAAGCCACAATAGCGGCAAGAGTGCCCCCCCCCCCAACAATTTTTACTTCTGAAAAGCCTTCAGCTGCACTCATGCCACACCACCCTCATGTCTATTTATAAGTGCGTCTCCCATGAGGAGTAACCGTAGGCACACACTGCAGAGGGTTGGCACGGCTAGGCAGCGACCCTCTTTAAAAGGGGCGGGGCGATAGCCCACAATGCTGTACAGAAGCCATGAGAAATATAATCCTGTGCCACCGCCATCAGGAGCTGCACACGTGGGCATAGCAATGGGGAACCTATGTGCCACACACTATTCATTCTGTCAAGGTGTCTGCATGCCCCAGTCAGACCGCGTTTTTTTTATAAATAGTCACAGGCAGGTACAACTCCGCAATGGGAATTCCGTGTGCACCCACAGCATGGGTGGCTCCCTGGAACCCACCAGCTGTACATAAATGTATCCCATTGCAGTGCCCATCACAGCTGAGATAACGTCCGATTAAATGCAGGTGGGCTTTGGCCCACACTGCATGCCCCAGTCAGACTGGGGTTCTTTAGAAGTGGACACATGCAGTTACAACTCCCTGTGGACCCACAGCAAGGGTGGGTGCCAGGAAGCCACCGGCGGTACATAAATATATCCCATTGCATTGCCCATCACAGCTGATGTAACGTCAGCTTTAATGCAGGTGGGCAAAAAATTAATTGGATTACACTGTAGGCGAGGGCCCCAAAAAATTGGTGTACCAACAGTACTAATGTACCTCAGAAAAATTGCCCATGCCCAGCCAAGAGGGCAGGTGAAACCCATTAATCGCTTTGGTTAATGTGGCTTAATTGGTAACTAGGCCTGGAGGCAGCCCAGTTAAAATAAAAATTGGTTCAGGTGCAAGTTTCAACGCTTTAATGAGCATTGAAACATATAAAAATTGTTTACAAAAATTATATGACTGAGCCTTGTGGGCCTAAGAAAAATTGCCCGTTCGGCGTGATTATGTGAGGTTTAAGGAGGAGGAGCAGGTGGAGGAGGATGAATAGAATACACAGATTGATGAAGCAAAAAGGTCCCTGTTTTTGATGGTGATAGAGAACGATGCTTCCATCCGCGGGTGCAGCCTACGTATTGCTTAGGTATCGCTGCTGTCCGCTGGTGGAGAAGAGAAGTCTGGGGAAATCCAGGCTTTGTTCATCTTGATGAGTGTAAGCCTGTCGGCACTGTCGGTTGACAGGCGGGTACGCTTATCCGTGATGATTCCCCCAGCCGCACTAAACACCCTCTCTGACAAGACGCTAGCCGCAGGACAAGCAAGCACCTCCAGGGCATACAGCAGGAGTTCAGGCCACGTGTCCAGCTTCGACACCCAGTAGTTGTAGGGGGCAGAGGCGTCACCGAGGACGGTCGTGCGATCGGCTACGTACTCCCTCACCATCCTTTTACAGTGCTCCCGCCAACTCAGCCTTGACTGGGGAGCGGTGACACAGTCTTGCTGGGGAGCCATAAAGCTGGCAAAGGCCTTGGAAAATGTTCCCCTGCCTGCGCTGTACATGCTGCCTGATCTCCGCGCCTCCCCTGCTACCTGGCCCTCGGAACTGCACCTTCTGCCACTAGCGCTGTCGGATGGGAATGTTGCCATCAGTTTGTCCGCCAGGGTCCTGTGGTATAGCATCACTCTCGAACCCCTTTCCTCTTCGGGTATGAGAGTGGAAAGGTTCTCCTTATACTGTGGGTCGAGCAGTGTGTACACCCAGTAATCCGTAGTGGCCAGAATGCGTGTAACGCGAGGGTCTTGAGAAAGGCATCCTAACATGAAGTCAGCCATGTGTGCCAGGGTACCTGTACGCAACACATGGCTGTCCTCACTAGGAAGATCACTTTCAGGATCCTCCTCCTCCTCCTCCTCCGGCCATACACGCTGAAAGGATGACAGGCAAGCAGCATGGGTACACTCAGCAGTGGGCCAAGCTGTCTCTTCCCCCTCCTCCTCATGCTCCTCCCCCTCCTCCTCAACGCGCTGAGATACACACATGAGGGTGCTCTGACTATCCAGCGACATACTGTCTTCCCCCGCCTCCGTTTCCAAGCGCAAAGCGTCTGCCTTTATGCTTTGCAGGGAACTTCTCAACAGGCATAGCAGAGGAATGGTGACGCTAATGATTGCAGCATCCCCGCTCACCATCTGGGTAGACAACTCAAAGTTTCCAAGGACCTGGCAGATGTCTGCCAACCAGGCCCACTCTTCTGTAAAGAATTGAGGAGGCTGACTCCCACTACGCCGCCCATGTTGGAGTTGGTATTCCACTATAGCTCTACGCTGCTCATAGAGTCTGGCCAACATGTGGAGCGTAGAGTTCCACTGTGTAGGCACGTCGCACAGCAGTCGGTGCACTGGCAGATTAAACCGATGTTGCAGGGTCCGCAGGGTGGCAGCGTCCGTCTTGGACTTGCGGAAATGTGCGATGACCCGGCGCACCTTTCCGAGCAGGTATGACAAGTGTGGGTAGATTTTCAGAAAGCGCTGAACCACCAAATTAAAGACATGGGCCAGGCATGGCACGTGCGTGAGGCTGCCGAGCTGCAGAGCCGCCACCAGGTTACGGCCGTTGTCACACACGACCATGCCCGGTTGGATGCTCAGCGGCGAAAGCCAGCGGTCTGTCTGCTCTGTCAGTTCGTGGGCCGTGTGCCTCTTCTCTCCTAAGCTGAGTAGTTTCAGCACGGCCTGCTGACGCTTGCTCAACGCTGTGCTGCCACGCCGCGCGACACCGACTGCTGGCGACGTGCTGCTGCTGACACATCTTGATTGCGAGACAGAGGTTGAGGAGGAGGAGGAGGGTGGTTTAGTGGAGGAAGCATACACCGCCGCAGATACCAGCACCGAGCTGGGGCCCGCAATTCTGGGGGTGGGTAGGACGTGAGCGGTCCCAGGCTCTGACTCTGTCCCAGCCTCCATTAAATTCACCCAATGTGCCGTCAGGGAGATATAGTGGCCCTGCCCGCCTGTGCTTGTCCACGTGTCCATTGTTAAGTGGACCTTGGCAGTAACCGCGTTGGTGAGGGCGCGTACAATGTTGCGGGAGACGTGGTCGTACAGGGCTGGGACGGCACATCGGGAAAAGTAGTGGCGACTGGGAACCGAGTAGCGCGGGGCCACCGCCGCCATCATGCTTTTGAAAGCCTCGGTTTCCACAACCGTATACGGCAGCATCTCCAGGCTGATCAATTTGGCTATGTGCACGTTTAACGCTTGAGCGTGCGGGTGCGTGGCGGCGTACTTGCGCTTGCATTCAAACAGTTGCGCTAGCGACATCTGGACGCTGCGCTGAGAGACATTGCTGGATGGGGCCGAGGACAGCGGAGGTGAGGGTGTGGGTGCAGGCCGGTAGGCACTCGTGCCGGTGTCCTCAGAGGGGGGTTGGATCTCAGTGACAGGTTGGGGCACAGAGGGAGAGGCAGTGGTGCAAACCGGAGGCGGTGAACAGCCTTCGTCCCACCTTGTGGGGTGCTTGGCCATCATATGCCTGCGCATGCTGGTGGTGGTGGCTCACCAGCTGATCTTGGCGCGACAAATGTTGCACACCACTGTTCGTCGGTCGTCAGGCGTCTCTATGAAAAACTGCCACACCTTAGAGCACCTTGGCCTCTGCAGGGTGGCATGGCGTGAGGGGGCGCTTTGGGAAACAGTTGGTGGATTATTCGGTCTGGCCCTGCCTCTACCCCTGGCCACCGCACTGGCTCGGCCTGTGCCCACACCCTGACTTGGGCCTCCGCGTCCTCGCCCGCGACCACGTCCTCTAGGCCTACCCCTACCCCTCAGCATGCTGTATTGCCAGTAGTGCAGAAACAGAACGCTGTAATTAAATGTGCCGCTTATTGGCCTGTGGTTGGAGGCTGACTTCGCTTACGGAACGCACAGCAGAGGCAGGAAAGAATTTTGCGCAAGCCTGCTGTAACACTGAGCTGGCTGCGTATGAATTAGGACAACTACCCCCAGCAGAGACCCAGTACACTTGTGGACAGGAATACAGCGGTGATGTAAGAGGCAACACAGAGGCAGGAAAGAATTTTGCGCAAGCCTGCTGTAACACTTAGCTGGCTGCGTATGAATTAGGACAACTACCCCCAGCAGAGACCCAGTACACTGAGGACGGTCACAGGCAGCCCAAATAGATTTTTTTCCCCAAATGTTTTTGGAAAGGCCCACTGCCTATATACACTAAATATGTCTTCTGTCCCTGCCTCACCACTACTGGCCCTGGACAATGTAAAATTACTGCAGGACGCAATGCTCTGCACGGCCGATATACAAAAAAAAAAAAAAAAAGTGCAACACTGCAAAAAGCAGCCTCCACACTACTGCACACGGTTAGATGTAGCCCTAAGAAGGACCGTTGGTGTTCTTGAAGCCTAAAATAACTCCTAACGCTCTCCCTGTAGCAGCTCCGGCACCAGCAGCACTTTCCCTGAGCTATGTCAGAATGCATCTGTGGCAAGCCGCGGGAGGGGCCGATTTATATACTCAGGTGACACCTGATCTCGCCAGCCACTCACTGCAGGGGGGTGGGATAGGGCTGGAACATCGCAGGGGGAAGTTGTAATGCCTTCCCTGTTTTTCTATTGGCCAGAAAAGCGCGCTAACGTCTCAGAGATGAAAGTGAAAGTAACTCGAACATCGCGTGGTACTCGTCACGAGTAACGAGCATCTCGAACACGCTAATACTCGAACGAGTATCAAGCTCGGACGAGTACGTTCACATGGTTCTACCGCCAAGTCCCACCGAAGCCGGAAACAAGACCTCTCTTTAGCTCCTTAGTACACAGGCCTTTAACCAATCAGGGTGCAGATCAGGTCCTGTCAGTTCATAACAACAAAAAAGATCAGAGTGAACAAAGTCATGTGACCTCTCTCTGAAGGTCCTGTCTGGCGGGAACATAAAGTACAGCAATAATAAATATGTATCTGTATGCATGGTCAAACAACTGGACCAATCTGCACCAAGTTTGCCACATTAGTAATTCAGGGGCGTAGGAAGGCTTTAGACCGGGTTTTAGCTCTCTAGGACTATCATTTTCAATATTTGCAAAAACTCAGAATGCAAATATTAAAGGGCCTGTCTGCTTACTGGACAACCCCACTCCAATAAGACCCTCTGTATCAAAATAGTAAACTACATTTACTTCTCCACAGTCACCGGGATCCAGCGCTGCAGACCCACTGTGGTCCCGGTGATTGTTGTGAAAGCTGATGTCACAGGAAATCAGGTGACTGCTGCAGTCAATGAGAGACTGCAGCGTAACATTCTTCAGGATGTGAGCGCCAATGCCAAAAGAGCAAGTGGTGATTCTGCATAACCTCATTGTCTGCCACGGTACTCTGAATTTCTGTGACACAGGAATCACTAGAACCAGAGTGGGGCTACAGCGATGGATCCTGGAGACCGCGGAAGAGTAATAAAATAGTTCACTGTATTATTTTTATTGTGGGAGATTTATTGAAGCGTGGTTGTTCAATAACCAGACAGCCCCTTTAATTAAAATCTCTTTAAAGATGCCACTGCGAGAAGTCAAATTACAACACTGCCATTTTCTTCACATGCCGTCAGCAGATTGTACTTCACTATGCTGGTTTCATATCAGCAAAGAAAAAACTTTTAACCACTCACGCAAATAGCAAACAGTTCCATAAAATACAACTGAAGCTGGATAATTCTACTAGTAGTGTACATATTACTACTATCGCCTTGGCGGTTTGTTTATTACAGTGCTTATACCTTACCTAACTTATCTATGTATATAAAGTCGAAAGTGCTCATTGACTGACTCGCCACTAATTCTCTAGTTCCCGGTGTCGTACAAACATGTAATTTGGCACGACCATTCTTTAGGTCCTAAATAGGAAAAGCAAAGGGGTCACAACTCGATTATTACATGCCAATTGCGAAAGTAAGTGCACCCCTATGTAATGTAACTTCCCGGTGTCGTATAAACATGAAATTTAGTGTGAGCATTCTTTAGGTTCTAAGTAAGAAGAGTGGGAGGGGTTGCACATTCTATAGAGGGACATGGGTACATGCAGTCTGAGGAGAATCTAACGCTCCTCTATGTGTATACATATTTTATTCCTTGGTTCCTGTAAAGTAACCTTGACTTCATAAAATTTTCCGTGCAAACAACACATAAACACCTGTATTAGATTAACTCAGATGAAGCTGGTTGTTTTGGCTAATATTAAATAAAGGTTATATCTTAATTATTATATTTCACTGATTGATATGGACAGTGAGCAGCCAGAGTATACAGCTCTGTGGATGGGCCTTTCAGATTATATTAGTCAAAACATATTAAATTACATTTTTTCTTGGCAGAAGATGGTAGCAGGAGCTCAGAGGGATGTGTGATATCTTCAAATGATCAAAGTATTACCCAAGATGCATATGAAGACCCTGCCATTCTCCCAGATATTCCATCAGCTCTTCACAGCAAAGATCCATCATCTGATCATTTTGAGCTGATCCTATCTTCTGATTCATCACAGACGGCAATGCAAAGCAAAATTTATAAAAGGAATGTTGAACATGAAAGAGTTCACAGAAGAGAGAAGCCATATTCATGTTCAGAGTGTGGGAAATGTTTTAACCATAAAAGAGGTCTTGATAGACATCAGGGAATTCACATAGGGGTGAAGCCATTTTCATGTTCAGAATGTGGAAAAAGTTTTAACCGTAAGTCAGTTCTTGTTACACATCAGAGAATTCACACAGGGGAAAAGCCATTTTCATGTTCAGAATGTGGGAAATGCTTTAACCAGAAATCAGAACTTGTTACACATCAAAGAATTCACACAGGGGCAAAGCCATTTTCATGTTCAGAATGTGGGAAATGTTTTAACCAGAAAGCACATCTCATTAGACACGAGCAAATTCACACGGGGCAGAAACAGTTTTCATGTTTAGAATGTGGGAAATGTTTTAAGCAGAAATCAGGTCTTGTTGCACATCATAGAATTCACACAGGGGAGAAGCCATTTTCATGTTCAGAATGTGGGAAATGTTTTAATTGGAAATCACAGCTGGTTTCACATGGTCAAATTCACACAGGGAAGAAACCATTTTCATGTTTAGAGTGTGGGAAATGTTTTAACCAGAAATCAGTTCTTGTTAGTCATCAGAGAATTCACACAGGGGAGAAACCATTTTTATGTTTAGAATGTGGGAACTGTTTCAACCAGAAAGCACATCTCGTTAGACACGAACAAATTCACACGGGGCAGAAACAGTTTTCATGTTTAGAATGTGGGAAATGTTTTAACTTTAAATCAGGTCTTGTTAGACATCAGAGAATTCACACAGGGGAGAAGCCATTTTTATGTTTAGAATGTGGGAAATGTTTTAGTCGGAAATCAAATCTTGTTCACCATCAAAACATTCACACAAGAGTGAAGCCATAGTCCTGTATTGGTAATTTTCTTTTATCCACAAATCACACCATCTTAAATTTCAATAACTCACTGGGAAGCAGCAATTTTCTATTTGTTAACACCTGAAAAATGGTACCCAAAGATTCAACATTTAAAATGAAAAGTCACATCATACAAGAGAAAGCAATTTAGCGCACTAAATGATGATTAAAACTTACCTATAATTTCAGCCAACAGGCAGTGGACAGCAAAATATAACAAAGGGAGACCACTAGTGGCCAGCACTTTACATAAAATGATGTTTTTGTGCTAAAAAAAAAGCATTAAAGTGATTTGCACTTTTGCCAGTCATCACATTGGCTCGCGTAAGCTGATGTTTGTTTGAAGTTCAGCTCCCCTTCAAAAAATGTTTGCCATTACCAATAAATGTCTAAATAAGGGAGATGGAATAAATCCTCCACAGTGCCACCTATTGAAAGGCAGCATTCCTTCGAGTCAAAGTGGGACTTTTTATACAAGTCTTCTTACAATGACTGGGAATCAAAAGCAAAGCCAGACTCCATGTACATACAGCTGTTTCCGGGTTATTGCCCATCATCAGTGTACAGTAGGAGTCTGGCTTTTGCTAGTGAGAGGCCTGGGACAGGGGTCAGAAACGCTCTTTTCTCCTTAGGGAGAGCAACTATATACTATAAACTAAGTGAGGAGACTCAAATGGCCACGCACGCTCCTCTGGGTAATATGCAAATAAGGGAGATGGAATAAATCCTCCACAATGCCACCTATTGAAAGGCAGCATTCCTTCGAGTCAAAGTGGGACTTTTTATACAAGTCTTCTTACTTACAATAAATGTCTGTTATCCAAAAAGGAAATAGGAAACAGCTAGCGCATCTACATAGCAGCCAAGTGCATAGAATATTTCACATTAATATATATAACTGCATCTCTTAAAAAATAATTGTATTTTTAGTAACAACATTTTTTTTTCCATACAAGAAATCATATTTAAACAAACAAAAGGAGGTACATTACCATTAGAGGGTATATAATTGTCATTGATATATTAATTGCAAGACAGACATCAAATTCTTGTAATCCAGGGGGGAGAGAGTTATGCATACATCGTCTGTGGGGATTATTTGGCGCAAGAGGGCATTTCCGCACCCAGACCTGGTCCGACCCACGCACACCTTCCACCCCAACGGACCCCAATCACTAAGGGTTTGCCACTATATAGTCCAACCATGTTGCCCAAGAAGACATCCATGAGGACTTAGTGATATATCTGCGAGAATTAGTTTCTTCTAATTGATAAGTTTGATTCACCGAGTTTCTCTCCTCAAGAATAGAGGGAGCTTCCTTTGATTTCCAATGTCTAGCGATTGTTAATCATGATGCAAAAATGATGTGCGAGGTGAGAACTGAGTAAAAAGGGGACAATTTCTACGTATTTGTGAAACAGGGCGAGTGCCGGATTCGGGGACACAAATTGGTGTGACATAGAATAGATAGTCGAAAAGTGTATTCCAAAAGGAGCGTATAACCGGGCATGACCACCACATGTGGAAGTAAGTACCCTTCGTAATGCACCCCCTCCAGCATGTCTCCGATACATCTTTGTTCATTCTAGACAACCTTGCTGGTGTCAAATGCCAGCATAGAAATATCTTCCGGGAGGATTCCCAGTGGGCAATGCCGTGCGATATCTTCTTGGTCCAGGCAAGGGCCCGGTTCCACTCCCCTAAACTAAATTGTCGCTTAAAGTATAACTCTTATAACGTCATATGTGCAGACTTAGACTGTGTGTCCTGAGAAAACGAGTTCTCGTAGAATGTGGATATACCACCAGAGACCTTTGAAGGGAGTGAAAAGAAAGTGAAGGCCACCTTAGGAAACCATGGCCTGTGAATATCTAGAGTTTGTAAAGCATATTTCAGTCTCAAATAGACAAAACCCAATCTACTAGGGAGTTTAAATAACCCACTCAGTGTAGGAAAATCCTTTACAACCCCCTCTTTCCATAGGTCACCTCTTCTTTTAATGCCAAGGGTCTCCTACCTTCCAAAATCAAAGTCCGAGAGTATGGAGGAGAGAAATCTAAAAGGAAGGACCATGATCAGGACCTTTTGCAGAGTCTGAGGAGGTCAATTGATTCCAGATCTAGATCGAGACTTGAAGGCTTGGAAGAGCATGTATCGGCAACGAAGATGCCTTAGCTCCTAGAAGGGTAATCAGGGGAGCGCCCATGGCCGCCATCTCTATAGAGGTCCATTTTTTTGTGTGATGGGGTTACCCACCATTGTTCAATTTGGTCTAATATAGCTGCAGCAAAATACCGTTTGATGTCGGGTGCCCTCATGCCTCCTAACTAGAGATGTGCGAGCACCAAAATGCTCGGGTGCTCGTTACTCGAGGCGAACTTTTCGCGATGCTCGAGTGTTTTTCTCGAGTAACGAACCCCATTGAAGTCAATGGGCGACCCGAGCATTTTTGTATATCGCCGATGCTCGCTAAGGTTTTCATTTGTGAAAATCTGGGAAATTCAAGAAAGTGATGGGAACGACACAGAAACGGATAGGGCAGGCGAGGGGCTACATGTTGGGCTGCATTTCAGGTTCCCAGGTCCCACTATTCAGCCACAATAGCGGCAAGAGTGCCCCCCCCCCCACCAATTTTTACTTCTGAAAAACCCTCATTAGCCAGGCATACCTTAGCTAAGCACCACACTACCTCCAACTAAGCACAATCACTGCCTGCATGACACTCCGCTGCCACTTCTCCTGGGTTACATGCTGCCCAACCCCCCCTGCATGACCCAGTGTCCACAGCGCACACCAAAGTGTCCCTGTGCAGCCTTCAGCTGCCCTCATGCCACACGCTGGCCTCATAGCCACACCACCCTCATGTCTATTTATAAGTGCGTCTGCCATGAGGAGGAACCGCAGGCACACACTGCAGAGGGTTGGCAGGGCCAGGCAGCGACCCTCTTTAAAAGGGGCGGGGCGATAACCCACAATGCTGTACAGAAGCAATGAGACATCCACTCCTGTGCCACCTCCGTCAGGAGCTACAAACATGGGGAATCCATGTGCCACACAGTATTCTTTCTGTCAAGGTGTCGCATAGCTCAATCTACACTGCAAGGGGAAAGCCGTCAGCGCTCTGCCCTCTACCCAAGTCAGTCAGTGTCTTTGTGCCAGACAGGTCAAACACCGCAATGGGAACTAAGTTTGCACCAACAGCATAGGTGGGTCTTAGGAAACCCAAGACATGAACAAAAAATTCATCTGAGCGGCCAAACATGGCAGACTTGCACCGCGCCCACGGCATAGGCCTCCGCCCACAGCTTCAGCAATCCTAGGCTGGAAGCGGACTTTCAATGCACCAAGGACATAGGCCTCTGCACAAACCCTCAGCAATCGCATGCCTACAGCGGACTCCTATGCTAGCGTAGCTGTGCACGTCTCATTAGCGCTGTATCGCTCCTGTAGTTTGTCCCAATGCTTCGGCCCACACTGCATGCCCCAGTCAGACTGGGGTTTTTTATAAGTAGACACAGGCAGGTACAACTTCCTATTGTGAAGTCCGTGTGGACCCACAGCATGGGTGGCTCCCTGGAACCCACCGGCGGAACATAAATAAATCCCATTGCAGTGCCCAGCACAGCTGAGGTCACGTCAGGTTTAATGCAGGTGGGCTTCGGCCCACACTGCATGCCCCAGTCAGACTGGGGTTCTTTATAAGTAGACACATGTAGTTACAACTCTGTGTGGACCGACAGCATGGGTGGGTCCCAGGAAGCCACCGGCGGTACACAAATAAATCCCATTGCAGTGCCCAGCACAGCTGAGGTAACGTCAGGTATAATGCAGGTGGGCTTCGGCCCACACTGCATGCTCCAGTCAGACTGGGGTTCTTTATAAGTAGACACATGCAGTTACAACTCCGTGTGGACCGAGAGCACGGGTGGGACCCAGGAAGCCACTGGCGGTACATAAATATATCCCATTGCATTGCCCAGCACAGCTGAGGTAACGTCCGATTAAATGCAGGTGGTCTTCGGCCCACACTGCATGCCCCAGTCTGACCGGGGTTTTTAATACATAGACACTGGCAGGTACAAATCCCTAATGTGAAGTCCCTGTGGACCCACAGCATGGGTGGCTCCCTGGAACCCACCGGCGGTACATAAATAAATCCCATTGCAGTGCCCTGCTCAGCAGAGCTAACGTCACATACAATACAGGTGTGCTTCGGCCCACAGTGCATGCCCCAGTCAGAGTGGTAATATGTACCTTAACAGTAACCGCGTTGGTGGCAATGTGGTGGCGACTGCGGACCTTAAGTGGTCCGTGGCAGGGGAATGGTGGGGGGCTCTCTTGTTGTGTCGGTAAAGGTGAAATTCTTGGACTGCCACCAGACGGACCAATGCAAAGGTATTTGCCAAGAATGTTTTCATTGTTGGAGGAGGAGGGGGATGTTTTTGAGGCAGTACGTGTCCTCTCCACGTTTCCGTGGTTATATGCACCTTAACATTAACCGCGTTGGTGGGAAATGGCCTCGCCACCATCATGTCTTTGGGAAGCCTCCGTTTCCACACCCTAGTGACATAGCATTAGCAGCGGTATAGGCAGAGCCCAGAATTAGTAACATTTAAGCGGTAGCATTAGGGACAGGCCCCAGTAACATATCACTAGCAGCATTATAGGGGGAGAACAGTCTTAGTTCCATTTCTGTAATAGTAGCAGTCAAGACAGACCCCAGTAACAATTCCAAAGCAGCAGTATAGGAGGAGCACAGTCTTAGTTCCATTTCTGTAATAGTAGCAGTCAAGACAGGCCCGAGTAACAATTCCGAAGCAGCAGTATAGGGGGAGCACAGTCTTAGTTCCATTTCTGTAATAGTAGCAGTCAAGACAGGCCCCAGTAACAATTCCGAAGCAGCAGTATAGGGGGAGCACAGTCTTAGTTCCATTTCAGTAATAGTAGCAGTCAAGACAGGCCCCAGTAACAATTCCGAAGCAGCAGTATAGGGGGAGCACAGTATTAGTTCCATTTCAGTAGTAGTAGCAGTCAAGACAGGCCACAGTAACATTCCCGTTGCAGCAGTTTAGGGAGATAACAGTCTGTTTCACATTTCAGTAGTTGCAGTATAGACAAGGCCCCAGTTACATTTAGGTAGCAAAAGTGTAGGCCAAGCCCACACACCTTGCTGTAGCATGAGTGCAGGCGAAGCCCATAAAAATTACTAGGATTACACTGTAGGCGAGGGCCCCAAAAAATTGGTGTACCAACAGTACTAATGTACCTCTGAAAAATTGCCCATGCCCAACCAAGAGGGCATGTGAAACCCATTTATCGCTTTGGTTAATGTGGCTTAATTGGTAACTAGGCCTGGAGGCAGCCCAGTTAAAATAAAAATTGGTTCAGGTGCAAGTTTCAACGCTTTAATGGGAATTGAAACGTATAACCATTGTTTACAAAAATTATATGACTGAGCCTTGTGGGCCTAAGAAAAATTGCCCGTTCGGCATGATTACGTGAGGTTTCAGGAGGAGGATCAGGAGGAGGAGGATGAATATAATACACAGATTGATGAAGCTAAAAGGTCCCCGTTTTTGATGGTGATAGAGAACGATGCTTCCATCCGCGGGTGCAGCCTACGTATTGTTTAGGTACCGCTGCTGTCCGCTGGTGGAGAAGAGAAGTCTGGGGAAATCCTGGCTTTGTTCATCTTTATGAGTGTAAGCCTGTCGGCACTGTCAGTTGATAGGCGGGTACGCTTATCCGTGATGATTCCCCCAGCCGCACTAAACACCCTCTCTGACAAGACGCTAGCCGCAGGACAAGCAAGCACCTCCAGGGCATACAGCGCGAGTTCAGGCCACGTGTCCAGCTTCGACACCCAGTAGTTGTAGGGAGCAGAGGAGTCACGGAGGACGGTCGTGCGATCGGCTACGTACTCCCTCACCATCCTTTTACAGTTCTCCCGCCGACTCAGCCTTGACTGGGGAGCGGTGACACAGTCTTGCTGGGGAGCCATAAAGCTGGCAAAGGCCTTGGACAGTGTTCCCCTGCCTGCGCTGTAAATGCAGCCTGATCGCCACGCCTCCCCTGCTACCTGGCCCTCGGAACTGCGCCTTCTGCCACTAGCGCTGTCGGATGGTAATTTTACCATCAATTTGTCCGCCAGGGTCCTGTGATATAGCATCACTCTCGAACCCCTTTCCTCTTCGGGTATGAGAGTGGAAAGGTTCTCCTTATACCGTGGGTCGAGCAGTGTGTACACCCAGTAATCCATAGAGGCCAGAATGCGTGTAACGCGAGGGTCCCGAGAAAGGCATCCTAACATGAAGTCCGCCATGTGTGCCAGGGTACCTGTACACAACACATGGCTGTCCTCACTAGGAAGACCACTTTCAGGATCCTCCTCCTCCTCAGGCCATACACGCTGAAAGGATGACAGGCAAGCAGCATGGGTACCCTCCGCAGTGGGCCAAGCTGTCTCTTCCCCCTTCTCCTCATGCTCCTCCCCCTCCAAAACACACTGAGATATAGACACGAGGGTGCTCTGACTATCCAGCGACATACTGTCTTCCCCCGCCTCCGTTTCCGAGTGCAAAGCGTCTGCCTTTATGCTTTGCAGGGAACTTCTCAAGATGCATAGCAGAGGAATGGTGACGCTAATGATTGCAGCATCCCCGCTCACCATCTGGGTAGACTCCTCAAAGTTTCCAAGGACCTGGCAGATGTCTGACAACCAGGCCCACTCTTTTGTAAATAATTGAGGAGGCTGACTCCCACTGCGCCGCCCATGTTGGAGTTGGTATTCCACTATAGCTCTACGCTGCTCATAGAGCCTGGCCAACATGTGGAGCGTAGAGTTCCACCGTGTGGGCACGTCGCACAGCAGTCGGTGCACTGGCAGATTAAACCGACGTTGCAGGGTCTGCAGAGTGGCAGCATCCGTGTTGGACTTGCGGAAATGTGCGCTGACCCGGCGCACCTTAACAGCAGGTCTGACAAGCCTGGGTAGCTTTTCAGAAACCACTGAACCACCAAATTAAAGACATGGGCCAGGCATGGCACGTGCGTGAGGCTGCAGAGCCGCCACCAGGTTACGGCCGTTGTCACACACGACCATGCCCGGTTGGAGGCTCAGCGGTGAAAGCCAGCGGTCGGTCTGCTCTGTCAGACCCTGCAGCAGTTCGTGGGCCGTGTGCCTCTTCTCTCCTAAGCTGAGTAGTTTCAGCACGGCCTGCTGACGCTTGCCCACCGCTGTGCTGCCACGCCGCGGGACACCGATTGCTGGCGACGTGCTGCTGCTGACACATCTTGATTGCGAGACAGAGGTTGCGTAGGAGGAGGAGGAGGAGGGTGGTTTAGTGGAGGAAGCATACGCCGCCGCAGATACCACCACCGAGATGGGGCCCGCAATTCTGGGGGTGGGTAGGACGTGAGCGGTCCCAGGCTCTGACTCGGTCCCAGCCTCCACTAAATTCACCCAATGTGCCGTCAGGGAGATATACTGGCCCTGCCCGCCTGTGCTTGTCCACGTGTCCGTTGTTAAGTGGACCTTGGCAGTAACCGCTTTGGTGAGGGCGCGTACAATGTTGCGGGAGACGTGGTCGTGCAGGGCTGGGACGGCACATCGGGAAAAGTAGTGGCGACTGGGAACCGAGTAGTGCGGGGCCGCCGCCGCCATCATGTTTTTGAAAGCCTCCGTTTCCACAAGCCTATACGGCAGCATCTCCAGGCTGATCAATTTGGCTATTTGCACGTTTAACGCTTGAGCGTGCGGGTGTGTGGCGGCGTACTTCCGTTTGCGCTCAAACAGTTGCGCTAGCGACGGCTGGACGCTGCGCTGAGAGACATTGCTGGATGGGGCCGAGGACAGCGGAGGTGAGGGTGTGGGTGCAGGCCGGGAGACGGTCATGCCTGTGTCCTGAGAGGCGGGTTGGATCTCAGTGGCAGGTTGAGGCACAGGGGGAGAGGCAGTGGTGCAAAGCGGAGGCGGTGAACGGCCTTTGTCCCACCTTGTGGGGTGCTTGGCCATCATATGCCTGCGCATGCTGGTGGTGGTGGCTCCCCTGCTGATCTTGGCGCGACAAAGGTTGTACACCACTGTTCATCGGTCGTCTGCCGTCTCAGTGAAAAACTGCCACACCTTAGAACACCTTGGCCTCTGCACGGTGGCTTGGCGCGAGGGGGTGCTTTGGGAAACAGCTGGTGGATTATTCGCTCTTGCCCGGCCTCTACCCCTGGCCACCCCACTGCCTCTTCCAACCTGTCCTGCAGCTGCAATTGCCTCCCCCTCTGAAGACCTGTCCTCAGTTGGCTTATCACACCAGGTGGGGTCAGTCACCTCATCGTCCAGCGGCTCTTCCTCCGAATCCTCTGTGCTCTGCTCCCTCGGACTTACTGCCCTTACTACTGCCTCACTGATAGACAACTGTGTCTCATCGTCATTGTGCTCCTTACCCACTGAAAGCTCTTGAGATAGTTGCCGGAAGTCCCCAGCCTCATCCCCCAGACCCCTGGAACTTTCCAAAGGTTGGGCATCGGTCACGACAAACTCCTCCGGTAGGAGAGGAACCAGTGCTGCCCAATCTGGGCAGGGGCCCGAGAACAGTTCCTGAGAGTCTGCCTGCTCCTCAGAATGTGTCATTTTCATGGAGTGAGGAGGCTGGGAGGAAGGAGGAGCAGCAGGCAGAGGATTCAGAGTTGCAGCTGTGGACGGCGTAGAAGACTGGGTGGTAGATAGATTGCTCGATGCACTTTCTGCCATCCACGACAGGACTTGCTCACACTGCTCAGTTTGTAATAAAAGTCTACCGCGTGGACCCAAAAATTGTGATATGAAGCTGGGGACCCCAGAAACTTGCCTCTCTCCTATTCCCGCAGCAGTCGGCTGCGATACACCTGGACCAGGAGCTCGGCCTGTGCCCACACCCTGACTTGGGCCTCCGCGTCCCCGTCCTCTAGGCCTACCCCTACCCCTCAGTATGGTGTATTACGAGTAGAGCCGAAACAGAACGCTGTAATTAAATGTGCCACTTATTGGCCTGTGGTTGGAGGCTGACGTCGCTTACGGAACGGAAGAATTTTGCACACGCCTGCAGTGAGACGTATGTGCGTAGGACTGAGCTAGTGGAATTCACAGCGCAAAGGCAGTCGAGTGCCCAGAGGGCAGTGTTACGCCTTACGTATTTAGCTACAAATCAATTTGTTTAAATGGTGAGCTGAAACACCAGACAGATACTGTATGCAGCGTATATATTGTATACTGTTTCCCTCTGGCGCTATGACGGCGGTGATGTAACTGGCACAGCAGAGGCAGGAAAGAATTTTGCGCACGCCTGCTGTAACGCTTTGCTGCGTATTAATTAGGAGTACTACCCCCAGCAGACACGCAGTACACTGAACACGGTCACAGGCAGCCCAAAGATATTCTTTTTCACCAATTTTTTTGAAAAAGCCCACTGCCTATATAGACAGTATATCTCTTTCACCTTTCCCTGCCTCACCACTACTGCCCCTATACTCAGTAAAATGACTGCAGACTGAGCTGTGGTCCGCACGCCCAAAAAAATAAAAAAAATTGTGCAACACAGCCTCAACAGTACTGCACACGGTCAGATGTGGCCCTAAGAAGGACCGTTGGGGTTCTTGGAGACTAAAAGCACACCTAACCTTCTCCCTATAGCAGCTACGGCAAGACAGCACTTTCCCTAATGTCTCTCAGCGTGCATCTGTGGCGAGCCGCGGGCGGGGCAGATTTAAATATTCGGGTGTCATCTGATCTCCCCAGCCACTCACTGCAGGGGGGTGGTATAGGGCTTGAACGTCACAGGGGGAAGTTGTAATGCCTTCCCTGTCTTTCTATTGGCCAGAAAAGCGCGCACATTTCTCAGAGATGAAAGTGAAAGTAACTCGAACATCGCGTGGTACTCGTCACGAGTAACGAGCATCTCGAACACCCTAATACTCGAACGAGCATCAAGCTCGGACGAGTATGCTCACTCATCTCTACTCCTAACTTATATGGTCTTGCCAGGGTGGAAAATTTAATTCTAGCATGAGTTCCCCCCCCCCCCCCAAATAAATTGGCTGATAATAGATTGGAGCTTAGAAAGGAAGTGTGTTGTAATTGGGATTGCTTCTGTTCTAAAAATATACAGACTTCGTGGTAAGATCATCTTAACAGCTGCAATTCTACCTGCCCAAGATATGAAAGGTTTGCGGAAAGTACTTAAGATTTGATATGATTAACCCCTTCCCGCTCCAGGACGTACCGGTACGTCCTGGGGATAGCGCGGGATCACATAAGATCCAGCGCTATCCCGCAGCGGGAGCCGGCTGTCAGTCACAGCCGGCTTCCCGCTGCAACAGCGGAAAGAGTTCACAGAGGGATCGCGCTCCCTCTGTGCTCCGGCCGGAACTCGCGATGTCATCGCAAGAGCCCGGCCTGTCGCCATGGCAACAGGACGCCAGACACTGGCGTCCTGTATTGCCTGTGCCTATAATCGCTGTATAAGCGATAAGGCATGGCAGAGCAGTAGCTCTGCCATGCCTTATAACAGCGATCATAGGCACAGTGTTGTAAGTCCCTCAGAGGGACTCAAATAGTATAAAAAAAAGAAAAATGTTAAAAAAATGTAAAAAACCCCCTTTTTTTATGCTTTTTCTAATATTAGCATAAAAAAGGGAAAAAAAATTAAAACCCCACATATTTGGTATTGACGCGTCCGTAACGACGTGTACAAAAAGTTGAACACACTTTTTATTTTGTACGATAAAAAGCGTAAAAAACAACGCTAAAAAACAGAGGCAAAATGCTAATTTTTAGCATTTTGCCTCCCAAAAAATGCAATAAAAGTGATCAAAAAAGCCGTACATTCCCCAAAATGGTATCAATAAAAACTACAGCTCGTCTCGCAAAAAATAAGCCCTCATAGAGCTCCGTACATAGAAAAATTAAAAAGTTACAGGACTTTGAATGCAGCTATAGAGGAAAAAAAAGATTTCCAAAAAAAAAGGGGGTTTTATTGCAAAAAAGTGTAAAAACTAGAGATGAGCGAACGTACTCAGATAGGCACTACTCGTCCGAGTAATGTGCCTTATCCGAGTACCGCTGTGTTCGTGCTGAAAGATTCGGGGCGCTCCGCTGCTGACAGGTGAGTCGCAGCGGGGAGCGGGGCAGAGCGGCCGGGAGAGAAAGATCTCCCCTCCGTTCCTCCCCGCTCTCCCCAGCAGCTCCCCGCTCCGCAGCGCGTCCCGAATCTTTCAGCACGAGTACAGCTGTACTCGGATAAGGCACATTACTCGGACGAGTAGTGCCTATCCGAGTACGTTCGCTCATCTCTAGTAAAAACCTAAAAAAAAATATAACAATTTTGGTATCGTTGTTACCGTACCGACCCGCAGGAAAAATTTAGTGTGTCATTTATGCTGCATGATTAACGCTGTAAAAAAAAGAAAAAGAAATCTATGGCAGAATTGATGTGTTTTCTCTCCCTGTTATCATAAAAAAAAATAAAAAAATTTTACGATATTGTCTATGTACCCAAAAGTGGCACCGATAAAAACTACAGTTCGCCACGCAAAAAACAAGCCCTTATACGGCCGCGTCCACGGAAAAATAAAAAAGTTATGGCTTTTGAAAAATGGAGATGGAAAAATACCAAAAAAATCGCTTGGTCCTCAACGCCAAAATAGGCCATGTCATTAAGGGGTTAAGAAGTGGTGAGTAGTTTTTTGCAAAGGTAAGGGGAACTAGGGTACGCTATATTAATGCCTAAGTACGGTATAGAGTGCTCATTTCAGGTGAAAGGAAATGAATCCATTATAGTTTGTTTTGGCGTCTAGACCAATATTTAGCATATGTGATTTTGTATTGTTCACCTTGTAATATGAAACAAGTGGATTAGGGTAGATTGGGCCTGTGCAAGTGAGGTGATAGGGAAAGTAATTGCTAATATAACATCGTCTGTGTATAGACCTATCTTATGTTCTTGAGAGGCTATTTTAATTCCTCGAATATTTTGGTTACGCCTGATCTGCTCCGCTAACGGCTCCATGAGCAGAGCAAATATTAGGGGTGAAAGGGGGCACCCTTGCCCTGTGCCATTAGAGATGGCAAATGAGGGGGACACACATCTCGAGGAGAAGACTCTTGCGGAAGGCGCCGAGTACAGGGACATAATCGCTGCTTTGATGGGCCCCGAGAAACCAAACCTCTCCAGAGTAGCCTTCAGGAATCCCTAATGGATCCAATCAAATGCTTTCTCTGCATCCAGCGCTAGGAGCAGAGCAGGTATCCCATTCCTCTCCACTATCCTGACAAGGTTCAGAAACCTCTGGGTACCATTAGGGGCCTGCCTCTGGGGGATAAATCCCACTTGATCTGTTGCTACTAATGAGAGGAGGACCGAAAACATCCTTACGCTTCGCATAGATTTTAACGTCCATGTTCAACAGGTAGATGGGACGAAAGTTGGCCAGAATAGTATTCTCCATTCCTGGTTTAGGTATCGTAACGATCAATGCTTCCAGCATCTCAGGTGGGAAGGAGCCATTATTCATCGCTCTGTTGAGCACGGACGCCAAACAAGGGGCCAGCAAAAGGGCATGGTTTCTGTAGTAGCCATTTGAGAAGCCGTCTGGACCCGGTGCCTTATGGGGCTTTAGTAATTTGATCGTGTCCAGGGATTCATGTGAAGTGATTGGTACTGAGAGTGCGGCTACTTGTTCGGGAGATAGGCTGGGAAGATTGATCTTTTGTATGAAACTCTGCATTTCCTCATCCCGAAGGTGATATATATTTTGGTTATTCTTTAGATTATACAATGAGAAATAATATGTAGCGAATGCGTTTGCAATCTTTTGGGGATGTATAATTTTTTTGCCTTCCGAGTCCAAAAGGAATCTAATTCTCCCTTTGGCTCTAAGGCCTTTAAGTTGTTTTGCCAATAGTGCTCCCGTTCTGTTATCATGTGCGTAAAATTGCATTTTCAGCTTCTAAAATGTGACATCATGCCTGACGGCTAAGAGATTTTGAAGTTTTGTTCGTAATTTAAAAAGCTCTTCTGTTTTTTGTGGAGATGGGTCGGCTTTGTTTAGGGAGTCTAGAGAATTGATTTGGTCTGTCAGATGGCTAAGTTCCTCCTCTCTTTTCCTTTTAGTCCTTGAGCCAAGCTTTAAAATCAAGCCTCTTTGTGCGTGTTCCACACTGAAAATGTATTTGAAACAGAGCCTGCATTAGTCAGAAACAACTCCTCTAACGCCTCTGAGGGGTTGCTCATATTCGGTGTGATAACGAATATATTTGTTCAGTCTCCACGGGAATGATGGGAAAAGGCAAAATTTTCCTTGAAGGGGCAGGGATATAAGGGCATGGTCAGACCATGTAATGGTCCTTATCTCAGCCTGCAGGACCTCTGTCAGTCCTCTCCGCGGCAGCAAGAACATGTCCATTCTGAAATAGGAAGAGTGGGGCAGGGAGAGAAACATATAATCCCTCTCCGGCCCATGTAAACATCTTCAGACGTCGTATAGATCCTCCCTATGCAGGATTGGAACGACGGGCGATGGATGCTTAGTGCTCGCGGAGGAGTCAAGCAGAGGCTCCAATACTGAATTAAAATCTTCTCCGACTACTAAATTTCCCTCCTGGATTTTAGCTACCTCTGACAAAATGTAACCTGTCATTTATGGGGAAAGTAAACATTTACCAAAGTATAGATAGTAGCATTAATCTCGCACACTAGTATTATAAAGTGGCCCACTGGGTCCAAGTATAAATTTCTTTGGGAGAATGCTGCTGACTGGCCTACAGCTATTAGTACTCCTCCTCTCTTTTTTTCCAGATTGGAGGCAAAGAATAGGTTCGAGAATTTAGGGTGTGTGCAGGAAGGGTATTTGTCCTTCAGGAAATATGTTTCCTGTGCGAAAAAGACATCCGAACGTAATCTAACGGCCTCCCGCCATAGCATGCTACGTTTGTAGGGGCTATTCAAACCCTTAACATTCAATGATGTGATATTAATAGCCAGAACTATCAGGGGAGCTAGGGGTTGAACTTCTACAGTGTCTTATCATAGGTAGAGACCTGAAATGGGGAAGAGACCTCCTAAATAAACAATTATAACGAATAAAAACATAAGAATAGATACTAAAATTTGAAAATATCAAAATATTGTTCACCCAATGCCGGTGGGCATTGGATGAATAGAAACTGGGGGGGACCAACATATCAAACCATCCATAAATGGCTCCAGATTACAGAAAAACTGACAGATAACCAAGTTCACATGTGCCGACCATGCTTGTCTGCGGTTGACCATTCTTGATCGATCCTTGAGGAAGATTTGCCAGCCATTTCTGGGGTTTTCTGGGAGACCTGGACATCCCATGCCTTCAGGAGAGACAGGTCTTCCTGCACGGATGCTGCGACATGGAATGTTCCATTTCTTGAGATCAGTAGTTTAGTAGGGAAGCCCCATTTGTATTCGATGCGAGCGCCTCAGAGTGCTGCTTTGACATCTGTAAATTGTCTTCGTTACTGTAGTGAAGCAGCCGAACGCTCTGGGAATATCTGTATGTTCTTGTATGGGGCTGGCAGGGATCCCCTACATCTTCCAATGGACAGGATCTCTTCTTTAGTTTTGTAAAAATGAATCCTAGCTAAGATATTCCTCAGGGCAGATTCAGGAACAGAACGAGCTTTCAGAATCCTGTGAGCTCTGTCGATAGAGTATTCCATGGGGGGAGATCTGGAAGAAGTGTTTGGAGCATCTTGAGTAAGTAGTGAGGGATATCAGATGGAGACACCGATTCCGGGATTCCGCCAAACTTGCAGTTATTTCTTCTTGATCGGTCCTCCAGATGTATAATTTTTTCTCACAGGCAGATTACTTCTTCCTCCAGATTTTCATGAGCATCAACCAACTCGTTATGTGCTTTAGTGAATTCTCCCATTTTCTGTTCGATGTGATCAGTGCGGGCGGCCAGATGGCCAATATTGGACTAGTGTTGACATAAGAGGTGTTGTATGTCTTGTGAAATGTCCTCCTGTAGAGATAACAGCAGGTCTTTCAAAGTACTGGTAGAGGACTCTCAGAGTTGGGGTAGGATTGAAGGTTACTAGTGGTCTCTGTGGAGATAATTCTGGGGATGAGTTGTTTTAGCTCTTTTTGGCTGCTGGGCTGTTTGAGGAAGGGGAGGCCGATATAGGTCCTTGGGCGCCTCTCTTGCTATTTTCCCTAGTCAGGGAAGTGGGGCTACCCAGGACAGGAGATAGCGAATCTGATGTGGATTTTTGGGACGGAGAGTTGTGTCCTTGGGAGCTGGGTTCATCTTCTGCCATTTCAGGGCTGTGTGTATAGGAGACTGCGTTCTTGTTCCTGCTGCGTGGTCCGTATAGGAAGAAATCTGAGAGTCTCCTTGGAACAGCCGGTTTATTACAACGCTTTTCCATTGTGGAATGGCAATGTAGGGTTGTATAAATTGAGTTAGGCACTGTTTTCACAGAGAGAAATCAGACAAGGAAACCGTTACTTGTAGTGAACATTGGAAGACATAGTCAAGGTGGTCAATGATACTTAAACCAGAATTAGCGCTAAGTGGTCATGTTGTGAGCTGCTCTGGAGCTATGTTTGTTTGGAAAGGATGGTTTCAATCAGCCATGATTTTCTGTTCCCGTCAAAATGACCTGGGCGGGATGGAGCGCAGGTCACAGATGAGAGAGGAACATTGCGGCCATGTATGTGCCCCTCCGGCCTGGTGGGGGCTTCTAGTGGGACTGCTGCATATGTCTAGGTGTTATGCGTTAGACTGAACAAGTAGTACGAAGATTTGAGCTGGTTCTGCCAATTGCGGTCTTTCTCAAATATATGTATAGTTATCAGCATTTGTCACTAGGTTGTATCAGAAATTTGAAAGAGATGAGTTTTGAATGCAGTGCCAATGTTTGCCACTAGATGTTAGCAGCACTCTTGAGGAGATGTGAATGGGGATGCAGTTCTATATTTCACCGTTAGGGTGACTACCCACTACAGTTTTTTTTCACTGCGAAATTCGCAGCGTTTTTTTTTTCTGCAGGGGTCTATGGGACTTGAAATGTTAAAATCGTGATCGCGCAAAATCGCAATTTGCGCGATCGCGATTTTACCATTACAAGTCCCATAGACCCCTGCAGAAAAAAAAACGCTGCAAATTTCGCAGTGAAAAAAAACTGTAGTGGGTAGTCATCACCCTTAGATGGCAGCAGCACTCTCGGGTTCTACAATTCACCACTAGATGGCAGCAGCAACTTCAGGGAAGAGTGGTGCAGGGCTCCTGATAATACTTTCGATCTGGAGTGAGGGGCGACCACTTATCAGGTAAGTTTTTTGTTTTCTCTCCTTTCCTTGTTCACTTGTTTTATTTCTTTAATGGGCTTAGGAAGGGGGATGTGAAGGGGCTGTCTGTCTCACCTTCTCAGGCGCGGTGTCAGGTCCCTGACGCCGAACTCCCCGCTGTGTCGCGCTGTCCCCCGCTGCTGCATTGGAGTCTGCTGTTAGTCCGGGGAGTCCTCCAGTCCACGGCGACCGGACAGGTCAGCCAGGCACCAGAGGTTCAGGTCGCGATGTTCGCCGGAACAGGTTCGCAGGTCTCCTCTAATCTCCTGGGAGGAACTGCCTCTAGGCTCACCTTGCCCTTTGGTGGTGATCTGTGCGCTCCAGAGGGGCCGACGAGCTGGCCTACAGCCTGTATCTGGTACCGTGGGCCGTGGCTCCGGGTCCTCCACTCCGCTCCCCATTCCGTAGCTGCTGGTAGCAGGGCCAGCGACTTGCTCTCTCCTCCCGGCGCGGGTCGATCTTCCCCGCAGCTTTTTGAGAAGCGGCCCCTCCGGCTGTTAGGTGTGAGGCCAAGAGAGTCCAAGGCTTCAGGCCCCGAAATAAGCCGCATGTCCTCCAGCAATTTTAAAAGGTCTCACTCACCCTCCTCCTTATGCTGCAGCTCTAGGGAGTGCAGGGGAGAGTTATTCAGCGTGGATTCCTTTTTTTAGCTGGGCTAAATCTTTCTTTTTATGGGCCTTCTTGGCGGAGCACTGGCAACGTGCGTCCTCCCGACTCTGCAGCTAGCCACGCCTCCCATCTCAGAGCTTTTTAGCAGTTGTTAATAAATGTTTGCTTGTAAACCTTCTAGAGATGAGCGAGCGTACTCGGAAAAGCACTACTCGCTCGAGTAATGTGCTTTATCTGAGTATCGCTGTACTCGGGTCTGAAGATTCGGGTGCCGCTGCGGCTGACAGGTGAGTCGCAGCGGGGAGCAGGGGAGAGCGGGCGGGAGAGAGGGAAAGAAAGATCTTACCTCCGTTCCTCCCCGCTCTCCCCTGCAGCTCCCCGCTCCGTGCCGGCACCCGAATCTTCAGACCCGAGCACAGCGATACTCGGATAAGGCAAATTACTGGAGCGAGTAGTGCTTTTCCGAGTACGCTCGCTCATCTCTAAAACCTTCCATGCTTGTATTTGGGCTGATCTTCCTGTATTCTTTACCCGTTAACCTATCTCCTCAGCCCTCTGGCAGTGAGGGAGAGCCGGTAGGTGTTATGTGCATGAATAGTGAGGAGAAGAAGATTACACCAAGGATCCCGGACTTTGTGGAATTACTTGGGACACTTACTGGTTTTTAAAAAGATTAACGGGATAAATCAAACATTTCCTGGACCTCCTACAGCAGTGCAGAATAGGTTAAATAACTGGATCAACATATGCTTCAGCATCCATACTTAATATCTGCTAGCAAATGCATGATAGTTTTTGTACTATCCGCATAAAAATGCAAGTTTCTTGGTGCACGATTTGATCAAATCCATGTAAGCCCATCTGCTACGTCAAAATGATCCTTAATAGATGGGTACCTAGCTCTATAGACAACCTCTCTTTAGACTAAAAAGCCTTCACATAAATGGGAAAGCTGGGTTCCTGACTGATATACCATCATTGAACTACCTGAGACAGATCGGTTAAACAACTTGACCCCTGTTCTCAATGGAAGACATTAATTAGAAATTTATCAATTAGCAGAGACAACCGAAACCCCCCACATATTTTTAAAGGCTTAAAGGAGATGTCCCGCGCCGAAACGGGTTTTTTTTTTTTTAAACCCCCCCCCCCCGTTCGGCGCGAGACAACCCCGATGCAGGGGTTAAAAAACCCACCCGCACAGCGCTTACCTGAATCCCGGCGGTCCGGCGTCTTCATACTCACCTGCTGAAGATGGCCGCCGGGATCCTCTGCCTTCGTGGACCGCAGCTCTTCTGTGCGGTCCACTGCCGATTCCAGCCTCCTGATTGGCTGGAATCGGCACGTGACGGGGCGGAGCTACACGGAGCCCCATAGAGAAGAGGAGAAGACCCGGACTGCGCAAGCGCGGCTAATTTGGCCATCGGAGGCCGAAAATTAGTCGGCACCATGGAGACGAGGACGCTAGCAACGGAGCAGGTAAGTAAAAAACTTTTTATAACTTCTGTATGGCTCATAATTAATGCACAATGTATATTACAAAGTGCATTATTATGGCCATACAGTTGTGACAACCTTTGACACGCTGAATACTGGGTTAAATTATTCCCCAGGATTTATGCGTGAATGGGAAGTGTGAGACTTGATTGCACAGATAAGACCCCCATCAACAGTAATTCAGGGACCATAAACTTTCACTCCCTTATCAGTATTTAGCTAAAAATGTTTGTGTATCTCTTATAACAATTCAAGCCTGTTGACCTTTTTCCCCCCCTCCAACAGTAATTTAGAGACCATAAAACTTTCACTCTGCTATCAGTGCCTAGACAAAAAAAGTTTGTTTTCTGGTTTGCAGAATTCCTTTTAAGTGCGAACCAATCACATCCATATCTGTGCCTTGTCATAAGTATGTATGTTATAAGTGTGTATAAATATGCATGCCTCTTCAGATCCAATCCATTTAAGCCGGAAGAAGTACCCTGCGTTGGTACGAAAGCTCGCTATTATTACATCATGTATTTTTGTTAGCCATTAAAAGGTATCATATCTACAAGATTACGTCGTTTCTCTTGCTGAGAACAATCACATTATGGCCATACAGAAGTGTATAACCCCACTTGCTGCCTCGGGACATCTCCTTTAATACTCGGCAGGCTTGATGGTCCTTTTTTTTCACGCAATCTTATTTCCTGTTGTATTTCCCTCCCGCAGCTCGAAATGTCAAAGCAGATGCCCTGTCTAGAGCCTTCAATTGTGAGGACATAGAGGAGACTCCACAGTACATTATCGACCATACTAGGTTGGTAACCACGGCACCTGCCCGGTTGAGGAATGTGCCACCTGGGTGAACCTACATACCCGAGGCCAAGAGAAGGAAGGTGTTGGTCTGGAGCCACTGGTCCCGGGTAGCTGGGCACTCTGTTCTACAAAAGACCAACGAACTCATCTGGTGGCCGTACATAAGTCAAGATATTCGTGAGTTTGTGTCAGTCTGTAGCTCTTGTGCTTCAAAACTATGAAGTCCCGACCCGTGGACCTTCTGTATCCGATACCCATACCTGAAGCACCATGGCAACATATTGCCATAGATTTCATTATTGGTAGTGGTGGACAGCTTTTCTAAAATGGCACATTTCATGCCTTTGCCAGGGCTGCCTTCCTCAAGGCAGCTGGCCGAGAGGTTTATTGAACATATTTTTTGCCTCCGTGGCTTTCCTAGACAATGTATCGGACAGAGGAGCACAATATACGTACATGGACATGTCTGGAAAAGTAACAAGTTTGTCTAGTCACATGATGCTGAATGACATAAATAGGAGTGCAAGGTATGATTGTAGGTCTTCTATCTGTTTCAACGGTTGAGAGTGGAGTGAGAGTACCAGCCACATGGGGGTACCTTCAACCCTCATGTGGTGAAGAGATGGAAACTGAGGAGAGGTATCCCGAGGTCCCGAATTCCCGGAACGTGATTTAAGGAGTGAGAGAAGAGACTGAGTCCATTGTGCAGTACTAATTTCAAGTAAGTGTCCGCAGAGTGTTGTGTCGCCCTCCGGTGTTATCCTGCATCCCGGAGTGCGTGTGTTCAGGAGCGGAGTCCTACAGAGAGCTTAACTGTAGGCCTGGTTTCATCCCGTGTCCTCCTCCCTGACCGTCTGCTAAACTGTTTTCTGCGCTGACGTGTAAAGCTGCATTCTACAAGCGAGAAGTAAATTTTCTGGTCCCTGTCCGTTCCCAGTGAGTTTTCCAAAGTTAACCGTGTGTGGCTAAGAATTAGGTCCAAGATAGCAGATCTCCTTGTTTTCTCTTCTACCTTGTGGAAGATAAAGTTGTCAGCAAGAGCGGATAAGAATTTGTTGGATCCATTACTTTTACCTGAGAGAGATTCCCAACAAATGTGTGGATGGGTAAAACCTCCCATAATCACCATGTTGGGCTTCGTTGAGAGCTTGGCCATCTGATGTAGAAAGAGTTCATCCATATCCTCTGCTTGTCCAGACGGCCTATAGTAAATGCCTACAATGGTGTCCTTAATGTTGGTTTCTCCTTGTATTCTTACCCAAACAGTTTCTACAGAACTCCCACACTCTGAAGCTTGAATCTCTGTGGAGATTAATGTTTTCCTAACATACAACGCAATACCTCCTCCCCATTTGTTAGATCTATTTCTTATAAAAAGGTTGTATCCTTCAAGCCTTGTATTCCAATCATCTTATCATTCCACCAAGTTTCCGTGATGCCGATGACATCATATTTCTCTTCCTGTGTCAGGAGCTCCAATTATCCTTGTTAGTTTCTGATCCTCTGTGCATTTGTGTAAAAACGTTTTAGTTTGTGATTGGTGTCTCTTGCTCCTCTACTTTTTTTTCATTTCTAATAGAAAGGTTCTCAATTGTATTAATTAGCTGTATGTTTTTTTCTGGCCTTTCACTTCCCTTCCCATATTGTTTTAGTCTAAAGCTTTCCTGATGAGAGTTACAAGGCGCCTGCCAAATATATGCTTACCTGTCTTTGTAAGGTGCATCCCGTCTCCAGCAATGAGCCCATTATACAGGTAATTCACCCCATGGTCTAGAAATCCAAATCATTGCTGACGGCACCATTTATGTAGCTTGTTGTTCCCCTCTAGAATCCTGTTCCACCTCCTTATTCCATGGCCCCCCACTGGGAGGATGGATGAAAAGACCACCAGGACTCCCAGTTCCTTCACCTTCCTGCAGAGGTCTTCAAAGCCTCTGCAGTTAGTCGCAAGCTCCAACAAGGTCCTCCATGTATAAGTAGGGATGGGTGATGTTCTGTAGGACTGAGGGGTCTTGTTATCCTATCAGACACATCTGTGATTTGTGCCCCTGGCAGACATGTCAGATCTGCAGACAGCGGCCTCTGTTTCCCTATAGAACAGTGTTCCCCAACTCCAGTCCTCAGGGACCACCAACAGGTCATGTTTTCAGGATATCCTATAGCAAGAACCCCTGTGGCAATGTGTGAGGCACCGACAATAATTCCATCACCTGTGCAACACTGAGGAAATCCTGAAAACATGACCTGTTGGCGGTCCCTGAGGACTGGAGTTGGGGAACACTGTTCTATAGGGAATCCCCTACAACCAGCATCTACTCTTCACAGCAACAACACTTCTATCCCTCCATCCAGGAGGGTTCTGAGTGCTTATACACACACTCAGCTCCGCTCCTCCGTCTCACACACGCTCGGCTCCGCTCCTCCGTCTCACACACACACGGCTCCGCTCCCCCCGGCTCGCACACGCTCGGCTCTGCCCCTCTGTCTCACACATGCTCGGCTCTTCCGTCTTACACACGTTCAGCTCTGCTCCTCCGTCTCGCACACACTCGGCTCTGCTCCTCCGTCTCGCACACACTCGGCTCTGCTCCTCCGTCTCGCACACACTCGGCTCTACTCCTCTGTCTTGCACACACTCGGCTCTGCTCCTCCGTCTCACACACACTCGGCTCTGCTCCTCCGTCTCACACACACTCGGCTCTGCTCCTCCGTCTCGCACACACTCGGCTCTGCTCCTCCGTCTCGCACACACTCGGCTCTGCTCCTCTGTCTTGCACACACTCGGCTCTGCTCCTCCGTCTTGCAAACACTCGGCTCTGCACCTCCGTCTCGCACACACTCGGCTCTGCTCCTCCGTCTTGCACACACTCGGCTCTGCTCCTCCGTCTTGCACACACTCGGCTCTGCTCCTCTGTCTTGCACACACTCGGCTCTGCTCCTCCGTCTTGCACACACTCGGCTCTGCTCCTCCGTCTTGCACACACTCGGCTCTGCTACTCCGTCTCGCACACACTCGGCTCTGCTCCTCCGTCTTGCACACACTCGGCTCTGCTCCTCCGTCTCACACACTCGGCTCTCCTCCTCTGTCTTGCACACCCTCGGCTCTGCTCCTCCGTCTCACACACGTTCAGCTCTGCTCCTCCGTCTCACACACGTTCAGCTCTGCTCCTCCGTCTCACACACGTTCAGCTCTGCTCCTCCGTCTCACACACGTTCAGCTCTGCTCCTCCGTCTCACACACGTTCAGCTCTGCTCCTCCGTCTCGCACACACTCGGCTCTGCTCCTCCGTCTCGCACACACTCGGCTCTGCTCCTCCGTCTCGCACACACTCGGCTCTGCTCCTCCGTCTCGCACACACTCGGCTCTGCTCCTCTGTCTTGCACACACTCGGCTCTGCTCCTCCGTCTTGCACACACTCGGCTCCGCTCCCCTGTCTCGCACTCGCTCGGCTCTGCTCCTCCGTGTCACACACGCTCAGCTCTGCTCCATGCACTCTCTGAATACATCCTGATGGGACACATAAACTGCAGGTCACGCAGCAGAGTCCTGCATCCACTGAGCGGAGAGACCTGGTCATGTGACCCCTTGTCTCCTCCCACACACTGATCACATGACGGTGACATCATCACAGGTCCTGTAAGCACAGAACAACCCCACGGCTCCTGTCCGGCTGCAGGTGGAGGTATGTGGGGGCATTTTGTCACTTATCCCTTTTTTAGGAGGGGTGTCGTGTATCATTAAGGAGAGCACCTAGAATGTGAGTGGGTTGGGAGGGGAATAGTCTCTCCCCAAGGAGAACACCTAAAAGGTGAGTGAGACCACTTATAGGACCATGCAAGCTCCTCTGGGTAATTTATGCAAATCAGGAAGCACCACCTATTGGATGGCAACATTCTTTGAAATCAATGTGACTTTTTAACAAGTCTTAAAGGGGTTGTCCCGCGCCGAAACGGGTTTTTTTTTTTTTCAACCCCCCCCCCCCATTCGGCGCGAGACAACCCCGATGCAGGGACCTAAAGAAAGCTTACCGGAGCGCTTACCTTAATCCCCGCGCTCCGGTGACTTCTATACTTACCGGTGAAGATGGCCGCCGGAATCCTCTTCCTCCGTGGACCGCAGCTCTTCTGTGCGGTCCATTGCCGATTCCAGCCTCCTGATTGGCTGGAATCGGCACGTGACGGGGCGGAGCTACACGGAGTCGGCATTCTGCACGAGCGGCTCCATTGAAGAGAGCAGAAGACCCGGACTGCGCAAGCGCGGCTAATTTGGCCATCGGAGGGTGAAAATTAGTCGGCTCCATGGGAACGAGGACGCCAGCAACGGAGCAGGTAAGTATAAAACTTTATATAACTTCTGTATGGCTCATAATTAATGCACAATGTACATTACAAAGTGCATTATTATGGCCATGCAGAAGTGTATAGACCCACTTGCTGCCGCGGGACAACCCCTTTAACATTGATTGGAGTAGGAAGTAAATCACCCAGCGCAGCTTGCATGAGTGGCCCCATTCACCTTCTAGGTATCCCCACACCCCTTTTGGGTGTTCTCCTTGAGGAGGTACTATGCCCCTGCCAACCCAGACACCCTCTCGGTGTCTCCCCACACTTTTTGGGTGCTCTTAAGGAGACACTACACCCCTCCTGACCCATGTTGCAAGCCTCTCACCAGCTAAGCAAGAAGCCTACTGCACACTGATGAGGGGCAAACACCCCGAAACAGCTGTCTGTGTATGGAGTCTGGCTTGGTTTTCTATTCCCAATCATTATTAAAGGGGTTGTCCCGCGCCGAAACAGGTTTTTTTTTTTTTCAACAGCCCCCCCGTTCGGCGAGAGACAAACCCGATGCAGTGGTTAAAAAAAAACAAACCGCACAGCGCTTACCTGAATCCCCGCGCTCCGGTGACTTCTTACTTACCTGGTGAAGATGGCCGCCGGGATCTTCTCCCTCGGTGGACCGCAGGTCTTCTGTGCGGTCCATTGCCGATTCCAGCCTTCTGATTGGCTGGAATCGGCACGTGACGGGGCGGAGCTACGAGGAGCCGCTCTCCGGCACGAGCGGCCCCATTCAGAAAAGAAGAAGACCGGACTGCGCAAGCGCGTCTAATCCGGCGATTAGACGCTGAAAATTAGACGGCACCATGGAGACGAGGACGCTAGCAACGGAGCAGGTAAGTGAATAACTTCTGTATGGCTCATAATTAATGCACAATGTATATTACAAAGTGCATTAATATGGCCATACAGAAGTGTATACCCCCACTTGCTTTCGCGGGACAACCCCTTTAAGTCACATTGATTTGAAGGAATGCTGCCATCCAATAGGTGGCGCTGCAGAGGTAATGTTCCATCTTCCTTATTAGCTCTTTCATAAATGTTGTTAGTAGCCTCTCTCTTACTGGCCCTCAGACCCCTCAGGCTGCTGTCGCCGCGGCGTTGGGGGCCGTTCAGGGTTTTTGTCTCTCTGCTCTGTTTTTGGAGAAGAGAAACTGATATAAAACAGATTCATTTTTTCCCCCATTAAACTCAATGGGGTTTCAGAAAAACAGAAAGCAAACTGAAGCCCCCTCCCCTCCCCTCCCCCGCTCGCTTCCATTACAGGGTTTTTCTTACAAAAATATAACCCCGCAGACTGCGCTATTTGTCCATCAAAAAAAACACAAACCTGGCGGCATGGAAGCGAACTCAAGGCTTTCCATTTGCTGTCTGTTTTTTTTTTGTTTTTTTTAAACCCCACTGAAATTAATGTGGAAAAAAATTGATCCGTTTCTTTCACTTTTATTTCAGTTTCCCTGAACGGCCCCCAACGCCGCAGCGACGGCCGCCTTATCTCTACCTTTTATCTCAGGGGGTTTTACACGGACGGCTCACCGGTCTCAGATGCCGGACGGGTCGCCCCGGTGATGACCGCGTAAATGCAGCGGTACAATCATCGGTAGTGAATGGCGGTGGAGCTGGGATTGTTCCGGCCGCCTCCATTCACAGTAAACAGGCCGCCGTTCATACATGATGACTGCCTGTTTACACGGCCGGTCCGTCCTTCAGGCTTCATACATCATGATCTGAGCGATGAATGAATGTATCGCTTATTGTTCCGTCATGCCGGTATTCACATCGAATGATAACGTTCAGATCCTCGCTGATCGCCGTGTAGAAGGGCCCTCAGTGAGTGGTCTCCCGATGTGTAGGTCGCAGATCGTTCAGTTTTCGGTGAAAGAGAGGGGAAGGGGAGACGAAAACATTTACAAAATAAGGTGTTTCTCAATTGTGAGTGAACGTGTGGTATACATACAGTACATGTATATAACAGCTGATACAATTAAGAATGGATCCTGGATGGCCTCCCCCCCCCCCCCCTTACCCTTCTCCCCTTTTCCTTTGTTGTCTTCCACCCGTCGGTGTGTACCCAACCCCCCTTTATTATCGTTAATTATGAGTATCAATACACATGGGAAGTTTATTCAGTTCAAGAAGGTTTATTGGTGATTTTGTACAAGATATCTGAAAACGTTAAAGGTTGCTTTTTTATATGATTGAGGTGTACAATATCAGAAAGCCTTCCTTTATGTGTTACAATCTTACGTGTTATGTTTATGAAAAAGCAATAAAATGTCTTGGAAGAAAAATATGTATGCAGCCCAAAATGGTAATAATAAAAACTACAGCTCACTCTGCAAAAAATGAGCCCTTGCACAGCCCAATCACTGAAAAAAAAAAAAAATTACGGGTTCCATAATATGGCGACAGAAAGCAATTCTTGTTTAACAGAAAAATGTATTTACTTTTTAAAATTAGAGAAACATTAAAAAAACGATATGAATTTGGTATCACGACAATCAGACTGACTCGTAGAACAAAATTCATATGTCATTTTTACTGTACTGTGAACTCAATAAAGGCTAAACCCATCAACAAAGAAAAACAAACAAAAAAAAAAAAGCAGGGGGTTTCTTGCTTTATTATACTACATATTTGGCTTTATTGGAAATAACTGTAATATTTGTGATAGCCGTTTCTCTACGATCCATTTTTCTTACTTTTCTCTATTTTGCCGAATGTAAAAGTTTCCACAGATCTTTACTAAAGCGTCTCCATCTGTAACAGAAGCGTACGGCTGCACTAGTTGTATAACGGTCAGTATATGCGCCGTCACCCAGCAGTACGGTGTACAGGCCGGACATGATGTAATAGTATATGCGCTGTCACCCAGCAGTACGGTGTACAGGCTGGACATGATGTAATAGTCAGTATATGTGCTGTCACCCAGCAGTACGGTGTGCAGGCCGGACATGATGTAATAGTCAGTATATGCGCTGTCACCCAGCAGTACGGTGTGCAGGCCGGACATGATGTAATAGTCAGTATATGTGCTGTCAGCCAAGAGTACGGTGTACAGGCCGGACATGATGTAATAGTCAGTATCTGCACTGTATCCCAGCAGTACGGTGTACAGGCCGGACATGATGTAATAGTCAGTATATGCGCTGTCACCCAACAGTACGGTGTACAGGCCGGACATGATGTAATAGTCAGTATATGCGCTGTCACCCAGCAGTACGGTGTACAGGCCGGACATGATGTAATAGTATATGTGCTGTCAGCCAGCAGTACGGTGTACAGGCCGGACATGATGTAATAGTCAGTATATGTGCTGTCAGCCAACAGTACGGTGTACAGGCCGGACATGATGTAATAGTCAGTATATGCGCTGTCACCCAACAGTACGGTGTACAGGCCGGACATGATGTAATAGTCAGTATATGTGCTGTCACCCAACAGTACGGTGTACAGGCCGGACATGATGTAATAGTCAGTATATGTGCTGTCACCCAGCAGTACGGTGTACAGGCTGGACATGATGTAATAGCCAGTATATGTGCTGTCACCCAACAGTACGGTGTATAGGCTGGACATGATGTAATAGTCAGTATATGCGCTGTCACCCAACAGTACGGTGTACAGGCTGGACATGATGTAATAGTTAGTATATGCGCTGTCACCCGGCAGTACGGTGTACAGGCCGGACATGATGTAATAGTCAGTATATGCGCTGTCACCCAACAGTACGGTGTACAGGCCGGACATGATGTAATAGTCAGTATATGTGCTGTCACCCAACAGTACGGTGTACAGGCCGGACATGATGTAATAATCAGTATATGTCCTGTCAACCAACAGTACGGTGTACAGGCCGGACATGATGTAATAGTCAGTATATGCGCTGTCACCCAACAGTACAGTGTACAGGCCGGACATGATGTAATAGTCAGTATATGTGCTGTCACCCAACAGTAGGGTGTACAGTCCGGACATGATGTAATAGTCAGTATATGCCCTGTCACCCAACAGTACGGTGTACAAGCCGGACATGATGTAATAGTCAGTATATGCCCTGTCACCCAACAGTACGGTGTACAAGCCGGACATGATGTAATAGTCAGTATATGTGCTGTCACCCAACAGTAGGGTGTACAGTCCGGACATGATGTAATAGTCAGTATATGCCCTGTCACCCAACAGTACGGTGTACAAGCCGGACATGATGTAATAGTCAGTATATGTGCTGTCACCCAACAGTACGGTGTACAGGCCGGACATGATGTAATAGTCAGTACATGTGCTGTCAACCAACAGTACGGTGTGCAGGCTGGACATGATGTAATAGTCAGTATATGCGCTGTCACCCAACAGTGCGGTGTACAGGCTGGACATGATGTAATAGTCATTATATGTGCTGTCTCTCAACAGTACGGTGTACAGGCCGGACATGATGTAATAGTATATGCGCTGTCACCCAACAGTACGGTGTACAGGCCGGACATGATGTAATAGTCAGTATATGCGCTGTCACGCAACAGTACGGTGTACAGGCCGGACATGATGTAATAGTCAGTATATGTGCTGTCACCCAACAGTACGGTGTACAGGCCGGACAGGATGTAATAGTCAGTATATGCGCTGTCACCCAACAGTACGGTGTACAGGCCGGACAGGATGTAATAGTCAGTATATGCGCTCTCACCCAGCAGTACGGTCTACAGGCCGGACATGATGTAATAGTCAGTATATGTGCTGTCACCCAACAGTACGGTGCACAGGCCAGGCATGATGTAATAGTCAGTATATGCGCTGTCACCCAGCAGTACGGTGTACAGGCCGGGCATGATATAATAGTCACTATATGCGCTGTCACCCAACAGTACGGTGTACAGGCCGGACATGATGTAATAGCATATGTGCTGTCACCCAACAGTACGGTGTACAGGCCGGACATGATGTAATAGTCAGTATAAGCGCTGTCACCCGGCAGTACGGTGTACAGGCCAGACATGATGTAATAGTCAGTATATGCGCTGTCACCCAACAGTACGCTGTACAGGCCGGACATGATGTAATAGTCAGTATATGCGCTGTCACCCAACAGTACGGTGTACAGGCTGGACATGATATAATAGTATATCTGCTGTCACCCAGCAGTACGGTGCACAGGCCGGGCATGATGTAATAGTCAGTATATGCGCTGTCACCCAACAGTACGGTGTACAGGCCGGACATGATATAATAGTATATGTGCTGTCACCCGGCAGTACGGTGTACAGGCTGGACATGATGTAATAGTCAGTATATGTGCTGTCACCCAACAGTACGGTGTACAGGCCGGACATGATATAATAGTCAGTATATGCGCTGTCACCGAACAGTACGGTGTACAGGCCGGACAGGATGTAATAGTCAGTATATGCGCTGTCACCCAACAGTACAGTGTACAGGCCGGACATGATGTAATAGTCAGTATATGCGCTGTCACCCAACAGTACGGTGTGCAGGCCGGACATGATGTAATAGTCAGTATATGTGCTGTCACCCAACAGTACGGTGTACAGGCCGGACATGATGTAATAGTCAGTATATGCGCTGCCACCCAACAGTACGGTGTACAGGCCGGACATGATGTAATAGTCAGTATATGTGCTGTCACCCAACAGTACGGTGTACAGGCCGGACAGGATGTAATAGTCAGTATATGCGCTGTCACCCAACAGTACGGTGTACAGGCCGGACAGGATGTAATAGTCAGTATATGCGCTGTCACCCAGCAGTACGGTGTACAGGCCGGACATGATGTAATAGTCAGTATATGTGCTGTCACCCAACAGTACGGTGTACAGGCCGGACATGATGTAATAGTCAGTATAAGCGCTGTCACCCAACAGTACGGTGTACAGGCCGGACATGATGTAATAGTCAGTATATGCGCTGCCACCCAACAGTACGGTGTACAGGCCGGACATGATGTAATAGTCAGTATATGTGCTGTCACCCAACAGTACGGTGTACAGGCCGGACAGGATGTAATAGTCAGTATATGCGCTGTCACCCAACAGTACGGTGTACAGGCCGGACAGGATGTAATAGTCAGTATATGCGCTGTCACCCAGCAGTACGGTGTACAGGCCGGACATGATGTAATAGTCAGTATATGTGCTGTCACCCAACAGTACGGTGCACAGGCCAGGCATGATGTAATAGTCAGTATATGCGCTGTCACCCAGCAGTACGGTGTACAGGCCGGGCATGATATAATAGTCACTATATGCGCTGTCACCCAGCAGTACGGTGTACAGGCCGGACTTGATGTAAAAGTCAGTATATGCGCTGTCACCCAGCAGTACGGTGTACAGGCCGGACATGATGTAATAGTCAGTATATGCGCTGTCACCCAACAGTACGGTGTACAGGACGGTCATGATGTAATAGTCAGTATATGCGCTGTCACCCAACAGTACGGTGTACAGGCCGGACATGATGTAATAGTCAGTATATGCGCTGTAACCCAACAGTACAGTGTACAGGCCGGACATGGTGTAATAGTCAGTATATACGCTGTCACCCAACAGTACGGTGTACAGGCCGGACATGGTGTAATAGTCAGTATATGCGCTGTCACCCAACAGTACGGTGTACAGGCCGGACATGATGTAATAGTCAGTATATGTGCTGTCACCCAACAGTACGGTGTACAGGCCGGACATGATATAATAGTCAGTATATGCGCTGTCACCCAACAGTACGGTGTACAGTCCGGACATGATGTAATAGTATATGTGCTGTCACCCGGCAGTACGGTGTACAGGCTGGACATGATGTAATAGTCAGTATATGCGCTTTCACCCAACAGTACGGTGTACAGGCCGGACATGGTGTTATAGTCAGTATATGTGCTGTCACCCAACAGTACGGTGTACAGGCCGGACATGATGTAATAGTCAGTATATGCGCTGTCACCCAACAGTACGGTGTACAGGCTGGACATGATGTAATAGTCAGTATATGCGCTGTAACCCAACAGTACGGTGTACAGTCCGGACATGGTGTTATAGTCAGTATATGTGCTGTCACCCAACAGTACGGTGTACAGGCCGGACATGATGTAATAGTCAGTATATGCGCTCTCACCCAACAGTACGGTGTACAGGCTGGACATGATGTAATAGTCAGTATATGCGCTGTAACCCAACAGTACGGTGTACAGTCCGGACATGATGTAATAGTCAGTATATGCGCTGTCACCCGGCAGTACGGTGTACAGGCCGGACATGATGTAATAGTCAGTTTATGTGCTGTCACCCAACAGTACGGTGTACAGGCCGGACATGATGTAATAGTCAGTATATGTGCTGTCACCCAACAGTACGGTGTACAGGCCGGACATGATGTAATCAGTATATGTGCTGTCACCCAACAGTACGGTGTACAGGCCGGACATGATGTAATCAGTATATGTGCTGTCACCCAACAGTACGGTGTACAGGCCGGACATGATGTAATAGTCAGGATATGCGCTGTCACCCAACATTACGGTGTACAGGCCGAACATGATGTAGTAGTCAGTATATGCGCTGTCACCCAACAGTACGGTGTACAGGCCGGACATGATGTAATAGTCAGTATATGCGCTGTCACCCTGCAGTACGGTGTACAGGCCGGACTTGATGTAATAGTCAGTATATGCGCTGTCACCCAGCAGTACGGTGTACAGGCCGGACATGATGTAATAGTCAGTATATGCGCTGTCACCCAACAGTACGGTGTACAGGACGGTCATGATGTAATAGTCAGTATATGCGCTGTCACCCAACAGTACGGTGTACAGGACGGTCATGATGTAATAGTCAGTATATGCGCTGTCACCCAACAGTACGGTGTACAGGCCGGACATGATGTAATAGTCAGTATATGCGCTGTAAGCCAACAGTACAGTGTACAGGCCGGATATGGTGTAATAGTCAGTATATACGCTTTCACCCAACAGTACGGTGTACAGGCCGGACATGGTGTAATAGTCAGTATATGTGCTGTCACCCAACAGTACGGTGTACAGGCCGGACATGATGTAATAGTCAGTCTATGCGCTGTCACCCAACAGTACGGTGTGCAGGCCGGACTTGGTGTAATAGTCAGTATATGCGCTGTCACCCAGCAGTACGGTGTATAGGCCAGACATGATGTAATAGTCATTATAAGCGCTGTCACCCAACAGTACGGTGTACAGGCCGGACATGATGTAATAGTATATGTGCTGTCACCCAACAGTACGGTGTACAGGCCGGACATGATGTAATAGTCAGTATATGCGCTGTCACCCGGCATTACGGTGTATAGGCCAGACATGATGTAATAGTCATTATAAGCGCTGTCACCCAACAGTACGGTGTACAGGCCGGACATGATGTAATAGTATATCTGCTGTCACCCAACAGTACGGTGTACAGGCCGGACATGATGTAATAGTCAGTATATGCGCTGTCACCCGGCATTACGGTGTACAGGCCGGACATGATGTAATAGTCAGTATATGCGCTGTCACCCAACTGTACGGTGTACAGGCCGGACATGATGTAATAGTCAGTATATGCGCTGTCACCCAGCAGTACGGTGTACAGGCCGGACATGATGTAATAGTCAGTATATGCGCTGTCACCCAGCAGTACGGTGTACAGGCCGGACATGATGTAATAGTCAGTATATGCGCTGTAACCCAACAATACAGTGTACAGGCCGGACATGATGTAATAGTTGGTATATGCGCCGTCACCCAACAGTACGGTGTACAGGCCGGACATGATGTAATAGTCAGTATATGTGCTGTCACCCAACAGTACGGTGTACAGGCCGGACATGATGTAATAGTCGGTATATGCGCCGTCACCCAACAGTACGGTGTGCAGGCCGGACTTGGTGTAATAGTCAGTATATACGCTGTCACCCAGCAGTACGGTGTATAGGCCAGACATGATGTAATAGTCATTATAAGCGCTGTCACCCGGCAGTACGGTGTACAGGCCGGACATGATGTAATAGTATATGCGCTGTCACCCAACAGTACGGTGTACAGGCCGGACATGATGTAATAGTCAGTATATGCGCTGTCACCCAGCAGTACGGTGTACAGGCCGGACATGATGTAATAGTCAGTATATGCGCTGTCACCCAGCAGTACGGTGTACAGGCCGGACATGATGTAATAGTCAGGATATGTGCTGTCACCCAACAGTACGGTGTACAGGCCGGACATGATATAATAGTCAGTATATGCGCTGTCACCCAACAGTACGGTGTACAGTCCCGACATGATGTAATAGTCAGGATATGTGCTGTCACCCGGCAGTACGGTGTACAGGCTGGACATGATGTCATACTCAGTATATGCGCTGTCACCCAACAGTACGGTGTACAGGCCGGACATGGTGTAATAGTCAGTATATACGCTGTCACCCAACAGTACGGTGTACAGGCCGGACATGGTGTAATAGTCAGTATATGCGCTGTCACCCAACAGTACGATGTGCAGGCCGGACTTGGTGTAATAGTCACTATATGCGCTGTCACCCAGCAGTACGGTGTATAGGCCAGACATGATGTAATAGTCATTATAAGCGCTGTCACCCAACAGTACGGTGTACAGGCCGGACATGATGTAATAGTATATGTGCTGTCACCCAACAGTACGGTGTACAGACCGGACATGATGTAATAATCAGTATATGCGCTGTCACCCGGCATTACGGTGTACAGGCCGGACATGATGTAATAGTCAGTATATGCGCTGTCACCCAACAGTACGGTGTACAGGCCGGACATGATGTAATAGTCAGTATATGCGCTGTCACCCAGTAGTACGGTGTACAGGCCGGACATGATGTAATAGTCAGTATATGCGCTGTCACCCAGTAGTACGGTGTACAGGCCGGACATGATGTAATAGTCAGTATATGCGCTGTCACCCAGCAGTACGGTGTACAGGCCGGACATGATGTAATAGTCAGTATATGCGCTGTCACCCAGCAGTACGGTGTACAGGCCGGACATGATGTAATAGTCAGGATATGTGCTGTCACCCAACAGTACGGTGTACAGGCCGGACATGATGTAATAGTCAGTATATGCGCTGTCACCCAACAGTACGGTGTACAGGCCGGACATGATGTAATAGTCAGTATATGCGCTGTCATTCAGCAGTACGGTATACAGGCCGGACATGATGTACTAGTCAGTATATGCGATGTCACCCAGCAGTACGGTGTACAGGCCGGACATGGTGTAATAGACAGTATATGCGCTGTCACCCCGCAGTACGGTGTACAGGCCGGACATGGTGTAATAGTCAGTATATGCGCTGTCACCCAGCAGTACGGTGTATAGGCCAGACATGATGTAATAGTCAGTATATGCGCTGTCACCCAGCAGTACGGTGTACAGGCCGGACATGATGTCATCGCTGCTCGTTACTTGTGAATTGTTTCTGGAAGATGCCATTACCATCCATCTATGAACAGCGTGCGCTCTAGAACATGCTGGAAGATCCAGAAAGCACAGATAAACATTGGCTACTGGGTTGGGGCCCTTTTACACGGCACGATCAGCGTTCAGATTCTCGTTGGATTGTAGGAATCCGAACGCTAATAGTTCAGTGTAAATGTTGGCGGTGACTGAGAGACCAACGATAATTCACGTGTCGCTCAGTTTCTGCAGACATGGAAATAAAACTCTGATCCTTCATCCATGCACTACGGCCTGTATACTGGGGATGGAAGCGGACGGGCCACAACGATCTCCGGCCGCTCCACCTCTACTCAGCACAGGCGCGATTATCATTCACATGGCTGCCGGCCACTGAAGCCCCCGACAGTCGTCCCATGTAAGAGGACCCTTACTGTTAGGATATGTTCAGACAGGAAGATCCAGCATGGCTTTATCCACATGGAGTCCAACTCTGAAGACCACAACAGAAATCCACGGCTGAGCTTCAGATCTCCACCGCAGATCCACATGCGGATTTGGTCTTTTAAAATGAGAAATTCGCTCTCTAGTCTACAGTTTTTGGAGCAGATTTTTTCCACCCGCAGATTTCAAATTTCTTTGCAGAAAAAAAAAGTGTTGTGTGACTTCTGGACATGGAATCCACAGCGGAGATTTGCTTCAATTTCTGCATCAAAATCTGCAACATGTGAACATAATCTAAGGTGGTTAATCGAGCAAATACTGTTGATGATCTCTCCTCAGGGTTGGACATGAATAGTTTATTGCCGGGGATCCACCACTCGAGATCCTTGCGATCAGCTGATCGTCTGGCCCGCTGTCAGTGGGTGGAGTGCGGTTAGACGCCCGGCGTAGCCGCATTTATTGAGGTCTGGATGATCAGCTGAGCAGCAGATCGATGAGGATCAACTATTGATGACCGATCCTGATGATGTTTACTCCATAGTATTTGCCTGGAAATCCCCTTTGATATCTCCTCGCCGGTTTCCCCTTATTTTCTCCAGTAATTGTATTATTACAGGGGATTTTCTATGATGTTACATTGTCTCATCTTCTTCCCATTCAGGATCCTCGGCTGATATCTTCTATATCAGATAATATTCCTGATTGACCCGACAAGGATGGAGAAGAACCGGGACAAGATGGCGGAGAGTATATTCACCCTCACCCTAGAGATACTCTTCCGGCTTACAGGAGAGGTGAGAGATTCTGGGGATGACGTCACGTTACATCATTATTATGTGTGTAAAAGTTCACCTGACCGCCTCGTAGCTTGGCAGATGCAACCTCACTGACAGTATCACCATTCTTGTTGTATCTCTACTGGCCTCTGTTGCCCCCATACAGGCTATCCTTAGATTCGAGTCCCAGTGTCTCGAATATGCCAAGTGGATGGTGCCGCCAGCACTCATTGTCAGTCACATCTAATGTCCGCCATTAACAGTGAGTGGTGGGAACTGTCCCCTCAACACTTCTAAAGCACTGGGAGTTGAATTTAAGGATAGCCTGTTCGGGAAACTGGGGTGTGGGGGGTAGTGAAAAAAAGGTGGTGATAAAGGCAGCAGGACTGCAGATGCAAAGCTCTACTACCGGCCTGCTTAAATGCAGACATGCACAGGTCCTACTCTACCGGCCTGCTTACATGTAGACATGGACAGGTCCTACTCTACCGGCCTGCTTACATGTAGACATGGACAGGTCCTACTCTACCGGCCTGCTTACATGTAGACATGGACAGGTCCTACTTTACCGGCCTGCTTAAATGCAGACATGGACAGGTCCTACTTTACCGGCCGGCTTAAATGCAGACATGGACAGTGCCTACTCTACCGGCCCGCTTAAATGCAGACATGGACAACTCCTACTCTACTGGCCCGCTTAAACGCAGACATGGACAAGTCCTACTCTACTGGCCCGCTTACATGCAGACATGGAGAGGTCCTCCTCTACCGGCCCGCTTACATGCAGACATGGAGAGGTCCTCCTCTACCGGCCCGCTTACATGCAGACATGGAGAGGTCCTCCTCTACCGGCCCGCTTACATGCAGACATGGAGAGGTCCTCCTCTACCGGCCCGCTTACATGCAGACATGGAGAGGTCCTCCTCTACCGGCCCGCTTACATGCAGACATGGAGAGGTCCTCCTCTACCGGCCCGCTTACATGCAGACATGGAGAGGTCCTCCTCTACCGGCCCGCTTACATGCAGACATGGACAGGTCCTCCTCTACCGGCCCGCTTACATGCAGACATGGACAGGTCCTCCTCTACCGGCCCGCTTACATGCAGACATGGACAGGTCCTCCTCTACCGGCCCGCTTACATGCAGACATGGACAGGTCCTACGTAGATTGTTTTTTTAGGGATAGATTTTAAGCTGTCATTGTAAAAAAAAACAATAGCCCATACTAACCCTTCCCAGGTCCCCAATGCTGAGCGCTTCCTCCCAGTCTACCCCTCTGAGTCTGTTTGCAACCTATGGAGTTAGGGAGCTTTCAGATGGAACGATTATCATTCAAATGAGCAAAAGTCAAATCATTTAGTCTAAACACAAGCCAACGACTAAACGATGAATGAGCATCTTTCACATTTCATTCATTGTTCATGTTATGCAGGCTTTAAAACCACCATCGCCTCGCTTGCTTATACAGGGACTGAACGATTCTGAACGATTCTCATTTGAACAAGCCAAAGAAGCATTTGCCTGTCTAAACTGATGTGCAATGCGTCAGCGGGGACATCACTCGCTCATTCAAATGAGAATCGGCTCGTCTAAAACAGGGGTCCCCAACTCCAGTCCTCAGGGACCACCAACAGGTCATATTTTCAGGATGTCCTATGGTAAGAACACCTGTGGCAATGTCTGAGGCACTGACGATAATGACATCACCTGTGCAACACTGAGGAAATCCTGAAAACATGACCTGTTGGCGGTCCCTGAGGACTGGAGTTGGGGAACACTGGTCTAAAAGGACCCTTATCCTGCAATGGAACGGTTGACTGCTGAGGGCTGTGACTGGCTGCAGCGTGAAAGAAAGCATTGGATGGGGTACGGGCGTGCGGTGCTGCAGCTGCGGGGACAGCGGCAGTTTATAAAAATTATTTTGGAAAAACCCCTTTAAAGCAGCCGTCTGGTTTCAGACAAACATCGAGCAATGGTGAGAAAGTGAGTAAAATAAGTTTTACTAAGGGCCTTTACACACTGGCACTTACACGTATGATTCTTGTATGCAGAAAACATACATGAAAAACCGTGTAAAACTTCATGTGCTTAAGCTTCATACTTCATACTTTTTGGATCCCATGTGCAGTATACGTTTTTCACAGTAAAACCTTTTTTTAACAGAGTTTTAAAGTTCAACATTTTTTTTTACCCTTCAAGGCATTTGATCTGAAAACACGTACACGTTTAGTGTGTGGAAACCCACAGCCAAATGTTTCTGTATGTTTTTCAATGACTGCAATGTTAAAAATAAGTATGTTTCCACACTTTTTTTGTTGGACACACGAGGGCAGTCGGCTGCGCTGCTCAGTCCCATAACAAAATGTATGGAAACCTGTTCCTGGCTAAACGTTGTCAAACGTATGCTTTGCTTGACTAGGTTTAACCCACTAGAGCCTGCGGGTCAGTTAAACGCTACGCTTTCATCTGTTTTCTGCTGCGGCGGTCGCGTGTTGTTAACATGATGTTATCACTGCAGGCGATTAAACAAAGTCCAGCGGGTAGAATCTTAATGGCGGCATTAGATCGAATACAGAAGCTTGTTTTATGTAATTTCTCTGCATTGCTCAGTTCTTTTTATCATGAAATCGGACAACCCCCCCCTAATACCAGATGATATGATGGGAGAGATGAAGGACTCTGGGAATGTCTGCAGGGATATTTATGGATGTGTCTCCCCATAAACAGGATTACACGGTAGTGAAGAAGACTTCTAGTGATGGCTGTCAGGCCCCGGTGTCTGATGGATGGGGAAGACCCCTGAGCCCAATCACAGGGCCTCCACCTCACCCCCTGATACTGGAGGAGATCAATGAGCAGAAGATCCTAGAACTCACCAACAAGATGATTGAGCTGCTGACTGGAGAGGTGACGCTGCTGGGAATGCTGGGACAATATACAGTAACACTATGGCGGTATAACGTGTCTGGGTGATGACGGTATCATTGTGTTGTCAGGTTCCTATAAGGTGTCAGGACGTCACTGTCTATTTCTCCATGGAGGAGTGGGAGTATTTAGAAGGACACAAGGATCTGTACAAGGACGTCATGATGGAGGACCACCAGCCCTCCCCATCACCAGGTAATAGCAGGACTAAATCCACACGGCCTTTATTACTTGTATGTAGAGAATGAATTCAGTGGCTGTGTTTTCTGCAGGTAGATCCAGTAAGAGAACAGCAGCGGAGAGATGTCCCCGGCCTCTTCTTCCACCGGATGATCAGGTAGGACATAAAGTTCCCGTCTTCAGTACTGCGGCCGTGAATGTCTTGTTTTATCCAATAGTATTATAGGATTTATGATTGTTTAAAGGGAATGCTTAAGCAGAAAACGACCTCTTTTATGTTGAAGAGCGTTTTTATGTTGACGTTTATATGTTGAAGAGCCACTGTGCAAAACACATTTTACCATTCCTGCCCCCTCATCTGATTGCCTGTCACACTCTGGAAGTCCCCTCTGTATATTGCAGCCACTCCCATGCAGTGCAGCCTCCTGTCGGATACTCATCAGGCATCATCTTGATGGTGACATTTTTGCTTTCACATTAATCCTATGATTCATCACCGTAGCATTAGCTAGAGCCTGTACCATTTCTGCCTGCTCGGTGGGCCATTCAATTTTTCATTACCTTCTATATTCTTCTAAATAAGCTAAAGCCCATAACTATACAGTCAGCAGGATGAGCTGCGATTTCCTCTATTGTAACTGTGTGACAGGAACTGTGTGATTATCACCAGTAACTGTGGCAGGAGTGTAGTAGGCTCTGTAGTAGGCTCCATGTAATAGCATCATACAGACTGAGAAGCTGATTGAAAACTGAACACATAAACCTAAGTAAATATGAGCTGATCAAAATTGAGATCACATAACCATCTGAGGGGAAAGAAGCCAGGAGCTTCAGATAGAAAGGAACAACTAACCAAGATAACACCAGTCAACTTATATATATATTGGGATGATAGCTCCATAATGAATACTTTTTTTTTTTTACTAAAGTGGCCCGTTTTAAAGAATTTTTGGCGAGTTTCTTTCCATTTTCGAAGTCACGAACTATATTCAGAAAAAGTCCCAATATCCTGCAGTTCTCACACTGACCACTAAGTCTAATAATAGTCTGACATGGTTTATTCTGCAGAGACAACTTTTCAGCAGATCTCTGACTATTAACACAGGGGGGATTATAATTGAAGGTAACAGCTGTGTGCAGTAGAGTCAGCACAGGCTCCACCATTCACAGTGGGTGATAATCACAGCTTATCTCCTCCACTTCCCTGCACAGGTGACAGATCATGCCTAATGCTGGGTTTACAAGGCTGGGTTTATTAAAATAAACCCTCTTTACTGTAATTTCATCAGAGCAAGTAAAACAGCCTTTGTCTCAGTATAGGGTGGAACTAGGCAGCATTTCTCCACAGACATTAGATTGGCAGATCAAATAATTTGCATGGAGGATGGCCGAGGATGTTTGGGAGAGATGAGGTGGCAATATCACCATTTGTATACCGGGGGCTTCTGACCTTTGTCAATCTATAACACAGCCCTTCTGTCACCAGTGTTAGACAGATCCCCACCCCGGCGGCTGCGCTGTCTCAGTCACTGAGGAGCACTTCACTAGGCGCCTGTCGCTTCTGGGACGTCACTAGGCGCCTGTCGCTTCTGGGACGTCACTAGGCGCCTGTCGCTTCTGGGACGTCACTAGGCGCCGGTCGCTTCTGGGACGTCACTAGGCGCCGGTCGCTTCTGGGACGTCACTGGGCGCCGGTCGCTTCTGGGACGTCACTGGGCGCCGGTCGCTTCTGGGACGTCACTGCGCGCCGGTCGCTTCTGGGACGTCACTGCGCGCCGGTCGCTTCTGGGACGTCCCTGGGCGCCGGTCGCTTCTGGGACGTCCCTAGGCGCCGGTCGCTTCTGGGACGTCCCTAGGCGCCGGTCGCTTCTGGGACGTCCCTAGGCGCCGGTCGCTTCTGGGACGTCCCTAGGCGCCGGTCGCTTCTGGGACGTCCCTAGGCGCCGGTCGCTTCTGGGACGTCCCTAGGCGCCGGTCGCTTCTGGGACGTCCCTAGGCGCCTGTCGCTTCTGGGACGTCCCTAGGCACCTGTCGCTTCTGGGACGTCCCTAGGCGCCTGTCGCTTCTGGGACGTCCCTAGGCGCCTGTCGCTTCTGGGACGTCACTAGGCGCCTGTCGCTTCTGGGACGTCACTAGGCGCCTGTCGCTTCCGGGACGTCACTAGGCGCCTGTCGCTTCCGGGACGTCACTAGGCGCCTGTCGCTTCCGGGACGTCACTAGGCGCCGGTCGCTTCCGGGACGTCACTAGGCGCCGGTCGCTTCCGGGACGTCACTAGGCGCCGGTCGCTTCCGGGACGTCACTAGGCGCCGGTCGCTTCCGGGACGTCACTAGGCGCCGGTCGCTTCCGGGACGTCTCTAGGCGCCGGTCGCTTCCGGGACGTCACTAGGCGCCTCGTCGCTTCCGGGACGTCACTAGGCGCCTCGTCGCTTCCGGGACGTCACTAGGCGCCTCGTCGCTTCCGGGACGTCACTAGGCGCCTCGTCGCTTCCGGGACGTCACTAGGCGCCTCGTCGCTTCCGGGACGTCACTAGGCGCCTCGTCGCTTCCGGGACGTCACTAGGCGCCTCGTCGCTTCCGGGACGTCACTAGGCGCCTCGTCGCTTCCGGGACGTCACTAGGCGCCTCGTCGCTTCCGGGACGTCACTAGGCGCCTCGTCGCTTCCGGGACGTCACTAGGCGCCTCGTCGCTTCCGGGACGTCACTAGGCGCCTCGTCGCTTCCGGGACGTCACTAGGCGCCTCGTCGCTTCCGGGACGTCACTAGGCGCCTCGTCGCTTCCGGGACGTCACTAGGCGCCTCGTCGCTTCCGGGACGTCACTAGGCGCCTCGTCGCTTCCGGGACGTCACTAGGCGCCTCGTCGCTTCCGGGACGTCACTAGGCGCCTCGTCGCTTCCGGGACGTCACTAGGCGCCTCGTCGCTTCCGGGACGTCACTAGGCGCCTCGTCGCTTCCGGGACGTCACTAGGCGCCTCGTCGCTTCCGGGACGTCACTAGGCGCCTCGTCGCTTCCGGGACGTCACTAGGCGCCTCGTCGCTTCCGGGACGTCACTAGGCGCCTCGTCGCTTCCGGGACGTCACTAGGCGCCTCGTCGCTTCCGGGACGTCACTAGGCGCCTCGTCGCTTCCGGGACGTCACTAGGCGCCTCGTCGCTTCCGGGACGTCACTAGGCGCCTCGTCGCTTCCGGGACGTCACTAGGCGCCTCGTCGCTTCCGGGACGTCACTAGGCGCCTCGTCGCTTCCGGGACGTCACTAGGCGCCTCGTCGCTTCCGGGACGTCACTAGGCGCCTCGTCGCTTCCGGGACGTCACTAGGCGCCTCGTCGCTTCCGGGACGTCACTAGGCGCCTCGTCGCTTCCGGGACGTCACTAGGCGCCTCGTCGCTTCCGGGACGTCACTAGGCGCCTCGTCGCTTCCGGGACGTCACTAGGCGCCTCGTCGCTTCCGGGACGTCACTAGGCGCCTCGTCGCTTCCGGGACGTCACTAGGCGCCTCGTCGCTTCCGGGACGTCACTAGGCGCCTCGTCGCTTCCGGGACGTCTCCCGACTATTAGGCACCTTTACGCTTTGCCTTCCGTATACCGAATCACCGTCAGGGCCGACCGCTTGAAGAGGGGAGCTTCAAACCTTCCCTCTCCACAGCTCTCACCCGCTCTGTGATCTGTCTCACGACGTCTCCTCGCTCTGCCACATCTCTGCCGGCTCCTCACTTCAGCGCTGTGTGACGCCAACTCGCTGCTCTCCGCTCACCACTGACTCTCTGACTATCTCCTCTGACTCTCTAAACTAACTGCCCCTTCCCTTTCTGTCCTCCTACACAGGCTCTGGCACTGCTTAGAAATCCGCTAACCAATCACAGCCTGCCTCTCAACTGTCATCCCACCATCAGATAGCCAATCATATTGTTAAACTCTCCAGACAGACTGGCCAATTAAAGCTCAAACTGCCGGCAGCCAATGAGAAATAGCTGGTTGCTGGACAGATTAATTTTAGTTCTGTTGCAGGGCAGATTGACACAATGTTAACCCTTGCATGCCCTGGGGGGATTGCAAACCTGCATAAAATTAGTGATCGCACTTTTGTAGGACACTTCTGGGCCACTATAATAGTAAACAATGGCTTTGCATTTAGATGTAACGATTATCACGTATTTTCATCCCGTGTAAATGGCCTTTAAAACAGTCTCCCATAGAAGTCAATGGGTCATCTCCTGTCCGTTGTTTGAATGGCCCATGAGGTGCCTGCAAAGCATACAGTGTCTTGTGTTAGTATTCACTCTTCTTGGTGTTTCCCTGTTTTGTTGCGTTACAACCTGCAATTAAAATGGATTTTAATTTAGGTTTTATGTAACGGACATGAGGAAATAGTCCAAATTGTTACAGTGGAATGGAAAAAAAAACTTTGTTTAAAAAAAAATAAAAGCTGAAAGGTTGTGATTGCATATATGTTCATCCCATTATTCAGTATTCACTGATTTTGTTATTAAAGCCCCTAAATAACGTCTAGTCCAACAAATTTCCAACATCACATAATTAGTTGAATATGGTTTCCCTTTACTGAAACTCTATGACTGCAGAGGTGGTTGCTTACGGCTAGCAGAGATTGCAGTCAGTAGGACAGGGAGCATGTTATCAGGTAGAGTAAAGAGGGGTTGGTTTTAGGAGTTCTGGTATTCCTCCCTGAAGAGGTGCGTTTTCTAGAGCGCTCCTGAAATTTTGTGTGTGTCAAGGGTTGCCCAGATAATTTGGGGTAGTGCATTCCAGAGGACTGGTGCTGCTCTTGAGAAGTCTTGGAGGCGGGAATGAGAAGTTCAAATTAAAGGGGCACTTAATCTGATATGGTTATTGGAGCGGAGGGCATGGGCTGGGTGGTGGATTGAGATGAGGGAGGCAAAGTAGGGCAGCGCAGTGCTGGGGACAGCTTTATGGATGAAGGTAGGGAGTTTAAATTTAATTCTGTATTTAACGGGCAGCCAGTGCAGTGACTGGCACAGGGCAGAGACGTCCGAGTAGCGGCTGGACAGGAAGATGAGCCTGGATGACACGTTCAGGATGGATTGGAGAGGGAAGAGCCTGGTGTGGGGGAGGCCGATTAGCTGCGAGTTGCAATAATCGAGAGGGTGGACCAGGATTGGGACAAATATCCCCTCCTGCTAGTAGCAGCAGGATAGCGAGGTTGAGCAGGTGGTAAGGAGATTTATGAGGGCAGCTGTTATCTTTCTCAGTGTCATTAGGGGGTTTGAGGTTTAGGCCTTTTCTGGCCATATAAAACCTCCCACACGACTTCTCCAACTGTGTGATGACTTTTACAATATTTATTTCCCAGCTGGTGAAACTGGAGGAAGATCTGATCCCTATTGATGCTATAGAAACAGATGTGAGGGGGGATCAGCCGAGTAAGGAGGGGATTCCTACAGATGACCCTGCAGGTGAGTGACCACTGAATGCGGAGAACATCCCAGATTCCCCCTAGTCGCTGACTACCACAGTTCTGTGCTTTAAGCTCTGTGCTGTCAAGTCTTCAGCCGTACATCCCTCTATTCAGCTACAATACAAGTAAACCAGGGATGAAAGTGTATTACTATTATAAGGGGTAACACTGCGGGGCGTTTAAAGGAGAACTGAACTTTCAAAAAGCTTTTGACACACAGTAGGTTTTTATTGTTGGGGGGGCCGGTGATGAGACCCCAACTAATCACTAAACTGAAGGCGCAGAAGCATTCATCTGAGCACTGTGACCAATTAGTCATTGGTGTATCTCTTGGAATTGGTATATGGGCTCAGTAGGAAGTCTATGAGTCCGCGGACCTGTAAGGAACGGGAGGAACACGTCCGCTTCTCCGTACATACTGACAGAGCCGCCACAGCTCTGTGCCCTATCCCCTGCCAGTGATGCCATAAGTGAGGGAGACTGATGCTACGAGCGCTAGAAGAGGAAGGCCCATCTCCCTAATGACACAGTGGTGACACGACCAGCGCATCACCACCCTGAAGAAAAGGCCATGCTATAGAGAATACTGAATAAGGCTAAGCCTCACCCCAAAATAGAGAGAAAATTCTGGGGGCCGAGCGTACGCCTTAAGAAAGCACTAAATGGTGCCACAAGGGGAGTGTGATGGGTTGTCCAAATTATTGATGGCCTATCCCTAAGTAATAGATCAGCAGGGGTCCAGGGCATGGGACCCCTACTGATCAGCTGTTTTTTGGGTTGGTTGACTGAGTAGATTTTTGCAGAAAGCAAACAGCTCTATTCCCACGGCAGTGGCCCGGCTTGGCATTGCAGGCCAGTGAAGTGAATGTAAACTGTGCCTGCAATATTAGACCTGGCCAGTGCTGTGCGAATGGAGCTGCGTGCTTCCTGCAGAAATCCGCTCTGTGCATGAGCACACTAGCCCAGTAAACAGCAGATCTGCCGATCTACTACTAATAGTCTATCCTACATATAGGACATCAATATTTTACAACCGGACAACCCCTTTTAAGGTAACGGAGGCCATATTACAACTCCAGCAACACATGCAACCCTCAAAGGATAGAATGGCCGCCTGTACACGGGCGGGTCAGATTCCGCATGCAAAATCAGGCCCTGGCAGAAGGGGCATCCATGTGTTCGGCTGGTCGTCTGACATACGCAGAGCAGTTTTTTTTTAAACTTATGCTTTCCTGCGTCGTTGCCTAGTGATGACGCAAATCCGCAACCTTTCCGCAATGTCAATTACTAAAGGGCTGCAGATCGGATGGCTGCCACAAAAATGGAACCTGCTGAGATTTTTCCTCCATGAGCGGAAACCGCAATTGGTTTCCGCTCATGTGCAAGAAGAATCACTTTTCCATAGCATGCTATGGGTGGTATTTGTTGCACAACCCAGAGGTGGAGACTCACCACAGATTCCGCAATGCAAATCCGCCTGTGTGCAGACAGCAAATAGTTTGCAAATACCGAGTTGTTCCTCTGAGGCTCTCCAACTCACATCCACACAAGTCCAGCTGCAGGTCCGCTCTGCTACAGCTCCACTAGCTCAATCTCTCTCTTCCCTGCACTCTCTGAATCTGCCAAGTAGAGATGAGCGAGCACCAAAATGCTCGGGTGCTCGTTACTCGGGACGAAATTATCGCGATGCTCGAGGGTTCGTTTCGAGTAACGAACCCCATTGAAGTCAATGGGCGACCCGAGCATTTTTGTATATCGCCGATGCTCGCTAAGGTTTTCATGTGTGAAAATCTGAGCAATTCAAGAAAGTGATGGGAACGACACAGAAACGGATAGGGCAGGCGAGGGGCTACATGTTGGGCTGCATCTCAAGTTCCCAGGTCCCACTATTAAGCCACAATAGCGGCAAGAGTGCCCCCCCCCCCAACAATTTTTACTTCTGAAAAGCCTTCAGCTGCACTCATGCCACACCACCCTCATGTCTATTTATAAGTGCGTCTTCCATGAGGAGTAACCGTAGGCACACACTGCAGAGGGTTGGCACGGCTAGGCAGCGACCCTCTTTAAAAGGGGCGGGGCGATAGCCCACAATGCTGTACAGAAGCCATGAGAAATATAATCCTGTGCCACCGCCATCAGGAGCTGCACACGTGGGCATAGCAATGGGGAACCTATGTGCCACACACTATTCATTCTGTCAAGGTGTCTGCATGCCCCAGTCAGACCGCGTTTTTTTTTATAAATAGTCACAGGCAGGTACAACTCCGCAATGGGAATTCCGTGTGCACCCACAGCATGGGTGGCTCCCTGGAACCCACCAGCTGTACATAAATGTATCCCATTGCAGTGCCCATCACAGCTGAGGTAACGTCCGATTAAATGCAGGTGGGCCTTGGCCCACACTGCATGCCCCAGTCAGACTGGGGTTCTTTAGAAGTGGACACATGCAGTTACAACTCCCTGTGGACCCACAGCAAGGGTGGGTGCCAGGAAGCCACCGGCGGTACATAAATATATCCCATTGCATTGCCCATCACAGCTGATGTAACGTCAGCTTTAATGCAGGTGGGCAAAAAATTAATTGGATTACACTGTAGGCGAGGGCCCCAAAAAATTGGTGTACCAACAGTACTAATGTACCTCAGAAAAATTGCCCATGCCCAGCCAAGAGGGCAGGTGAAACCCATTAATCGCTTTGGTTAATGTGGCTTAATTGGTAACTAGGCCTGGAGGCAGCCCAGTTAAAATAAAAATTGGTTCAGGTGCAAGTTTCAACGCTTTAATGAGCATTGAAACATATAAAAATTGTTTACAAAAATTATATGACTGAGCCTTGTGGGCCTAAGAAAAATTGCCAGTTCGGCGTGATTATGTGAGGTTTAAGGAGGAGGAGCAGGTGGAGGAGGATGAATAGAATACACAGATTGATGAAGCAAAAAGGTCCCTGTTTTTGATGGTGATAGAGAACGATGCTTCCATCCGCGGGTGCAGCCTACGTATTGCTTAGGTATCGCTGCTGTCCGCTGGTGGAGAAGAGAAGTCTGGGGAAATCCAGGCTTTGTTCATCTTGATGAGTGTAAGCCTGTCGGCACTGTCGGTTGACAGGCGGGTACGCTTATCCGTGATGATTCCCCCAGCCGCACTAAACACCCTCTCTGACAAGACGCTAGCCGCAGGACAAGCAAGCACCTCCAGGGCATACAGCATGAGTTCAAGCCACGTGTCCAGCTTCGACACCCAGTAGTTGTAGGGGGCAGAGGCGTCACCGAGGACGGTCGTGCGATCGGCTACGTACTCCCTCACCATCCTTTTACAGTGCTCCCGCCAACTCAGCCTTGACTGGGGAGCGGTGACACAGTCTTGCTGGGGAGCCATAAAGCTGGCAAAGGCCTTGGAAAATGTTCCCCTGCCTGCGCTGTACATGCTGCCTGATCTCCGCGCCTCCCCTGCTACCTGGCCCTCGGAACTGCACCTTCTGCCACTAGCGCTGTCGGATGGGAATGTTGCCATCAGTTTGTCCGCCAGGGTCCTGTGGTATAGCATCACTCTCGAACCCCTTTCCTCTTCGGGTATGAGAGTGGAAAGGTTCTCCTTATACTGTGGGTCGAGCAGTGTGTACACCCAGTAATCCGTAGTGGCCAGAATGCGTGTAACGCGAGGGTCTTGAGAAAGGCATCCTAACATGAAGTCAGCCATGTGTGCCAGGGTACCTGTACGCAACACATGGCTGTCCTCACTAGGAAGATCACTTTCAGGATCCTCCTCCTCCTCCTCCTCCTCCTCCTCCTCCTCCGGCCATACACGCTGAAAGGATGACAGGCAAGCAGCATGGGTACCCTCCGCAGTGGGCCAAGCTGTCTCTTCCCCCTCCTCCTCATGCTCCTCCCCCTCCTCCTCAACGCGCTGAGATACACACATGAGGGTGCTCTGACTATCCAGCGACATACTGTCTTCCCCCGCCTCCGTTTCCAAGCGCAAAGCGTCTGCCTTTATGCTTTGCAGGGAACTTCTCAACAGGCATAGCAGAGGAATGGTGACGCTAATGATTGCAGCATCCCCGCTCACCATCTGGGTAGACAACTCAAAGTTTCCAAGGACCTGGCAGATGTCTGCCAACCAGGCCCACTCTTCTGTAAAGAATTGAGGAGGCTGACTCCCACTACGCCGCCCATGTTGGAGTTGGTATTCCACTATAGCTCTACGCTGCTCATAGAGTCTGGCCAACATGTGGAGCGTAGAGTTCCACTGTGTAGGCACGTCGCACAGCAGTCGGTGCACTGGCAGATTAAACCGATGTTGCAGGGTCCGCAGGGTGGCAGCGTCCGTCTTGGACTTGCGGAAATGTGCGATGACCCGGCGCACCTTTCCGAGCAGGTATGACAAGTGTGGGTAGATTTTCAGAAAGCGCTGAACCACCAAATTAAAGACATGGGCCAGGCATGGCACGTGCATGAGGCTGCCGAGCTGCAGAGCCGCCACCAGGTTACGGCCGTTGTCACACACGACCATGCCCGGTTGGATGCTCAGCGGCGAAAGCCAGCGGTCTGTCTGCTCTGTCAGTTCGTGGGCCGTGTGCCTCTTCTCTCCTAAGCTGAGTAGTTTCAGCACGGCCTGCTGACGCTTGCCCACCGCTGTGCTGCCACGCCGCGCGACACCGACTGCTGGCGACGTGCTGCTGCTGACACATCTTGATTGCGAGACAGAGGTTGAGGAGGAGGAGGAGGGTGGTTTAGTGGAGGAAGCATACACTGCCGCAGATACCAGCACCGAGCTGGGGCCCGCAATTCTGGGGGTGGGTAGGACGTGAGCGGTCCCAGGCTCTGACTCTGTCCCAGCCTCCATTAAATTCACCCAATGTGCCGTCAGGGAGATATAGTGGCCCTGCCCGCCTGTGCTTGTCCACGTGTCCATTGTTAAGTGGACCTTGGCAGTAACCGCGTTGGTGAGGGCGCGTACAATGTTGCGGGAGACGTGGTCGTACAGGGCTGGGACGGCACATCGGGAAAAGTAGTGGCGACTGGGAACCGAGTAGCGCGGGGCCACCGCCGCCATCATGCTTTTGAAAGCCTCGGTTTCCACAACCGTATACGGCAGCATCTCCAGGCTGATCAATTTGGCTATGTGCACGTTTAACGCTTGAGCGTGCGGGTGCGTGGCGGCGTACTTGCGCTTGCGTTCAAACAGTTGCGCTAGCGACATCTGGACGGTGCGCTGAGAGACATTGCTGGATGGGGCCGAGGACAGCGGAGGTGAGGGTGTGGGTGCAGGCCGGTAGGCACTCGTGCCGGTGTCCTCAGAGGGGGGTTGGATCTCAGTGACAGGTTGGGGCACAGAGGGAGAGGCAGTGGTGCAAACCGGAGGCGGTGAACGGCCTTCGTCCCACCTTGTGGGGTGCTTGGCCATCATATGCCTGCGCATGCTGGTGGTGGTGGCTCACCAGCTGATCTTGGCGCGACAAATGTTGCACACCACTGTTCGTCGGTCGTCAGGCGTCTCTATGAAAAACTGCCACACCTTAGAGCACCTTGGCCTCTGCAGGGTGGCATGGCGTGAGGGGGCGCTTTGGGAAACAGTTGGTGGATTATTCGGTCTGGCCCTGCCTCTACCCCTGGCCACCGCACTGGCTCGGCCTGTGCCCACACCCTGACTTGGGCCTCCGCGTCCTCGCCCGCGACCACGTCCTCTAGGCCTACCCCTACCCCTCAGCATGCTGTATTGCCAGTAGTGCAGAAACAGAACGCTGTAATTAAATGTGCCGCTTATTGGCCTGTGGTTGGAGGCTGACTTCGCTTACGGAACGCACAGCAGAGGCAGGAAAGAATTTTGCGCAAGCCTGCTGTAACACTTAGCTGGCTGCGTATGAATTAGGACAACTACCCCCAGCAGAGTCCCAGTACACTGAGGACGGTCACAGGCAGCCCAAATAGATTTTTTTCCCCAAATGTTTTTGGAAAGGCCCACTGCCTATATACACTAAATATGTCTTCTGTCCCTGCCTCACCACTACTGGCCCTGGACAATGTAAAATTACTGCAGGACGCAATGCTCTGCACGGCCGATATACAAAAAAAAAAAAAAAATGTGCAACACTGCAAAAAGCAGCCTCCACACTACTGCACACGGTTAGATGTGGCCCTAAGAAGGACCGTTGGTATTCTTGAAGCCTAAAATAACTCCTAACGCTCTCCCTGTAGCAGCTCCGGCACCAGCAGCACTTTCCCTGAGCTATGTCAGAATGCATCTGTGGCGAGCCGCGGGAGGGGCCGATTTATATACTCAGGTGACACCTGATCTCGCCAGCCACTCACTGCAGGGGGGTGGGATAGGGCTGGAACATCGCAGGGGGAAGTTGTAATGCCTTCCCTGTTTTTCTATTGGCCAGAAAAGCGCGCTAACGTTTCAGAGATGAAAGTGAAAGTAACTCGAACATCGCGTGGTACTCGTCACGAGTAACGAGCATCTCGAACACGCTAATACTCGAACGAGTATCAAGCTCGGACGAGTACGTTCACATGGTTCTACCGCCAAGTCCCACCGAAGCCGGAAACAAGACCTCTCTTTAGCTCCTTAGTACACAGGCCTTTAACCAATCAGGGTGCAGATCAGGTCCTGTCAGTTCATAACAACAAAAAAGATCAGAGTGAACAAAGTCATGTGACCTCTCTCTGAAGGTCCTGTCTGGCGGGAACATAAAGTACAGCAATAATAAATATGTATCTGTATGCATGGTCAAACAACTGGACCAATCTGCACCAAGTTTGCCACATTAGTAATTCAGGGGCGTAGGAAGGCTTTAGACCGGGTTTTAGCTCTCTAGGACTATCATTTTCAATATTTGCAAAAACTCAGAATGCAAATATTAAAGGGCCTGTCTGCTTACTGGACAACCCCACTCCAATAAGACCCTCTGTATCAAAATAGTAAACTACATTTACTTCTCCACAGTCACCGGGATCCAGCGCTGCAGACCCACTGTGGTCCCGGTGATTGTTGTGAAAGCTGATGTCACAGGAAATCAGGTGACTGCTGCAGTCAATGAGAGACTGCAGCGTAACATTCTTCAGGATGTGAGCGCCAATGCCAAAAGAGCAAGTGGTGATTCTGCATAACCTCATTGTCTGCCACGGTACTCTGAATTTCTGTGACACAGGAATCACTAGAACCAGAGTGGGGCTACAGCGATGGATCCTGGAGACCGCGGAAGAGTAATAAAATAGTTCACTGTATTATTTTTATTGTGGGAGATTTATTGAAGCGTGGTTGTTCAATAACCAGACAGCCCCTTTAATTAAAATCTCTTTAAAGATGCCACTGCGAGAAGTCAAATTACAACACTGCCATTTTCTTCACATGCCGTCAGCAGACTGTACTTCACTATGCTGGTTTCATATCAGCAAAGAAAAAACTTTTAACCACTCATGCAAATAGCAAACAGTTCCATAAAATACAACTGAAGCTGGATAATTCTACTAGTAGTGTACATATTACTACTATCGCCTTGGCGGTTTGTTTATTACAGTGCTTATACCTTACCTAACTTATCTATGTATATAAAGTCGAAAGTGCTCATTGACTGACTCGCCACTAATTCTCTAGTTCCCGGTGTCGTACAAACATGTAATTTGGCACGACCATTCTTTAGGTCCTAAATAGGAAAAGCAAAGGGGTCACAACTCGATTATTACATGCCAATTGCGAAAGTAAGTGCACCCCTATGTAATGTAACTTCCCGGTGTCGTATAAACATGAAATTTAGTGTGAGCATTCTTTAGGTTCTAAGTATGAAGAGTGGGAGGGGTTGCACATTCTATAGAGGGACATGGGTACATGCAGTCTGAGGAGAATCTAACGCTCCTCTATGTGTATACATATTTTATTCCTTGGTTCCTGTAAAGTAACCTTGACTTCATAAAATTTTCCGTGCAAACAACACATAAACACCTGTATTAGATTAACTCAGATGAAGCTGGTTGTTTTGGCTAATATTAAATAAAGGTTATATCTTAATTATTATATTTCACTGATTGATATGGACAGTGAGCAGCCAGAGTATACAGCTCTGTGGATGGGCCTTTCAGATTATATTAGTCAAAACATATTAAATTACATTTTTTCTTGGCAGAAGATGGTAGCAGGAGCTCAGAGGGATGTGTGATATCTTCAAATGATCAAAGTATTACCCAAGATGCATATGAAGACCCTGCCATTCTCTCAGATATTCCATCAGCTCTTCACAGCAAAGATCCATCATCTGATCATTTTGAGCTGATCCTATCTTCTGATTCATCACAGACGGCAATGCAAAGCAAAATTTATAAAAGGAATGTTGAACATGAAAGAGTTCACAGAAGAGAGAAGCCATATTCATGTTCAGAGTGTGGGAAATGTTTTAACCATAAAAGAGGTCTTGATAGACATCAGGGAATTCACATAGGGGTGAAGCCATTTTCATGTTCAGAATGTGGAAAAAGTTTTAACCGTAAGTCAGTTCTTGTTACACATCAGAGAATTCACACAGGGGAAAAGCCATTTTCATGTTCAGAATGTGGGAAATGCTTTAACCAGAAATCAGAACTTGTTACACATCAAAGAATTCACACAGGGGCAAAGCCATTTTCATGTTCAGAATGTGGGAAATGTTTTAACCAGAAAGCACATCTCATTAGACACGAGCAAATTCACACGGGGCAGAAACAGTTTTCATGTTTAGAATGTGGGAAATGTTTTAAGCAGAAATCAGGTCTTGTTGCACATCATAGAATTCACACAGGGGAGAAACCATTTTCATGTTCAGAATGTGGGAAATGTTTTAATTGGAAATCACAGCTGGTTTCACATGGTCAAATTCACACAGGGAAGAAACCATTTTCATGTTTAGAGTGTGGGAAATGTTTTAACCAGAAATCAGTTCTTGTTAGTCATCAGAGAATTCACACAGGGGAGAAACCATTTTTATGTTTAGAATGTGGGAACTGTTTCAACCAGAAAGCACATCTCGTTAGACACGAACAAATTCACATGGGGCAGAAACAGTTTTCATGTTTAGAATGTGGGAAATGTTTTAACTTTAAATCAGGTCTTGTTAGACATCAGAGAATTCACACAGGGGAGAAGCCATTTTTATGTTTAGAATGTGGGAAATGTTTTAGTCGGAAATCAAATCTTGTTCACCATCAAAACATTCACACAAGAGTGAAGCCATAGTCCTGTGCCAGTAATTTTCTTTTATCCACAAATCACACCATCTTAAATTTCAATAACTCACTGGGAAGCAGCAATTTTCTATTTTTTAACACCTGAAAAATGGTACCCAAAGATTCAACTTTTAAAATGAAAAGTCACATCATACAAGAGAAAGCAATTTAGCGCACTAAATGATGATTAAAACTTACCTATAATTTCAGCCAACAGGCAGTGGACAGCAAAATATAACAAAGGGAGACCACTAGTGGCCAGCACTTTACATAAAATGATGTTTTTGTGCTAAAAAAAAGCATTAAAGTGATTTGCACTTTTGCCAGTCATCACATTGGCTATCGCGTAAGCTGATGTTTGTTTGAAGTTCAGCTCCCCTTCAAAAAATGTTTGCCATTACCAATAAATGTCTAAATAAGGGAGATGGAATAAATCCTCCACAGTGCCACCTATTGAAAGGCAGCATTCCTTCGAGTCAAAGTGGGACTTTTTATACAAGTCTTCTTACAATGACTGGGAATCAAAAGCAAAGCCAGACTCCATGTACATACAGCTGTTTCCGGGTTATTGCCCATCATCAGTGTACAGTAGGAGTTTGGCTTTTGCTAGTGAGAGGCCTGGGACAGGGGTCAGAAACGCTCTTTTCTCCTTAGGGAGAGCAACTATATACTATAAACTAAGTGAGGAGACTCAAATGGCCACGCACGCTCCTCTGGGTAATATGCAAATAAGGGAGATGGAATAAATCCTCCACAATGCCACCTATTGAAAGGCAGCATTCCTTCGAGTCAAAGTGGGACTTTTTATACAAGTCTTCTTACTTACAATAAATGTCTGTTATCCAAAAAGGAAATAGGAAACAGCTAGCGCATCTACATAGCAGCCAAGTGCATAGAATATTTCACATTAATATATATAACTGCATCTCTTAAAAAATAATTGTATTTTTAGTAACAACATTTTTTTTTCCATACAAGAAATCATATTTAAACAAACAAAAGGAGGTACATTTCCATTAGCGGGTATACAATTGTCATTAATATATTAATTGCAAGACAGACATCAAATTCTTGTAATCCAGGGGGGGAGAGAGTTATGCATACATCTCCTGTGGGGATTATTTGGCGCAAGAGGGCATTTCCGCACCCAGACCTGGTCCGACCCACGCACACCTTCCACCCCAACAGACCCCAATCACTAAGGGTTTGCCACTATATAGTCCAACCATGTTGCCCAAGAAGACATCCATGAGGACTTAGTGATATATCTGCGAGAATTAGTTTCTTCTAATTGAGAAGTTTGATTCACCGAGTTTCTCTCCTCAAGAATAGAGGGAGCTTCCTTTGATTTCCAATGTCTAGCGATTGTTAATCATGATGCAAAAATGATGTGCGAGGTGAGAACTGAATAAAAAGGGGACAATTTCTACGTATTTATGAAACAGGGCGAGTGCCGGATTCGGGGACACAAATTGGTGTGACATAGAATAGATAGTCGAAAAGTGTATTCCAAAAGGAGTGTATAACCGGGCATGACCACCACATGTGGAAGTAAGTCCCCTTCGTAATGCACCCCCTCCAGCATGTCTCCGATACATCTTTGTTCATTCTAGACAACCTTGCTGGTGTCAAATGCCAGCATAGAAATATCTTCCGGGAGGATTCCCAGTGGGCAATGCCGTGCGATATCTTCTTGGTCCAGGCAAGGGCCCGGTTCCACTCCCCTAAACTAAATTGTCGCTTAAAGTATAACTCTTATAACGTCATATGTGCAGACTTAGACTGTGTGTCCTGAGAAAACGAGTTCTCGTAGAATGTGGATATACCACCAGAGACCTTTGAAGGGAGTGAAAAGAAAGTGAAGGCCACCTTAGGAAACCATGGCCTGTGAATATCTAGAGTTTGTAAAGCATATTTCAGTCTCAAATAGACAAAACCCAATCTACTAGGGAGTTTAAATAACCCACTCAGTGTAGGAAAATCCTTTACAACCCCCTCTTTCCATAGGTCACCTCTTCTTTTAATGCCAAGGGTCTCCTACCTTCCAAAATCAAAGTCCGAGAGTATGGAGGAGAGAAATCTAAAAGGAAGGACCATGATCAGGACCTTTTGCAGAGTCTGAGGAGGTCAATTGATTCCAGATCTAGATCGAGACTTGAAGGCTTGGAAGAGCATGTATCGGCAACGAAGATGCCTTAGCTCCTAGAAGGGTAATCAGGCGAGCGCCCATGGCCGCCATCTCTATAGAGGTCCATTTTTTGTGTGATGGGGTTACCCACCATTGTTCAATTTGGTCTAATATAGCTGCAGCAAAATACCGTTTGATGTCGGGTGCCCTCATGCCTCCTAACTAGAGATGAGCGAGCACCAAAATGCTCGGGTGCTCGTTACTCGAGGCGAACTTTTCGCGATGCTCGAGTGTTTTTCTCGAGTAACGAACCCCATTGAAGTCAATGGGCGACCCGAGCATTTTTGTATATTGCCGATGCTCGCTAAGGTTTTCATTTGTGAAAATCTGGGAAATTCAAGAAAGTGATGGGAACGACACAGAAACGGATAGGGCAGGCGAGGGGCTACATGTTGGGCTGCATTTCAGGTTCCCAGGTCCCACTATTCAGCCACAATAGCGGCAAGAGTGCCCCCCCCACCAATTTTTACTTCTGAAAAATCCTCATTAGCCAGGCATACCTTAGCTAAGCACCACACTACCTCCAACTAAGCACAATCACTGCCTGCATGACACTCCGCTGCCACTTCTCCTGGGTTACATGCTGCCCAACCCCCCCTGCATGACCCAGTGTCCACAGCGCACACCAAAGTGTCCCTGTGCAGCCTTCAGCTGCCCTCATGCCACACGCTGGCCTCATAGCCACACCACCCTCATGTCTATTTATAAGTGCGTCTGCCATGAGGAGGAACCGCAAGCACACACTGCAGAGGGTTGGCAGGGCCAGGCAGCGACCCTCTTTAAAAGGGGCGGGGCGATAACCCACAATGCTGTACAGAAGCAATGAGACATCCACTCCTGTGCCACCTCCGTCAGGAGCTACAAACATGGGGAATCCATGTGCCACACAGTATTCTTTCTGTCAAGGTGTCGCATAGCTCAATCTACACTGCAAGGGGAAAGCCGTCAGCGCTCTGCCCTCTACCCAAGTCAGTCAGTGTCTTTGTGCCAGACAGGTCAAACACCGCAATGGGAACTAAGTTTGCACCAACAGCATAGGTGGGTCTTAGGAAACCCAAGACATGAACAAAAAATTCATCTGAGCGGCCAAACATGGCAGACTTGCACCGCGCCCACTGCATAGGCCTCCGCCCACAGCTTCAGCAATCCTAGGCTGGAAGCGGACTTTCAATGCACCAAGGACATAGGCCTCTGCACAAACCCTCAGCAATCGCATGCCTACAGCGGACTCCTATGCTAGCGTAGCTGTGCACGTCTCATTAGCGCTGTATCGCTCCTGTAGTTTGTCCCAATGCTTCGGCCCACACTGCATGCCCCAGTCAGACTGGGGTTTTTTATAAGTAGACACAGGCAGGTACAACTTCCTATTGTGAAGTCCGTGTGGACCCACAGCATGGGTGGCTCCCTGGAACCCACCGGCGGAACATAAATAAATCCCATTGCAGTGCCCAGCACAGCTGAGGTCAAGTCAGGTTTAATGCAGGTGGGCTTCGGCCCACACTGCATGCCCCAGTCAGACTGGGGTTCTTTATAAGTAGACACATGTAGTTACAACTCCGTGTGGACCGACAGCATGGGTGGGTCCCAGGAAGCCACCGGCGGTACACAAATAAATCCCATTGCAGTGCCCAGCACAGCTGAGGTAACGTCAGGTATAATGCAGGTGGGCTTCGGCCCACACTGCATGCTCCAGTCAGACTGGGGTTCTTTATAAGTAGACACATGCAGTTACAACTCCGTGTGGACCGAGAGCACGGGTGGGACCCAGGAAGCCACTGGCGGTACATAAATATATCCCATTGCATTGCCCAGCACAGCTGAGGTAACGTCCGATTAAATGCAGGTGGTCTTCGGCCCACACTGCATGCCCCAGTCTGACCGGGGTTTTTAATACATAGACACTGGCAGGTACAAATCCCTAATGTGAAGTCCCTGTGGACCCACAGCATGGGTGGCTCCCTGGAACCCACCGGCGGTACATAAATAAATCCCATTGCAGTGCCCTGCTCAGCAGAGCTAACGTCACATACAATACAGGTGTGCTTCGGCCCACAGTGCATGCCCCAGTCAGAGTGGTAATATGTACCTTAACAGTAACCGCGTTGGTGGCAATGTGGTGGCGACTGCGGACCTTAAGTGGTCCGTGGCAGGGGAATGGTGGGGGGGCTCTCTTGTTGTGTCGGTAAAGGTGAAATTCTTGGACTGCCACCAGACGGACCAATGCAAAGGTATTTGCCAAGAATGTTTTCATTGTTGGAGGAGGAGGGGGATGTTTTTGAGGCAGTACGTGTCCTCTCCACGTTTCCGTGGTTATATGCACCTTAACATTAACCGCGTTGGTGGGAAATGGCCTCGCCACCATCATGTCTTTGGGAAGCCTCCGTTTCCACACCCTAGTGACATAGCATTAGCAGCGGTATAGGCAGAGCCCAGAATTAGTAACATTTAAGCGGTAGCATTAGGGACAGGCCCCAGTAACATATCACTAGCAGCATTATAGGGGGAGAACAGTCTTAGTTCCATTTCTGTAATAGTAGCAGTCAAGACAGACCCCAGTAACAATTCCAAAGCAGCAGTATAGGAGGAGCTCAGTCTTAGTTCCATTTCTGTAATAGTAGCAGTCAAGACAGGCCCGAGTAACAATTCCGAAGCAGCAGTATAGGGGGAGCACAGTCTTAGTTCCATTTCTGTAATAGTAGCAGTCAAGACAGGCCCCAGTAACAATTCCGAAGCAGCAGTATAGGGGGAGCACAGTCTTAGTTCCATTTCAGTAATAGTAGCAGTCAAGACAGGCCCCAGTAACAATTCCGAAGCAGCAGTATAGGGGGAGCACAGTATTAGTTCCATTTCAGTAGTAGTAGCAGTCAAGACAGGCCACAGTAACATTCCCGTTGCAGCAGTTTAGGGAGATAACAGTCTGTTTCACATTTCAGTAGTTGCAGTATAGACAAGGCCCCAGTTACATTTAGGTAGCAAAAGTGTAGGCCAAGCCCACACACCTTGCTGTAGCATGAGTGCAGGCGAAGCCCATAAAAATTACTAGGATTACACTGTAGGCGAGGGCCCCAAAAAATTGGTGTACCAACAGTACTAATGTACCTCTGAAAAATTGCCCATGCCCAACCAAGAGGGCATGTGAAACCCATTTATCGCTTTGGTTAATGTGGCTTAATTGGTAACTAGGCCTGGTGGCAGCCCAGTTAAAATAAAAATTGGTTCAGGTGCAAGTTTCAATGCTTTAATGAGAATTGAAACGTATAAACATTGTTTACAAAAGTAATATGACTGAGCCTTGTGGGCCTAAGAAAAATTGCCCGTTCGGCATGATTACGTGAGGTTTCAGGAGGAGGATCAGGAGGAGGAGGATGAATGTAATACACAGATTGATGAAGCTAAAAGGTCCCCGTTTTTGATGGTGATAGAGAACGATGCTTCCATCCGCGGGTGCAGCCTACGTATTGTTTAGGTACCGCTGCTGTCCGCTGGTGGAGAAGAGAAGTCTGGGGAAATCCAGGCTTTGTTCATCTTTATGAGTGTAAGCCTGTCGGCACTGTCAGTTGACAGGCGGGTACGCTTATCCGTGATGATTCCCCCAGCCGCACTAAACACCCTCTCTGACAAGACGCTAGCCGCAGGACAAGCAAGCACCTCCAGGGCATACAGCGCGAGTTCAGGCCACGTGTCCAGCTTCGACACCCAGTAGTTGTAGGGAGCAGAGGAGTCACGGAGGACGGTCGTGCGATCGGCTACGTACTCCCTCACCATCCTTTTACAGTTCTCCCGCCGACTCAGCCTTGACTGGGGAGCGGTGACACAGTCTTGCTGGGGAGCCATAAAGCTGGCAAAGGCCTTGGACAGTGTTCCCCTGCCTGCGCTGTACATGCAGCCTGATCGCCACGCCTCCCCTGCTACCTGGCCCTCGGAACTGCGCCTTCTGCCACTAGCGCTGTCGGATGGTAATTTTACCATCAATTTGTCCGCCAGGGTCCTGTGGTATAGCATCACTCTCGAACCCCTTTCCTCTTCGGGTATGAGAGTGGAAAGGTTCTCCTTATACCGTGGGTCGAGCAGTGTGTACACCCAGTAATCCATACAGGCCAGAATGCGTGTAACGCGAGGGTCCCGAGAAAGGCATCCTAACATGAAGTCCGCCATGTGTGCCAGGGTACCTGTACGCAACACATGGCTGTCCTCACTAGGAAGACCACTTTCAGGATCCTCCTCCTCCTCCTCCTCCTCAGGCCATACACGCTGAAAGGATGACAGGCAAGCAGCATGGGTACCCTCCGCAGTGGGCCAAGCTGTCTCTTCCCCCTTCTCCTCATGCTCCTCCCCCTCCAAAACACACTGAGATATAGACACGAGGGTGCTCTGACTATCCAGCGACATACTGTCTTCCCCCGCCTCCGTTTCCGAGTGCAAAGCGTCTGCCTTTATGCTTTGCAGGGAACTTCTCAAGAGGCATAGCAGAGGAATGGTGACGCTAATGATTGCAGCATCCCCGCTCACCATCTGGGTAGACTCCTCAAAGTTTCCAAGGACCTGGCAGATGTCTGCCAACCAGGCCCACTCTTTTGTAAATAATTGAGGAGGCTGACTCCCACTGCGCCGCCCATGTTGGAGTTGGTATTCCACTATAGCTCTACGCTGCTCATAGAGCCTGGCCAACATATCGAGCGTAGAGTTCCACCGTGTGGGCACGTCGCACAGCAGTCGGTACACTGGCAGATTAAACCGACATTGCAGGGTCTGCAGAGTGGCAGCATCCGTGTTGGACTTGCGGAAATGTGCGCTGACCCGGCGCACCTTAACAGCAGGTCTGACAAGCCTGGGTAGCTTTTCAGAAACCACTGAACCACCAAATTAAAGACGTGGGCCAGGCATGGCACGTGCGTGAGGCTGCAGAGCCGCCACCAGGTTACGGCCGTTGTCACACACGACCATGCCCGGTTGGAGGCTCAGCGGTGAAAGCCAGCGGTCGGTCTGCTCTGTCAGACCCTGCAGCAGTTCGTGGGCCGTGTGCCTCTTCTCTCCTAAGCTGAGTAGTTTCAGCACGGCCTGCTGACGCTTGCCCACCGCTGTGCTGCCACGCCGCGGGACACCGACTGCTGGCGACGTGCTGCTGACACATCTTGATTGCGAGACAGAGGTTGCGTAGGAGGAGGAGGAGGAGGGTGGTTTAGTGGAGGAAGCATACGCCGCCGCAGATACCACCACCGAGATGGGGCCCGCAATTCTGGGGGTGGGTAGGACGTGAGCGGCCCAGGCTCTGACTCGGTCCCAGCCTCCACTAAATTCACCCAATGTGCCGTCAGGGAGATATACTGGCCCTGCCCGCCTGTGCTTGTCCACGTGTCCGTTGTTAAGTGGACCTTGGCAGTAACCGCTTTGGTGAGGGCGCGTACAATGTTGCGGGAGACGTGGTCGTGCAGGGCTGGGACGGCACATCGGGAAAAGTAGTGGCGACTGGGAACCGAGTAGCGCGGGGCCGCCGCCGCCGCCGCCATCATGTTTTTGAAAGCCTCCGTTTCCACAAGCCTATACGGCAGCATCTCCAGGCTGATCAATTTGGCTATTTGCACGTTTAACGCTTGAGCGTGCGGGTGCGTGGCGGCGTACTTCCGTTTGCGCTCAAACAGTTGCGCTAGCGACGGCTGGACGCTGCGCTGAGAGACATTGCTGGATGGGGCCGAGGACAGCGGAGGTGAGGGTGTGGGTGCAGGCCGGGAGACGGTCATGCCTGTGTCCTGAGAGGCGGGTTGGATCTCAGTGGCAGGTTGAGGCACAGGGGGAGAGGCAGTGGTGCAAAGCGGAGGCGGTGAACGGCCTTTGTCCCACCTTGTGGGGTGCTTGGCCATCATATGCCTGCGCATGCTGGTGGTGGTGAGGCTGGTGGTGGTGGCTCCCCTGCTGATCTTGGCGCGACAAAGGTTGTACACCACTGTTCATCGGTCGTCTGCCGTCTCAGTGAAAAACTGCCACACCTTAGAACACCTTGGCCTCTGCACGGTGGCTTGGCGCGAGGGGGTGCTTTGGGAAACAGCTGGTGGATTATTCGCTCTTGCCCGGCCTCTACCCCTGGCCACCCCACTGCCTCTTCCAACCTGTCCTGCAGCTGCAATTGCCTCCCCCTCTGAAGACCTGTCCTCAGTTGGCTTATCACACCAGGTGGGGTCAGTCACCTCATCGTCCAGCGGCTCTTCCTCCGAATCCTCTGTGCGCTGCTCCCTCGGACTTACTGCCCTTACTACTGCCTCACTGATAGACAACTGTGTCTCATCGTCATCGTGCTCCTCACCCACTGAAAGCTCTTGAGACAGTTGCCGGAAGTCCCCAGCCTCATCCCCCAGACCCCTGGAACTTTCCAAAGGTTGGGCATCGGTCACGACAAACTCCTCCGGTAGGAGAGGAACCAGTGCTGCCCAATCTGGGCAGGGGCCCGAGAACAGTTCCTGAGAGCCTGCCTGCTCCTCAGAATGTGTCATTTTCATGGAGTGAGGAGGCTAGGAGGAAGGAGGAGCAGCAGGCAGAGGATTCAGAGTTGCAGCTGTGGACGGCGTAGAAGACTGGGTGGTAGATAGATTGCTCGATGCACTTTCTGCCATCCACGACGGGACTTGCTCACACTGCTCAGTTTGTAATAAAAGTCTACCGCGTGGACCCAAAAATTGTGATATGAAGCTGGGGACCCCAGAAACTTGCCTCTCTCCTATTCCCGCAGCAGTCGGCTGCGATACACCTGGACCAGGAGCTCGGCCTGTGCCCACACCCTGACTTGGGCCTCCGCGTCCCCGTCCTCTAGGCCTACCCCTACCCCTCAGTATGGTGTATTACGAGTAGAGCCGAAACAGAACGCTGTAATTAAATGTGCCACTTATTGGCCTGTGGTTGGAGGCTGACGTCGCTTACGGAACGGAAGAATTTTGCACACGCCTGCAGTGAGACGTATGTGCGTAGGACTGAGCTAGTGGAATTCACAGCGCAAAGGCAGTCGAGTGCCCAGAGGGCAGTGTTACGCCTTACGTATTTAGCTACAAATCAATTTGTTTAAATGGTGAGCTGAAACACCAGACAGATACTGTATGCAGCGTATATATTGTATACTGTTTCCCTCTGGCGCTATGACGGCGGTGATGTAACTGGCACAGCAGAGGCAGGAAAGAATTTTGCGCACGCCTGCTGTAACGCTTTGCTGCGTATTAATTAGGAGTACTACCCCCAGCAGACACGCAGTACACTGAACACGGTCACAGGCAGCCCAAAGATATTCTTTTTCACCAATTTTTTGGAAAAAGCCCACTGCCTATATAGACAGTATATCTCTTTCACCTTTCCCTGCCTCACCAGTACTGCCCCTATACTCAGTAAAATGACTGCAGACTGAGCTGTGGTCCGCACGCCCAAAAAAATAAAAAAAATTGTGCAACACAGCCTCAACAGTACTGCACACGGTCAGATGTGGCCCTAAGAAGGACCGTTGGGGTTCTTGGAGACTAAAAGCACACCTAACACTCTCCCTATAGCAGCTACGGCAAGACAGCACTTTCCCTAATGTCTCTCAGCGTGCATCTGTGGCGAGCCGCGGGCTGGGCAGATTTAAATATTCGGGTGTCATCTGATCTCCCCAGCCACTCACTGCAGGGGGGTGGTATAGGGCTTGAACGTCACAGGGGGAAGTTGTAATGCCTTCCCTGTCTTTCTATTGGCCAGAAAAGCGCGCACATTTCTCAGAGATGAAAGTGAAAGTAACTCGAACATCGCGTGGTACTCGTCACGAGTAACGAGCATCTCGAACACCCTAATACTCGAACGAGCATTAAGCTCGGACGAGTATGCTCACTCATCTCTACTCCTAACTTATATGGTCTTGCCAGGGTGGAAAATTTAATTCTAGCATGAGTTCCCCCCCCAAATAAATTGGTTGATAATAGATTGGAGCTTAGAAAGGAAGTGTGTTGTAATTGGGATTGCTTCTGTTCTAAAAATATACAGACTTCGTGGTAAGATCATCTTAACAGCTGCAATTCTACCTGCCCAAGATATGAAAGGTTTGCGGAAAGTACTTAAGATTTGATATGATTAACCCCTTCCCGCTCCAGGACGTACCGGTACGTCCTGGGGATAGCGCGGGATCACATAAGATCCAGCGCTATCCCGCAGCGGGAGCCGGCTGTCAGTCACAGCCGGCTTCCCGCTGCAACAGCGGAAAGAGTTCACAGAGGGATCGCGCTCCCTCTGTGCTCTGGCCGGAACTCGCGATGTCATCGCAAGAGCCCGGCCTGTCGCCATGGCAACAGGACGCCAGACACTGGCGTCCTGTATTGCCTGTGCCTATAATCGCTGTATAAGCGATAAGGCATGGCAGAGCAGTAGCTCTGCCATGCCTTATAACAGCGATCATAGGCACAGTGTTGTAAGTCCCTCAGAGGGACTCAAATAGTATAAAAAAAAGAAAAATGTTAAAAAAATGTAAAAAAACCCCTTTTTTTATGCTTTTTCTAATATTAGCATAAAAAAGGGAAAAAAAATTAAAACCCCACATATTTGGTATTGACGCGTCCGTAACGACGTGTACAAACAGTTGAACACACTTTTTATTTTGTACGATAAAAAGCGTAAAAAACAACGCTAAAAAACAGAGGCAAAATGCTAATTTTTAGCATTTTGCCTCCCAAAAAATGCAATAAAAGTGATCAAAAAAGCCGTGCATTCCCCAAAAATGGTACCAATAAAAACTACAGCTCGTCTCGCAAAAAATAAGCCCTCATAGAGCTCCGTATATAGAAAAATTAAAAAGTTACAGGACTTTGAATGCAGCTATAGAGGAAAAAAAAGATTTCCAAAAAAAAGGGGGTTTTATTGCAAAAAAGTGTAAAAACTAGAGATGAGCGAACGTACTCGGATAGGCACTACTCGTCCGAGTAATGTGCCTTATCCGAGTACCGCTGTGTTCGTGCTGAAAGATTCGGGGCGCTCCGCTGCTGACAGGTGAGTCGCAGCGGGGAGCGGGGCAGAGCGGCCGGGAGAGAAGGAGAGAAAGATCTCCCCTCCGTTCCTCCCCGCTCTCCCCGGCAGCTCCCCGCTCCGCAGCGCGTCCCGAATCTTTCAGCACGAGTACAGCGGTACTCGGATAAGGCACATTACTCGGACGAGTAGTGCCTATCCGAGTACGTTCGCTCATCTCTAGTAAAAACCTAAAAAAATATATAACAATTTTGGTATCGTTGTTACCGTACCGACCCGCAGGAAAAATTTAGTGTGTCATTTATGCTGCATGATTAACGCTGTAAAAAAAAGAAAAAGAAATCTATTGCAGAATTGATGTGTTTTCTCTCCGTTATCATAAAAAAAAATAAAAAAAATTTACGATATTGTCTATGTACCCAAAAGTGGCACCGATAAAAACTGCAGTTCGCCACGCAAAAAACAAGCCCTTATACGGCCGCGTCCACGGAAAAATAAAAAAGTTATGGCTTTTGAAAAATGGAGATGGAAAAATACCAAAAAAATCGCTTGGTCCTCAACGCCAAAATAGGCCATGTCATTAAGGGGTTAAGAAGTGGTGAGTAGTTTTTTGCAAAGGTAAGGGGAACTAGGGTACGCTATATTAATGCCTAAGTACGGTATAGAGTGCTCATTTCAGGTGAAAGGAAATGAATCCATTATAGTTTGTTTTGGCGTCTAGACCAATATTTAGCATATGTGATTTTGTATTGTTCACCTTGTAATATGAAACAAGTGGATTAGGGTAGATTGGGCCTGTGCAAGTGAGGTGATAGGGAAAGTAATTGCTAATATAACATCGTCTGTGTATAGACCTATCTTATGTTCTTGAGAGGCTATTTTAATTCCTCGAATATTTTGGTTACACCTGATCTGCTCCGCTAACGGCTCCATGAGCAGAGCAAATATTAGGGGTGAAAGGGGGCACCCTTGCCCTGTGCCATTAGAGATGGCAAATGAGGGGGACACACATCTCGAGGAGAAGACTCTTGCGGAAGGCGCCGAGTACAGGGACATAATCGCTGCTTTGATGGGCCCCGAGAAACCAAACCTCTCCAGAGTAGCCTTCAGGAATCCCTAATGGATCCAATCAAATGCTTTCTCTGCATCCAGCGCTAGGAGCAGAGCAGGTATCCCATTCCTCTCCACTATCCTGACAAGGTTCAGAAACCTCTGGGTACCATTAGGGGCCTGCCTCTGGGGGATAAATCCCACTTGATATGTTGCTACTAATGAGAGGAGGACCGAAAACATCCTTACGCTTCGCATAGATTTTAACGTCCATGTTCAACAGGTAGATGGGACGAAAGTTGGCCAGAATAGTATTCTCCATTCCTGGTTTAGGTATCGTAACGATCAATGCTTCCAGCATCTCAGGTGGGAAGGAGCCATTATTCATCGCTCTGTTGAGCACGGACGCCAAACAAGGGGCCAGCAAAAGGGCATGGTTTCTGTAGTAGCCATTTGAGAAGCCGTCTGGACCCGGTGCCTTATGGGGCTTTAGTAATTTGATCGTGTCCAGGGATTCATGTGAAGTGATTGGTACTGAGAGTGCAGCTACTTGTTCGGGAGATAGGCTGGGAAGATTGATCTTTTGTATGAAACTCTGCATTTCCTCATCCCGAAGGTGATATATATTTTGGTTATTCTTTAGATTATACAATGAGAAATAATATGTAGCGAATGCGTTTGCAATCTTTTGGGGATGTATAATTTTTTTGCCTTCCGAGTCCAAAAGGAATCTAATTCTCCCTTGGCTCTAAGGTCTTTAAGTTGTTTTGCCAATAGTGCTCCCGTTCTGTTATCATGTGCGTAAAATTGCATTTTCAGCTTCTGAAATGTGACATCATGCCTGACGGCTAAGAGATTTTGAAGTTTTGCTCGTAATTTAAAAAGCTCTTCTGTTTTTTGTGTAGATGGGTCGGCTTTGTTTAGGGAGTCTAGAGAATTGATTTGGTCTGTCAGATGGCTAAGTTCCTCCTCTCTTTTCCTTTTAGTCCTTGAGCCAAGCTTTAAAATCAAGCCTCTTTGTGCGTGTTCCACACTGAAAATGTATTTGGAACAGAGCCTGCATTAGTCAGAAACAACTCCTCTAACTGCTCTTTGAGGGGTTGCTCATATTCGGTGTGATAACGAATATATTTGTTCAGTCTCCACGGGAATGATGGGAAAAGGCAAAATTTTCCTTGAAGGGGCAGGGATATAAGGGCATGGTCAGACCATGTAATGGTCCTGATCTCAGCCTGCAGGACCTCTGTCAGTCCTCTCCGCGGCAACAAGAACATGTCCATTCTGAAATAGGAAGAGTGGGGCAGGGAGAGAAACATATAATCCCTCTCTGGCCCATGTAAACATCTCCAGACGTCGTATAGTTCCTCCCTATGCAGGATTGGAATGACGGGCGAAGGATGCTTAGTGCTCGCGGAGGAGTCAAGCAGAGGGTCCAATACTGAATTAAAATCTTCTCCGACTACTAAATTTCCCTCCTGGATTTTAGCTACCTCTGACAAAATGTAACCTGTCATTTATGGGGAAAGTAAACATTTACCAAAGTATAGATAGTAGCATTAATCTCGCACACTAGTATTATAAAGTGGCCCACTGGGTCTAAGTATAAATTTCTTTGGGAGAATGCTGCTGACTGGCCTACAGCTATTAGTACTCCTCCTCTCTTTTTTTCCAGATTGGAGGCAAAGAATAGGTTCGGGAATTTAGGGTGTGTGCAGGAAGGGTATTTGTCCTTCAGGAAATATGTTTCCTGTGCGAAAAAGACATCCGAACGTAATCTAACGGCCTCCCGCCGTAGCATGCTGCGTTTGTAGGGGCTATTCAAACCTTTAACATTCAATGATGTGATATTAATAGCCAGAACTATCAGGGGAGCTAGGGGTTGAACTGCTACAGTGTCTTATCATAGGTAGAGACCTGAAATGGGGAAGAGACCTCCTAGATAAACAATTGTAACCAGTAAATACATAAGAATTGATATTAACATTTGAAAATGTGGGCATTGGATGAATAGAAACTGGGGGGGACCAACATATCAAACCATCCATAAATGGCTCCAGATTACAGAAAAACTGACAGATAACCAAGTTCACGCGTGACGACCATGCTTGTCTGCGGTTGACCATTCTTGATCGATCCATGAGGAAGATTTGCCAGCCATTTCCGGGGTTTTCTGGGAGACCTGGACATCCCATGCCTTCAGGAGAGACAGGCCTTCCTGCACGGATGCTGCGACATGGAATGTTCCATTTCTTGAGATCAGTAGTTTAGTAGGGAAGCCCCATTTGTATTCGATGCGAGTACCTCAGAGTGCTGCTTTGACATCTGTGAATTGTCTTCGTTACTGTAGTGAAGCAGCCGAAAGCTCTGGGAATATCTGTATGTTCTTGTATGGGGCTGGCAGGGATCCCCTACGTCTTCCAATGGACAGGATCTCTTCTTTAGTTTTGTAAAAATGAATCCTAGCTAAGATATTCCTCAGGGCAGATTCAGGAACAGAACAAGCTTTCAGAATCCTGTGAGCTCTGTCGATAGAGTATTCCATGGTGGGGAGATCTGGAAGAAGTGTTTGGAGCATCTTGAGTAAGTAGTGAGGGATATCAGATGGAGACACTGATTCCGGGATTCCCCCAAACTTGCAGCTATTTCTTCTTGATCGGTCCTCCTGATCTATAATTTTTTCTCACAGGCAGATTACTTCTTCCTTCAGATTTTCATGAGCATCAACCAACTCGTTATGTGCCTTAGTGAATTCTCCCATTTTCTGTTCGATGTGATCAGTGCCAGCGGCCAGATGGCCAATATTGGATTGGTGTTGACATAAGAGGTGTTGTATGTCTTGTGAAATGTCCTCCTGTAGAGATAACAGCACGTCTTTCAAAGTACTGGTAGAGGACTCTCAGAGTTGGGGTAGGATTGAAGGTTACTAGTGGTCTCTGTGGAGATAATTCAGGGGATGAGTTGTTTTAGCTCTTTTTGGCTGCTGGGCCATTTGAGGAAGGGGAGGCCGATATAGGTCCTTGGGCGCCTCTCTTGCTATTTTCCCTAGTCAGGGAAGTGGGGCTACCCAGGACAGGAGATAGCGACTCTGATGCGGATTTTTGGGACGGAGAGTTGTGTCCTTGGGAGCTGGGTTCATCTTCTGCCATTTCAGGGCTGTGTGTATAGGAGACTGCGTTCTTGTTCCTGCTGCGTGGTCCGGATAGGAAGAAATCTGAGAGTCTCCTTGGAACAGCCAGTTTAATACAACGCTTTCCCATTGTGGAATGGCAATGTAGGGTTGTATAAATTGAGTTAGGCACTGTTTTCACAGAGAGAAATCAGACAAGGAAACCGTTACTTGTAGTGAACATTGGAAGACATAGTCAAGGTGGTCAATGATACTTAGACCAGAATTAGCGCTAAGTGGTCATGTTGTGAGCTGCTCTGGAGCTATGTTGGTTTGGAAAGGATGGTTTCAATCAGCCATGATTTTCTGTTTCCGTCAAAATGACCTGGGCGGGATGGAGCGCAGGTCACAGATGAGAGAGGAACATTGCGGCCATGTATGTGCCCCTCCGGCCTGGTGGGGGCTTCTAGTGGGACTGCTGCATATGTCTAGGTGTTATGCGTTAGACTGAACAAGTAGTACGAAGATTTGGGCTGGTTCTGCCAATTGCGGTCTTTCTCAAATATATGTATAGTTATCAGCATTTGTCACTAGGTTGTATCAGAAATTTGAAAGAGATGAGTTTTGAATGCAGTGCCAATGTTTGCCACTAGATGTTAGCAGCACTCTTGAGGAGATGTGAATGGGATGCAGTTCTATATTTCACCGTTAGGGTGACTACCCACTACAGTTTTTTTTCACTGCGAAATTCGCAGCGTTTTTTTTTTCTGCAGGGGTCTATGGGACTTGAAATGTTAAAATCGTGATTGCGCAAAATCGCAATTTGCGCGATCGCGATTTTACCATTACAAGTCCCATAGACCCCTGCAGAAAAAAAAACGCTGCAAATTTCGCAGTGAAAAAAAACTGTAGTGGGTAGTCATCACCCTTAGATGGCAGCAGCACTCTAGGGTTCTACAATTCACCACTAGATGGCAGCAGCAACTTCAGGGAAGAGTGGTGCAGGGCTCCTGATAATACTTTCGATCTGGAGTGAGGGGCGACCACTTATCAGGTAAGTTTTTTGTTTTCTCTCCTTTCCTTGTTCACTTGTTTTATTTCTTTAATGGGCTTAGGAAGGGGGATGTGAAGGGGCTGTCTGTCTCACCTTCTCAGGCGCGGTGTCAGGTTCCTGACGCCGAACTCCCCGCTGTGTTGCGCTGTCCCCCGCTGCTGCATTGGAGTCTGCTGTTAGTCCGGGGAGTCCTCCAGTCCACGGCGACCGGACAGGTCAGCCAGGCACCAGAGGTTCAGGTCGCGATGTTCGCCGGAACAGGTTCGCAGGTCTCCTCTAATCTCCTGGGAGGAACTGCCTCTAGGCTCACCTTGCCCTCTGGTGGTGATCTGTGCGCTCCAGAGGGGCCGACGAGCTGGCCTACAGCCTGTATCTGGTACCGTGGGCCGTGGCTCCGGGTCCTCCACTCCGCTCCCCATTCCGTAGCTGCTGGTAGCAGGGCCAGCGACTTGCTCTCTCCTCCCGGCGCGGGTCGATCTTCCCCGCAGCTTTTTGAGAAGCGGCCCCTCCGGCTGTTAGGTGTGAGGCCAAGAGAGTCCAAGGCTTCAGGCCCCGAAATAAGCCGCATGTCCTCCAGCAATTTTAAAAGGTCTCACTCACCCTCCTCCTTATGCTGCAGCTCTAGGGAGTGCAGGGGAGAGTTATTCAGCGTGGATTCCTTTTTTTAGCTGGGCTAAATCTTTCTTTTTATGGGCCTTCTTGGCGGAGCACTGGCAACGTGCGTCCTCCCGACTCTGCAGCTAGCCACGCCTCCCATCTCAGAGCTTTTTAGCAGTTGTTAATAAATGTTTGCTTGTAAACCTTCTAGAGATGAGCGAGCGTACTCGGAAAAGCACTACTCGCTTGAGTAATGTGCTTTATCTGAGTATCGCTGTACTCGGGTCTGAAGATTCGGGTGCCGCTGCGGCTGACAGGTGAGTCGCAGCGGGGAGCAGGGGAGAGCGGGCGGGAGAGAGGGAGAGAAAGATCTTACCTCCGTTCCTCCCCGCTCTCCCCTGCAGCTCCCCGCTCCGTGCCGGCACCCGAATCTTCAGACCCGAGCACAGCGATACTCGGATAAGGCAAATTACTGGAGCGAGTAGTGCTTTTCCGAGTACGCTCGCTCATCTCTAAAACCTTCCATGCTTGTATTTGGGCTGATCTTCCTGTATTCTTTACCCGTTAACCTATCTCCTCAGCCCTCTGGCAGTGAGGGAGAGCCGGTAGGTGTTATGTGCATGAATAGTGAGGAGAAGAAGATTACACCAAGGATCCCGGACTTTGTGGAATTACTTGGGACACTTACTGGTTTTTAAAAAGATTAACGGGATAAATCAAACATTTCCTGGACCTCCTACAGCAGTGCAGAATAGGTTAAATAACTGGATCAACATATGCTTCAGCATCCATACTTAATATCTGCTAGCAAATGCATGATAGTTTTTGTACTATCCGCATAAAAATGCAAGTTTCTTGGTGCACGATTTGATCAAATCCATGTAAGCCCATCTGCTACGTCAAAATGATCCTTAATAGATGGGTACCTAGCTCTATAGACAACCTCTCTTTAGACTAAAAAGCCTTCACATAAATGGGAAAGCTGGGTTCCTGGCTGATATACCATCATTGAACTACCTGAGACAGATCGGTTAAACAACTTGACCCCTGTTCTCAATGGAAGACATTAATTAGAAATTTATCAATTAGCAGAGACAACCGAAACCCCCCACATATTTTTAAAGGCTTAATACTCGGCAGGCTTGATGGTCCTTATTTTTCACGCAATCTTATTTCCTGTTGTATTTCCCTCCCGCAGCTCGAAATGTCAAAGCAGATGCCCTGTCTAGAGCCTTCAATTGTGAGGACATAGAGGAGACTCCACAGTACATTATCGACCATACTAGGTTGGTAACCACGGCACCTGCCCGGTTGAGGAATGTGCCACCTGGGTGAACCTACATACCCGAGGCCAAGAGAAGGAAGGTGTTGGTCTGGAGCCACTGGTCCCGGGTAGCTGGGCACTCTGTTCTACAAAAGACCAACGAACTCATCTGGTGGCCGTACATAAGTCAAGATATTCGTGAGTTTGTGTCAGTCTGTAGCTCTTGTGCTTCAAAACTATGAAGTCCCGACCCGTGGACCTTCTGTATCCGATACCCATACCTGAAGCACCATGGCAACATATTGCCATAGATTTCATTATTGGTAGTGGTGGACCGCTTTTCTAAAATGGCACATTTCATGCCTTTGCCAGGGCTGCCTTCCTCAGGGCAGCTGGCCGAGAGGTTTATTGAACATATTTTTTGCCTCCATGGCTTTCCTAGACAATGTATCGGACAGAGGAGCACAATATACGTACATGGACATGTCTGGAAAAGTAACAAGTTTGTCTAGTCACATGATGCTGAATGACATAAATAGGAGTGCAAGGTATGATTGTAGGTCTTCTATCTGTTTCAACGGTTGAGAGTGGAGTGAGAGTACCAGCCACATGGGGGTACCTTCAACCCTCATGTGGTGAAGAGATGGAAACTGAGGAGAGGTATCCCGAGGTCCCGAATTCCCGGAACGTGATTTAAGGAGTGAGAGAAGAGACTGAGTCCATTGTGCAGTACTAATTTCAAGTAAGTGTCCGCAGAGTGTTGTGTCGCCCTCCGGTGTTATCCTGCATCCCGGAGTGCGTGTGTTCAGGAGCGGAGTCCTACAGAGAGCTTAACTGTAGGCCTGGTTTCATCCCGTGTCCTCCTCCCTGACCGTCTGCTAAACTGTTTTCTGCACTGACGTGTAAAGCTGCATTCTACAAGCGAGAAGTAAATTTTCTGGTCCCTGTCCGTTCCCAGTGAGTTTTCCAAAGTTAACCGTGTGTGGCTAAGAATTAGGTCCAAGATAGCAGATCTCCTTGTTTTCTCTTCTACCTTGTGGAAGATAAAGTTGTCAGCAAGAGCCGATAAGAATTTGTTGGATCCATTACTTTTACCTGAGAGAGATTCCCAACAAATGTGTGGATGGGTAAAACCTCCCATAATCACCATGTTGGGCTTCGTTGAGAGCTTGGCCATCTGATGTAGAAAGAGTTCATCCATATCCTCTGCTTGTCCAGGCGGCCTATAGTAAATGCCTACAATGGTGTCCTTTCTGTTGTTCTCTCCTTGTATTCTTACCCAAACAGTTTCTACAGAACTCCCACACTCTGAAGCTTGAATCTCTGTGGAGATTAATGTTTTCCTAACATACAACGCAATACCTCCTCCCCATTTGTTAGATCTATTTCTTATAAAAAGGTTGTATCCTTCAAGCCTTGTATTCCAATCATCTTATCATTCCACCAAGTTTCCGTGATGCCGATGACATCATATTTCTCTTCCTGTGTCAGGAGCTCCAATTATCCTTGTTAGTTTCTGATCCTCTGTGCATTTGTGTAAAAACGTTTTAGTTTGTGATCGGTGTCTCTTGCTCCTCTACTTTTTTTTCATTTCTAATAGAAAGGTTCTCAATTGTATTAATTAGCTGTATGTTTTTTTCTGGCCTTTCACTTCCCTTCCCATATTGTTTTAGTCTAAAGCTTTCCTGATGAGAGTTACAAGGCGCCTGCCAAATATATGCTTACCTGTCTTTGTAAGGTGCATCCCGTCTCCAGCAATGAGCCCATTATACAGGTAATTCACCCCATGGTCTAGAAATCCAAATCATTGCTGACGGCACCATTTATGTAGCTTGTTGTTCCCCTCTAGAATCCTGTTCCACCTCCTTATTCCATGGCCCCCCACTGGGAGGATTGATGAAAAGACCACCAGGACTCCCAGTTCCTTCACCTTCCTGCAGAGGTCTTCAAAGCCTCTGCAGTTAGTCGCAAGCTCCAACAAGGTCCTCCATGTATAAGTAGGGATGGGTGATGTTCTGTAGGACTGAGGGGTCTTGTTATCCTATCAGACACATCTGTGATTTGTGCCCCTGGCAGACATGTCAGATCTGCAGACAGCGGCCTCTGTTTCCCTATAGAACAGTGTTCCCCAACTCCAGTCCTTAGGGACCACCAACAGGTCATGTTTTCAGGATATCCTATAGCAAGAACCCCTGTGGCAATGTGTGAGGCACCGACAATAATTCCATCACCTGTGCAACACTGAGGAAATCCTGAAAACATGACCTGTTGGCGGTCCCTGAGGACTGGAGTTGGGGAACACTGTTCTATAGGGAATCCCCTACAACCAGCATCTACTCTTCACAGCAACAACACTTCTATCCCTCCATCCAGGAGGGTTCTGAGTGCTTATACACACGCTCGGCTCCGCTCCTCCGTCTCACACACACACGGCTCCACTCCCCCGGCTCGCACACGCTCGGCTCTGCCCCTCTGTCTCACACATGCTCGGCTCTTCCGTCTTACACACGTTCAGCTCTGCTCCTCCGTCTCGCACACACTCGGCTCTGCTCCTCCGTCTCGCACACACTCGGCTCTGCTCCTCCGTCTCACACACACTCGGCTCTGCTCCTCCGTCTCACACACACTCGGCTCTGCTCCTCCGTCTCGCACACACTCGGCTCTACTCCTCTGTCTCGCACACACTCGGCTCTGCTCCTCCGTCTCACACACACTCGGCTCTGCTCCTCCGTCTCACACACACTCGGCTCTGCTCCTCCGTCTCACACACACTCGGCTCTGCTCCTCCGTCTCGCACACACTCGGCTCTGCTCCTCCGTCTTGCACACACTCGGCTCTGCTCCTCCGTCTTGCACACACTCGGCTCTGCTCCTCCGTCTTGTACACACTCGGCTCTGCTCCTCCGTCTTGCACACACTCGGCTCTGCTCCTCCGTCTTGCACACACTCGGCTCTGCTCCTCTGTCTTGCGCACACTCGGCTTTGCTCCTCCGTCTCACACACTCGGCTCTGCTCCTCTGTCTTGCACACCCTCGGCTCTGCTCCTCCGTCTCACACACGTTCAGCTCTGCTCCTCCGTCTCGCACACACTCGGCTCTGCTCCTCTGTCTCGCACACACTCGGCTCTGCTCCTCTGTCTTGCACACACTCGGCTCTGCTCCTCTGTCTTGCACACACTCGGCTCTGCTCCTCTGTCTTGCACACACTCGGCTCTGCTCCTCTGTCTTGCACACACTCGGCTCCACTCTCCTGTCTCACACACGCTCGGCTCTGCTCCATGTACTCTCTGAATACATCCTCACACAGCAGAGTCCTGCATCCACTGAGCAGAGAGACCTGGTCATGTGACCCCTTGTCTCCTCCCACACACTGGTCACATGATGGTGACATCATCACAGGGCCTGTAAGCACAGAACAACCCCGCGGCTCCTGTCCGGCTGCAGGTGGAGGTATGTGGGGGCATTTTGTCACTTATCCCTTTTTTAGGAGGGATGTCGTGTATCATTAAGGAGAGCACCTAGAATGTGAGTGGGTTGGGAGGGGAATAGTCTCTCCCCAAGGAGAACACCTAAAAGTTGAGTGAGGCCACTTATAGGACCATGCAAGCTCCTCTGGGTAATTTATGCAAATCAGGAAGCGCCACCTATTGGATGGCAACATTCTTTGAAATCAATGTGACTTTTTAACAAGTCTTAAAGGGGTTGTCCCGCGCCGAAACGGGTTTTTTTTTTTTCAACCCCCCCCCATTTGGCGCGAGACAACCCCGATGCAGGGACCTAAAGAAAGCTTACCGGAGCGCTTACCTTAATCCCCGCGCTCCGGTGACTTCTATACTTACCGGTGAAGATGGCCGCCGGAATCCTCTTCCTCCGTGGACCGCAGCTCTTCTGTGCGGTCCATTGCCGATTCCAGCCTCCTGATTGGCTGGAATCGGCACGTGACGGGGCGGAGCTACACGGAGTCGGCATTCTGCACGAGCGGCTCCATTGAAGAGAGCAGAAGACCCAGACTGCGCAAGCGCGGCTAATTTGGCCATCGGAGGGTGAAAATTAGTCGGCTCCATGGGAACGAGGACGCTAGCAGCGGAGCAGGTAAGTATAAAACTTTTTATAACTTCTGTATGGCTCATAATTAATGCACAATGTACATTACAAAGTGCATTAATATGGCCATACAGAAGTGTATAGACCCAATTGCTGCCGCGGGACAACCCCTTTAACATTGATTGGAGTAGGAAGTAAATCACCCAGCGCAGCTTGCATGAGTGGCCCCATTCACCTTCTAGGTATCCCCACACCCCTTTTGGGTGTTCTCCTTGAGGAGGTACTATGCCCCTGCCAACCCAGACACCCTCTCGGTGTCTCCCCACACTTTTTGGGTGCTCTTAAGGAGACACTACACCCCTCCTGACCCATGTTGCAAGCCTCTCACCAGCTAAGCAAGAAGCCTACTGCACACTGATGAGGGGCAAACACCCCGAAACAGCTGTCTGTGTATGGAGTCTGGCTTGGTTTTCTATTCCCAATCATTATTAAAGGGGTTGTCACGCGCCGAAACAGGTTTTTTTTTTTTTCAACAGCCCCCTCGTTCGGCGCGAGACAAACCCGATGCAGGGGTTAAAAAAAAAACAACCGCACAGCGCTTACCTGAATCCCCGCGCTCCGGTGACTTATTACTTACCTGGTGAAGATGGCCACCGGGATCTTCTCCCTCGGTGGACCGCAGGTCTTCTGTGCGGTCCATTGCCGATTCCAGCCTTCTGATTGGCTGGAATCGGCACGTGACGGGGCGGAGCTACGAGGAGCCGCTCTCCGACACGAGTGGCCCCATTCAGAAAAGAAGACCGGACTGCGCAAGCGCGTCTAATCGGGCGATTAGACGCTGAAAATTAGACGGCACCATGGAGACGAGGACGCTAGCAACGGAACAGGTAAGTGAATAACTTCTGTTTGGCTCATAATTAATGCACAATGTACATTACAAAGTGCATTAATATGGCCATACAGAAGTGTATACCCCCACTTGCTTTCGCGGGACAACCCCTTTAAGTCACATTGATTTGAAGGAATGCTGCCATCCAATAGGTGGCGCTGCAGAGGTAATGTTCCATCTTCCTTATTAGCTCTTTCATAAACGTTGTTAGTAGCCTCTCTCTTACTGGCCCTCAGACCCCTCAGGCTGCTGTCGCCGCGGCGTTGGGGGCCGTTCAGGGTTTTCGTCTCTCTGCTCTGTTTTTGGAGAAGAGAAACTGATATAAAACAGATTCATTTTTTCCCCCATTAAACTCAATGGGGTTTCAGAAAAACAGAAAGCAAACTGAAGCCCCCTCCCCTCCCCCGCTCGCTTCCATTACAGGGTTTTTCTTACAAAAATATAACCCCGCAGACTGCGCTATTTGTCCATCAAAAAAAACACAAACCTGGCGGCATGGAAGCGAACTCAAGGCTTTCCATTTGCTGTCTGTTTTTTTTTTGTTTTTTTTAAACCCCACTGAAATTAATGTGGAAAAAAATTGATCCGTTTCTTTCACTTTTATTTCAGTTTCCCTGAACGGCCCCCAACGCCGCAGCGACGGCCGCCTTATCTCTACCTTTTATCTCAGGGGGTTTTACACGGACGGCTCACCGGTCTCAGATGCCGGACGGGTCGCCCCGGTGATGACCGCGTAAATGCAGCGGTACAATCATCGGTAGTGAATGGCGGTGGAGCTGGGATTGTTCCGGCCGCCTCCATTCACAGTAAACAGGCCGCCGTTCATACATGATGACTGCCTGTTTACACGGCCGGTCCGTCCTTCAGGCTTCATACATCATGATCTGAGCGATGAATGAATGTATCGCTTATTGTTCCGTCATGCCGGTATTCACATCGAATGATAACGTTCAGATCCTCGCTGATCGCCGTGTAGAAGGGCCCTCAGTGAGTGGTCTCCCGATGTGTAGGTCGCAGATCGTTCAGTTTTCGGTGAAAGAGAGGGGAAGGGGAGACGAAAACATTTACAAAATAAGGTGTTTCTCAATTGTGAGTGAACGTGTGGTATACATACAGTACATGTATATAACAGCTGATACAATTAAGAATGGATCCTGGATGGCCTCCCCCCCCCCCCCCCCCTTACCCTTCTCCCCTTTTCCTTTGTTGTCTTCCACCCGTCGGTGTGTACCCAACCCCCCTTTATTATCGTTAATTATGAGTATCAATACACATGGGAAGTTTATTCAGTTCAAGAAGGTTTATTGGTGATTTTGTACAAGATATCTGAAAACGTTAAAGGTTGCTTTTTTATATGATTGAGGTGTACAATATCAGAAAGCCTTCCTTTATGTGTTACAATCTTACGTGTTATGTTTATGAAAAAGCAATAAAATGTCTTGGAAGAAAAATATGTATGCAGCCCAAAATGGTAATAATAAAAACTACAGCTCACTCTGCAAAAAATGAGCCCTTGCACAGCCCAATCACTGAAAAAAAAAAAAAATTACGGGTTCCATAATATGGCGACAGAAAGCAATTCTTGTTTAACAGAAAAATGTATTTACTTTTTAAAATTAGAGAAACATTAAAAAAACGATATGAATTTGGTATCACGACAATCAGACTGACTCGTAGAACAAAATTCATATGTCATTTTTACTGTACTGTGAACTCAATAAAGGCTAAACCCATCAACAAAGAAAAAAAATTAAAAAAAAAAAAGCAGGGGGTTTCTTGCTTTATTATACTACATATTTGGCTTTATTGGAAATAACTGTAATATTTGTGATAGCCGTTTCTCTACGATCCATTTTTCTTACTTTTCTCTATTTTGCCGAATGTAAAAGTTTCCACAGATCTTTACTAAAGCGTCTCCATCTGTAACAGAAGCGTACGGCTGCACTAGTTGTATAACGGTCAGTATATGCGCCGTCACCCAGCAGTACGGTGTACAGGCCGGACATGATGTAATAGTCAGTATATGTGCTGTCAGCCAACAGTACGGTGTACAGGCCGGACATGATGTAATAGTCAGTATATGCGCTGTCACCCAGCAGTACGGTGTACAGGCCGGACATGATGTAATAGTCAGTATATGTGCTGTCAGCCAACAGTACGGTGTACAGGCCGGACATGATGTAATAGTCAGTATATCTGCTGTCACCCAACAGTACAGTGTACAGGCCGGGCATGATGTAATAGTCAGTATATGCGCTGTCACCCAGCAGTACGGTGTACAGGCCGGACATGATGTAATAGTCAGTATATGCGCTGTCACCCAGCAGTATGGTGTACAGGCTGGACATGATGTAATAGTTAGTATATGCGCTGTCACCCAACAGTACGGTGTACCAGCTGGACATGATGTAATAGTTAGTATATGCGCTGTCACCCGGCAGTACGGTGTACAGGCCGGACATGATGTAATAGTCAGTATATGCGCTGTCACCCAACAGTACGGTGTACAGGCCGGACATGATGTAATAGTCAGTATATGTGCTGTCACCCAACAGTACGGTGTATAGGCTGGACATGATGTAATAGTCAGTATATGCGCTGTCACCCAACAGTACGGTGTACAGGCTGGACATGATGTAATAGTTAGTATATGCGCTGTCACCCGGCAGTACGGTGTACAGGCCGGACATGATGTAATAGTCAGTATATGCGCTGTCACCCAACAGTACGGTGTACAGGCCGGACATGATGTAATAGTCAGTATATGTGCTGTCACCCAACAGTACGGTGTACAGGCCGGACATGATGTAATAATCAGTATATGTCCTGTCAACCAACAGTACGGTGTACAGGCCGGACATGATGTAATAGTCAGTATATGCGCTGTCACCCAACAGTACAGTGTACAGGCCGGACATGATGTAATAGTCAGTATATGTGCTGTCACCCAACAGTAGGGTGTACAGTCCGGACATGATGTAATAGTCAGTATATGCCCTGTCACCCAACAGTACGGTGTACAAGCCGGACATGATGTAATAGTCAGTATATGCCCTATCACCCAACAGTACGGTGTACAAGCCGGACATGATGTAATAGTCAGTATATGTGCTGTCACCCAACAGTAGGGTGTACAGTCCGGACATGATGTAATAGTCAGTATATGCCCTGTCACCCAACAGTACGGTGTACAAGCCGGACATGATGTAATAGTCAGTATATGTGCTGTCACCCAACAGTACGGTGTACAGGCCGGACATGATGTAATAGTCAGTACATGTGCTGTCACCCAACAGTACGGTGTACAGACCGGACATGATGTAATAGTCAGTATATGTGCTGTCACCCAGCTGTACGGTGTACAGGCTGGACATGATGTAATAGTCAGTATATGCGCCGTCACCCAACAGTACGGTGTACAGGCTGGACATGATGTATTAGTCAGTATGTGCGCTGTCACCCAACGGTACGGTGTACAGGTCGGACATGATGTAATAGTCAGTATATGCCCTGTCACCCAACAGTACGGTGTACAAGCCGGACATGATGTATTAGTCAGTATATGCGCTGTCACCCAACAGTACGGTGTACAGGCCGGACATGATGTAATAGTCAGTATATGCGCTGTCAACCAACAGTACGGTGTGCAGGCTGGACATGATGTAATAGTATATGTGCTGTCACCCAGCAGTACGGTGCACAGGCCGGGCATGATGTAATAGTCAGTATATGCGCTGTCGACCAACAGTACGGTGTGCAGGCTGGACATGATGTAATAGTCAGTATATGCGCTGTCACCCAACAGTGCGGTGTACAGGCTGGACATGATATAATAGTCATTATATGTGCTGTCTCTCAACAGTACGGTGTACAGGCCGGACATGATGTAATAGTATATGTGCTGTCACCTAGCAGTATGGTGCACAGCCCGGGCATGATGTAATAGTCAGTATATGCGCTGTCACCCAACAGTACAGTGTACAGGCCGGACATGATGTAATAGTCAGTATATGCGCTGTCACCCAACAGTACGGTGTGCAGGCCGGACATGATGTAATAGTCAGTATATGCGCGGTCACCCAACAGTACGGTGTATAGGCTGGACATGATGTAATAGTATATGTGCTGTCACCCAGCAGTACGGTGCACAGCCCGGGCATGATGTAATAGTCAGTATATGCGCTGTCACCCAACAGTACAGTGTACAGGCCGGACATGATGTAATAGTCAGTATATGCGCTGTCACCCAACAGTACGGTGTGCAGGCCGGACATGATGTAATAGTCAGTATATGCGCTGTCACCCAACAGTACTGTGTACAGGCCGGACATGATGTAATAGTCAGTATATGTGCTGTCACCCAACAGTACGGTGTACAGGCCGGACAGGATGTAATAGTCAGTATATGTGCTGTCACCCAACAGTACGGTGTACAGGCCGGACAGGATGTAATAGTCAGTATATGTGCTGTCACCCAACAGTACGGTGTACAGGCCGGACACGATGTAATAGTCAGTATATGTGCTGTCACCCAACAGTACGGTGCACAGGCCAGGCATGATGTAATAGTCAGTATATGCGCTGTCACCCAGCAGTACGGTGTACAGGCCGGGCATGATATAATAGTCACTATATGCGCTGTCACCCAACAGTACGGTGTACAGGCCGGACATGATGTAATAGTATATGTGCTGTCACCCAACAGTACGGTGTACAGGCCGGACATGATGTAATAGTCAGTATAAGCGCTGTCACCCAACAGTACGGTCTACAGGCTGGACATGATGTAATAGTCAGTATATGTGCTGTCACCCAACAGCGCGGTGTACAGACCGGACATGATGTAATAGTCAGTATATGCGCCGTCACCCAGCAGTACGGTGTACAGGCCGGACATGATGTAATAGTCAGTATATGCGCTGTCACCCAACAGTACGGTGTACAGGCCGGACATGATGTAAAAATTCAGTATATGCGCTGTCACCCAACAGTACGGTGTACAGGCCGGACATGATGTAATAGTATATGCGCTGTCACCCGGCAGTACGGTGTACAGGCCGGACATGATGTAATAGTCAGTATATGCGCTGTCACCCAACAGTACGCTGTACAGGCCGGACATGATGTAATAGTCAGTATATGCGCTGTCACCCAACAGTACGGTGTACAGGCTGGACATGATATAATAGTATATCTGCTGTCACCCAGCAGTACGGTGCACAGGCCGGGCATGATGTAATAGTCAGTATATGCGCTGTCACCCAACAGTACGGTGTACAGGCCGGACATGATATAATAGTATATGTGCTGTCACCCAGTAGTACGGTGCACAGGCCGGGCATGATGTAATAGTCAGGATATGCGCTGTCACCCAACAGTACGGTGTACAGGCTGGACATGATATAATAGTATATCTGCTGTCACCCAGCAGTACGGTGTAAAGGCCGGACATGATATAATAGTATATGCGATGTCACCCAACAGTACGGTATACAGGCCGGACATGATGTAATAGTCAGTATATGCGCTGTCATTCACCAGTACGGTGTACAGGCCGGACATGATGTAATAGTCAGTATATGTGCTGTCACCCAACAGTACGGTGTACAGGCCGGACATGATATAATAGTCAGTATATGCGCTGTCACCCAACAGTACGGTGTACAGTCCGGACATGATGTAATAGTATATGTGCTGTCACCCGGCAGTACGGTGTACAGGCTGGACATGATGTAATAGTCAGTATATGCGCTTTCACCCAACAGTACGGTGTACAGGCCGGACATGATGTAATAGTCAGTATATGCGCTGTCACCCAACAGTACGGTGTACAGGCTGGACATGATGTAATAGTCAGTATATGCGCTGTAACCCAACAGTACGGTGTACAGTCCGGACATGATGTAATAGTCAGTATATGCGCTGTCACCCGGCAGTACGGTGTACAGGCCGGACATGATGTAATAGTCAGTTTATGTGCTGTCACCCAACAGTACGGTGTACAGGCCGGACATGATGTAATAGTCAGTATATGTGCTGTCACCCAACAGTACGGTGTACAGGCCGGACATGATGTAATCAGTATATGTGCTGTCACCCAACAGTACGGTGTACAGGCCGGACATGATGTAGTAGTCAGTATATGCGCTGTCACCCAACAGTACGGTGTACAGGCCGGACATGATGTAATAGTCAGTATATGCGCTGTCACCCGGCAGTACGGTGTACAGGCCGGACATGATGTAATAGTATATGCGCTGTTACCCAGCAGTACGGTGTACAGGCCGGACATGATGTAATAGTCAGTATATGCGCTGTCACCCAACAGTACGGTGTACAGGACGGTCATGATGTAATAGTCAGTATATGCGCTGTCACCCAACAGTACGGTGTACAGGCCGGACATGATGTAATAGTCAGTATATGCGCTGTCACCCAACAGTACAGTGTACAGGCCGGACATGGTGTAATAGTCAGTATATACGCTGTCACCCAACAGTACGGTGTACAGGCCGGACATGGTGTAATAGTCAGTATATGCGCTGTCACCCAACAGTACGGTGTACAGGCCGAACATGATGTAATAGTCAGTATATGCGCTGTCACCCAACAGTACGGTGTGCAGGCCGGACTTGGTGTAATAGTCAGTATATGCGCTGTCACCCAGCAGTACGGTGTATAGGCCAGACATGATGTAATAGTCATTATAAGCGCTGTCACCCAACAGTACGGTGTACAGGCCGGACATGATGTAATAGTATATGCGCTGTCACCCAACAGTACGGTGTACAGGCCGGACATGATGTAATAGTCAGTATATGCGCTGTCACCCAGCAGTACGGTGTACAGGCCGGACATGATGTAATAGTCAGTATATGCGCTGTCACCCAGCAGTACGGTGTACAGGCCGGACATGATGTAATAGTCAGGATATGTGCTGTCACCCAACAGTACGGTGTACAGGCCGGACATGATATAATAGTCAGTATATGCGCTGTCACCCAACAGTACGGTGTACAGTCCCGACATGATGTAATAGTATATGTGCTGTCACCCGGCAGTACGGTGTACAGGCTGGACATGATGTCATACTCAGTATATGCGCTTTCACCCAACAGTACGGTGTACAGGCCGGACATGATGTTATAGTCAGTATATGTGCTGTCGCCCAACAGTAGGGTGTACAGGCTGGACATGATGTAATAGTCAGTATATGCGCTGTCACCCAGCAGTACGGTGTACAGGCCGGACATGATGTAATAGTCAGTATATGCGCTGTCACCCAGCAGTACGGTGTACAGGCCGGACATGATGTAATAGTCAGGATATGTGCTGTCACCCAACAGTACGGTGTACAGGCCGGACATGATATAATAGTCAGTATATGCGCTGTCACCCAACAGTACGGTGTACAGTCCCGACATGATGTAATAGTATATGTGCTGTCACCCGGCAGTACGGTGTACAGGCTGGACATGATGTCATACTCAGAATATGCGCTTTCACCCAACAGTACGGTGTACAGGCCGGACATGATGTTATAGTCAGTATATGTGCTGTCACCCAACAGTAGGGTGTACAGGCTGGACATGATGTAATAGTCAGTATATGCGCTGTCACCCAGCAGTACGGTGTACAGGCCGGACATGATGTAATAGTCAGTATATGCGCTGTCACCCAGCAGTACGGTGTACAGGCCGGACATGATGTAATAGTCAGGATATGTGCTGTCACCCAACAGTACGGTGTACAGGCCGGACATGATATAATAGTCAGTATATGCGCTGACACCCAACAGTACGGTGTACAGGCCGGACATGATGTAATCAGTATATGTGCTGTCACCCAACAGTACGGTGTACAGTCCGGACATGATGTAATCAGTATATGTGCTGTCACCCAACAGTACGGTGTACAGGCCGGACATGATGTAATCAGTATATGTGCTGTCACCCAACAGTACGGTGTACAGGCCGGACATGATGTAATAGTCAGTATATGCGCTGTCACCCAACATTACGGTGTACAGGCCGAACATGATGTAGTAGTCAGTATATGCGCTGTCACCCAACAGTACGGTGTACAGGCTGGACATGATGTAATAGTCAGTATATGCGCTGTCACCCGGCAGTACGGTGTACAGGTCGGACATGATGTAATAGTATATGCGCTGTCACCCAACAGTACGGTGTACAGGCCGGACATGATGTAATAGTCAGTATATGCGCTGTCACCCAACAGTACGGTGTACAGGCCGGACATGGTGTAATAGTCAGTATATGCGCTGTCACCCAACAGTACGATGTGCAGGCCGGACTTGGTGTAATAGTCACTATATGCGCTGTCACCCAGCAGTACGGTGTATAGGCCAGACATGATGTAATAGTCATTATAAGCGCTGTCACCCAGCAGTACGGTGTACAGGCCGGACATGATGTAATAGTATATGTGCTGTCACCCAACAGTACGGTGTACAGACCGGACATGATGTAATAATCAGTATATGCGCTGTCACCCAGCAGTACGGTGTACAGGCCGGACATGATGTAATAGTCGGTATATGCGCCGTCACCCAACAGTACGGTGTGCAAGCCGGAATTCGTGTAATAGTCAGTATATGCGCTGTCTCCCGGCAGTACGGTGTATAGGCCAGACATGATGTAATAGTCATTATAAGCGCTGTCACCCAACAGTACGGTGTACAGGCCGGACATGATGTAATAGTATATGTGCTGTCACCCAACAGTACGGTGTACAGGCCGGACATGATGTAATAGTCAGTATATGCGCTGTCACCCGGCAGTACGGTGTACAGGCCGGACATGATGTAATAGTCAGTATATGCGCTGTCACCCAACAGTACGGTGTACAGGCCGGACATGATGTAATAGTCAGTATATGCGCTGTCACCCAGTAGTACGGTGTACAGGCCGGACATGATGTAATAGTCAGTATATGCGCTGTCACCCAGCAGTACGGTGTACAGGCCGGACATGATGTAATAGTCAGTATATGCGCTGTCACCCAGCAGTACGGTGTACAGGCCGGACATGATGTAATAGTCAGGATATGTGCTGTCACCCAACAGTACGGTGTACAGGCCGGACATGATGTAATAGTCAGTATATGCGCTGTCACCCAACAGTACGGTGTACAAGCCGGACATGATGTAATAGTCAGTATATGCGCTGTCATTCAGCAGTACGGTGTACAGGCCGGACATGATGTACTAGTCAGTATATGCGATGTCACCCAGCAGTACGGTGTACAGGCCGGACATGGTGTAATAGTCAGTATATGCGCTGTCACCCAGCAGTACGGTGTACAGGCCGGACATGATGTAATAGTCAGTATATGCGCTGTCACCCAGCAGTACGGTGTACAGGCCGGACATGATGTAATAGTCAGTATATGCGCTGTCACCCAGCAGTACGGCGTATAGGCCAGACATGATGTAATAGTCAGTATATGTGCTGTCACCCAGCAGTACGGTGTACAGGCCGGACATGATGTCATCGCTGCTCGTTACTTGTGAATTGTCTCTGGAAGATGACATTACCATCCATCTATGAACAGCGTGCGCTCTAGAACATGCTGGAAGATCCAGAAAGCACAGATAAACATTGGCTACTGGGTTGGGGCCCTTTTACACGGCACGATCAGCGTTCAGATTCTCGTTGGATTGTAGGAATCCGAATGCTAATAGTTCAGTGTAAATGTTGGCGGTGACTGAGAGACCAACGATAATTCACGTGTCGCTCAGTTTCTGCAGACATGGAAATAAAACTCCGATCCTTCATCCATGCACTACGGCCTGTATACTGGGGATGGAAGCGGACGGGCCACAACGATCTCCGGCCGCTCCACCTCTACTCAGCACAGGCGCGATTATCATTCACATGGCTGCCGGCCACTGAAGCCCTCGACAGTCGTCCCATGTAAGAGGACCCTTACTGTTAGGATATGTTCAGACAGGAAGATCCAGCATGGCTTTATCCACATGGAGTCCAACTCTGAAGACCACAACAGAAATCCACGGCTGAGCTTCAGATCTCCACCGCAGATCCACATGCGGATTTGGTCTTTTAAAATGAGAAATTCGCTCTCTAGTCTACAGTTTTTTGAGCAGATTTTTTTCACCCGCAGATTTCAAATTTCTTTCCAGAAAAAAAAAGTGTTGTGTGACTTCTGGACACGGAATCCACAGCGGAGATTTGCTTCAATTTCTGCATCAAAATCTGCAACATAGGAACATAATCTAAGGTGGTTAATCGAGCAAATACTGTTGATGACCTCTCCTCAGGGTTGGACAAGAATAGTTTATTGCCGGGGATCCACCACTCCAGATTCCTTGCGATCAGCTGATCGTCTGGCCCGCTGTCAGTGGGTGGAGTGCGGTTAGACGTCCGGCGTAGCTGCATTTATTGAGGTCTGGATGATCAGCTGAGCAGCAGATCCACGAGGATCAACTATTGATGACCCATCCTGATGATGATTACTGAATAGTATTTGCCTGGAAATCCCCTTTGGTATCTCCTCACACATTTCACCTTATGATCTGCAGTAATTGTATTATTACAGGGGATTTTCTATGATGTTACATTGTCTCGTCTTCTCCCCATTCAGGATCCTCGGCTGATATCTTCTATATCAGATAATATTCCTGATTGACCCGACAACGATGGATAGGAAGAGGGACAAGATGGCAGAGAGTATATTCACCCTCACCCTAGAGATACTCTTCCGGCTTACAGGAGAGGTGAGAGATTCTGGGGATGACGTCACGTTCCATCATTATTATATTTGTAAAAGTTGACCTGACCGCCTCGTAGCTTGGCAGATGCAACCTCACTGATGGTATCACCATTTTTGTTGTATCTCTACTGGCCTCTGTTGCCCCCATACAGGCTATATTTAAATTCGAGTCCCAGTGTCTTGAATATGCCTTGAAGTGGATGGTGCCGCCAGCACTCATTGTCAGTCACATCTAATGTCCCCCATTAACAGTGAGTGGTGGGAACTGTCCCCTCAACACTTCTAAAGCACTGGGACTTGAATTTAAGGATAGCCTGTTCGGGAAACTGGGGTGTGGGGGGTAGTGAAAAAAAAGGTGGTGATAAAGGCAGCAGGACTGCAGATGCAAAGCTCTGCTACCGGCCTGCTTAAATGCAGACATGGACAGGTCCTACTCTACCGGCCTGCTTACATGCAGACATGGACAGGTCCTACTTTACCGGCCTGCTTAAATGCAGACATGGACAGGGCCTACTCTACCGGCCCGCTTAAACGCAGACATGGACAAGTCCTACTCTACCGGCCCGCTTACATGCAGACATGGACAGGTCCTACTCTACCGGCCCGCTTACATGCAGACATGGACAGGTCCTACTCTACCGGCCCGCTTACATGCAGACATGGACAGGTCCTACTCTACCGGCCCGCTTACATGCAGACATGGACAGGTCCTACTCTACCGGCCCGCTTACATGCAGACATGGACAGGTCCTACTCTACCGGCCCGCTTACATGCAGACATGGACAGGTCCTCCTCTACCGGCCCGCTTACATGCAGACATGGACAGGTCCCACTCTACCGGCCCGCTTACATGCAGACATGGACAGGTCCTACTCTACCGGCCCGCTTACATGCAGACATGGACAGGTCCCACTCTACCGGCCCGCTTACATGCAGACATGGACAGCTCCTCCTCTACCGGCCCGCTTACATGCAGACATGGACAGGTCCTACGTAGATTGTTTTTTAGGGATAGATTTTAGGCTGTCATTGTAAAAAAAAGACAATAAGATAGCCCATACTAACCCTTCCCAGGTCCCCAATGCTGAGCGCTTCATCCCAGTCTACCCCTCTGACTCTGTTTGCAACCTATGGAGTTAGGGAGCTTTCAGATGGAGCGATTATCATTCAAATGAGCAAAAGTCAAATCATTTAGTCTAAACACAAACCAACGACTAAACGATGAATGAGCATCTTTCACATTTCGTTCATTGTTCATGTTATGCAGGCATTACAACCACCATCGCCTCGCTTGCTTATACAGGGACTGAACGATTCTGAACGATTCTCATTTGAACAAGCCAAAGAAGCATCTGCCTGTCTAAACTGATGTGCAATGCGTCAGCGGGGACATCACTCGCTCATTCAAATGAGAATCGGCTCGACTAAAAGGACCCTTATCCTGCAATGGAACGGTTGACTGCTGAGGGCTGTGACTGGCTGCAGCGTGAAAGAAAGCATCGGATGGGGTACGGGCGTGCGGTGCTGCAGCTGCGGGGACCGGGGACAGCGGAATTTTTTTTTCAGACTTTGTGTTTTTTAAACAAGGCAGTTTATAAAAATTATTTTGGAAAACACCCTTTAAGCAGCCGTCTGGTTTCAGACAAACATCGAGCAATAGTGAGAAAGTGAGTAAAATAAGTTTTACTAAGGGCCTTTACACACTGGCACTTACACGTATGATTCTTGTATGCAGAAAACATACATGAAAAACGTGTAAAACTTCATGTGCTTTAAGCTTCATACTTTTTAAATCCCATGTGCGGTATACGTTTTTCACAGTAAAACCTATTTTTAACAGAGTTCTAAAGTTCAACATTTTTTTTTACCCTTCAAGGCATTTGATCTGAAAACACGTATACGTTTAGTGTGTGGAAACCCACAGCCAAATGTTTCTGTATGTTTTTCAATGACTGCGATGTTAAAAATATACGTATGTTTCCACACTTTTTTTGTTGGACACACGAGGGCAGTCGGCTGCGCTGTTCAGTCCCATAACAAAATGTATGGAAACCTGTTCCTGGCTAAACGTAGTCAAACGTATGCTTTGCTTAAATAGGTTTAGCCCACTAGAGCCTACGGGTCAGTTAAACGCTACACTTTCATCTGTTTTCCGCTGCAGCGGTCGCGTGTTGTTAACATGATGTCATCACTGCAGGCGATTAAACAAAGTCCAGCGGGTAGAATCTTCACAGCAGCGTTAGATTTAATACAGAAGCTTGTTTTATGTAATTTCTCTGCATTGCTCAGTTCTTTTTATCATGAAATTGGACAACCCCTCTAATACCAGATGATATGACGGGAGACATGAAGGACTCTGGGAATGTCTGCAGGGATATTTATGGATGTATCTCCACATAAACAGGATTACACGGTAGTGAAGAAGACTTCTAGTGATGGCTGTCAGGCCCCGGTGTCTGATGGATGGGGAAGACCCCTGAGCCCAATCACAGGGCCTCCACCTCACCCCCTGATACTGGAGGAAATCAATGAGCAGAAGATCCTAGAACTCATCAACAAGATGATTGAGCTGCTGACTGGAGAGGTGACGCTGCTGGGAATGCTGGGACATTATACAGTAACGCTATGGCGGTATAACGTGTCTGGGTGATGACGGTATCATTGTGTTGTCAGGTACCTATAAGGTGTCAGGACTTCACTGTCTATTTCTCCATGGAGGAGTGGGAGTATTTAGAAGGACACAAGGATCTGTACAAGGACGTCATGATGGAGGACCACCATCCCACCCCATCACCAGGTAATAGACAGGACTAAATCCACATGGCCTTTATTATTTGTATGTAGAGAATGAATTCAGTGGCTGTCTGTGTTTTCTGCAGGTGGATCCAGTAAGAGAACAGCAGCGGAGAGATGTCCCCGGCCTCTTCTTCCACAGGATGATCAGGTAGGACATAAAGTTCCCGTCTTCAGTACTGCGGCCGTGAATGTCTAGTTTTATCCAATAGTATTATAGGATTTATGATTGTTTAAAGGGAATGCTTAAGCAGAAAACGACCTGTTTTATGTTGAAGAGCGTTTTTATGTTGACGTTTATATGTTGAAGAGCCACTGTGGCAAAACACATTTTACCATTTCTGCCCCCTCATCTGATTGCCTGTCACACTCTGGAGGTCCCCTCTGTATATTGCAGCCACTCCCATGCAGTGCAGCCTCCTGTCGGATACTCATCAGGCATCATCTTGATGGTGACATTTTTGCTTTCACATTAATCCTATGATTCATCACCGTAGCATTAGCTAGAGCCTGTGCCATTTCTGCCTGCTCGGTGGGCCGTTCAATTTTTCATTACCTTCTATATTCTTCTAAATAAGCTAAAGCCCATAACTATACAGTCAGCAGGATGAGCTGCGATTTCCTCTATTGTAACTGTGTGACAGGAACTGTGTGATTATCACCAGTAACTGTGGCAGGAGTGTAGTAGGCTCCATGTAATAGCATCATACAGACTGAGAAGCTGATTGAAAACTGAACACATAAACCTAAGTAAATATGAGCTGATCAAAATTGAGATCACATAACCATCTGAGGAGAAAGAAGCCAGGAGCTTCAGATCGAAAGGAACAACTAACCAAGATAACACCAGTCAACTTATATATATATTGGGATGATAGCTCCATAATGAATCCTTTTTTTTTTTTACCAAAGTGGCCCGTTTTAAAGAATTTTTGGCGAGTTTCTTTCCATTATCGAAGTCACAATCTATACAGTTACTCCCCGACTTGCGAACAGGTTCCGTTCCGGGAGCCCGTTCGCAAGTCCGTTTTGTTCGCAAGTCGAACAAGTAGTAGTATGGAGCGGGATCGCGGGTGGATCCCGCTCCATACAACGTCGGGTGCAGGCTGTTCTTACAGCGGGCACCCGGCGGCAGCAGTTACGACGAGCCGCGCCGCTTGTCGGAACTGTTAACACTTTAAATACCGCTCTGACAGCGGTATTTAAAGTGTTAACAGTTCTGACGAGCGGCGCGGCTCGTCAGAACTGCTGCCGCCGGGTGCCCGCTGTAAGAACAGCCTGCACCCGACATTCAGGGGGCCCGTACAGCGTCCCACGATGAGATCGCGGGACGTTGTGTGGTTGCTAGGCAGCCGGGAACCTCCTGAAAGGCCCCAGGGCTGTCTATGCAGAGTGCCCATCAAGCGCACGGCTTGCTAGGCGCTCTGCATAGACAGCCCTGGGGCCTTTCAGAAGGCCCCCGGCTGCCCAGCAACCGCGATGTGACCGGACAGGCTTCTATCAGGCTTGATAGAAGCCTGCCCGGTCCCTGCACAGCATGATGTAATGCCATAGGATTACATCATACTGTGCAGGACAGATAGTTCGTATCTAGCGAAATTCGCAAGTCGAATGTTCGCAAGTCGGGGACTATCTGTATTCAGAAAAAGTCCCAATATCCTGCAGTTCTCACACTGACCACTAAGTCTAATAATAGTCTGACATGGTTTATTCTGCAGAGACAACTTTTCAGCAGATCTCTGACTATTAACACAGGGGGGATTATAATTGAAGGTAACACCTGTGTGCAGTAGAGTCAGCACAGGCTCCACCATTCACAGTGGGTGATAATCACAGCTTATCTCCTCCACTTCCCTGCACAGGTGACAGATCATGCCTAATGCTGGGTTTACAAGGCTGGGTTTATTAAAATAAACCCTCTTTACTGTAATTTCATCAGAGCAAGTAAAACAGCATTTGTCTCAGTATAGGGTGGAACTAGGCAGCATTTCTCCACAGACATTAGATTGGCAGATCAAATAATTTGCATGGAGGATGGCCGAGGATGTTTGGGAGAGATGAGGTGACAATATCACCAATTATATACCAGGGCCTTCTGACCTCTGTCAATCTACAACACAGCCCTTCTGTTACCAGTGATAGACAGATCCCCGCCCCGGCGGCTGCGCTGTCTCAGTCACTGAGGAGCACTTCACTAGGCGCCTGTCTTTTCTGGGACGTCACTAGGCGCCTGTCTTTTCTGGGACGTCACTAGGCGCCTGTCTTTTCTGGGACGTCACTAGGCGCCTGTCTTTTCTGGGACGTCACTAGGCGCCTCGTCGCTTCTGGGACGTCCCTAGGCGCCTCGTCGCTTCTGGGACGTCCCTAGGCGCCTCGTCGCTTCTGGGACGTCCCTAGGCGCCTCGTCGCTTCTGGGACGTCCCTAGGCGCCTCGTCGCTTCTGGGACGTCCCTAGGCGCCTCGTCGCTTCTGGGACGTCCCTAGGCGCCTCGTCGCTTCTGGGACGTCCCTAGGCGCCTCGTCGCTTCTGGGACGTCCCTAGGCGCCTCGTCGCTTCTGGGACGTCCCTAGGCGCCTCGTCGCTTCTGGGAGGTCCCTAGGCGCCTCGTCGCTTCTGGGAGGTCCCTAGGCGCCTCGTCGCTTCTGGGAGGTCCCTAGGCGCCTCGTCGCTTCTGGGAGGTCCCTAGGCGCCTCGTCGCTTCTGGGAGGTCCCTAGGCGCCTCGTCGCTTCTGGGAGGTCCCTAGGCGCCTCGTCGCTTCTGGGAGGTCCCTAGGCGCCTCGTCGCTTCTGGGAGGTCCCTAGGCGCCTCGTCGCTTCTGGGAGGTCCCTAGGCGCCTCGTCGCTTCTGGGAGGTCCCTAGGCGCCTCGTCGCTTCTGGGAGGTCCCTAGGCGCCTCGTCGCTTCTGGGAGGTCCCTAGGCGCCTCGTCGCTTCTGGGAGGTCCCTAGGCGCCTCGTCGCTTCTGGGAGGCCCCTAGGCGCCTCGTCGCTTCTGGGAGGCCCCTAGGCGCCTCGTCGCTTCTGGGAGGCCCCTAGGCGCCTCGTCGCTTCTGGGAGGCCCCTAGGCGGCTCGTCGCTTCTGGGAGGCCCCTAGGCGCCTCGTCGCTTCTGGGAGGCCCCTAGGCGCCTCGTCGCTTCTGGGAGGCCCCTAGGCGCCTCGTCGCTTCTGGGAGGCCCCTAGGCGCCTCGTCGCTTCTGGGAGGCCCCTAGGCGCCTCGTCGCTTCTGGGAGGCCCCTAGGCGCCTCGTCGCTTCTGGGAGGCCCCTAGGCGCCTCGTCGCTTCTGGGAGGCCCCTAGGCGCCTCGTCGCTTCTGGGAGGCCCCTAGGCGCCTCGTCGCTTCTGGGAGGCCCCTAGGCGCCTCGTCGCTTCTGGGAGGCCCCTAGGCGCCTCGTCGCTTCTGGGAGGCCCCTAGGCGCCTCGTCGCTTCTGGGACGCCCCTAGGCGCCTCGTCGCTTCTGGGACGCCCCTAGGCGCCTCGTCGCTTCTGGGACGCCCCTAGGCGCCTCGTCGCTTCTGGGACGCCCCTAGGCGCCTCGTCGCTTCTGGGACGCCCCTAGGCGCCTCGTCGCTTCTGGGACGCCCCTAGGCGCCTCGTCGCTTCTGGGACGCCCCTAGGCGCCTCGTCGCTTCTGGGACGCCCCTAGGCGCCTCGTCGCTTCTGGGACGCCCCTAGGCGCCTCGTCGCTTCTGGGACGCCCCTAGGCGCCTCGTCGCTTCTGGGACGCCCCTAGGCGCCTCGTCGCTTCTGGGACGCCCCTAGGCGCCTCGTCGCTTCTGGGACGTCTCCTGACTATTAGGCACCTTTACGCTTTGTCTTCCGTATACCGAATCACCGTCAGGGCCGACCGCTTGAAGAGGGGAGCTTTAATCCTTCCCTCTCCACAGCTCTCACCCGCTCTGTGATCTGTCTCACGATGTCTCCTCACTCTGCCACATCTCTGCTGGCTCCTCACTTCAGCGCTGTATGACGCCAACTCGCTGCTCTCCGCTCACCACTGACTCTCTGACTATCTCCTCTGACTATCTAAACTAATCTTGACTGCTCTCTGCAACCGCCTTCTCTAAACTAACTGCCCCTTCCCTTTCTGTCCTCCTACACAGGCTCTGGCACTGCTTAGCAACCCGCTGACCAATCACAGCCTGTCTCTCAACTGTCATCCCACCATCAGATAGCCAATCATATTGTTAGACTCTCCAGACAGACTGGCCAATTAGAGCTCAGACTGCTGGCAGCCAATGAGAAATAGCTGGTTGCTGGACAGATTAATTTTAGTTCTGTTGCAGGGCGGATTAACACAATGTTAACCCTTGCATGCCCTGTGTGAATTGCAAACGTGCATAAAATTAGGGATCGCACTTTTGTAGGACACTTCTGGGCCACTATAATAGTAAACAATGGCTTTGCATTTAGATGTAACGATTATCACGCATTTTCATCCCGTGTAAATGGCCTTTAAAACAGTCTCCCATAGAAGTCAATGGGTCATCTCCAGTCCATTATTTGAATGGCCCATGAGGTGCCTGCAAAGCATACAGTGTCTTGTGTTAGTATTCACTCTTCTTGATGTTTCCCTGTTTTGCTGCGTTACAACCTGCAATTAAAATGGATTTTAATTTAGGTTTTATGTAACGGACATGAGGAAATAGTCCAAATTACAGTGGAATGAAAAAAAAAAACTTTGTTTAAAAAAATAAAAGCTGAAAAGTTGTGATTGCATATATGTTCATCCCATTATTGAGTATTCACTGATTTTGTTATTAAAGCCCCTAAATAACGTCTAGTCCAACAAATTTCCAACATCACATAATTAGTTGAATATGGTTTCCCTTTACTGAAACTCTATGACTGCAGAGGTGGTTGCTTACGGCTAGCAGAGATTGCAGTCAGTAGGACAGGGAGCATGTTATCAGGTAGAGTAAAGAGGGGTTTGTTTTAGGAGTTCTGGTATTCCTCCCCAAAGAGGTGCGTTTTCTAGAGCGCTCCTGAAATGTTGTGTGTCGGTTTGCCCAGATAATTTGGGGTAGTGCATTCTAGAGGACTGGTGCTTCTCTTGAGAAGTCTTGGAGGTGGGAATGAGAAGTTAAAATTAAAGGAGCACTTAATCTGATATGGTTATTGGAGCGGAGGGCATGGGCTGGGTGGTGGATTGAGATGAGGGAGGCAAAGTAGGGCAGCGCAGTGCTGGGGACAGCTTTATGGATGAAGGTAGGGAGTTTAAATTGAATCCTATATTTAACGGGCAGCCAGTGCAGTGACTGGCACAGGGCAGAGGTGTCCGAGTAGCGTCTGGAAAGGAAGATGAGCCTGGATGACACGTTCAGGATGGATTGGAGAGGGAAGAGCCTGGTGCAGGGGAGGCTGATTAGCTGCGAGTTGCAATAATCGAGAGGGTGGACCAGGATTGGGACAAATATCCCCTGCTGCTAATAGCAGCAGGATAGCGAGGTTGAGCAGGTGGTAAGGAGATTTATGAGGGCGGCTGTTATCTTTCTCAGTGTCATTAGGGGGTTTGAGGTTTAGTAAAAAAGTAAAGTGTGCATGTCAAATGTGCATAGGTGAAGAGAGGAGAGTGGGGCTGATGTGAGTAGAATGCACCAAAGGTGGGCATTGGAAATAGCTTCTAAAGCTAGCAGCAAATATGAGGATAGAGGTTACAATATTAGTGATGATGGTGAAGTGCAAGGTTTTTAGGCAATATATGCGGCCTACCTGTCTCATGCCCTGTCGAACTGCCACATATAACTGATCCAGCTCACATTTCATACGGCTCACACAAGTGTGGTTGCCAACTAGTGTGGCAAGTTAGGAGACAACAATATAGCTGGATCTGGTTACTTAGATTACATTAACTAGACAGCTGGAACCAGCATTGCATAGCCAGTGAGGGGGGGTTACGCTCTCCTTAGATAAAGCAAACATCACCAGCAACACTAAAGCTCCATTTACATACAATCATGATCGCTGAAAATTCGTTCAAAAGATAGAATGATTGACAGTTTGAGTGATTATTTTGCATAACCTGCTAAATGGAAAGAATATGGCACAACCACAAAACTGGGAAGAGAAGAAGCCCACCAAACCTCACAGACTGGACAAGGAGGGCATAAAAACACCAACTATAACATTGAAGGCCTGTTAGAGATCCACAGCGGAAATGGAAGTATCTATCCATGGGACACTATAAGCCATAGGCTCCACAGAGGAGATGGAAGTATCTATCCATAGGATGCTATAAGTCGAAATCTCCAAGGAGATGATGGAAGTATCTGTCCATTGGACCACTATAAGCCATACACTCTACATAGTGCGGCTTTATAGAAGAGCACCTAGAAAAGAGCCATTGTTTAAAGAGAAACATAAGAAAACATGTTTGGAGTTTGCAAACAGCATGTGGAAGACTCCCCAAACACATGGGAGAAGGTTCTCGGATTAAATAAGACTAAAACTGAACTTTTTGGCCATCATGCAAAACGTTGTGTGGCGCAAACCCAACACTTCCCACCATTTCCATTCCCCATTCCTACATTGAAGCACAAAGGTGGCCGCATCATGGGGAAGGAAAGATGGTTGGCAGTAAATACAGGGCAATTATAAAGGAAAACCCTTAGTCTGACAAAGATGTGAGACTGTGATGGAGAACCATCTTCCGTCAGGACAAGGACCCTAAGTATACTGCTAAAGCTACACTGGAGTGGTCTAAGGGGAAACATGGAAATGTCTAGGAATAGTCTATTCACAGCCCAGACCTCAATCCAACTGGGAATCTGTGACCTGATGTGAAGACCGCTCTCTATCAACGCCTCCCATCTTACTTGAAGAGGTTCGAACCTGGAAGTTCCTAAGTCCCCATGCCCAGATGTGCTAAGCTAATAGAGACCTGCCCTAAGAGCCTCCCATCTGTTATTGTGACAAAAGGGGGCTCCACACCAGGAGCGTAACTATAGGGGGTGCAGGGGATGCGGTTGCACCCGGGCCCAGGACCCTTAAGGGGCCCATAAGGCCTCTCTTCTCCATATAGGGAGCCCAGTACTATGAATAAAGCATTATAGTTGGGGTGCCCTGTTACAGGTTTTGCATTGGGGCCCTGAATCTTCAAGTTACGCCTCTGCTCCACACGGCGGTGACTTTGAGGGGGTGAATACTTTCCTGTATTAAAGTTCACTGCTCTTTTTCCTTATTCATTGTTGGGTCTTCATGGGGGCAAAAAAATAAACAAATGTTTTTTGTTTTTTTTTGGATAGCGCCAACTTATTCCGCAGAGCTTTAAGATTATTTATTTATTCATTACCCCCCACCAAGCTGGGTACTCATTTTACTGACTTTGAAAGAATGGAAGGCTGAGTCAACCTTGAGCTGACTACCTGAACCATGTGGGGATTGAATTTGCAGCCTTAGGTTTTTTTTCACACGAGCATATATCGGCCTGCCATTTTCATGGTCGGCCAATATAAGCTGTGATCGGGCGAGCAGGAGGGAAGGGGCAACAGCATGGTGGCCTCGGCCTATATGCGCCGGGGCCCATGCCATCTAAATGGGCGCACAAACGTTAGATTTGTGTGCCCGTTCATGAGGTTTGACACCTCACATCGTAGTGTATATCTGCCAGCCGATATACGCTCGTGGGAATAAAGCCTTAAGGTCATGAGTGAGAGCTTAGGACTGCATTTCTGCTGCCTTAGCACTTTGCGCCACATGGGGCAGAAATTCTTCTCACAATTGCTTATGATAATAATTAGAGGCTCCTGTCACACAGTTATAATCAAGGTGATGGCCGTTCATTTTCCCTCACTGTATACTTATGGTATTTAGCTTATTTAGGAGGATATAGAGGGCAATTATAATTACGCAATTCTCCAAGCAGGCAGAGATAGTACTGGTTATGTGATGCTGCGCTGATGTATCATGGGATTTCTAGCAGAGCATAGATGAAGAGAAAAGCTGGAGAAATGTAAAAATCATGGTGGTGCCTGATAAGTATCAGACAGAAGGCTGCGCTGCATGGAAGTAAGTGCAATGTATATAGGACATTCAGAGTGATAATCAGGTGAGGATTGCAGGGATGGAAAATGTGTTTGTGATGGAGTGAGCCTTTAATGAGAAAGCTGGAGATGGCAGGATTACAGCCGACCGCAGACATTAGATCTCCGCATCTTATCACTATTTTCTGGTTCTGGAGACTTCTGGTTGGAATAAAGAAGCAACAGGTTGGAGTTATACAGGAGACCTGCAGCTATTTGGCCCAGATCACTACTGCTGTCATGTCATTCCGGCTCCTCATACTAATTAATGACCTTTTCTGGCCATATAAAACCTCCCACACGACTTCTCCAACTGTGTGATGACTTTTACAATATTTATTTCACAGCTGGTGAAACTGGAGGAAGATCCGATCCCTATTGATGCTACAGAGACACATGTGAGGGGGGATCAGCCGTGTAAGGAGGAGATCCCTACAGATGACCCCCCAGGTGAGTGACCACTAAATGCAGAGAACATCCCAGATTCCCCCTAGTCGCTGACTACAGCAGTTCTGTGCTTTAAGCTCTGTGCTGTCGGGTCTTCAGCCGTACATCCCTCTATTCAGCTACAATACAAGTAAACCAGGGATGAAAGTGTATTACTATTATAGGAGGTAACACTGCGGGGCGTTTAAAGGAGAACTGAACTTTCAGAAAGCTTTTGACAGATAAAAAGTTTTGATTGCTGAGGGGCCGGTGATGAGACCCCAACTAATCACTAAACTGAAGGGGCAGAAGCATTCATCTGAGCACTGTGACCAATTAGTCATTGGTGTATCTCTTGGAATCGGTATATGGGCTCAGTAGGAAGTCTATGAGTCCGTGGACCTATAGGAACGGGAGGAACACGTCTGCTTCTCCGCACATACTGACAGAGTAGCCACAGCTCTGTGCCCTATCCCCTGCCAGTAATGCCACAGGTGAGGGAGACTGATGCTAGAAGAGGAAGACCCATCTCCATAATGACACAGTGGTGACACGACCAGCGCATCACCACCTTGACGAAAAGGCCATGCTATAGAGAATACTGAATAAGGCTATGCCTCGCCCCAAAATAGGGAGAAAATTCTGGGGGCCGAGCATACGCCTTAAGAAAGCATCCAATGGTGCCAGCAGGGGAGTGTAATGGGTTGTCCAAATTATTGATGGCCTATCCGTAAGTAATAGATCAGCAGGGGTCGAGGGCTTGGGACCCCTACTGATCAGCTGTTTTTTGGGTTGGTTGACTTTTTGCAGAAAGCAAACAGCTTCATTCCCACTGCAGTGACCCGGCTTGGCATTGCAGGCCATTGAAGTGAATGTAAACTGTGCCTGCAATACCGGACCTGGCCAGTGTTGTGCGAATGGAGCTGCCTGCATCCTGCAGAAATCCGCTCTGTGCATGAGCACACTAGCCCAGTGAACAGCTGATCTGCAGGGTTCCCAGACAGTGAACCTCTACCAATCTACTACTAATAGTCTATCCTACACATACGCCATCAATAGTTTACAACCGGACAACCCCTTTTAAGGTAACGGAGGCCATATTACAACTCCAGCAACACAGGCAACCATACCCCCATGCTTGGGAGCCGCCACAAAGGATAGAATGGGGCCAACTGCAGAGCGGTCAAAAAAATCAGAAGCTGTTGAACCAAAAGGCCCTAGTGACTTAGGGGCCGAAAATAGTGTGCATAGTGTCTTGGAATTACTTGGACTACCTGAAAGGGTTAATGTTCCCATACGATTGTAAATATTATTGCAAGGCCTTGTTGTTTGTTTAACTATAACCTTAATTATTACTGCAGTTGAATGACAAAAGTAAAGACTTAGTGAGCAGCATTGTATATGTAGAGGTATATGAGATGTAGTGATAAGGCCATGGAAGCAATATACCAGACACGGCTTCCGCACTCTTCCTGAAGGGGCTCCAATGTTTAGTTCACAGAAGTGTGAAACCAAAGTAAGTCCTGAGAGACGTATATTTTAGTGCGGACTCCCATGTCGTACTCCGGTCCTGGCTGCTGATCTTTGAGTCTCATACAACAGTGCGCGTTGTCTGGGGATGCCGGCTCAGTCCGCTCACTGCGCATCTATCGGAACGCCCAACTGCTTTTACCAGCCCACATCACTCCCACTAAGGCCGTCTGCACACGGGCGGGTCAGGTTCCGTATGCAAAATCAGGCCCTGGCAGAAGGGGCGTCCGTGTGTTCGGCTGATTGTCTGACATACGCAGTGCAGTATTTTTTTAACTTATGCTTTCCTGCGTCGTTGCCTAGTGATGGCGCAAATCCGCAACCTTTCCGCAATGTCAATTACTAAGGCCTCATGTCCATGGGCAAAATATGATTTTAAATCCGCAGCGGATCACCCTCATGCGGATCCGCATCCCATAGGGATGCATTGACCACCTGCGGGTAGATAAATACCAGCGGATGGTCAATAAAAGTGAATTTAAAAAAATATGGAGCATGAAAAAAAATGGACATGCTCCATTTTCGTGCGGGTCTCCCGCAGGCTTCTATTGAAGCCTATGGAAGCCGTCCGGATCCGCGGGAGAGCTAAAATAAGAATAACTTACCCGCAGTGGACCGGGCAGGTTTTCTCTTCTTCACGGCCGGATCTTCTTTCTTCGGCCCGGCGGATGTGCCCGGCGCATCCGCCGGCCGAAGAAAGAAGATCTGGCCGTGAAGAAGAGAAAACCTGCCCGGTCCGCTGCGGGTAAGTTTATTCTTATTTTCAGAGCTCATGTCCGTGGGGCAGGAGGGACCCGCTACGGATTCTCCATGGAGAATCCGTAGCGGGCGTGATTTTCCCCGTGGACATGAGGCCTAAAAGGCTGCAGATCAGATGGCTGCCACACAAAAATGGAACCTGCTGCAATTTTTCCTTCATGAGCGGAAACCGCAATTGTTTTCTGCTCATGTGCAAGAAGAATCACTTTTCCATAGCATGCTATGGGCAGTAGTTGTTGCGCAACCCGGAGGTGAAGACTCACCACAGATTCCGCAATGCAAATCCGCCTGGGTGCAGACAGCCTTAGTTTGCAAATCTTGAGTTTTTTCTCTGAGGCTCTCCAACTCACATCCACACAAGTCCAGCTGCAGGTCCGCTCTCCCACAGCTCCACTAGCCCAATCTCTCTCTTCCCTGCACTCTCTGAAGCTGCCAAGTCCCACCAGAGCCCGGGAACAAGACCTCTCTTTAGCTCCTTAGTACACAGGCCTTTAACCAATCAGGGTGCAGATCAGGTCCTGTCAGTTCATAACAACAAGAAAGATCAGAATGAACAAAGTCATGTGACCTCTCACTGAAGGTCCTGCCTGGCGGGAACATAAGGTACAGCAATAATAAATATGTATATTATAGTACATGGATGTTTAACCCCTTACACAATGCTTGTCAATGACAACTGGAGGTACACACCAGTATGTCTGCCCCTTCGTTTTAGCAATTGGTAGTTGTTTCAGTTCCTGAGTCCCCTGAATACAACTTCTAATGCGTCACTCTGATTTTGTCAAGTTTCTTGAAAGTTTACTTAGCCTTTAAAGTAGTAATACATCTGAGCTGTGGATATGAATGTGGACGATTCCTTATCAGGAATCTGATATCAGTACTGATGTGGGAAACATACTTCCCCAATTATGGGACTAGGATACAATTACCTCTTATTACACTGGTATTGAATTACTGTATGCTAATAGAATATAGAACATAGAAACATATATTCAGATAACAGAATCCAGAACAAGGAGACATAGACCCACATAATGGAATCCAGAACATTCACCTATAGCCAGATAAAGGAATGCAGAGCAGAATTACTTGGCCCAGATAACAGAATACAGAACATGAAGACATATATGGCCACATAGCAGAATACAGAACATGGATACACTGACCCAGATAACAGAATATATAACAGGGAAAAACTGAACCAGATAATAAGATGCAGAATTTCTGTTATCTTATCTGTATGCATGGTCAAACAACTGGACCAATCTGCACCTAATTTGCCACATTAGTAATTCAGAGGCGTAGGAAGGCTTTAGATTGTGTTTTAGCTCTCTAGTACTATCATTTTCAATATTTGCAAACACTCAGAATACAAATATTAAAGGGCCTGTCTGCTTACTGGACAACCTCACTTCAAGAACACCCTCTGTATCAAAATAGTAAACTATATTTACTTCTCCACAGTCACCGGGATCCAGCGCTGCAGACCCACTGTGGTCCCGATTATTGTTGTGAAAGCTGATGTCACAGGAAATCAGGTGACTGCTGTAGCCAATGAGAGACTACAGCACTACATTCTTCAGGATGTGAACGCCAATGCCAAAAGAGCAAGTGGTGATTCTGCATATCCTCATTTTCTGCCACAGTACTCTGAATTTCTGTGACACAGGAATCACTAGAACCAGAGTGGGGCTACAGCGATGGATCCTGGAGACCGCGGAAGAGTTATAATAGTTCACTTTATTATTTTAATTGAGGGAGTTTTATTGAAGCGTGGTTGTTCAGTAATCAGACAACCCCTGTAATTAAAATCTCTTTAAAGATGCCACTGCGAGAAGTCAAATTACAACACTGCCCTTTTTCTTCACATGCTGTCAGCAGATTGTACTTCATTATGCTGGTTTCATATCAGAAGCAAACAAAAAACTTTTAACCACTCACGCAAATAACAAACAGTTCCATAAAATACAACTGAAGCTGGATAATTTTACTAGTAGTGTATATATTACTACTATCGCCTTGGTGGTTCGTTTATTACAGTGGTTATACCTTACCTAACTTATCTATGTATATGAAGTCGAAAGTGCTCATTGACTGACTCGCCACTAATTCTCTAGTTACCGGTGTCGTACAAACATGTAATTTGGCACGACCATTCTTTAGATCCTAAATAGGAAAAGTAAAGGGGTCACAACTCGATTAATCAATGCCAATTGCAAAAGTAAGTGCACCCCTATGTAATGTAACTTCCCAGTGTTGTATAAACATGAAATTTGGCGCGAGCATTTTTTAAGTTCTAAGTAAGAAGAGTGGAAGGGGTTGCACATTCTATAGAGGGACATGGGTACATGCAGTCTGAGGAGAATCTAACGCTCCTCTATGTGTATACATATTTTTTCCTTGGTTACTCTAAAGTAACCTTGACTTCATAAAATTTTCCGTGCAAACAACACATAAACACCTGTATTAGATTAACTCAGATGAAGCTGGTTGTTTTGGCTAATATTAAATAAAGGTTATATCTTAAATATTATATTTCACTGATTGACATGGACAGTGAGCAGCCTGAGTATATGGCTCTGTGAATGGGCCCTTTCAGATTATATTATTCAAAACATATTAAATTACATTTCTTCTTGGCAGAAGATGGTAGCAGGAGGTCAGAGGGATGTCTGATATCTTCAAATGATCAAAGAATTACCCAAGATGCATATGAAGACCCTGCCATTCTCCCAGATATTCCATCAGCTCTTCACAGCAAAGATCCATCATCTGATCATTTTGAGCTGATCCTATCTTCTGATTCATCACAGACTGCAACGCAAAATGAAATTTATAAAAGGAATGTTGAACATGAAAGAGTTCACAGAAGAGAGAAGCCATATTCATGTTCAGAGTGTGGGAAATGTTTTAACTATAAAAGAGATCTTGATAGACATCAGAAAATTCACACAGGGGAGAAGCCATTTTCATGTTCAGAATGTGGAAAACGTTTTAACCGTAAATCAATTCTTGTTACACATCAGAGAATTCACACAGGGGCAAAGCCATTTTCATGTTCAGAATGTGGGAAATGTTTTAACCAGAAAGCACATCTCATTAGACACGAGCAAATTCACACGGGGCAGAAACAGTTTTCATGTTTAGAATGTGGGAAATGTTTTAACGATAAATCAGGTCTTGTTGTACATCATAGAATTCACACAGGGGAGAAGCCATTTTCATGTTCAGATTGTGGGAAATGTTTTAAGCAGAAATCACAGCTGGTTTCACATGGTCAAATTCACCCAGGTAAGAAACCATTTTCATGTTTAGAATGTGGGAAATGTTTTAACTGGAAATCACGGCTGGTTTCACATGGTCAAATTCACACAGGGAAGAAACAATTTTCATGTTTAGAATGTGGGAAATGTTTTAACTGGAAATCACAGCTGGTTTCACATGGTCAAATTCACACAGGGAAGAAACCATTTTCATGTTTAGAATGTGGGAAATGTTTTAACTGGAAATCACAGCTGGTTTCACATGGTCAAATTCACACAAGGAAGAAACCATTTTCATGTTTAGAATGTGGGAAATGTTTTAACGGGAAATCACAGCTGGTTTCACATGGTCAAATTCACACAGGGAAGAAACCATTTTTATGTTTAGAATGTGGGTACTGTTTTAACCAGAAAGCACATCTCGTTAGACACGAGCAAATTCACACAGGGAAGAAACAATTTTCATGTTTAGAATGTGGGAAATGTTTTAACGATAAATCAGGTCTTGTTAGACATCAGAGAATTCACACAGGCGAGAAGCCATTTTCATGTTCAGAATGTGGGAAATGTTTTAACTGGAAATCACAGCTGGTTTCACATGGTCAAATTCACACAGGGAAGAAACCATTTTCATGTTTAGAATGTGGGAAATGTTTTAACTGGAAATCACAGCTGGTTTCACATGGTCAAATTCACACAGGGAAGAAACCATTTTCATGTTTAGAATGTGGGAACTGTTTCAACCAGAAAGCACATCTCGTTAGACACGAGCAAATTCACACAGGGAAGAAACAATTTTCATGTTTAGAATGTGGGAAATGTTTTAACTATAAATCAGGTCTTGTTAGACATCAGAGAATTCACACAGGCGAGAAGCCATTTTTATGTTTAGAATGTGGGAAATGTTTTAGTCGGAAATCACATCTTGTTCACCATCAAAACATTCACACAAGAGTGAAGCCATAGTCCTGTACTGGTAATTTTCTTTACCCACAAGTCCCACCATCTTAAATTTCAATAACTCACTGGGAAGCAGCAATTTTCTATTTGTTAACACTTGACAATTTAAAATGAAAAGTCACATCATACAAGAGAAAGCAATTTAGCGCACTAAATGATGATTAAAACTTACCTACAATTTCAGCCAACAGGCAGTGGAGAGCAAAATATAACAAAGGAAGACCACTAGTGGCCAGCACTTTACATAAAATGATGTTTTTGTGCTAAAAAAAAAGCAGTAAAATGATTTGCACTTTTGCCAGTCATCACATTGGCTATCGCGTAAGCTCAAGTTTGTTCAAAGTTCAGCGATCTTTTAAGAAATGTTTGCTATTACCAATAAATGTCTGTTATCCAAAAAGGAAATAGGAAACAGATAGCGCATCTACATAGCAGCCATGTGCATAGAGTATTTCACATTAAGGGCTCCTTTCCACTGGCGAGATAATCGTGCGTTTTCAGTGCGATGTGAGAGTGCGAGCTCTCGCACAAAAGTCCTGCACATGTTGTTCTATGACAACCTTTCCATTAGCGATGTTTAAGGGCAAGCTGCAATGCGAGGATTAAAAATCGCAGCAGGGGGATTGTTTCAGCGTTTTTCTCTTGCACATACAGTGTAATGGCAAAACAAATTCTCGCATCGCAACGCAATTTTGCAGCGATGCGATTTTAACATTGCGATTTTCTCGCAGCGATCATCGCCAGTGGAAAGGAGCCCTAAGGGTGACTACCCACTACAGGTTTTTTTCACTGCGAAATTCACAGCGTTTTTTTTTTCTGCAGGGGTCTATAGGACTTGTAATGTTAAAATCGTTCTCGCGCAAAATCGCGAATTTAACTTTACAAGTCCCATAGACCCCCTGCAGAAAAAAAACGCTGCGAATTTCGCAGTGAAAAAAACTGTAGTGGGTAGTCACCCTATAGGTGGATTCAGACGACTGTATATCGGCTCGGTTTTCATGCCAAGCCGATATACGGTGTCCTCATCTGCAGGGGCGTGGGAGGATGGAAGAGCCAGGAGCAGGAACTAAGCTCCCACCCCCTCTCTGCCTCCTCTCCGCCCCTCTGAACTATTTGCAATGGAGAGAGGTGGGACGGGGGTGGGTATAATTCTCAGAGCTTAGCCCTGCCCCACCTCCTTTCATTGCAAATAGTGCAGAGGGGCAGAGAGGTGGTGGGAGCTCAGTTCCTGCTCCTGGCTCTTCCATCCCCTCCCCCTGCAGATGAGGACATCGTATATAGGCGTGAAAAACGAGCCGGTTGTCTGAATCCACCCTAATATATATAACTGCATCTCTTAAAAAATAATTGGATTTTTATTAACAAAAAAAAATTTTCCATACAAGAAATCATATTTAAACAAACAAAAGGAGGTACATTTCTATTAGCGAGTATACAATTGTCATTAATATATTAATTGCAAGACAGACATCAAATTCTTGTAATCCAGGGGGGGAGAGAGTTATGCATACATCTCCTGTGGGGATTATTTGGCGCAAGAGGGCATTTCCGCACCCAGACCTGGTCCGACCCACGCATCTGGATCTCCTCCATCGCACACCTTCCACCCCAACGGGCCCCAATCACGAAGGGTTTGCCACTGTATAGTCCAACCATGTTGCCCAAGAAGACATCCATGAGGACTTTGTGACATATCTGCGAGAATAAGTTTCTTCTAAATGATAAGTTTGATTCACCGAGTTTCTCAGCTCAAGAATAGAGGGAGCTTCCTTTGATTTCCAATGTCTAGCGATTGTTAACTGTGATGCAAAAATGATGTGGAGGTGAGAACTGAGTAAAAAGGGGACAATTTGTACGTATTTATAAAACAAAGGGCCAGTGCCGCATTCGGGGACACAAATTGGTGTGACATAGAATAGATAAAGTCGAAAAGTGTATTCCAAAAGGAGCGTATAACCGGGCATGACCACTACATGTGGAAGTAAGTACCCTTCGCACCGCACCCCCTCCAGCATGTCTCTGATACATCTTTGTTCATTCTAGACAACCTTGCTGGTGTCAAATGCCAGCATAGAAATATCTTGTGGGAGGATTCCCAGTGGGCAATGCCGTGCGATATCTTCTTGGTCCAGGCGAGGGCCCGGTTCCACTCCCCTAAACTAAATTGTCGCTTAAAGTCTAACTCTTATAACGTCATATGTGCAGACTTAGACTGTGTGTCCTGAGAAAACGAGTCCTCGTAGAATGTGGCTATACCACCAGAGACATTTCAAGGGAGTGAAAAGAAAGTGAAGGCCGCCTTAGGAAACCATGGCCTGTGAATATCTAGAGTTTGTAAAGCATATTTCAGTCTCAAATGGACAAAACCCAATCTACGAGGGAGTTTAAATAACCCACTCAGTGTAGGAAAATCCATTACAACCCCCTCTTTCCATAGGTCACCTCCTCTTTTAATGCCAAGGGTCTCCCACCTTCCAAAATCAAAGTCCGAGAGTATGGAGGAGAGAAATCTAAAAGGAAGGACCATGATCAGGACCTTTTGCAGAGTCTGAGGAGGTCAGTTGATTCCAGATCTGGATCGAAACTTGAAGGCTTCGAAGAGCATGTGTCGGCAAGAAAGGTGCCTTGGCTCCTAGAAGGGTAATCAGGGGAGCACCCATGGCCGCCATCTCTATAGAGGTCCATTTTTTGCGTGATGGGGTAACCCACCATTGTTTAATTTGGTCTAATATGGCTGCAGCAAAATACCGTTTGATGTCGGGTGCCCTCATGCCTCCTAAATTATATGGTCTTGCCAGGGTGGAAAATTTAATTCTAGCATGAGTTCCCCCCCAAATAAATTGGTTGATAATAGATTGGAGCTTAGAAAGGAAGTGTGTTGTAATTGGGATTGCTCCTGTTCTAAAAATATACAGACGTCGTGGTAAGATCATCTTAACAGCTGCAATTCTGCCTGCCCAAGATATGAAAGGTTTGCGGAAATTACTTAAAATTTGATATGATTAAGAAGTGGTGAGTAGTTTTTTGCAAAGGTAAGGGAACTAGGGTATAGAGTGCTCATTTCAGGTGAAAGGAAATTTAATCCTTTATAGTTTGTTTTGTTTTGGCGTCTAGACCAATATTTAGCATCTGATTTTGTATTGTTCACCTTCTAATATGAAACCTCACCGAAGTGGATTAGGGTAGATTGGGCCTTTGCAAGTGAGGTGATAGGGAAAGTAATTGCTAATATAACATCGTCTGTGTAGAGACCTATCTTATGTTCTTGAGAGGCTATTTTAATTCCTCGAATATTTTGGTTACACCTGATCTGCTCCGCTAACGGCTCCATGAGCAGAGCAAATATTAGGGGTGAAAGGGGGCACCCTTGCCCTGTGCCATTAGAGATGGCAAATGAGGGGGACACGCATCCTGAGGAGAAGACTCTTGCGAAAGGCGCCGAGTACAGGGACATAAATCGCTACTTTGATGGGCCCCGAGAAACCAAACCTCTCCAGAGTAGCCTTCAGGAATCCCCAATGAATCCGTTCGAATGCTTTCTCTGCATCCAGCGCTAGGAGCAGAGCAGGTATCCCATTCCTCTCCACCATCCTGACAAGGTTCAGAAACCTCCGTGTACCATCAGGGGCCTGCCTCTGGGGGATAAATCCCACTTGATCTTTTGCTACTAGTGAGGGGAGGACCAAAAACATCCTTACGCTTTGCATAGATTTTAACGTCCATGTTCAACAGGTAGATGGGATGAAAGTTGGTCAGAGAAGTATTCTCCTTTCCTGGTTTAGGTATTGTAACGATCAATGCTTCTAGAATCTCAGGTGGGAAGGAGCCATTATTCATTGCCCTGTTTAACACGGACGCCAAACAAGGGGCCAGCAAAAGGGCATTCTTTCTGTAGTAGCCATTTGAGAAGCCGTCTGGACCTGGCGCCTTATGGGGCTTCAGTAATTTGATCATGTCCAGGGATTTATGTGAAGTGATTGGTACTGAGAGTGCGGCTACTTATTCGGGAGATACGCTGGGAAGGTTTATATTATGTAGGAAACTCTGTATTTCCTCATCCTGAGGGTGATATATATTTTGGTTATTCTTTAGATTATACAATGAGGAATAATATGTAGTGAATGCATTTGCAATCTTTTGGGGATGTATAACTTTTTGGCGTCCGAGTCCAAAAGGAATCTAATTCTCCCTTTGGCTCTAAGGCCTCATGTCCACGGGCAAAAGAAGAATTAAAATCCGCAGCGGATTTTAACTCTTCTCCTGCCCGCGGATCCGCATCCCATAGGGATGCATTGACCACCCGCGGGTAGATAAATACCCGCGGATGGTCAATAAAAGTGATTTTAAAAAAAAATGGAGCATGAAAAAATCTGGACCATGCTGCATTTCCGTGCGGGTCTCCCGCGGGGACGGCTCCCGCAGGCTTCTTTTGAAGCCTATGGAAGCCGTCCGGATCCGCGGGAGACCAAAATCGGAATTTACTCACCTGCTCCGGATCTTCCCTTCGCCGCAGCTTCATCTTCTCTCCGTCGTGGCCGGATCTTTTTTCTTCGGTCCGGCGCATGCGCGGGGCACGCAACCGACGTGCCCTACGCATCCGCCGAGCCGAAGAAAGAAGATCCGGCCGCGACGGAGAGAAGATGAAGCCGCGGCAAAGGGAAGATCTGGAGCAGGCGAGAGGTGAGTTAATTCTTATTTTCAGCCCTCATGTCTGCGGGGCAGGAGGGACCCACTACGGATTCTCTATGGGGAATCCGTAGCGGGCCTGATTTTCCCCGTGGACATGAGGCCAAGACCTTTAAGTTGTTTTGCCAATAGTGCTCCCGTTCTGTTATCATGTGCGTAAAATTGCATTTTCAGCTTCTGAAATGTGACATCATGCCTGACAGCTAAGAGATTTTGAAGTTTTGCTCGTAATTTAAAAAGCTCTTCTGTTTTTTGTGGAGATGGGTCGGCTTTGTTTAGGGAGTCTAGAGAATTGATTTGGTCTGTCAGACGGCTAAGTTCCTCCTCACTTTTCCTTTTAGCCGTTGAGCCAAGTTTTATAAACAAGCCTCTCATGAAGGGTTTGTGCGCGTTCCACACTAAAAATGTATTCAGAACAGAGCCTGCATTAGTCAGAAACAACTCCTCTAACGCCTCTGAGGGGTTGCTCATATTCGGTGTGATTAAGAATATATTTGTTCAGTCTCCACGGGAATGATGGGGAAAGGCTAAATTTTCTTTGAAGGGGCAGGGATATAGGGGCATGGCCAGACCATGTAATGGTCCTGATCTCAGCCTGCAGGACCTCTGTCAGTCCTCTCTGCGGCAGCAAGAACATGTCCATTCTGAAATAGGAAGAGCGGGTGCAGGGAGAGAAACATATAATCCCTCTCCAGCCCATGTAAACATCTCCAGACGTCGTATAGTTCCTCCCTATGCAGGATTGGAACGACGAGCGATGGATGCTTAGTGCTCGCGGAGGAGTCCAGCAGAGGGTCCATTAGGCCTCATCACACAGGGCGTTTTATACAGCGTTTAGCGCTGCATTTTCAGCCCAGCTCTAAACGCTGTACAACACTCCCATTCATTTCAATGGGGCTGCTCACACAGGGCTGAAAACGCAGCGCCTTGCAACGCTGCGCTTTGACAGTGATGCAAATTCTATTTTGGGGCGTTTTCAGCCCTGCGTTGCCCATTGAAATGAATGGGCAGCGGTTTTAGCACTGCTGAAAACACGGCAACACTTGGTGTCGCGTTTTTGGCAGCGTTAACCGCTCGCCGATTTTTGGGGTGAGGGCTTGCAATAGAAGCCCTACCCCGAAAATCTGCCCCAGCTAGGTAGAGAGAAAAAAAGAAAGTTAATAATCACCTAGCCGCTGCAGTCAGGGTCGCGGCCGCTGGTCTCTGCCGCTGATCCGGGCTTCCCCTGCATTCACAAGTCTATTGCCGTAGGCCAGGTTTGAGAACCCCGCCTCCAGCAATAGAGTGCTGTGATTGGCTATCGGCACGCTCGATGCCCAATCACAGCCCTTCATTGACTGTCTCAGCCAATCAGCGCCGGCAAGCTCTGATTGGCTGAGACAGGCAATGAAGGGCTGTGATTGGGCATCGAGCAAGCACCGACAACCAATCACAGCACTCTATTGCCAGAGGCGGGGTTCTCAAACCTGGCCTCTGGCAATAGAATTGGGAGTGCCGAGGAAGCCCGGATCAGCAGCAGAGACCAGCGGCCGCGACCCGGACTGCAGCGGCTAGGTGAGTATTACTTTTTTTTTCTTTTCAGCATTCTTGGCTGCGTTTTCAGCCGACCTGAAAACGCAGCCAAAACGCTGGCATAAAGTATGCCAGCGTGACCCAACGCTGCGTTTCTGCAAACGCCCTGTGTGAGGGAGGCCTTACTGAATTAAAATCTCCTCCAACTACTAAATTTCCCTCCTGGATTTTAGCTACCTCTGACAAAATGTAACCTGTCATTTACGGGGAAAGTAAACATTTACCAATGTATAGATAGTAGCATTAATCTCGCACACTAGTATTATAAAGTGGCCCACTGAGTCTAAGTATAAATTTCTTTGGGAGAATGCTGCTGACTGGCCTACAGCTATTAGTACTCCTGTCTTTTTTCCAGATTGGAGGCAAAGAATAGGTTTGGGAATTTAGGGTGTGTGCAGGAAGGGTATTTGTCCTTTAGGAAATGTGTTTCCTGTGCGAAAAAGACATCCGAACATAATCTAACGGCCTCCTGCCATAGCATGCTATGTTTGTAGGGGCTATTCAAACTTTTAACATTTAATGATGTGATATTAATAGCCATAACTATCAGGTGAGCTAGGGGCTGAACTGCCACAGTGTCTTGTTATCATAGGTAGAGACCTGAAATGGGGAAGAGACCTCCTAAATAAACAATTGTAACCAGTAAAAAATAAGAATTGATATTAAGATTTGAAAATATCAAAATATTGTTCACCCAAAGCTGGTGGGCATTGGATGAATAGTAAGGGGCGGCAACATATCAAACCATCCATAAATGTCTCCGGATTACAGAAAAACTGACCGTTAAGCATGGTCGTCACGCGTGAACTTGGTTGTCTGCAGTTGACCATTCTTGATCGATCCTTGGGGGAGATTTCCCAGCCATTTCTGGGAGACCTGGATATCCCATGCCTTCAGGAGAGACAGGCCTTCCTCCAGGGATGCTGCGACATGGAATGTTCCATTTCTTGAGATCAGTAGTTTAGTAGGGAAGCCCCATTTGTATTTGATGCGAGCGCCTCAGAGTGCTGCTGTGACCTCCGCGAATTTTCTTCGTTACTGTAGTGAAGCAGCCGAAAGCTCTGGGAATATCTGTATGTTCTTGTATGGGGCTGGCAGGGATCCCCTACGTCTTCCAATGGACGGGATCTCTTCTTTAGTTTTGTAAAAATGAATACCAGCTAAGATATTCCTCGGGGCAGATTCAGGAACAGAACGAGCTTTCGGAATCCTGTGAGCTCTGTCGATAGAGTATTCCATGGTGGGGAGATCTGGAAAAAGTGTTTGGAGCATCTTGAGTAAGTAGTGAGGGATATCAGATGGAGACACCGATTCCGTGATTCCCCTAAACTTGAGGTTATTTTTTCTTGATCGGTCCTCCAGATGTATAATTTTTTTTCACAGGCAGATTACTTCTTCCTCCAGATGAGCATCAACCAACTTGTTATGTGCCTTAGTGAATTCTCCCATTTTCTGTTCGATGTGATCAGTGCAGGCAGCCAGATGGCCAATATTGGATTGGTGTTGACCTAAGAGGTGTTGTATGTCTTGTGAAATGTCCTCCTGTAGAGATAACAGCACGTCTTTCAAAGTACTGGTAGTTAGAGGACTCTCAGAGTCGGGGTAGGATTGAAGGTTACTAGTGGTCTCTGCGGAGATAATTCTAGGAATGAGTTGTTTTAGCTCTTTTTGGCTGCTGGGCTGTTTGAGGAAGGGGAGGCCGATAGAGGTCCTTGGGTGCCTCTCTTGCTATTTTCCCTAGTCAGGGAAGTGGGGCTACCCAGGACAGGAGATAGCGAATCTGATGCGGATTTTTGGGACGGAGAGTTGTGTCCTTGGGAGCTGGGTTCGTCTTCTGCCATTTCAGGGCTGTGTGTATAGGAGACTGCGTTCTTGTTCCTGCTGCGTGGTCCGTATAGGAAGAAATCTGAGAGTCTCCTTGGAACAGCCGATTTAATAGTACGCTTTCCCATTGTGGTATGGCAATGTAAGGTTGTATAAATTGAGTTAGGCACTCATAGAGAGAAATCAGACAAGGAAACCGTTACTTGTAGTGAACATTGGAAGACATAGTCAAGGTGGTCCTTAGAGCAGAATTAGTGCTAAGTGGTCATGTTGTGAGCTGCTCTGGAGCCATGTTGGTTTGGAAAGGATGGTTTCAATCAGCCATGATTTTCTGTTCCTGTCAAAATGACCTGGGCGGGATGAAGTGCAGGTCACAGATGAGAGAGGAACATTTCGTCCATGTATGTGCCCCTCCGGCCTGGTGGGGGCTTCTAGTGGGACTGCTGCATATGTCTAGGTGTTATGAGTTAGATTGAACAGGTAGTACGAAGATTTGGGCTGGTTCCGCCAATTGCGGTCTTTTTCAAATATATGTATAGTTCTCAGCATTTGTCACTAGGTTGTATCAGAAATTTGAAAGAGATGAGTTTAGAATGCAGTGCCAATGTTTGCCTCCGGTGGTGATCTGTGCACTCCGGTGGGGCCAACGAGCTGGTCTCCAGCCTGTATCAGATACCGTGGGCCGCGGCTCTGGGTCTTCCACTCCGCTACCCATTCCGTAGCCGCTGGTAGCAGGGCCAGCGACTTGCTCTCTCCTCCCGGCGCGCGTCGATTCCCCCCGGAGCTTTTTGATAAGTGGCCCCTCCGGCTGTTAGGTGTGTGGCCAAGAGAGTCTGAGGCTTCAGGCCCCGAAATAGGACGCACGTCCTCCGGCAATTTTAAAAGGTCTCACTCGCCCTCCTCCGTATCCCGCAGCTCTAGGGAGTGCAGGGGAGAGTTATTTAGCATGGATTCTTTTAGCTGGGCTAAATCTTTCTTTTTATGGGCCTTCTTGGCGGAGCACTGGCAACGTGTGTCCTCCCGGCTCTGCAGCTAGCCACGTCGCCCATCTCAAAGCTTTTTAGCAGTTAATGTTTGCTTGTAAATCTTCCATGCTTGTATTTGGGCTGATCTTCCTGTATTCTTTAACCGTTAGCCTATCTCCTCAGCCCTCTGGCGGTGAGGGGGAGCCGGTAGGTGTTATGTGCATGAATAGTGAGCACAGAATTACACCAAGGATCCCGGACTTTGTGGCATCTGTTAGGACACTTTCTGGTGTTGAAAAAGATCATTTAACAAGATAAATCAAACATTTCCTGGACATCCTACAGCAGTGCAGAATAGGTTAAATAACTGAATAAACATATGCTTCAGCATCCATACATACTTAATATCTGCTAGCAAATGCATGATAATTTTTGTACTATCCGCATAAAAATGCAAGTTTCTTGCTGCACGATTTGATCAAATCCATGTAAGCTTATCTGCCACGTCAAAATGAGATAACCTCTATAGATAACCTCTCTTTAGACTTAAAAGCCTTCACATAAATGGGAAAGCTAGGTTCCTGGCTCATATACTATCATAGACCCACCTGGGACAGATCGATTAAAGAGCTTGACCCCTGTTCTCAATGGAAGACATTAATTAGAATTTTATCAATTAGCAGAGACAACCGAAGCCTCCCACACATAAATTAAAGGCTTAATATTCGGCAGGCATGATGGTCTTTATTTTTCGAGCAATTTGATTTCCTGTTGTATTTCCAACCTGCGTCTCGAAATGTCAAAGCAGATGCCCTGGCTAGAGCCTTCAACTGTGAGGATGTAGAGGAGACGCCACAGTACATTATCGACCATACTAGGTTGGTAACCATGCCACCTGTCCGGTTGAGGAATGTGCCACCTGGGCGAACCTATTTACCCGAGGCCAAGAGAAGGAAGGTATTGGTCTGGGACCACAGGTCCCGATTAGCTGGGCACTCTGGTCTACAAAAGACCAACGAACTCATCTGCTGGCAGTACTGGTGGCCATACATAGGTCAAGATATTCGTGAGTTTGTGTCAAGTCTGTACCTCTTGTGCTTCAAAACGATGAAGTCCAGACCCGTGGGCCTTCTGTATCCGATACCCATACCTGAAGCGGCATGGCAACATATTGCCATGGATTTCATTATTGGTAGTGGTGGACCGCTTTTCTAAAATGGCACATTTTGTGCCTTTGCCTGGGCTACCTTCCTCAGGGCAGCTGGCCGAGAGGTTTATTGAACATATTTTTTGCCTCCATGGCTTTCCTAGACATAATGTATCAGACAGAGGAGCACAATATATGTACAGGTTCTGGAGATCCCGCAGCAAGCTCTTGGGAATATCCTTGGACTTCTCATCCTACCGCCCACAATCCAATGGGCAGATGGAGCAGGTGAATCAAATTCTGTCTGGGCATCTCCGTTACTTCATTAATGCCCTTTCGGATAACTGAGCCAGCCTTCTGCCACGGGCTCATTTTCTATGAGCACCAACCCAGGATTCCCTTGCCTGTCACCATCACCTCTGAAGTTGCTCTGTAGAGAATTTTGCTAGAATATGGCAAGAAACCACGACGAATCTTGAAAAATCGGTGGTGTCCATGAAGAGGTTTGCCGATCACAAGCGATGACTGTTCCCAAATTTGCACCTGGGGATATAAGCCCTACCCCAAAAATATACCCCAACTGCAGAAATGTTTTCTTTAAAAAGCATACATTACCTAGAAGTGCTGTACGGAGCTCTGCTGCAGCTTCTCCCTGGATCCCCGACATTTGTTTTAATCTCTTCTGGCCGGGGATTGAAAATCCCCGCCTCCTGGAAGAACTGACTGTAATTGGCTGATGCTTAGCCAATCGGAGCCAGCGCTCGATGAATGGTCGTGATGAGTTCATCGAGCGCTGGCTGGGATTGCCTAAGCGTCAGCCAATCACATCTAGTGCTTCCAGGAGGTGGGGAATTTTCCAATCCATGGCCAGAGGAGATGAAAGAGAATAGTGCCGGGCTGACAGCTCCAAAGAAGTGATGTATGTGGTTTTTTTTCTTGCAATTAGGGCTTAGACAGTAGGATTTCCTACTGTCATCGTTGCATGTGCAATGCGATGCAACAGAGAGGAAGGCTCCATAGGGAAACATGGGTTACAAAACCTTGCTTGCCGCGGGCTTATCGCCGGACCCTCAAAGGTTTTGTGTCTAGTTGTTGCATGCTACAAAAGATCGCATGTGTGAATTAACCCATAAGAAAGCATGGGCTTCTCATACATGGGATTTGTAGTATTGCAGAATAATTTTAATACAATTATACTACAAGATTGGTGAGACACGGAGGCTGTTAGATGAGCAGAAGTTGTGTGAAAATAAACCCCTTAAGGACACGGCCTATTTTGGCGTTGAGGACCAAGCGATTTTTGGTATTTTTCCATCTCCATTTTTCAAAAGCCATAATTTTTTTTATTTTTCCGTGGACGTGGCCGTATAAGGGCTTGTTTTTTGTGGCGAGCTGTAGGCTTTATCGGTGCCACTTTTGGGTACATAGACTATATTGTAAAACTTTTATAATGTTTTTTATGATAACAGGGAGAGAAAACGCATCAATTCTGACAGATTTTTGTTTTTTTACAGCGTTAATCATGCAGCATAAATGACACTAAATTTTTTCTGCGGGTCGGTACGGTTACAACAATACCAAAATTCTTATATTTTTTTTAGGTTTTTACACATTTTTGCAAAAAAAACCCTTTTTTTTGGAAATCTTTTTTTTCCTCTATTGCTGCATTCAAATTCCTGTAACTTTTTTATTTTTCTATGTACGGAGCTCTATGGGGGCTTATTTTTTGCGAGACCAGCTGTAGTTTTTAATGGTACCATTTTGGGGAATGTACGGCTTTGAATGATCACTTTTATTGCATTTTTTGGGAGGCAGAATGCTAAAAATTAGCATTTTGCCTCTGTTTTTTAGCGGTTTTTACGCTTTTTGCCGTACAAAATAAAAAGCATGTTCAACTTTTTGTACACGTCGTTACGGACGCGTCAATACCAAATATGTGGGGTTTAAATTTTTTTTTACCTTTTTTTATGCTAATATTAGAAAAAGCACAGAAAGGTTTTTTTTACATTTCTTTTTTTTACATTTTTCTTTTTTTTTTTTTACACAATTTGAGTCCCTCTGAGGGACTTACATCACTGCACTTATGATCGCTGTGATAAGGCATGGCAGAGCTACTGCTCTGCCATGCCTTATCGCTTATACAGCTTATATATCGCTTATATATCGCTTATACAGTGTCTGGCGCCCTGTTGCCATGGTGACAGGCCGGGCTCTTGCGATAACATCGCGAGAGCTGGCCAGAGACACAGAGGGACCACGCTCCCTCTGTGAACTCTTTCTCTGCCGCGATCTACTTAGATCCAATGCCTCCCCCCGTGACTGACAGCCGGCTCCCGCTGCGGGATAGCGCGAGATCAGTCATGATCTCGTGCTATCCCGATGACGTATCGGTACGTCAGAGCGGGAAGGGGTTAATATCCATATAACAAAGGTCCTGCATGGCTGAGCCGTGCGCTGCTTTGTATTTTTAAAGGATGAGATAAATAATGGCTGCATTTAATTTTAGATTCTTCTAGTGCCTTATTGTCTCTTACAGATCACCTGACAGGATCAGCACTCTTATTATACCTCACAGATGACTATTATCTCTCACAGCTCACCTGACAGGACCGGCGCTCTTATTATACCTCACAGATGACTATTATCTCTCACAGCTCACATGACAGGACCAGCGCTCTTATTATACCTCACAGATGACTTTTATCTCTCACAGATCACATGACAGGACCGGCGCTCTTATTATACCTCACAGATGACTATTATCTCTCACAGCTCACATGACAGGACCGGCGCTCTTATTATACCTCACAGATGACTATTATCTCTCACAGATCACATAACAGGACCAGCGCTCTTATTATACCTCACAGATGACTATTATCTCTCACAGCTCACATGACAGGACCGGCGCTCTTATTATACCTCACAGATGACTTTTATCTCTCACAGATCACATGACAGGACCGGCTGTCTTATTATACCTCACAGATGACTTATCTCTCACAGATCACCTGACAGGACCGACACTCTTATTATACCTCACAGGTGACTATTATCTCTCATAGCTCACCTGACAGGACCGGTGCTCTTAGTTTACCTCACAGATGACTATTATTTCTCAGCTCACCTGACAGGACCGGCGCTCTTATTATACCTCACAGATGACTATTATCTCTCACAGCTCACCTGACAGGACCGGCACTCTTATTATACCTCACAGATGACTATTTTCTCTCACAGATCACCTGACAGGACCGGCACTTATTATACCTCACAGATGACTATTATCTCTCCCAGCTCACCTGACAGGAGCGGCGCTCTTATTATACCTCACAGATGACTATTATCTCTCACAGCTCACCTGACAGGACCGGCGCTCTTATTATACCTCACAGATGACTATTATCTCTCACAGCTCACCTGACAGGACCGGCGCTCTTATTATATCTCACAGATGACTATTATCTCACAGATCACCTGGCAGGATCGGCGCTCTCATTATACCTCACAGATGACTATTATCTCTCACAGCTCACCTGACCGGACCGGCGCTGTTATTTTATTGCTGAGCTCTGTCATTGGCTGCAGCCCTGTGACACCCTGTAAAGTGGACAGCTGCAAACACAGACTGAAGCAGGCGACCAAGCACCGTCGCGGGACACAGCAGCAGAAGGGATTGGGAGTATATCACTAATATCACCACTTCTTATATTACTACTGCTTTGAGAATCTCATTTTGCAATACTTCCCAACCTTAAGCGCTACGAAATATGTTGTCACTATAGAAATAAAGATTATTATTATTATCATTATTGGACATTTCTGTCCTTAAGAACATCCAGCCATTGGATCCTTCCTACCCTCTTTCTGAGTTCATTAAAATCTGCCTTTCTGACATCCAACCTTGAGGTCTGAGCCTTTTCTGGTCTTCCTCCCCTTGTTACCAAAATTCAAGGATAGCATGATCACTGCCTCCTAAGGATCCAGCCACCCTTACTTCCTCAACCATTCCCTCCCTGTTAATAAGAATTAGGTCCAAGATAGCAGATCTCCTTGTTTTCTCTTCTACCTTTTGGAAGATAAAGTTGTCAGTAAGAGCCGATAAGAATTTGTTAAATCCATTACTTTTACCTGAGAGAGATTCCCAACAAATGTCTGGATAATTAAAATCTCCCATAATCACTATGTTGTGCTTGTTTGAGAGCTTGGCCATCTGATGTAGAAAGAGTTCATCCATATCTTCTGCTTGCCCAGGCGGCCTATAGTAAATGCCTACAATGGTGTCCTTTCTGTTGTTCTCTCCTTGTATTCTTACCCAAACAGTTTCAACAGAACTCCCACACTCTGAAGCTTGTTTCTCTGTGGAGATTAATGTTTTTCTAACATACAACCCAACACCTCCTCCCGATTTGTTAGAGCTATTTCTTATAAAAAGGTTGTATCCTTCAAGCCTTGTATTCCAATCATGTGTATCATTCCACCAAGTTTCCGTGATCCTATGACATCATATTTCTCTTCCTGTGTCAGGAGCTCCAGTTCTCCTTGTTTGTTTCCCATGCTCTGGGCATTTGTGTAGAAACAAGTTAGTGATCGGGGTCTCTTGCTCCTCTTCTTTCCTTCTGAATATTTTTTCTTTGTTCTTTTTTTCCCACTTGTAATAGAAAGGTTCTCAATTGTATTTATTAGCTGTATGTTTTTTTCTGGCCTTTCACTTCCCTTCCCATATTGTTTTAGTCTAAAGCTCTCCTGATGAGTGCAGCATGGTGCCTGCCAAATATATGCTTACCTGTCTTTGTAAGGTGCATCCCGTCTCTAGCAAGCAGTCCATCTTATAGGTAATTCACTCCATGGTCTAGAAATCCAAATCTTTGCTGACGGCACCATTTATGTAGCCAGCTGTTCCCCTCTAGAATCCTATTCCATCTCCTTATTCCCTGCCCCCCCCCCCACTAGGAGGATGGATGAGAAGACTACCTGGGCTCCCAGTTGCTTCACCGTCCTGCTGAGGTCTTCAAAGCCTCTGCAGTTAGTTGCAAGGTCCTACAAGGTCCTCCATGTATTAGTAGGAATGGGTGATGTTTTGTAGGACTGAGGGGTCTTGTTAGCTTATCAGACACATCTGTGATTTGTGCTCCTGGCAGACAGCTCACCTCTCGTGGGGTCATGTCAGGTCTGCAGACAGCGGCCTCTGTTCCTCTATAGGGAATCCCCCACAACCAGCGTATCCTGGGGGTTTACAGACCATTCTCTTTGGTCAAAGTCATTTCTCGCTGTACCTCTTCTCATATACACGCTCGGCTCCGCTCCTCCCTCTCACACACGCTCGGCTCCGCTCCTCCCTCTCACACACGCTCGGCTCCGCTCCTCCCTCTCACACACGCTCGGCTCCGCTCCTCCGTCTCACACACGCTCGGCTCCGCTCCTCCGTCTCACACACGCTCGGCTCCGCTCCTCCGTCTCACACACGCTCGGCTCCGCTCCTCCGTCTCACACACGCTCGGCTCCGCTCCTCCGTCTCACACACGCTCGGCTCCGCTCCTCCGTCTCACACACGCTCGGCTCCGCTCCTCCGTCTCACACACGCTCGGCTCCGCTCCTCCGTCTCACACACGCTCGGCTCCGCTCCTCCGTCTCACACACGCTCGGCTCCGCTCCTCCGTCTCACACACGCTCGGCTCCGCTCCTCCGTCTCACACACGCTCGGCTCCGCTCCTCCGTCTCACACACGCTCGGCTCCGCTCCTCCGTCTCACACACGCTCGGCTCCGCTCCTCCGTCTCACACACGCTCGGCTCCGCTCCTCCCTCTCACACACGCTCGGCTCCGCTCCTCCCTCTCACACACGCTCGGCTCCGCTCCTCCCTCTCACACACGCTCGGCTCCGCTCCTCCCTCTCACACACGCTCGGCTCCGCTCCTCCCTCTCACACACGCTCGGCTCCTCCATCTCACACACGCTCGGCTCCGCTCCTCCCTCTCACACACGCTCGGCTCCGCTCCTCCCTCTCACACACGCTCGGCTCCGCTCCTCCCTCTCACACACGCTCGGCTCCGCTCCTCCCTCTCACACACGTTCGGCTCCGCTCCTCCCTCTCACACACGTTCGGCTCCGCTCCTCCCTCTCACACACGTTCGGCTCCTCCGTCTCAGGGCTCCAAGTTCCTTCACCTTCCTGCTGAGGTCTTCAAAGCCTCTGCAGTTAGTCGCAAGTTCCTACAAGTATTAGTAAGAACGGGTGATGTTCTGTAGGACTGAGGGGTCTTGTGAGCCTATCAGACACATCTGTGATTTGTGCCCCTGGCAGACAGCTTACCACTCGTGGGGTCATGTCAGGTCTGCAGACAGCGGCCTCTGTTCCTCTATAGGGAATCCCCCATAACCAGCGTCTCCTCTTCACAGCAACAACACTTCTATCCCTCTATCAAGGAGGATTCTGAGGGTTTATAAACACACGCTCTGCTCCTCTGTCTCACACACGCTCTGCTCCGCTCCTCCATCTCACACACACTCGGCTCCGCTCCTCCGTCTCGCACACACTCGGCTCTACTTCTCCCTCTCACACACGCTCTGCTCCGCTCCTCCATCTCACAACGCTCTGCTCCGCTACTCCGTTTCGCACACGCTCGGCTCCGCTCCTCCATCTCACACAGACTCGGCTCCACTCCTCCATCTCACACACGTGCTCTACTCCACTCCTCCGTCTCGCATACGTGCTCTGCTCCACTCCTCCGTCTCGCACACGTGCTCTGCTCCACTCCTCCGTCTCGCACACGTGCTCTGCTCCGCTCCTCCATCTCACAACGCTCTGCTCCGCTACTCCGTTTCGCACACGCTCGGCTCCGCTCCTCCATCTCACACAGACTCGGCTCCACTCCTCCATCTCACACACGTGCTCTACTCCACTCCTCCGTCTCGCATACGTGCTCTGCTCCACTCCTCCGTCTCGCACACGTGCTCTGCTCCACTCCTCCGTCTCGCACACGTGCTCTGCTCCGCTCCTCCGTCTCGCACACGTGCTCTGCTCCGCTCCTCCGTCTCGCACACGTGCTCTGCTCCGCTCCTCCGTCTCGCACACGTGCTCTGCTCCGCTCCTCCGTCTCGCACACGTGCTCTGCTCCGCTCCTCCGTCTCGCACACGTGCTCTGCTCCGCTCCTCCGTCTCGCACACGTGCCCTGCTCCGCTCCTCCGTCTCGCACACGTGCCCTGCTCCGCTCCTCCGTCTCGCACACGTGCCCTGCTCCGCTCCTCCGTCTCGCACACGTGCTCTGCTCCGCTCCTCCGTCTCGCACACGTGCTCTGCTCCGCTCCTCCGTCTCGCACACGTGCTCTGCTCCGCTCCTCCGTCTCGCACACGTGCTCTGCTCCGCTCCTCCGTCTCGCACACGTGCTCTGCTCCGCTCCTCCGTCTCGCACACGTGCTCTGCTCCGCTCCTCCGTCTCGCACACGTGCTCTGCTCCACTCCTCCGTCTCGCACACGCGCTCTGCTCCGCTCCTCCGCCTGGCACCAGCGCTCGGCTCCGCTTCTCTGCTTGGCACACGCACGTTTGTCTCGGCTCATCTATCTTGCACGCGCGTTCAGCTCTGCTCCTCCGTCTCACACATGCTCAGCCCCGCTCCTCCGTCTCACACATGCTCAGCCCCGCTCCTCCGTCTCACACACGCTCAGCCCCGCTCCTCCGTCTCACACACGCTCAGCCCCGCTCCTCCGTCTCACACACGCTCAGCCCCGCTCCTCCGTCTCACACACGCTCAGCCCCGCTCCTCCGTCTCACACACGCTCAGCCCCGCTCCTCCGTCTCACACACGCTCAGCCCCGCTCCTCCGTCTCACACACGCTCAGCCCCGCTCCTCCGTCTCACACACACTCGGCTCTGCTCCTCCGTCTCACACACGCTCGGCTCCGCTCCTCCGTCTCACACACGCTCGCCGGCTCCATCCACTCTCTGAATACATCCTGATGGGACACATAAACTGCAGGTCACACAGCAGAGTCCTGCATCCACTGAGCAGAGATCTAGTCATGTGACCCCTTGTCTCCTCCCACACACTGATCACATGACGGTGACATCATCACAGGTCCTGTAAGCACAGAACAACCACATGGCTCCTGTCCGGCTGCAGGTGGAGGTATGTGGGGTCTCCAGCCCTCGGGGAAAAGGGGGGCATAGTTGTCATTTCTCCCTTTTCCCTTTCAGGAGGGGTGTCCTGTCTCATTAAACAAAGCACCTAGAATGTGAGTGGGTTGGGAGGGGAATAGTCTCTCCGAAAAGAGAACAGCTAAAAAGGGTGTGAGAACACACAAAAGTGAGGCCACTTATAAGGCCATGCAAGCTCCTCTGGGTAATTTATGCAAATCAGGAAGCGCCACCTATTGAATGGCAACATTCTTTGAAATCAATGTGACTTTTTAACAAGTCTTAACATTGATTGGAATAGGAAATGAATCACCCAGCGGAGCTTGCAAAGTGGCCCCATTCACCTTCTAGGTATCCCCACACCCCTTTTGGGTGTTCTCCTTGAGGAGGTACTATGCTCCTCCCAACCCAGACACCCTCTCGGTGTCTCCCCACACTTTTTGGGTGCTCTCCTTAAAGGGGTTGTCCCGCGCCGAAACGTTTTTTTTTTTTTCAATAGCCCCCCTGTTCGGCGCGAGACAAACCCGATGCAGGGGTTTAAAAAAACAAAACGCACAGCGCTTACCTGAATCCCCGCGCTACGGTGACTTCTTACTTACCTGGCGAAGATGGCCACCGGGATCTTCACCCTCGGTGGACCGCAGGTCTTCTGTGCGGTCCATTGCCGATTCCAGCCTCCTGATTGGCTGGAATCGGCACATGTGACGGGGCGGAGCTACGAGGAGCCGCTCTCCGGCACGAGCGGCCCCATTCAGAAGAAAGAAGACCGGACTGCGCAAGCGCGTCTAATCGGGCGATTAGACGCTGAAATTAGACGGCACCATGGAGACGGGGACGCTAGCAACGAAACAGGTAAGTGAATAACTTCTGTATGGCTCATAATTAATGCACAATGTATATTACAAAGTGCATTAATATGGCCATACAGAAGTGCTTAACCACACTTGCTGCCGCGAGACAACCCCTTTAAGGAGAAACTACACCCCTCCTGATTCATGTTGCAAGCCTCTCACCAGCTAAGCAAGAAGCCTACTGCACACTGAGGAGGGGCAAACACCCCGAAACAGCTGTCTGTGTATGGGTTCTGGCTTGGTTTTCAATTCCCAAGCATTGTTGCATAGACCTGTATAAAGGGGGACATTGAGTTGCAAGAATGCCGCCATCCAATAGGTGGCGCTGCAGAGATATTGCTCCATCTTCATTAACCCTTTCATAAACGTTGTTAGAAGCCGTTCTCTTACTGGCGCTCAAACCCCAGGGTTTTTCTTACAAAAATATAACCCCGCAGACCGCGCTATTTTTCCATCCAAAAAAACACAAACCTGGCGGCATGGAAGCGAACTCAAGGCTTTCCATTTGCTTTTTTTTTTTATTGTATTTTTTAAACCCCACTGAAATCAATGTAGAAAAAAATGGATTCGTTTCTTTCACTTTTATTTCAGTTTCTCTCCTCCAAAACCAGAGCAGAGACGTGATCCCTGAAGGCCCCCAACGCCGCAGCGATGGCCGCCTTATCTTTACCTCCTATCTAAAGGGGGTTTTACACGGACGGCTCACCGGTCTCAGATGCCGGACGGGTCGCCCCGGTGATGACAGCGGTACAATCATCACTAGTGAATGGCGGTGGAGCTGGGATTGTTCCGGCCGCCTCCATTCACAGTAAGCAGGCCGCCGTTCATACATGATGACTGCCTGTTTACACGGCCGCTCCGTCCTTCAGGCTTCATACAATCTGAGCAATGAATGAATGTATCACTTATTGTTCCGTCATGCCGGTATTCACACTGAATGATATCGTTCAGATCCTTGCTGATCGCCGTGTAGAAGGGCCCACAGTCACGGTCTCCAGAAGTGCAGGTCGCAGATCTTTGAATTTTCGGTGAAAGAGCCGGGGGATGGGGGGGGGGGGATGAGAACATTTACAAAATAAGGCGTTTCTCTCTTTATTGTACTACATATTCGGCTTTATTTGACACGACAGACATATTTGTGATATCCGTTTCTTTACGATTTATTTTTCTTACTTTTTTCTATTTTGCCGGATGTAAAAGTTTCCACAGATCTTTAGTAAAGCATCTCCATCTGTAACAGAAGCGTACGGCTGCACTAGTTGTATAACGGTCAGTATATGCGCTGTCACCCAACAGTACGGTGTACAGGCCGGACATGATGTAATAGTCAGTATATGCGCTGTCACCCAACAGTACGGAGTACAGGCCGGACATGATGTAATAGTCAGTATATGCGCAGTCACCCAACAGTATGGTGTAATAGTCAGTATATGCGCTGTCACCCAGCAGTACGGTGTACAGGCCGGACATGATGTAATAGTCAGTATATGCGCTGTCACCCAGCAGTACGGTGTACAGGCCGGACAGGATGTAATAGTCAGTATATGTGCTGTCACCCAACAGTACGGAGTACAGGGCCGGACATGATGTAATAGTCAGTATATGTGCTGTCACCCAACAGTACGGTGTACAGGCCGGACATGATGTAATAGTCAGTATATGCACTGTCACCCAGCAGTACGGTGTACAGGCCGGACATGATGTAATAGTCAGTATATGCGCAGTCACCCAACAGTATGGTGTAATAGTCAGTATATGTGCTGTCATCCAACAGTAGGGTGTACAGGCCAGACATGATGTAGTAGTCAGTGTATGCGCTGTCACCCAACAGTACGGCGTACAGGCCGGACATGATGTAATAGTCAGTATATGCGCTGTCACCCAACAGTACGGTGTACAGGCCGGACATGATGTAATAGTCAGTATATGCGCTGTCACCCAACAGTACGGTGTACAGGCCGGACATGATGTAATAGTCAGTATATGCGCTGTCACCCAGCAGTACGGTGTACAGGTCGGACATGGTGTAATAGTCAGTATAAGTGCTGTCACCCAACAGTACGGTGTACAGGCCGGACATGATGTAATAGTCAGTATATGTGCTGTCACCCAACAGTGCGGTGTACAGGCCGGACATGATGTAATAGTCAGTATATGCGCTGTCACCCAACAGTACGGTGCACAGGCTGGACATCATGTAATAGCCAGTATATGTGCTGTCACCCAACAGTACGGTGTACAGGCCGGATATGATGTAATAGTCAGTATATGTGCTGTCATCCAACAGTACGGTGTACAGGTCGGATATGATGTAATAGTCAGTATATGTGCTGTCACCCAACAGTACGGTGTACAGGCCGGACATGATGTAATAGTCAGTATTTGCGCTGTCACCCAGCAGTACAGCGTATAGGCCAGACATGATGTAATAGTCAGTATATGCGCTGTCACCCAACAGTACGGTGTACAGGCCGGACATGATGTAATAGTCAGTATTTGCGCTGTCACCCAGCAGTACAGCGTATAGGCCAGACATGATGTAATAGTCAGTATATGCGCTGTCACCCAACAGTACGGTGCACAGGCTGGACATCATGTAATAGCCAGTATATGTGCTGTCACCCAACAGTACGGTGTACAGGCCGGATATGATGTAATAGTCAGTATATGTGCTGTCACCCAACAGTACGGTGTACAGGTCGGATATGATGTAATAGTCAGTATATGTGCTGTCACCCAACAGTACGGTGTACAGGCCGGACATGATGTAATAGTCAGTATTTGCGCTGTCACCCAGCAGTACAGCGTATAGGCCAGACATGATGTAATAGTCAGTATATGCGCTGTCACCCAACAGTATGGTGTACAGGCCGGACATGATGTAATAGTCAGTATATGCGCTGTCACCCTGCAGTATGTTGTACAGGCCGGACATGATGTCATCGCTCCTCGTTACTTAAATACAGGTGAATTGTTTCCGGAAGATGCCATTACCATCCAGGTACGAGTAGCGTGCGCTCTAGAACATGCTGGAAAATCCAGAAAGCACAGATAAACACATTTGGCTCCTGTGTTGGCGCCCTTTTACCTGGGACGATCGTTTCTCAGATTCTCGCTGGATCATAGGAGTCCGAACGCTAATAGTTCAGTGTAAATGTTGGCGGCGACTGAGAGAGCAACGATAATTCACTTGTCGCTCAGTTTCTGCAGACCTGGAAATAAAACTCCGATCCTTCATCCATGCACTACGGCCTGTATACTGGGGATGGAAGCGGACGGGCCGCAACGATCTCCGGCCGCTCCACCTCTACTCAGCACAGGCGCGATTATCATTCACATGGCTGCCGGCCACTGAAGCCCCCGACAGTTGTCCCATGTAAGAGGACCCTTACTGTTAGGATATGTTCAGACAGGAAGATCCAGCATGGCTTTATCCACATGGAGTCCAACTCTGAAGACCACAATAGAAATCCACGGCTGAGCTTCAGATCTCCACCGCAGATCCACATGCGGATTTGGCCTTTTAAAATGGGAAATTCTCACTCTAGTCTACAGGTTTTGGAGCAGATTGTTTCCATCTGCAGAGTTCAGATTTCTTTGCAGAAAAAACAAAGTGTTGTGTGACTTCTGGACATGGAATCCACACGCAGATTTGCTTCAATTTCTGCCTCAAAATCTGCAACATGTGAACATAATCTAAGGAGGTTAATCGAGCAAATACTGTTGATGATCTCTCCTCAGGGTTGGACATGAATAGTGTATTGCCGGGGATCCACCACTCGAGATCCTTGTGATCAACTGATCGTCTGGCCCGCTGTCAGTGGGTGGAGTGCGGTTAGACGCCCGGCGTAGCTGCATTTATTGCAGTCTGGATGATCAGCTGAGCAGCAGATCCACGAGGATCAACTATTGATGACCGATCCTGATGATGATTACTCCATAGTATTTGCCTGGTAAACCCCTTTGATATCTCCTCACACAGTTTTCCCTTATGATCTGCAGTAATTGTATTATTACAGGGGGTTGTGTATGATGTTACATTGTCTCGTCTTCTCCCCATTCAGGATCCTCGGCTGATATCTTCTATATCAGATAATATTCCTGATTGACCCAACAAGGATGGATAAGAAGAAGGACAAGATGGCGGAGAGTATATTCACCCTCACCCTAGAGATACTCTTCCAGCTTACAGGAGAGGTGAGAGATTCTGGGGATGACGTCACGTTACATCATTCCTATGTTTGTAAAAGTTGACCTTAGCTTGGCAGATGCAACCTCACTGACAGTATCGCCATTCTTGTTGTATCTCTACTGGCCTCTGTTGCCCCCATACAGGCTATCTTTAAATTCAAGTCCCAGTGTCTTGACTATGCCAAGTGGATGATGCCACCACTTACTGTCAATCACATCTAATGTCCCCCATTAACAATGAGTGGTGGGAACTGTCCCCTCAACACTTCTAAAGCACTGGGAGTTGAATTTAAGGATAGCCTATATGGGAAACTGGGGTGTGGGGGTTAGTGAAAAAAAAAAGTGGTGATAATGACAGCGGGACTGCAGTTGCAAAGCCATGCTACCGGCCTGCTTAAATGCAGACATGGACAGGTCCTACTCTACCGGCCCGCTTAAATGCAGACATGGACAGGTCCTACTCTACCGGCCCGCTTAAATGCAGACATGGACAGGTCCTACTCTACCGGCCCGCTCACATGCAGACATGGACAGGTCCTACTCTACCGGCCCGCTTAAATGCAGAAATGGACAGGTCCTACTCTACCGACCCGCTTACATGCAGACATGGACAGGTCCTAGTCTACGGGCCCGCTTACATGCAATAATGGACAGGTCCTACTCTACCGGCCCGCTTAAATGCAGAAATGGACAGGTCCTACTCTACCGGCCCGCTTACATGCAGACATGGACAGGTCCTAGTCTACGGGCCCGCTTACATGCAGACATGGACAGGTCCTACTCTACGGGCCCGCTTACATGCAGACATGGACAGGTCCCACTGTACGGGCCCGCTTACATGCAGACATGGACAGGTCCCACTGTACGGGCCCGCTTACATGCAGACATGGACAGGTCCCACTGTACGGGCCCGCTTACATGCAGACATGGACAGGTCCCACTGTACGGGCCCGCTTACATGCAGACATGGACAGGTCCCACTGTACGGGCCCGCTTACATGCAGACATGGACAGGTCCCACTGTACGGGCCCGCTTACATGCAGACATGGACAGGTCCCACTCTACGGGCCCGCTTACATGCCGACATGGACAGGTCCCACTCTACGGGCCCGCTTACATGCCGACATGGACAGGTCCCACTCTACGGGCCCGCTTACATGCCGACATGGACAGGTCCCACTCTACGGGCCCGCTTACATGCAGACATGGACAGGTCCCACTCTACGGGCCCGCTTACATGCAGACATGGACAGGTCCCACTGTACGGGCCCGCTTACATGCAGACATGGACAGGTCCTACTCTACGGGCCCGCTTACAAGCAGACATGGACAGGTCCCACTCTACGGGCCCGCTTACATGCAGACATGGACAGGTCCCACTCTACGGGCCCACTTACATGCAGACATGGACAGGTCCTACTCTACCGGCCCGCTTACATGCAGACATGGACAGGTCCTACTCTACCGGCCCGCTTACATGCAGACATGGACAGGTCCTACTCTACCGGCCCGCTTACATGCAGACATGGGCAGGTCCTACTCTACCGGCCCGCTTACATGCAGAAATGGGCAGGTCCTACTCTACCGGCCCGCTTACATGCAGACATGGACAGGTCCTACTCTACCGGCCCGCTTACATGCAGACATGGACAGGTCCTACTCTACGGGCCCGCTTACATGCAGACATGGACAGGTCCTACTCTACGGGCCCGCTTACATGCAGACATGGACAGGTCCTACTCTACGGGCCCGCTTACATGCAGACATGGACAGGTCCTACTCTACCGGCCCGCTTACATGCGTCTGGTTTCAGACAAACATCTAGCAATGATTAGAAAGTGTGTAAAATACGTTTTACCAAGGGCCTATACATACTGGCACTTACACGTACGATTCTTGAATGCACAAAACATACATGAAAAAACGTGTAAAACGGGGGCGTGGCCTGACTGAAGCCCGAGACGGACGCACTAGCTTGAGTTCCGTCCCGGACGAACCCTCCACAGCTACAAAAATAGCATCAGCGGGACTGTCACTGCAAGAAAGATCCCGCAGACTTCCTCCCCCGCAGCCATGACCCGACGAAAGCCGGTGAAACCATCCCCGCAGCGGGTCGCCGACTTCTTCTCAGCGCGCGGCAGCCGGAGAGAGTCAGCGGCCGCTCTCACCCCCGCGCCCCCCTCCTCCTCTGCAGCTACAAACGAAGCTCCCTCCGAGACTCCGAGGAGACAGAGAAGACTGCCGGAAAGCCCAGGAGCCGCTTCAGGAGATGCCCGTTCGCCTTCAGCGTCAGGAGAGGTGAGTGATTCAGCGGCATCCACTACACACAATAGCCCCCACTCTCCCAAAATGGCGCCCAACCTCGTGGCAGGCACAGATAATGGACACTCTCCCACAGCCAGCCCAGATAAGAGGAGACCTAGGCTGGAGGTCGCAGCACACATACTACTACCCCCAACAGGCAGTACAGAGCTTATTGATACGCTCCCATCCTCCAGTCAGCCCGCTTCAGAGGCCTTCATTAAAGAAATGCTACTGGCATTAAGAAACTCTATGCGGGAAGACTTTAACGCCCTTTCCGCCTCAATTAACTCCTCACTATCCGAAGTGGAAGAAAGAACCACTCACATAGAGCATAAAATGGAGGAACTAACCCACTCCCACAATACGCTAATCGACGCGCATTACGCTCTGGAAGACGAAGTGGCCCAAATAAAAACAAAGATGGCCGACTTAGAAGACCGCAACAGGCGGAACAATATTAAGTTCAGAGGCATCCCTGAAAAAGTCAGCCCAACAGAGTTGAAGGACTTTTTAACACAGCTAATGAAACACCTGCTTCCATCTTCTCCTACTCAGGAGCTTATCATTGATAGAGCCCACCGCCTTCAAAAGCCAAAACTTCTCCCCGAAAATGTCCCGCGTGACGTCATCGCGAGGATCCATTTTTTTCACATTAAGGAGGCTCTCATGTTCGCTTCTCGCAAGGTGTCCGATCTCCCGCCACAATTTGCGAACATCCAACTATTTGTTGATCTATCTCCCGCCACGATACAAACCAGAAAAACATTTGCACATATAACTACTGCTCTTAGAAGGGAAAAAATCTTATACAAATGGGGCTTTCCCACAAAACTAATTCTGCGCAAGGAGGGAGCTGTGATTGTCTTTAACTACCCAGAGGAAGGAGAAAAGACTCTCGCAGCCTGGGGCATCCCTATTTCAAGCAATCCTCAAGGAAAAAACGCCATTGAACCTCCTGGAATTCCTCACAAGAATTCACATCCCCCCCCACCCCGCTGAGCCAGTACCTTACTCATTAAAGAGATTGGAGGGTACTCCAACGTCAGGTGAACTTTTTCCCCCCCAGGAAGATGCAGGTACTGGAACCTGCCAGATGGGACTTGTTCCTGTCACTTTCTTATGCCCTCGTTAGGTCACTGAGACCTGAACCGACAGTTACTCCCTCATGTGACCACATTGTTTGGCAATTTTGGCCAGCTGTTTCAGTTATATACGTGTATATCCCCTTTCCCCCTCCTTACTTTCCTAAAATTGGCAAAAACACCAGGGTTCCTAAATTCTTTAATCTCATGGTATATCCATTATGGCGATCAAAATATGTTCTTTAAATACCAAAGGGCTAAATTCCCCCTATAAAAGATCAGCGGTCTGGAAAGATGCAATCCAAAATAAAACAGACATCCTATGCCTTCAGGAATCGCATTTTGCAAACTCCTCTCGACCTCAGTTTACCCATAAAAAATTCCCAAACATCTTCCTGTCCTGCTCTGAAAGGAAAAAAGCCGGGGTTATAATTGCAATTAAAGACACCATAAACTTTACCCTCATTCAACAAGTAATTGACACGCAAGGAAGATACATAATCCTAGTCGGACTTTTTAACAACATTCAAGTAACCCTAGTAAATTTATACGCACCAAACGCATCACAAATCTCTTTTCTAAATAAAACCCTCAGAAAAATACGTAAAATACACGTAGGCAAACTTATAATGTGTGGAGACTACAATATTATTCCTGACAAACGATTGGACTCTACCAGTACTTCCGATAGAACATCCCCTACACTAGCCCCATGGCTCCATAAGCAAGCGCTTTATGATACATTTAGGTGTTTCAACGCGTCATCTAGGGAGTATACCTTCTATTCCCCCAGACATAGATCCTTCTCCAGAATTGACCTCTTTCTGGTCGACAGATGGACCCTTCCTGCCATCTCACACGCCGAAATCGGACACACAACCTGGTCGGATCATGCCCCAATCTTCCTCACCTTAAAAAGTGCAAATTCCAATCTAGCGCCCAGAAATTGGAAAATTAACATTCCGCTCATGAGAATTTCCCAAAACAACTCAATAATTAAGGAATCTCTAACTGAATATTTTTCAATTAATGCAAATATAGACACAAACATTTTTTCCACCTGGTGTGCGCATAAAGCGTACATCCGAGGCATCTTAATTAAAATAAACTCACACCACAAGAAAGAAAAACAGCGTCTCATAAACAATACCCTTGCACGAATATCTACTATAGAACAAAATCTACAAACCTCCCCCTCAATAGCGCTCCATAAGGAACTGATGAATCTCCGTCTCACAATCCGCCGAGCATTAATTGAAGATTTCGATAAATTAGCCAAACTATCCAAGATGAACTACTACACATCATTTAACAAACCCTCAAGCCTCATGGCCAAACTAGCGAAAAAACGCCAAGCACCAGCTAAAATCCCCTACCTCACCAAACAAGATGGCTCTGAAGCAAGAATCTCTCACCCTCAGGACATAGCGGATGAGTTTAGCAACTATTACTCCAGACTCTACAACCTGAAAAATGACCCCTCCACTCTCCAACCCGACATCCAGCAAATTAACACTTTTCTTGGAAAAGTTAATCTCCCAACTATCACAATAGAACAACTTAACACCTTAAATGTCCCCACTACTGCCTTGGAGGTCCAAAAAGTAATCAAGACATTAAAAACACACAAGGCTCCAGGTCCAGATGGCTTCTCCAACGAATGCTATAAGGATTTCTCCCTGGACCTGGCCCCTTATCTATCAGAAACCTTCAATAAAGCCATTTCTTGTGGGAAATTACCAGAAGAGATGCTCAAGGCCACTATAGTCACCATCCCCAAACTAGGTAAAAAATTAGACTCCCCCGCAAATTTCAGACCCATCTCTCTATTGAACTGCGACACAAAGATCTATTCTAAACTGTTAGCCCAACGACTATTAAACGTACTTCCACAAATAATACACACCGATCAAGTGGCGTTCACTAGGGGGAGACAGGCGTCTGATGCCACCAGGAGGGTCCTCAATCTCATGACAGTGGCGGAGGCGAACCGTACCCCAGCTCTGCTCCTGGCTTTAGATGCGGAAAAAGCCTTTGACAGGCTTCACTGGGAGTTCGCCTTCGCCACTCTGAAGAAATTTGGCTTTGGGGGAAATATTCTTGGAGCCATAGGGGCATTATATAGCTCCCCCTCCGCTGAGGTCTTGGTGGATGGTGTCTTCTCTAAACCGTTTCATATATCGAATGGAACGCGTCAGGGATGCCCCCTGTCCCCACTATTATTCGTAATGGTTATGGAGCCATTCGCTGAGGCCATCAGATTAAACCCAAATATAAAAGGGATCCATGCAGGCCTCAGGAAACACAAAATCAGCCTTTTTGCTGATGATGTTTTGCTTCTTTTAACAGACCCCATATCCTTATTAAGAGAGGTACACGAGACAATCCAACAATTTAGCAAAACCTCATATTATAGCCTAAATATAGATAAAACACAGATTCTAGGAATTAATATAGACAAATTCCTAAAAAAAGACATACTTGAAGAATTCCCCTTCCACTGGCAGGATAAAAATATTCCATATTTAGGAATCAAACTATCTTTCCCAATCATTGATACTATCTCCGCTAACTTCTCCCCCTTGATGGAGGAACTTCAAAAGGAGCTGAAATACCTTGCAGACAAAGAACCCTCTTGGCTAGGCCGAGTAGTCTTATATAAAATGTTAATCCTCCCTAAAATCCTCTATCTCTTTCGTACCCTTACCCTTCCGATCCCTAAAGTTGAGATCTCAAAATTTCAAAAGCAACTTGCGATTTTCATATGGAAAGGAAGGAGACCCAGAGTCGCTGCCCCCATACTCCACCTTAACAGAAAGCAAGGAGGACTGGGAGTCCCTAATCTATGGTCATACCTCCAGGCAATCCACATTAATCAAACCAGACAATGGGTAAGATCAACCTCAGAAACAGGATGGCCTCAAATTGAGACCCATCTGATAGACAACAAATCAATGAGATCCCTTCTCCTGGCAACCTTATATGGTTCTCTAGTTCCCTCGCTCCCACCAGTCCAGAAATTACACTTAATGTCGCCTCCTATGCGTGCCTCTCTATCCTCGTGGTCATTCCTCACTCAAAAGATTAGAGACCACCCAGGAAAAGCGGTTGATAAAATACCACTAATAACACTGGAATTCCTGATTCCAGATCTAAAACTTAACACATGGGAAGAGAGAGGCATTCTAAACCTGGGAGACTTACTTCAATCTGAAGATCTTCTCCCCTTCCCGACACTAGTAGAACAATTCAATATCCCCCCAGAAGACGTCTTTAAGTATCTCCAAATACGATCCATACTACAAGCCACCCAATTCTGGAAGGTAAAGGTTCCAAATGAACTAATAAAGATACTTGGTGACTCTTCCCCGCTGTCTCGATCCCTTGTGAGAATGTGCTATAATGCTCTCTCTGGAGATATGGGAGATACCAAAAAAGTCCACCTTCTCAATTGGGAAAGAGACATGAGGAAAAAATTCACGCTGACCCAATGGCTGTCGGCATTTGAATGGGTCAACAAGGCCACGCTCAACGCCAATGTTTTGGAAGTACATATTAAAGTCCTGACCAGATGGTATTATACTCCATCATTGTTGGCCAGAGCCTTTCCTAACGTAGAGGACCGTTGTTGGAGACAATGTGGCCACCTGGGCAACATTATCCACATATTCTGGAGCTGCCCCAAACTAGCAGGGTTCTGGGAAGAAACTTTCCAGCTACTAAGAAGAATCACGGGGATAACAGTCCCCAAATCCTCAGCCCTAGCTATCCATCTACTAGATAACAAGATCTTTCCCATCCCAATGAGGAAGCTGGCTTGCCACATCCTACTTGTTGCCAAACTTCTGATTGCACGAAATTGGAAGACCACTACCTCTCCCGTCTCCTCAGATCTCATCCAGACAATGTCTGACCATAACATTTATGAAAAACTACACGCCCAAAGAAACGACTGCTTCACAAAGTACCAAAATAAATGGAACCCATGGTTACGCCTCTTCCCTGAATAGCCACTCCCCCCCCTCCCCCCCATTTTGCTTCCTACCCCCTGTTAGTATTCTTCAGAAGCCAAGTTCTACAGAATTGTTTTTTTTTTAAATTTTATTTTCTATTTAGACATAAGTACAAGTATATGCATACTCAAATGTAGGCCTCATGTTGTATACAAATGTCTTTGAATATTATCGAACGATTTTTGATCTAATACTACGCAAATCTAGAGGACCTATCGTCTTCTCTTGTTTAAAGTGTTTAAATATGTAACGGCTTCTACTGTTTACCCTGTATATGTCTTATCAAAGAAAACCAATAAAGAACAAATTGATTAAAAAAAACGTGTAAAACTTCATACGTTTTAAGCAGACGTTTTCTTTTTTAATCGCATGCGCAGTATACGTTTTCCACTGTAAAACTGTTTTCTCAACAGAGTTTTAAAGTTCAACATTTTTTTTCCCTTTAAGGCATTTGATCTCAAAAAACATATACGTTAAGTGTGTGGAAACCTACAGCCAAATGTTTCTGTATTTTTGCTCAGTTTTTTATCAGGAAATCGGACAACCCCTCTAATATCAGATGATGTGACTGGAGAAATGAAGAACCCTGGGAACATGATGTCATCACTGCAGGCAATTAAACAAAGTCCAGCGGGTAGAAGCTTAATGGCGGCATTAGATTTAATACAGAAGGCTTGTTTTATGTAATTTCTCTGCATTGCTCAGTTCTTTTTATCATGAAATCAGACAACCCCCCTAATACCAGATGATATGACGGGAGAGATGAAGGACTCTGGGAATGTCTGCAGGGATATTTATGGATGTATCTCCCCATAAACAGGATTACACGGTAGTGAAGAAGACTTCTAGTGATGGCTGTCAGGCCCCGGTGTCTGATGGATGGGGAAGACCCCTGAGCCCAATCACAGGGCCTCCACCTCACCCCCTGATACTGGAGGAGATCAATGAGCAGAAGATCCTAGAACTTACCAACAAGATGATTGAGCTGCTGACTGGAGAGGTGACGCTGCTGGGAATGCTGGGACATTATACAGTAACGCTATGGCGGTATAATGTGTCTGGGTGATGACGGTATCATTGTGTTGTCAGGTTCCTATAAGGTGTCAGGACATCACTGTCTATTTCTCCATGGAGGAGTGGGAGTATTTAGAAGGACACAAGGATCTGTACAAGGACGTCATGATGGAGGACCACCAGCGCCCCCCATCACCAGGTAATAGACAGGACTAAATCCACACACCCTTTATTATTTGTATACAGAGAATGAATTCAGTGGTTGTCTGTGTTTTCTGCAGGTAGATCCAGTAAGAGAACAGCAGCGGACAGATGTCCCCGGCCTCTTCTTCCACAGGATGATCAGGTAGGACATAAAGTTCCTGTCTTCAGTACTGCGGCCAATAATGTCTAGTTTTATCCAATATTATTATAATATTTATGATTGTTTAACCCCTTCTGACATGGCCTATTTTGGGCTTAAGGACGCAACGATTTTTGGCGGATTTTCTTCTCCATTTTTCAAAAGCCATAACTTTTTTATTTTCCCGTCGTTGCGGCCGTATAAGGGCTTGTTTTTATTGCTACCATTTTTGGGTACATAGACTATATTGTAAAACTTTTATTTTTTTATGATAGCAGGGAGAGAAAACGCATCAATTCTGCCAAGGATTATTATTTATTTTTTTTACAGCGTTAATCATGCAGCATAAATGACGCAATCCATTTTTTCTGAGGGTCGGTACAGTTAGAACGATACCAAAATTCTTACATTTTTTTTTAGGTTTTTCAACTTTTCTGCAATATAAACCCTTTTTTTGGAGAAATTTCTTTTTTTCTAAATCGCTGCATTCAAAGTTCTGTAACTTTTTTTTTTTTTTTTTTCATGTACGGAGCTCTGTGAGGGCTTATTTTTTGCGAGACAAGCTGTAGTTTTTATTGGTACCATTTTGGGTTACATACGGCTTTTTTGATCACTTTTATTGCGTTTTTAGGGAGGGAAAATGCTAAAAATTTTGCCTCAGTTTTTTAGCGTCTTTTTTTAACGTTTTTTCCAAGCACAGTCAAACGCATGTACAGCATATTGTACGCGTTGTTACGGATGCGACAACACAATACCAAAAATGTGGGGTTTTAATTTTTTTTAACCTTTTTTATGCTAATATTTTTTTTTTTTTTTTTTTCTTTTTTATTCATCTTTTATCTTTTTTTTTACACAATGTGAGTCCCTCTGAGGGACTTGCAGCACAGCACAGGCTATGGCACTACAGGACACCAGTGTCTGGCATCCTGTTACCATGGCAATAGGCCAGGCTGTCTGCGATTTTATGTGAACTCCTCCCATGCAGCGATCTACATAGATCACGGCATGGAAGGGGTTCACAGCAGGGAGCGCATCTCCGATGCACCCCCGCTGTTGCAGTGGGAGGCCGGCTGTGACTGACAGCCAGCTCCCACTGCGGGATAGCGCAAGATTATAAGTGATCTCGCGCTATCCCCAGGACGTAAGTTTACTCCCTGTTGTGGGAAGTACCCCGCTGCCAGGACGTAAACTTACGCCCTGGAGCTGGAAGGGGTTAAAGGGAATGCTTAATCAGATAATGACCTCTTGTATAAATCAAGTTTTTATGTTAAAGGGCCGTGGCAAGGGCTGTGGCAAAAACAAATTTTTTCATCTCTGCCCTCATCTGATTGCCTGTCACACTCTGGAGGTCTCCTCTGTATATTGCAGCCACTTCCATGCAGTGCAGCCTCCTGTCGGATACTCATCAGGCATCAGCTTGATGGTGACATTTTTACTTTCACATAAATCCCATGATTCATCATCAAAGCATTAGCTAGAGCCTGTACCATTTCTGCCTGCTTGGTAGGCAGTTCAATTTATCTTTACTTTCTATATTCTTATGAATAAGCTAAAGCCTATAAATATACAGTCAGCAGGATGAGCTGTGATCTCCTCTACTATAACTGTGAGACAGGAGCTGTGTGATTATCAGCAGTAACTGTTATAGGAGTGTCTGTGTTCCCGCCAGGCAGTTTCTGTAGTAGGCTCCATGTAATAGCATCATACAGACTGGGAAACTGATTAAACACTGAACACATAAACCTAAGTAAATATGAGCTGATCAGAATTGAGATCACATAACCATCTGAGGAGAAAGAAGCCAGGAGCTTCAGATCGAAAGGAACAACTAACAAAGATAACACCAGCCAACTTATATATATACTGGGGTGATAGCTCCATAATGAATACTTTTTTTTTTGGTCCTTCAAATTAATTTTTTTAGCTTGTTTGGTGAGTTTCTTCCCATTTTCAAAGTCACGATCTATATTTAGAAAAAATCCCAATATCCTGCAGTTCTCACACTGACCACTAAGTCTAATAATAGTCTGACATTTTTTGTTCTGCAGAGGCTCCACCACAGTAGGTGATAATTACAGCTTATCTCCTCCACTTCCCTGCACAGGTGACAAGTGCACGAGTGGGTGACATCGCTGCTAATCGTTCGCACTCGTGCAGACCAGTTAGACAGGCAGATCCCCGCTGAGTATCTCTCACTTCTTGCATTGAATGTGAAGCGCTGAGCGGGGAGCGTTTAGACGCAATAAGAGGTGAGCGAACCAGCGCTGATTTTTATGCTGGTTGACAGTGAGTGATAAATGAATAGTGTCACGCTCCGGCACTTGCAGGGTGTAGGATGATGATAATTGGGGTATATAAAATAAAATACTGTCACAGCGGCGATCACCACAGCTCTTCTGGTAGTAACATCTGCAGCGGAGACCAACACATTGTATGGGGTTGTAGATAATGTAATCTGTCGTGACGCCAGTGCTATATAGCACAATAGTTAGGTGAGAAGTCAGTGATACACCGAGGCCAGGGGGTATGAAAATATTAAAATAAACCTTTAACCCTTTCCAATCCACTGTCTGACGTCTGAAGACATTCTGATTGAAAGCTGTACAACTCCGATGTCGGAAGGCGTCCGACAGGGTTGTATTACTGTATATTACTGGCCGCTCTGTTGTCGGGGGCCTCTCCAGCATGTCCCATTCCACAGTACTGGCTCTTACCAGCAGATGGCGCCATTGTATAATGGCAGAAAGAGCCCCCTAGGAAAGCCTGAATCCAAAATTGGATTGCAAAGGGTTAATATAATTTCATCACAGCAAGTAAAATGGCATTTGTCTCAGTATAGGGTGAAACTAGGCAGCATTTCTCCACAGACATTAGATTGGCAGATCAAATAATTTGCATGGAGGATGGCCGAGGATGTTTGGGAGAGATGAGGTGGCAATATCACCATTTGTATCACCATCTTCTGGGATGTCACTAGGCCCTTGTCATTTCCGGGACGTCGCTCGGCCCCCCCCCCTCTTGTGGGACGTCGCTCGGCCCCCCCCCCCTCTTGTGGGATGTCGCTCGCCCCCCCCCCCCCTCTTGTGGGACGTCGCTCGCCCCCCTCCTCTTGTGGGACGTCGCTCGCCCCCCCCCCTCTTGTGGGACGTCGCTCGCCCCCCCCCCCCTCTTGTGGGACGTCGCTCGCCCCCCCCCCCCTCTTGTGGGACGTCGCTCGCCCCCCCCCCCTCTTGTGGGACGTCGCTCGCCCCCCCCCCCTCTTGTGGGACGTCGCTCGCCCCCCCCCCCCTCTTGTGGGACGTCGCTCGCCCCCCCCCCCCTCTTGTGGGACGTCGCTCGCCCCCCCCCCCCTCTTGTGGGACGTCGCTCGCCCCCCCCCCCCCTCTTGTGGGACGTCGCTCGCCCCCCCCCCCTCTTGTGGGACGTCGCTCGCCCCCCCCCCCTCTTGTGGGACGTCGCTCGCCCCCCCCCCTCTTGTGGGACGTCGCTCGCCCCCCCCCTCTTGTGGGACGTCGCTCGCCCCCCCCCCCTCTTGTGGGACGTCGCTCGCCCCCCCCCCTCTTGTGGGACGTCGCTCGCCCCCCCCCTCTTGTGGGACGTCGCTCGCCCCCCCCCCCCTCTTGTGGGACGTCGCTCGCCCCCCCCCTCTTGTGGGACGTCGCTCGCCCCCCCCCCCTCTTGTGGGACGTCGCTCGCCCCCCCCCCCCCTCTTGTGGGATGTCGCTCGCCCCCCCCCCCCTCTTGTGGGATGTCGCTCCCCCCCCCCCCCTCTTGTGGGACGTCGCTTGGCCCCCCCCCCCATCTCATGTGGGACGTCGCTCGGCCCCCCCGTCTCTTGTGGGACGTCGCTCGGCCCCCCCCCCGTCTCTTGTGGGACGTCGCTCGGCCCCCCCCCCCCCGTCTCTTGTGGGACGTCGCTCGGCCCCCCCCCCCCGTCTCTTGTGGGACGTCGCTCGGCCCCCCCCCCCGTCTCTTGTGGGACGTCGCTCGGCCCCCCCCCCCCGTCTCTTGTGGGACGTCGCTCGGCCCCCCCCCCCCGTCTCTTGTGGGACGTCGCTCGGCCCCCCCCCCCCCGTCTCTTGTGGGACGTCGCTCGGCCCCCCCCCCCCCCCGTCTCTTGTGGGACGTCGCTCGGCCCCCCCCCCCCCGTCTCTTGTGGGACGTCGCTCGGCCCCCCCGTCTCTTGTGGGACGTCGCTCGGCCCCCCCGTCTCTTGTGGGACGTCGCTCGGCCCCCCCGTCTCTTGTGGGACGTCGCTCGGCCCCCCCGTCTCTTGTGGGACGTCGCTCGGCCCCCCCGTCTCTTGTGGGACGTCGCTCGGCCCCCCCGTCTCTTGTGGGACGTCGCTCGGCCCCCCCGTCTCTTGTGGGACGTCGCTCGGCCCCCCTGTCTCTTGTGGGACGTCGCTCGGCCCCCCCGTCTCTTGTGGGACGTCGCTCGGCCCCCCCGTCTCTTGTGGGACGTCGCTCGGCCCCCCCGTCTCTTGTGGGACGTCGCTCGGCCCCCCCGTCTCTTGTGGGACGTCGCTCGGCCCCCCCCCGTCTGTTGTGGGACGTCGCTCGGCCCCCCCCCCGTCTCTTGTGGGACGTCGCTCGGCCCCCCCCCGTCTCTTGTGGGACGTCGCTCGGCCCCCCCCCCCCCTCTCTTGTGGGATGTCGCTCGGGCCCCACCCCCCCGTCTCTTGTGGGGCGTCGCTCGGGCCCCACCCCCCGTCTCTTGTGGGGCGTCGCTCGGCCCCACCCCCCCGTCTCTTGTGGGGCGTCGCTCGGCCCCCCCGTCTCTTGTGGGGCGTCGCTCGGCCCCCCCGTCTCTTGTGGGGCGTCGCTCGGCCCCCACGTCTCTTGTGGGACGGACCTGGCTATCAGGCACCTTTTACGCTTTACCTCCCATGTACAGAATCACCGTCAGGGACGACCGCCCTAAGAGGAGCTTTGGTCCTTCCCTCTCCACAGCTCTCACCCGCTCCGCGATCTGTCTCACGTTGTCTCCTCACTCTGCCACATCTCTGCCGCCTCCTTACTTCAGCGCTGTATGACGCCAACTCGCTGCTCTCCGCTCACCACTGACTCTCTGACTATCTAAATGAAACTTGACTGCTAACCAATCACAGCCTGCCTCTCAACTGTCATCCCACCATCAGATAGCCAATCATATCGTTAAACTCTCCAGACAGACTGGCCAATTGGAGCTCAAAACTGCCGGCAGCCAATGAGAAATAGCTGGTTGATGGGCAGATTAATTTGAGTTCTGTTGCAGGGCGGATTAACCTGGAGTTAACCATTGCATGCCTGGGTGAATTGCAAACCTACATAAAATAAGCGATAGCACTCTTGTAGGACCCTTCTGGGCAATTTCAATAGTAAGCTATGGCTTTGCATTTAGATGTAACAATTATCGCACATTTTCATTCATTTTAATGATTTATGCTCGATAATCATCAGCCATTAAAAGCCTCCCATAGAAGTCAATGGGTCATCTCCTGTCCATTATTTGAATGGCCCATGAGGTGCCTGTAAAGCATACAGTGTCTTGTGTTAGTATTCACTCTTCTTGGGGTTTTCCTGTTTTGTTGCGTTACAACCTGCAATTAAAATGGATTTTAATGTAGATTTTATGTAAAGGACCTAAGGGAATAGTCCAAATAAGGCCGCCTGCAATGAGCGGAAATTCCGCGGCGGGATTTCCGACGCTGAAAGCTGTCATAGGATTGCTTTAACAAACGCAATTCTATGCAGACGGCGAAATGTCGCGCGGCAAACAAATCACAGCATGTTCTATTTCTGTGCGGGGCTCGCAAGCCAGCACATAAACAGCCGGAGCCGCGGGCACTGGTGAGTACGCGCCGCTTTCTGCAGACGCTCTGGTCGGGCCCCGCGGCGAGAATCCTCACCGCCTGATCCGACCCGCCCTTCTGCAGGCGGCCTTACAGTGGAATGAAAAACAAAACCTTGTTTAAAAAATAAAAGCTGACAGGTTGTGATTGCATATATGTTCATCCCATTATTTAGTATTCACTGATTTTGTTATTAAAAACCCTAAATAACGTCTAGTCCAACAAATTTAATTTTAGACATCACATAATTAGTGTTTCCCCGAAAATAAGACTCTGTCTTATTTAAATTTTTGCCTCAAAAGAGGAGCTAGGTCTTATTTTTGGGGGATGTCTTATTATACTTACCTAGCAGCCTCGGTCCAGATCCCTTCTGCTGCTCTCCGGAGCTCTGACTTGCTGAGCCGCGGCATTGGTTGGCCAATTCATTAATCCCGCATCCACAAAGCAATGGCTGTGATTGGTTCTTCGACTGCTGCTTAGCCAATCAATGCAGCACTCAATGAACCAATCAGAGCCATCGCTTCCTGGAGGTGGGTTATATGAATTCTGTAACCAGGAAGTGATTTTTTTGTTGAGCGTCGAAGACTGCAGGATGCACGTCGAAGCTTCGGAGAGCAGCGGGAGGGACCTGGACGGAGTCTTCTAGGTGATGTATTCCTATTTTTTTAGGTAGTGCAGCTAGGGCTTATTTTCCTGGTATAGCTTATATTTCAAGCCTCTCCAAAAAAAAATCGTGGTAGGGCTTATTTTCGGAGTGGGTCTTATTTTGGGAGCGTTGAAGATTTACTTGTGTTCTACTAAATTGAACTGTAGATCAATGTGCCATTTGCTTTAAAGTAATATCTCTGCCATTGCTGCAAGACTGCCATTGTTTTCTTTGTTGTAATTACAAAACCGAGCTGCAGTAAAACTGCATACCTCCAGTTTACTAATCAAAGCTACCAAGACTCATGTCAGTTATTTCATCATTAATAGAGATGAGTGAGTATACTCACTAAAGGCAATTGCTCGAGCGAGCATTGCCTTTAGCGAGTATCTCCCCCGCTCGAGTGCCAGCGCGGGGGAGCGGTGAGTAGCGGCTGTCAGCAGGAGGGAGCGTCGGGGAGAGAGAGATTTCCCCTCCGTTTCGCCCCGCTCTCCCCCGCAGCTCCCTGCCCGCTGCCGGCACCCGACTCTTCCGTCTCGAGCGGGGGAGATACTCGCTAAAGGCAATGCTCGCTCGAGCAATTGCCTTTAGCGAGTATACTCGCTCACCTATAGTCATTAACTCTCGGAGTCCAAGATGAGTTACTGGCGTCACGTGACAAACCACCATTAGTATTTATAGACTGTAAAATCCTTTTTGCCACTGTGCGGCCGCCATTGCTGCGAGAGATTGCAGAGCCACCTGTGACATCCATCTTGCTGCCCCGTGGTCTCTCCCACGTTAACGCGCCCCACTCAGATGCTGCAGAGACAGTAGACAGTCGGTGGCATTCTCAGAAGTAAAGTGGCAGTCGTTCGGGGTTGTGAGATAGTGAGGAGACAAGAATGGTAAAGCAGACTTGTTTGGCATGGTGGAGAGCAAGGTTGTAGGTTCTGAGCATGAATTTGAAGTGGAAAAAGTCTGCTGACTTTTGTGACTTTCTCCACAGCTGTTTAGCAAACCTAGAGCACCGCCGTAGGAAGCGCATTTGAGGAGTGAGCTAGGGTTGCTGCAGTTTGCATTGGATGGCTTGGGTCATGGGGGGCTTGCTGCTTCACCTAGGGCAGTGATGGCGAACCTTTTAGAGACAGAGTCCACAAACTGCCACCCAAAACCCACTTATTTATAGCAAAGTGCTAACACGTCAGGGGACGGGGCTTATCATGATTTTTACCTCTGTCATTATGAAAACAACAGGGCCTTTTTAAAATAGACAGAAAGAAACTCCCTGTGGTTTATTCCCTAGCTGGAGCATTGGAGTGCCTTTGGTGGAGATTTTAACTGGAAATCAGTTGCGTACCCACAGCTGATTTCATACTATGCGGCACTCCCCCTCACTGCTTCCGTAGGCTTCCCGCTATCAGCGCTCCCCGACTTATGGTTCCAAGTGGCCTGTAGTGGGTTCACCTGACCAGCAGCGCCACACCTCACCAGGCCACTGGGAGCCGGAAGTCAGGGAGCACTGACATCAAGAAGTCTTCGGAGGAGATAAGGGGAGCGCCCCATAGTATGAAATCAGCTGTGGATACACAACTGATTTCTTGGCAAAATCCATAGCAATAGTGCAGATTTTGACTGTATTTTTGCTACGGACATTCTGCAGGGTTTCCACCATGTGTAAATATACCCTGAGTCAGCTTGAGGTATGCGGTCACATGCAGAATGGCCTCAGTAGTAATAATATGCCCCACAGTGGCCTCAGTAGTAATAATATGCCCCACAGTGGCCTCAGTGGTAATAATATGCCCCATAGTGGCCTCAGTAGTAATAATATGCCCCACAGTGGCCTCAGTAGTAATAATGTCCCCCACAGTGGCCTCAGTGGTAATAATGTCCCCCACAGTGGCCTCAGTGGTAATAATGTCTCCCACAGTGGCCTCAGTGGTAATAATGTCCCCCACAGTGGCCTCAGTGGTAATATTGTCCCCCACAGTGGCCTCAGTGGTAATATTGTCCCCCACAGTGGCCTCAGTGGTAATAATGTCCCCCACAGTGGCCTCAGTGGTAATAATGTCCCCCACAGTGGCAATAATGTCCCCCACAGTGGCCTCAGTGGTAATAATGTCCCCCACAGTGGCCTCAGTGGTAATAATGTCCCCCACAGTGGCCTCAGTGGTAATAATGTCCCCCACAGTGGCCTCAGTGGTAATAATGTCCCCCACAGTGGCCTCAGTGGTAATAATGTCCCCCACAGTGGCCTCAGTGGTAATAATGTCCCCCACAGTGGCCTCAGTGGTAATAATGTCCCCCACAGTGGCCTCAGTGGTAATAATGTCCCCCACAGGTGCCTCAGTAGTAGTAATGTCCCCCACAGTGGCTTCAGTAGTAATAATGTCCCCCACAGGGGCCTCAGTAGTAATAATGTCCCCCACAGGGGCCTCAGTAGTAATAATGTCCCCCACAGGGGCCTCAGTAGTAATAATGTCCCCCACAGGGGCCTCAGTAGTAATAATGTCCCCCACAGGGGCCTCAGTAGTAATGTCCCCTACAGTGGCCTCAGTAGCAATAGTGTTCCCCATAGTGGCCTCAGTAACAATAGTGTCCCCCACTGTAGTCTCTGTAGAAATAGTGACCCCCAAAGTGGCCTCAGTAATAAAAAAAACCCTAATTAGCAATATTAACCCCACAGTAGCCACAATAATAATAAATAACCCCCTCAGTAGTAATATTAATTCCTACAATAGCTCCAGTAGTAATATTAACCTCCCTCTGCAGCCTCAGTAATAATAGTAACCCCTTCAGTAGCCCCAGTAATAATATTAACCTCTTCAGTAGCCTCAGTGGTAACAGTCCCCCCATATACTTACCTCCTGCTTGTAATGTGTGAGCGCAGAACCATTTGGTCCCTTGCCCTCTCCTGCGGAACTAAGGAGAAGAAGACTCAGGGGAGGAGGATCTTGGCTGCACACTGATGTCAGAGTGTGCACCAGGATGTGTGATTACCAGCACAGAGCTGGGGCACCCCAGACGGTAATCACTATCGTAGTGAGCGGACGACGGCGGCAATAATATTAATCCCACAGTAGCCCCAGAAGTAATATTAACTCCCTCAGTAGCCCTAATAATAATAACCCCACAGTAGTCCCAGTAATAATAGTAACCCCCTCAGTAGCCCCAGTAATAATAGTAACCCCCTCAACAGCCCCAGTCATAATATTAACCCTTTGAGTAAACTCATTAATAATTTTATCCCCCTCAGTAGTAATATAAACCCCTTCAGTAGCCCGAGTAATAATAACCCCACAGCAGTCCCAGTAAAAATAGAAACACCCTCAGCAGCCCCAGTAATAATATTAAATCTTTCAATAGCCCCAGTAATATTATTAGCCCCCCGAGTAGTAATATTATTCCCCACAATAGCCCCAGTAGTAATATTAACCCCTCTCATCAGCCCCAGTAATAATAGTAACCCCTTCAGTAGCCCCAGTAATTATATTAACCTCTTCAGTAGCCCCAGTAGTAACAGTCCCCCCCAACCCATATACTTACCTCCTGCTAGTAGTCAGTGTGTGAGCTTAGAACAATTTCTCCCTTGCCCTTTCCTGCAGAACTAAGGAGCAAAGGACTCAGGGGAAGAGGATCTTGGCTGCACACTGATGTCAGGGTGTGCGCCAGGATCAGCAGCGCCGCTGCGTGATTACCAACGGGGAGCTGAGTCACCCCAGCCAGTAATCACTATCGTGGTGAGCTGCTGACGGCGGCATGTGCCAGCAGGGAGGGCTCTGTATGCCGTTTCTTGCACACGTGCCATAGGTTCGCCACTACTGACCTAGGGCATATTTGAGGGTGGTGTTGTAATGTGTGGCAGTCAGGTTGGGGCAGGAGAGGAGGGAGATAAGGGACAGAGAATACTGTAGGGACTCAGTAAGGTTTTGGATGTGAACGGCCTGAAGGTTTCTGTACGTATGTATGGTAGGTGGGTCTGGAGAGATGCTAGGGAGCTTGATAGAGGAAGAGAGGGGAGTTAGTGAAGTGGGAGGCAGATCAGAGACGGAGGAAGACAAAATCAAGACTATTACCTTCTCTTGTGAGTGGGAGAGGCTGTGAGTTATGAGAGACCAAGGGAGGGGGTAAGCGATAGAAGCTGAGAGGCATGATGGGAAGATGGGGTCATTGGTGGAGATGGTAAAGTTGCCTAAGATAAGGGTTTTGATTTCGCAGGATAGAAAGTGGGGGAGCCAGGCGGCAAAGTGATCCATGAGCAGGCGTGAGGACCTTGTACGGCAGTAGATAACTGCCACTCGCATGGACAGCGGACGGAAAAGTCATAGGGTATGTACCTCAAACAACGAGAAGGTAAGTGAGGGTAACAGGGGGATGACCTGGAAGGTGCATAGCGGAGAAAGAAGAGCACTTACTCATCCACCTTGCCTGTTTTCCGGTCTTGGGGTATGGGAGAACTGCAGGCCATTGTAAGGCAATGCAGCTGGAGAGGTCGTGTCAGACTGCTGTATCCACGTTTCTGTGAGAGCGAGCAGATTTAGAAATTTAACCGTGAAGAAGTCATGAATGGTGGGGAGTTTGTTGCATGCTGTAGAAGCAGAAACCAAAATTGGCAACAGCATGCAAAATAAATTTACTATCAGAGGTATACATACCTATAATCTAACCACATTAAATAATGCAAGGTTCTTAGTATATAATTTGATCAAATCACATTGGCCCATCTACCAACGTCCAGGTGACCAAGCTCTCAGATGGGTCCTAACATTAATACCAGGTGGTAAATCTTGACCTGGGGAAGCTGAGTTCCTACCTCTCAACATGCTCCTCTCTTGGGACTAAGCCTGCAAATAAAACCAGGGAGGGTAGGATACCATATAGATGTTCCAATAGGAGGGACAGGAGGTAAATGGGCGGCAGGTGTGCACGACCCAGTGAAGGCAGCCAAAACTTCACAATATTTGTACAGAAAGGGAAAAAGGGGGTCAGCACTAACCATTGGAAATATATCCCAATAGAAATGTATAGGTACACGTTAAACCATGGCTGCAACACACAGTAGAATGTTGTTGCATGCTGACTGGCAGTTTGAGTGATCATTTTGCATAACCTGCTAAATGGAAAGAATATGGCACAACCACAAACCTGGGAAGAGAAGAAGCCCACCAAACCTCACAGACTGGAAATGGTGGGCATTAATCCGAAATTCAACAAAAACATCCACTTTTTCAATCTTGAAAAAGGCTCCTTGTGGGCTGAAACAATGCCTGCCTTCTTGTTTTATGGAATGAACATGGAACAATAAAGAACTTTTTGGATTTTACTTAATCCCTGCATGCTGCCACTCTTTCTATTACTTTGAAGAACTATCTTCCGTCAGGTCAAGGACCCTAAGTATACTGCTAAAGCTACACTGGAGGTGTCTAAGGGGAAACATGGAAATGTCTAGGAATAGTCTATTCACAGCCCAGACCTCAATCCAACTGGGAATCTGTGACCTGATGTGAAGACCGCTCTCTATCAACGCCACTCATATTACTTGAAGAAGGTTGAACCTGGAAGGACATGTAAACATCCCCATGTCCAGATGTGCTAAGCTAATAGAGACCTGCCCTAAGAGCCTCCCATCTGTGACAAAAGGGGGCTCCACACGGCGGTGACTTTGAGGGGGTGAATACTTTCCTGTATTAAAGTTCACTGCTTTTCCTTAATCATTGTTGGGTCACTGTAAAAAAAAAATATTTTGCAACTTACTACAAAGCAGTTGGCATGCGGGGTAAAGCAAATAGCAAGAACCCTCCAGAAATCCATCTTCATTCCTGGCGATAATGGAACAAAGCAGAAAAAACATCAAGGGAGGGGAATACTTTCCCAAAGCGCTGTAACTTGGTCATGTACAGACAGTAACATTTTTAAAAATCTATCAGAAAATTAAACCCAGATTAGAAAAATGGGAGAGATTTCACTATCTGGTTTAATTTAGTAAAAAACATATTGTTGAAAGGTTTGCCTGAAAGGGCCACTTTATGTAACCAATGTTTTCTTATTCACCATGGAACTCGTCCCCAGTATATATGTCAGCTAGTATTACCGTGTTTAGTTATTCTTTTCTCTCTGAAAATTCCTGGAGTTCCTCCCTTCAGATGGGTCATGTGACCTCATTGTGACCGTCTGGGTATTACTTGTCTCTGTGACTCCTGAATAGAACAATCCCAGTCACCAGAACTTCCTGTAGGATGAATCTCCATGGACTGTACTACAGCAGCTCTTCATGCGGGTCAGAAAATAAACCTTTTATTTGTATAGCGCCAACTTATTCGACAGAGCTTTATTACCCCCCACCAAGCTGGGTACTTATTTTACTGACTTTGGAAGGATGGAAGGCTGAGTCAACCTTGTGCTGGCTACCTTGAATTTGCAACCTTAAGGCCGCCTGCAGATGGCCAGGTCGGATCCGGCTGCGAGAATTCTCACAGCGGGACCCGACCCGAGCGCCTGCAGTGAGCAGCGCGGGCGTCTCACCTCTCCCGCGGTCCCAACTCTTTCATATGCCGGCTGCCGGGAGGCCGGCGCATGCGCAGAGTGGGGCCGGCGGCCGGTGAGTGATGTTTCTGTGCGGGGCTCGCAGAGCATGCCGCGATTTGTTTGCCGCACGATATTTCGCGCGGCCAAATCGCGGTCGTCTGCATAGGATTGCGTTTCTTAACGCAATCCTATGGCAGCTTTCAGGGGCGGAAATTCCGCGGGAAATCCCATGGGGGGCAGAAACTCTTATCACAATTATTGCTGATAATTAGCGGCTCCTGTTACACGGTTATAATCAAGGTGATGGACGTTCATTTTCCCTCATAGTATACTTATGGTATTTAGCTTATTTAGGAGAATATAGAGGGTAGTGATAATTACACAGTGCTGCCAGCAGGCAAAGATGGTACTGGTTATGTGATGCATCATGGGATTGCTAGCAGAGCATACAGGTAGAGAAAACCCGGAGAAATTTAGAACTCATGATGGTGCCTGATAAGTATCAGACAGAAGGCTGTGCTGCATGGAAGTGAGTGCAATGTGTTTAGGCTATTCAGAGTGATAATCAGGTGAGGAGTGCAGGGATGGAAAATGTGTTTGTGATGGAGTGAGCCTTTAATGAGAAAGCTGGAGATGGCAGGATTACAGCTGACCGCAGATATTAGATCTCCGCATCTTATCACTATCTTCTGGTTCTGGAGACTTCTGGTTGGAATAAAGAAGCAACAGGTTGGAGTTATACAGGAGACCTGCAGCTATTTGGCCCAGATCACTACTGCTGTCATGTCATTCCGGCTCCTCATACTAATTAATGACCTTTTCTGGCCATATAAAACCTCCCACACGACTTCTCCAACTGTGTGATGACTTTTACAATATTTATTTCACAGCTGGTGAAAGTGGAGGAAGATCCGATCCCTATTGATGCTACAGAGACACATGTGAGGGGGGATCAGCCGTGTAAGGAGGAGATCCCTACAGATGACCCACCAGGTGAGTGACCACTAAATGCAGAGGACATCCCAGATTCCCCCTAGTCGCTGACTACAACAGTTCTGTGCTTTAAGCTCTGTGCTGTCGGGTCTTCAGCCGTACATCCCTCTATTCAGCTACAATACAAGTAAACCAGGGATGAAAGTGTATTACTATTATAGGGGTAACACTGCGGGGCGTTTAAAGGAGAACTGAACTTTCAAAAAGCTTTTGACACATAGTAGGTTTTGATTGTTGGGGGGCCGGTGATGAGACCCCAACTAATCACTAAACTGAAGGGGCAGAAGCATTCATCTGAGCACTGTGACCAATTAGCCATTTCTGTATCTCTTGGGATCAGTGTATGGGCTCAGTAGGAAGTCTATGAGTCCGCGGACCTGGAAGGAATGGGAGGAACATGTCCGCTTCTCCACACATACTGACAGAGCCGCCACAGCTCTGTGCCCTATCCCCTGCCAGTGACGCCGCAGGTGAGGGAGGTTGATGCTACGAGCGCTAGAAGAGGAAGGCCCATCTCCCTAATGACACAGTGGTGACATGACCAGCGCATCACCAACCTGAAAAAAAGGCCATGCTATAGAGAATATTCAACAAAGTTAAGCCTCACCCCAAAACGGTGAGAAAATTCTAGATGCTAAGCGTACACCTTAAGAAAGGACCGAATGGCACAACTGAGGAAAATGTAACAGGTTGTCCAAATTATTGATGGCCTATCCATAAGTAATAGATCAGGGGTCCCGGACTTGCGACCCCCAATGATCAGCTGTTTGGGTTGGTGGAATGAGTAGATTTCTGCAGAAATAAAACAGATCTGTTCTATTGCAGTGGCCAGGCTTGGCATTTCAGGCCATTGATGTGAATGTAAACTGTACCTGCAATACCAGGCCTGGCCACTGCAGTGGGAATGGAGCTGTCTGCTTCCTACAGAAATCAGCTAAGTGCATGGACACACTAGCGCCGTTAACAGCTGATCTGCAGGGGTCCCAGACTGAACCTCTGCCGATCTACTACTAATATTCTGTCCTACATATAGGCCATCAATAGTTTACAACTGGACAATCCCTTTTAAGGTAATAGAGGCGATATTACAACTCTAGCAACACATGCAACCATACCCCCATGCTTGGGAGCCACAACCAAGGACAGAATGGGGCCAACTGCAGAGCGGTCAAGAAATTGGAAGCTGGCGAACTAAAAGGCCCTAATGACCTAGAGGTCGAAGATAGTGTGCATAGTGCATGGGGGGAGTCTCGCTCCCTACTCTTTCTGTGAAGCAGAGACAGGATGACCGTGTAAAGGTCAGCAGCTGCCCAGATGGAAAAATGAGCATTCGAGTCGAAAGCTGACTGCCGTTCGTATTCCTGAGGGCCGTCATAAGTGCCCACATTCCCCAGCTCTGTCATGTATAACATTCCTGGCCAGGGTGGTGGTCTTGGAATTACTGGGACTACCTGAAAGGGTTATTGCGCCCATATGATTGTAAATATTATTGTAAGGCCTTGTTGTTTTTTTAACTATAACGTTAATTATTATGGCGCAGTTGAGATGTATGAGATGTAGTGATAAGGCCGTGGAAGCAATATACCAGACACGGCTTCCGCACTCTTCTGAAGGGGCTCCAATGTTTAGTTCACAGACCAAAGTAAGTCATGAGAGATGTAGATTTTAGTGCGGACTCCCATGTCGTACTCCGGTCCTGGCTGCTGATCTTTGTGTCTCATACAACAGTGCGTGTTGCCTGGAGATGCCGGCTCAGTCCGCTCACTGCGCATCTATCGGAACACCCAACTGCTTTTACCAGCTCACATCTCTCCCACTAAGGCCGCCTGTACATGGGCGGGGTCAGGTTCCGTATGCAAAATCAAGCCCTGGCAGAAGGGGCGTCCATGTGCACGTACCTGCCTTTCTGCATCTTCATCTGTACAGCAGATGATATGCGTGCATCACCGTCTGATATACGCAGGGTAGGTTTTGTTTTTTAACTTCTGCTTTTCCTGCGTCATCACGTACTGTTGACGCAAATCCGCGATCTTTCTGTAATGTCAATTACGAAAGGTCTGCAGATAGGACAGCATCCATTGACTTCAATGGAAGCCGTCCACGCGCAATCTATGAAAAAATGGAGCATGCTGCGATTTTTTTTTTTTTCCCTCCCCAAGCGGAAAACGCAATTGTTTTCCGCTCACGTGCAAGAAGAATCAATTTTCCATAGCATGCTATGGGTGGTATTTGCTGCGGAACCCGGAGGTGGAGACTCACCACAGATTCCGCAATGCAAATCCGTCTGTGTGCAGACAGCCTTAGTTTGCAAATCCTGAGTTGTTCCTCTGAGGCTCTCCAACTCACATCCACACAAGTCCAGCTGCAGGTCCACTCTGCTACAGCTCCACTAGCTCAATCTCTCTCTTCCCTGCACTCTCTGAAGCCGCCAAGTCCCACCGGAGCCCAGGAACAAGACCTCTCTTTAGCTCCATAGTACACAGGCCTTTAACCAATCAGCGTGCAGATTAGGTCCTGTCAGTTCATAACAACATAAAAGATCAGAGTGAACAAAGTCATGTGACCTCTCACTGAAGGTCCTGCCTGACGGAACATAAGGTACAGCAATAATAAATATGTATATTATAGTACACGGATGTTTAACCCCTTACACAACGTTTGTCAATCACAGCTGGAGGTGCACACCAGTTGGCTGAGCACATCTGCCTCTTCGTTTTAGCAATTGGTAAAAGGGAGTTTCAGTTCCTGAGCCCCCTGAACAAAACTTCTAATGTGTCACTGTGATTTTGTCAAGTTTCTTGAAAGTTTAGTTAGACTTTCAAGTAGTAATACATCTGAGCTGTGGATATGAATGTAGACGAGACCTATTTCTTATACATCTGCCGTCCGTACTGATGTGGGAAACAAACTTCCCCAATTATGGGACTAGGATACAATTACCTCTTATTACACTGGTATTGAAGTCCTGTATGCTAATAGAATATAGAACATAGAAACATATATCCTGATAACAGAATCCAGAACAATGAGACATAGACCCACATAATGGAATCCAGAACATTCACCTATAGCCAGATAAGGGAATGCAGAGCAGAATTATTTATACCCAGATAACAGAATTCAGAACACGGATACACTGACCCAGATAATAGAATATATAATAGGGAAAAACTGACCCAGATAATAAGATGCAGAATTTCTGTTGTCTTGTCTTTATGCGCAACCAAACAAGTGGACCAATGGGCACCGAATTCGTCAGACGCTTTGAAAGGCTTTAGATCAGGTTTCAGGTCTTTACGACCTGCAGTTCTTAACATATTTGCAACAAGTCAGAAAACAAAAATAACAAGCAAACAACTGGACCAATCTGCACCAAATTTGCCACATTACTAATTCAAGGGCGTAGGAAGGCTTTAGCTCTCTAGGACTATAATTTTAAATATTTAATATTAGCTGTATTGGCTAATATTAAATAAAGGTTATATCTTAATTATTATATTTCACTGATTGACATGGAGAGTGAGCAGCCTGAGTATACGGCTCTGTGAATGGGCCCTTCAGGTTATATTATTCAAAAATTATTAAATTACATTTATTTTTGGCAGAAGATGGCAGCAGGAGCTCAGAGGGATGTCTGATATCTTCAAACGATCGAAGTATTACCCAAGATGCATATGAAGACCCTGCCATTATCCCAGATGTACCATCAGCTCTTCACAGCAAAGATCCATCATCTGATCATTTTGAGCTGATCCTATCTTCTGATTCATCACAGACGGCAAAGAAAAATAAAATTCATAGAAGGAATGCTGAACGTGAAAGAGTTCACAGAAGAGAGGAGCCATATTCATGCTCAGAGTGTGGGAAAGGTTTTAGCTATCAATCAGTTTTTGTTACACATCAGAGAACTCACACAGGGGAGAAGCCATTTTCATGTTCAGAATGTGGGAAATGTTTTAGGCTGAAATCCGATCTTGTTACACATCAGAGAATTCACACAGGGGAGAAGCCATTTTCATGTCCAGAATGTGGGAAATGCTTTAACCAGAAAGCACATCTTGTTAGACACAAGCAAATTCACACGGGGCAGAAACAATTTTCATGTTTAGAATGTGGGAAATGTTTTAGGCAGAAATCAGATCTTGGTATACATCAAAGAATTCACACAGGGGCAAAGCCATTTTCATGTTCAGATTGTGGGAAATGTTTTAACTGGAAATCACAGCTGGTTTCACATGAGCTAATTCACACAGGAGAGAAACAATATTCATGTTTAGAATGTGGGAAATGTTTTAACCATAAATCAGGTCTTGTTAGTCATCAGAGAATTCACACAGGGGAGAAGCCATTTTTATGTTTAGAATGTGGGAAATGTTTTAGTCGGAAATCAAATCTTGTTCACCATCAAAACATTCACACAAGAGTGAAGCCATAGTCCTGTACTGGTAATTTTCTTTACCCACAAGTCCCAGCATCTTAAATTTCAATAACTCACTGGGAAGCAGCAATTTTCTATTTGTTAACATTTAACAATTTAAAATGAAAAGTCACATCATACAAGAGAAAGCAATTTAGCGCACTAAATGATGATTAAAACTTACCTACATTTCAGCTAACAGGCAGTGGACAGCAAAATATAACAAAGGAAGACCACTAGTGGCCAGCACTTTACATAAAATGATGTTTTCGTGCTAAAGCATAAGCGTAAGCTCAAGTTTGTTCAAAGTTCAGCTGCCATTCAAGAAATGTTTGTTATTACCAATCAATGTCTGTTATCCAAAAAGGAAACAGGAAACAGATAGCGCATCTACATAGCAGCCATGTGCATAGAATATCTCACATTAATATATATAACTGCATCTCAGAGCTTTTCAGCAGTTGTTAATAAAGGTTTGCTTGTAAACCTTCCATGCTTGTATTTGGGCTGATCTTCCTGTATTCTATAACCGTTAACCTTTTTCCTCAGCCCTCTGGCGGTGAGCAGGAGCCGGTAGGTGTTATGTGCATGAATAGTGAGCACAGCATTACACCAAGGATCCCGGACTTTGTGGAATCTGTTAGGACACTTTCTGGTGTTGAAAAAGAACATTTAACGGGATAAATCAAACATTTCGTGGACATCCTACAGCAGCGCAGAAGAGGTTAAATAACTGGATGAACATATGCTTCAGCACTAGAGATGAGCGAGCATGCTCGTCCGAGCTTGATGCTCATTCGAGCAATAGCATACTCGAAGGTGGTCGTTACTCGAGTGAGCACCATGCGGTGCTCAATAAATTTTCATCCTCTCCTCCCCACATGTTTAGTGCCATATTTTTGCCAATTAACATGCAGGGAAGGCTTTGGCACCTCCTGCTGTTACGTGCCAACCCTCTTCACGTCTATAGCAGTGACTGGCTGGGCTGATCAGGTGACCTCCGAGTATTAAAAACTCTGATCATCTGAGATTCGCCTCACACGCATGCTTCATTAGCTGAGGGACAGACCTGCTTCTATTCAAGGAAAGCGATAGTGTAGGGTACAGGTTGCGATTAGGCAGGGATCCTTGTTCCAAGAACCCAACAGTCCTTTCTGGGACTACAACTCCTCTCATTGTGTGCATCAGCAGTTTGGCTGGCTGGTAGCAGTAGTGCGCACAAAGTATTCTCAAGCATCCCGGCTGTATACTGCATACTGTTACTGGTTTAATGCAGTAGACTGCTAGTGGTGTACAGAGACTAGATAGGAAGTAACAAAATTCCTATCATTTTTCATTTTTTTATTTTTTTTGTCTGCTCAAAGCATACGCCATATACCCGTGTGTGGGTGCTGTCAATCTACGCTATCTAACAACAGTATACACAGTTTCAATTTGTATTTTTGGGGTTCAAAGCGTACACTATATACTTGTGTGTGGATGTTGTCAATCTATGCTATCTTAGGAAAGTATACACTGTTTAAATTTGTTTTGGGGGGCTCAAAGCGTAGGCTATATACCCGTGTGTGGGTTCTGTCAATCCACACTATCTAACAACAGTATACACTGTTTATTGTGTCTATTTTGGCCTATAAGCATACGCAAAATAACTCGCAGTTTGCGTAGGATTTTGAACAAGTGCATTATCCAACATGATGAAGACTAGAGGTAAGGGTCGAGGATGTGGGCATCCAATTGAGGGTGTGGGCAGAGGCCGAGGTTCTGAGCGGGGTGAAACAGTGCCTGCTGCTGAGGGATTAGTAGAGCAATGCGTATCTATCCTCCCTAGCTTCATCTCACCTTTTGCAGGTCCGCGTGGTAGACCATTATTAAAAGCACAACAGTGTGATCAGGTGATTAGTTGGATAGCGGATAACGCGTCCAGTAATTTATCCAACACCCAGTCTTCCCCGCGGTCCGCTCACGCTAGCCAAGGTGCTGGAGCTCTAAATCTTCAGGCTGCTCCTCCTTCCTCCCAGCCTGATCACTCCAGGAAAAGGAGAGATTCAGAACAGGCATACTCCCAGGAACAATTCTCGGGTCCCTTCCGTGAGTCGAAAAATATGGCTCATGAGCCAACTGAGGAGTTTGTCGTGACCAATGCCCAAAATTTAGACCTTTCACAGTCTCAGGGTGATGAGGGTGGGGACTTCCAAATAGTCTCTCAAGAGGTATTTGTGGATGATGATGATGAGACACAGTTGTCTATCAGTGAGGTTGTTGTTATGGCAGTAAGTCTGAGGGAGGAGTAGACTCAGGATTCAGAGGAAGAGCTGGTGGATGATGATGTGACGGACCCGACCTGGGTTGGTAAGCCTACTGAAGCGCTTCAGAGGGGGAGGCAAGTGCAGCACCAAAACAGGTTGGAAGAGGCAGTGTGGTGGCCAGACAGAGAAGCAGGGCCAGAGCAAGTAATCCCCCAATTGGTCCCCACAGCACCATCTCACGGCAAGCTCTCTTGCAAAGGGCTAGGTGTTTAAAGGTCTGGAGGTTTTTCAATGAGAAGCGGACGACCGACGAACAGTGATGTGCAACCTGTGCCGCACCAAGATCCGCAGGGGAGCCACCACTACCAGTTTGACCACCACCAGCATGTGCAGCCATATGATAGCTAAACACCTGACAAGGTGGAATGAAGGCCATTCACTGCCTGCGGGTCACACCACTGCCTCTTCCTCTCTGTCACATCCTGGTACTGACATGCGTTCCCCCTCCCAGGATGCAGGCACGAGCGTTTCACAGCCTGCACCCACCCCTTCACCTCAACAGTCCTCCACTGCCTTCACCAATGTGTCCCAGCACAGCATTCAGCTGTCCATAACTCAAGCATTGGAGCACAAGCGGAAATGTGCAGCCACGCACCTGCATGCACAATTGCTAAACGTGCATATCTCCAAACTACTCAGCATGGAGATGCTGCCATATAGGCTGGTAGAAACGGAAGCTTTTCGCAACCTCATGGCGGCGGTCGTCCCTCGCTACTCGGTCCCCAGTCGCCACTATTTTTCCCGCTGTGCCTTCCCCGCCTTACATTAGCACGTGCCACGGAATATCAACCGTGCCCTCACAAACGTGGTTACTGGGAAGGTCCACTTAACCACCGACACGTGGACAAGTGCTGGTGGGCAGGGACACCACATCTCTCTGACTGCACATTGGGATAACCTGGTGGAGGCTGGGACCGAGTCTGACCCTGGGTCCGCTCACATGCTACCCACACCGAGGATTGCGGGTCATGGTTTCTCCGGCTTATTATTGCACCTCCTCCAAACCCTCACCCTCTTCCACCTCTCAATTACCATCTGTGAGCACATTGCCTTCAGTCGGTAGCTCGAGGCACTGCAGCACTGCCATGGGGAAGCATCAACAGGCCGTGCTGAAGCTCCTGAGAGCTGTTACAGGGTTTGACGGAACAAACAGATCTGTGGCTTTCGCCGCTGAACCTCCAACCAGGAATGGTCATGTGTGACAATGCACGTAACCTGATGGCAGCTCTGCAGCTTTGCAGACTAACACAAGTGCCATGCCTGGCCCACGTGTTCAATCTGGCGATTCTGTGCTTTCTTAAAAACTACCCCAATTTGTCTGAGCTGCTCAGCATGGTGCGTTGCGTGGGTGCACATTTCAGAAAGTCGACCACCGATGCTGCCACCCTTAGGACACTGCAATATCACTTCCAGTTGCCTGTGTACTGACTGTTGTGCGACGTGCCCACGCGGTGGAATTCAACATTGCACGTTGGCCAGGGTTTCGAGCAGCGTAGAGCCGTTGTTGAATACCAGCTGCAACATGGTCATCAGAGTGGTAGTCAGCCTCCGCAGTTCTTCACAGAGGAGTGGGCATGGATGTCTGACATCTGCCAAGTTTTAGGAAAGTTTGAGAAGTCAACACAAATGGTGAGAGGCGATGTGGCCATTATCAGCGTAACCATTCCGCTGCTTTGCCTGCTGAGAAGGTTGCTGCTAAGCATTAAGGCCGACGCTTTGCAGATAGAACAGGAGATGGGGGATGAAAATACGTCACTTGAGAGCCAAACCACCCTCAGGTCCGTTTCTCAGCACGTATTGGAGGAGGAGGAGGGGGGAGAGACTGCTGCCCACACTGCAGAGGGTACCCATGCTACTTCCTTTACATCTGTTCAGCGTGTATGGGCTGAAGAGGAGGAGGAGACAGAGTCATCCTCCTAGTGAGAAAAGTGATGTGTTGCGTACTGGGACTCTGGCACATATGGCTGACTTCATGTTAAGCTGCCTTTCCTGTGACACTCGCGTTAGACGCATTCTGGCCAATACGGATTACTGGGTGTTCACCCTTCTTAACCCATGGCATAAGGAGAATCTTTTCACTCTCATTCCCAAAGAGGAAAGGAGTAGGAGAGTGATGCAATACCACAAGGCCATGGTAGAAAAGCTAAACTTCCCACCTGACAATGCTAGCGGTAGAGGACGTAGTTCAGTGGACCAATTAGCAGGCGAGATGCGGGGAACAGGCAGCATGTCCAGCGCAGGCAGAACACTCTACAAGGCCTTTGCCAGTTTTATGGCACACCATCGACTGTGTCACCACTCCCCAGTCTAGGCTGAGTAGGAGGGAACACTGTAAAAAGATGGTGAGGGAGTACATTACCAACCGTACCAACGTCCTCCGTGATCCCTCTGCTTCATACAACTATTGAGTGTCAAAGCTGGACACGTGGCATGAACTTGCGCTGTACGCCTTGGAGGTTCTGGCCTGCCCTGCCGCTAGCATGTTATCAGAGAGGATGTTTAGTGCTGCTGGGGGGATTATTACGAATAAGCATACCCGCCTGCCAACTGACAGCACCGACAGGCTTACACTCATTAAGATGAACAAAGCCTAATTTTCCCCTGACTTCTCTTCTCTACCGGAAAGCAGCGGAACATAAAGATTCTCTAAGCTGGAACAGGAGAACCATGCACCCTCTATCACCCCAAAAAAGGATTGAAGTACTTTAGTCTATCCTTCTCACATATTCCTCCTCCTAAACCAGCATGAAACAGCTAATTCTTCACAGGGCCAACAGGCTCTGTAAAAACTTATTTTTTGGAAGGCTGTCTCCAGGCTCTGTTAGCAAAATAAGCAAGTATGAGCTCTATGGTTAAAAAAAAAATTTCAGGGGTTTACCTGCGCTCTGGGTAAACCAATTTTTCAGGGGTACACCTATACTCTTGCTTTACAAATGTTTAAGGGGTTTGCCTATACTCTTGGTATACAAATTTTTTAGGGGTTTGGAAATACCCTTGGTACACAAATTTTTCAGGGGTTCGCCTATAATGTTGGTACACAAATTTTTAAGGGGTTCGCCTATACTCTTGGTATACAAATTTTTCAGGGGTTCGCATATACCCTTGGTACACTAATTTGTCTGGGGTTCACCTATACTCTTAGTAAAAACAAAATTCAGGCGTTCGCCTATACTCTTAGTAAACAAATTTTTCAGGAGTTCGCCTATACTGTTGGTACACAAATTTTTAAGGGGTTCGCCTATAGTCTTGGTACACAAATGTTTCAGGGGTTCGCATATACCCTTGTTACACTAATGTTTCTGGGGTTCACCTATACTCTTAGTAAAAAAAAAAATTCAGGGGTTCGCCTATACTCTTGGTACAAAAATTTTTAAGGGGTTTGCCTATATTCTTGGTACTCAAATTTTTCAGGGGTTTGTCTATACTCTTTATCAACAAATCTATCAGGGATCCGCCTATAGTCTTGGTACACAAATGTTTCTGGGGTTTGCCTACACTCTTGGTACACAAAGGTTTTTGCAGCACGGGCCCTGCTTTGGCCACTCTAATTTCTTCATGGCTCCCACTGTTCTTCTAGGGATCAAGGGAAGCGTAACTGAATTCATGAGACATTGACAGTTTCACTGTATACTGTACTATATACAGCTTTTCCATTTGCCTCAGACTTTCCATTTCTTGAACCAGGATGATAAGAAATCTGCAAAAAAAACAAGGCCCAATGTGCTTGTCTTGCCAACAGTCTTTAAGCCGTGTGGATAAACTCTAGAGTTTCGTGGTCAGTAAGGACTACTACAGGATGACTGCCACCTTCCAAAAGATGTATCCATTCAGAGTTGCAACATTAATGACTAACTGTTATTTATTTCCAATGTCATAGTTTCTTTCAGCAGTTGACATGATATAAGCCAAGATGGAACAATACCTCTGCAGCACCGCATATTGGATGGTAGCACTCCTTCAAATCAATGTCAGATTCTTTATACACTTATTTGGGGTGTTTCTATGTGCTCTCCTCAAGAGAGGCAATGCCCCTCCCGACTCACATCAGAGGCCTCTCACTAGCCAAACCAGAATTCTACTGCACACTGAGGAGGGGCAAACACAGCGAAACAGCTGTCTGTGTATGGGTTCTGGCTTGGCTTTCAATTCCCAATTATTGTTAAAACTTGTATAAAGAGTCTGATGTTGATTTGAAAAAGGCTGCCATTCAAAAGGTGGTGCTGCAGAGGTATTGTTCCATCTTCCATATTATCCAGAGGAGCATGCATGGCCTTATAAGTCTCCTCACTCACTTTCTAGGTGCTCTCCTCAAAGAGAGACAATACCCCTCCCGAATATTGATATTAGACAGAAATGCACATGGGTGTAGTAGCATTGTGACTCTGATTTGTTGAGACAAGACAGCGCCCAAAGCAGAATTAGAGGTGTCCATTTCCACAACAAAGGGTAGTTCCAGATTTAGAAAAAAAAAAGAATTGATTCAGAAGTGAACAGAGCTTTTAGTTTTTAAAAGGCACCCTGTGCCACTGAAGATCGTGAGTATGTTTTGGCTTTCTTTGTGAGGTACATGATTGGTAAGATGATTTTTTAGATATTCGGTAGATATTCGCAAATCTTCTAAAGCCTTGAATGTCTTTTAGATTTCTTAGCTTTGGCCGAACAACCACAGCTTCAATTTTGCTAGGGTCCATACTCAGACCATCTGGGGAGATGATATTATCAAGGAATTGGATCCTGATTTGTTCAAACTCACATTTTTCCAGTTTGATATAAAGACGATTCTTTGGCGATGTTTTAAGACTAGCCAAGAATGCCTGCGATGTTGCTACAAGCTGTCAGAAAATATAAGAATAAAAGGTGAAGTGTGGACAGCAGCACAACCAGTACTAAGGCACAACACGGCCACAGGTGCACGATCTGCCAGGAGATCCGGACCCCAGGATCCACACGCATAACTCCACAGGAAATAGAAAGATGGAACACCACTCACAGGTTGTCTTCAAAGTAGAAATAGCATCTTTATTCCTCAGTGCAACATACAGACAGCAACGTTTCGATCCGTCCATGCTTGAAAAAGATCCATCCTGTAGTCTTTGTCAAGCTCATGAGATATGCGCGCATACAAAGGTTATAAATAACACAAAACCAATCACAAAGAACATACAATTAAAAAACAAATATGATGCATATATGTCAACACCTAAGATTCCCCAGGCGTTGGTTCATCTCCATGTTTCCACCACGCTCAATCATGTCTACCCCGGATCCGGCATCTTACTGTCCTCCGTGCGCATGCACGCGCTCTGCGTATGCTCACGATGTTTTCTACGTAATCCCTCATTCGGCTATCTCTACAGATGCTCCTGCATAGCAACTGGACAGACGCAGAAGATTAAGTTATCATGCTGAACCAAGGAATAGGCAGAGTCTCCACAGTGTTAGACTGCTAGGTGAAAATAAATTAGTGACATCTTAATCATATGTTTGGAACCTATACCCGCAGGTCCCAAAACCTTTCAGCAATATCACATCATATTATATACTATGTTTTTACTTGTGAAAAAAAAAAATTGTGGGTCACTAAAAGAAAGTCCAGAAATCTTATATAGTCTATGTGTGTAGAACAAACCTATATGGGAAATCTTATGTTATATTCCTCACAAGGATGTATTAAGCAAGAGTAGCAATTTAAAAAATGCTGAACAACACTGGGCTCAGAGGGTAGCCTTGTGTTACCTCACCTGAGACAGTCTTCCACTTGGATGTGCAGCCATTTATGACCACTCTTTGAGTACGATCACTCAGCCAGTTGTGAATCCACCTAACATTTGCCTTGTCAATCCCATATTTGGTCAATTTTCAATAAGGATGGTATGAGATGCTTTGTCAAATGCTTTACTAAGGTCAAGATAAACTATATCTATGCATTTCCCAGAACAACCCAGTCAGTGATTCTTTTAGGGCTCATGTCCACGGGGAAAATAAGAATTAAAATCCGCAGCGGATTTTAACTCTTCTCCCGCGCGCGGATCCGCACCCCATAGGGATGCATTGACCACCCGCGGGTAGATAAATACCCGCGGATCGTCAATAAAAGTGATTTTTAAAAAAATGGAGCATGAAAAAATCTGGACCATGCTCCATTTTCATGCGGGTCTCCCGCGGGGACGGCTCCCGTGGGAGACCTAAAATAGGAATTTAAAAGCATTTACTCACCCGCAGCGGGCCGGGAAGGTCTTCTCTTCTCTTACGGCCGCATCTCCCTTGCTTCGCTCGGCGGATGTGCCCGGCGCATGCGCGCGGCACGTCGACGACGTGCCGGCGACGTGCCGGCGGCGTGACGAATTCATCCGCCGGCCGAAGAAAGAAGATCCGGCCGCGACGCAGAGAAGAATCGGAGCGGATGGGAGGTGAGTTTATTCTCATTTATTGTTATTTTCGGCGCTCATGTCCGCGGGGCAGGAGGGACCCGCTGCAGATTCTCCATGGAGAATCTGCAGCGGATCTGATTTTCCCCGTGGACATGAGGCCTTATAGAAGGAAATTAGATGAATCTGCAAGGACTTGTTTGTTACAAACCCATGCTGGCTCTGGTTAATTACTCCATTCTCATCCACATACCGGCGTATGTGATGTTTAATAAATTGTTCAAAGAACAATTCCACCTCCTTCCCCTTTTGAAGATAGGGATAACATTTGCTCTTCTCCAATTTTCTGGAACTTCTCCTGTTCTCTATGAATTTTCAAAGATAATGGCGAGTAGATCAGCAATTATATCTGCTGCTTCATTCAGTACCCTAAGCTGTAATTCATCTGGGCCTGGAGAAGATCAATTGATGTTACATTTAATTTCTGATAGAAAGCAGATACTAAAAAGGAATTCAAAGTTCAGCCTTCTCAAAAACATTTTAACCAATTCACCATTTTCATCCTGCATACATCCTATAGTATTTTTGACTTTTCTTTTTGACATACACACAAAATCCTTTTTTATTGCTTTTGACTAGAGATGAGCGAGTAGTGCCTTAGCTGAGTATCTCCCCGCTTGTCTCTAAAGATTCGGGGGCCTAGGGGGGGGGAGAGCGGAGAGGAACGGAGGGGAGATCTTTCTCCCCTCCCTGATGCAACTCACCTGTCACCCGCGCCGGCCCCCAAATCTTTAGAGACGAGCGGGGAGATACTCGGCTAAGGCACTACTCGCTCGAGTAATGTGCCTTAGCGAGTATAATCGCTCATCTCTACTTTTGACCTCTCTTGCAAGCCACATTTCATTATTAGTTTTAGGTTATCTGACACTTGCCCTACAGTTTTTATAGAGTGCATTATATTCTTCTTTAGATATGCCCCCCTCTTTCCATTTGATAAACCTATTTTTCTTCCTTTTTAGCACGTATTTAAGTTCTGTGTTCATATATCTGGATCTCTTTAAATGCTTCTCATTCTTCCTTCTTTTAGGAGTTGTTAACTATTGTGCTTTGAGAATCTCATTTTGCCATACTTTCCAACCTTGGCCATTTCTGTTGCTAAGAACATCCAGCCATTGGAACCTTCCTACCCTCTTTCTAAGTACATTAAAATCTTCCTTCTTTTGAAACCCAACCTTGAGGTCTGAGTCTTCTCAGCCCCCCCCCCCCCCCCCGTATTCCAAAATTCAAGGATATCATGATTGATGCCTCCTAAAGTTCCAGCCACTAATAGTTCCTTGACTGTCTGCCCCGTTGGCAAGAATTAGGTCCAAGATAGCAAATCCCATTGTTTTATCTTTCACCTTTTAGAGAAAAAAAACCCATCTTCTCAAAATTGGTTGATATGAGTCAAGTTTGATTTTTCCAGTTGTTAAGATAAGTTTTAAATGGCTACCTCCAATATAATTATTTGAATTTTATGAATTGTAAAGTAAATTCATTTTCCTTTTTTTACCACCACATTCCAGACATTAGTAGCAGCAAGAAGAGAAGCTGAACTGTAAGGGAATTTAGAATTAAAATATAATTGGGGTAGTAAAAAATATTTCAAGGGATATTTATTTAGCCTAATTTTTTATGGAAATCTGGAATCTGAGGTGATCTAAAATAGTTGACCTACAGTATTGAATAATAGAGGCCTCTATTCTTCCGATATAAATAAAGAACGTCCCTTCTTACTCTGGGTTTATTTCTCCCCCCCCCTCCGAACCCCCCCCCCCCCCCCATTTAAAGGCTAAAAGAATAGTTTGGGTGTTTTTGAAATAGGAAAGTGGTAAGTAGATAGGGGCATTGTGGAAATAATAAAGTATCTTTGGGAGAATCATCATTTTGAGAGCCCATATGTTTTGAGTTTATTTAGTTCTGTTTTAATAGATGAGAAGTGGGGTTTAAAATTATTGTCAAACAGTTTAGATAAGGTAGAGGTTAGGTATATGCCTAGCTATGGAAGAGCCTCCTTAACCCAGCAATATTTAAATTTCTCTATATTACTAAGGAGTTTTTGATATCAACATTAAGTATTTGTGATTTAGAAGTTTTAGCTTTGTAATAAGAGACTTCAGAGAACTTTTTAGTTATGTTGTTCACTGCTGGTAGGGAAGTGGTTAGGTTAGACAAAACTAAAATAACATGATTAGCATGAAGACTAGAGATGAGCGAGCAACAAAATACTCGGGTGCTCGTTATTCGAGCCAAGCTTTTTGTAATCCTGGAGAGAGAGCTCTGTTCGAGTAACGAACCCCATTGAAGTCAATGGAAGACTCGAGCATTTTTCAATGGACCCGACGGGTGTCGAGCATTTTTTAATGCTCTCTCTCTCCCTCTCTCTTTCTCCTGAAATTTGATCAAGCATCAGAGCACCGCCTGGTGCTCGCTCGAGTAACGAGTAGTTTTGAGTATGCTATTGCTTGACCGAGCATCAAGCTCGGAAGAGCATGCTCGCTCATCTCTAATGAAGACCTATTATATGCATCCTCAGAGATGTCTGAAGATGGTCTGATGCATTCTTCAAAGGGTTACATTATTAATGCAAATATTAGAAGAAACATGGGACACCCTTGCATAATGTGGTTACTAGTTGAAAAGTATTTGGACATAAAACCTAAGCAGTAAACAAATGCATTAGGGGAAGGGACATTGAAGCAGATAAAAAGTTTCCATGAAAACCAAATTTCTTTAGAACCGCTCACAGGTATCCCCAATGGATTCTGTCAAATGCCTTCTCATCTAATGATAAAAGCAGAGAAGGGATTTGACCAGACTCAACTAGTTCAATTAGGTTGATGAATCTCCTAGTCACATCCGAAGATTGCCTGTTCTTGATGAAGCCCACTTGGTTGTTTTGGATTAAACTCGGTAGAATGTTAGTGAGGTGTGAGGCTAGGATGTTAGCAAAGAGTTTTACATCCGAATTAAGAAGAGCAATAGACCTGAAGTTTGCAAGGATAGTATGTGATTTCCCTGCTTTAGACAGCGTGATAATCAAGGCATTCAGCATTTCTGAGGGGAAGGAGCCTGTCTGAGTAGCATGATTGAAGATTCTAAGAAGGTAAGCAGAAAGAACATTATAATATTCATTAGAAAAACCGTCAGGACCAGTTGATTTATTTAGTTTTAAAGAAGCAATGGTGTCCAGAATTTCAATTATGGAGATTTCTTTGTTAAGAAATGTAGCTTGCACACCACATTGAATGGGAAGAGAGATATTATTCAGGAAATCTTTAATGAGCTGTTCGTTAGGGTGTGTAGTATTAGCGTCATTTTTTCAAGTTATAAAGAAATTTGTAATAGAGTGTGAACCCCTCCGATATTTCACGGTAAGTCGGTAAGTTTGTTATTACGTGAATTGAGTAAGAATGGAATTCTAGTTTGGGCTTCTTTAACTTTAACCCTATTAGCAAGGAGTTTGGAGGCCTTGTTCCTTTGGCTATAATTAATGAGCTTTGTCTTGCGAAGGTGTAACTCCTACTTATTCTGCATAAGATTGTATAGACTGAATCTCGCCTTTTTTAATTCTAAAAAAATGTTATCAGAGAAGTTATTTGTATTTGTCTTCCACGTGCCTAATAAGAGGTCATCTATCTATTTTAATCTTTTTTCTTTTCGTAAGCTGCTTTTTTAGAATGTGACCCCTTATCACAGCTTTGTGGGCTCACTAAATAGATGTTATTGGAGTGCCACCAATGTAATTCAGACAGAAGTAGTCCTCCAGATGTCCCCTGGTCTTGTCCGAAAAGTTTAACTCATTAAGAAGAGAGTTGTTAAATCTCCAGGGAATGACGGAAGAAGGTTGAGCATTTCTCTAATAGTAATAGCAATTGGGGCATGGTCAGACGAGGATATGAGACCTCTGTTAGAAGAGTTGATTCTTTGAAGTAGCCATTTGTAGACTAAAAAGTACGTGAGTAGAATTGGTAGCGATGTGAAAAAAAGGTTTTCCACATGCCCACCAATAATCACATTCATTGGCATGCTGAATTCTCCATACATCATGTAGGTCATTTTTAAAGGTGAGGTCTTGAAGATCCTGTATGTTGGTATTAGGTTGTGTACCACTTCTGTCAAGGGAGTGATTAGGAACAATAATAATGTCTCCGCAGATCAACACTGCCCCTTGCTTAACATTAGATATTTGATCTCTTACTCCCTGGAGAAAAAGTAGTTTGTTTAACATTAGGAGAATAAATGTTGAGGATCCTAAAAGGGCTGTTGTTGATAAGGCAAATTAGAATAATAAATCTCCTCTCATTGTCTGCAATCACTTTAACACATTGAAAGGCTATAGAATGTTTAATGGCTATTAGAATACATCTTTACTTATTAATGGCATGGCAGAAAAAGATATGGGAGAAACCTCTATTTTTAAGTTTAATGGCTTTTACCGATAAGCAATCCCTCAGCTATGCTCCTCCGTCTCACACAGACTCACCTCTGCTCCTCTGTCTCTTACACCCTTGGCTCCGCTCCTCCGTCTCCCACACCCTCGGCTCCGCTCCTCCGTCTCCCACACCCTGGGCTCCGCTCCTCCGTCTCCCACACCCTCGGCTCCGCTCCTCTGTCTCCCACACCCTCGGTTCCGCTCCTCCATCTCACACACGCTCAGCTCCGCTCCTCTGTCTCACAAAGACTCACCTCCGCTCCTCCGTCTCTTACACCCTCGGCTCCGCTCCTCCGTCTCCCACACCCTCGGCTCCGCTCCTCCGTCTCCCACACCCTCGGCTCCGCTCCTCAGTCTCCCACACCCTCGGCTCCGCTCCTCCGTCTCCCACACCCTCGGTTCCGCTCCTCCATCTCACACACGCTCAGCTCCGCTCCTCTGTCTCACAAAGACTCACCTCCGCTCCTCCGTCTCTTACACCCTCGGCTCCGCTCCTCCGTCTCTTACTCCCTCGGCTCCGCTCCTCCGTCTCCCACACCCTCGGCTCCGCTCCTCCGTCTCCCACACCCTCGGCTCCGCTCCTCCGTCTCCCACACCCTCGGCTCCGCTCCTCCGTCTCCCACACCCTCGGCTCCGCTCCTCCGTCTCCCACACCCTCGGCTCCGCTCCTCCGTCTCCCACACCCTCGGCTCCGCTCCTCCGTCTCCCACACCCTCGGCTCCGCTCCTCCGTCTCCCACACCCTCGGCTCCGCTCCTCCGTCTCTTACACCCTCGGCTCCGCTCCCCCAATTCACACACCCTTGGCTCCGCTCCTCCGTCTCGCACACGCTCAGCTCCGCTCCTCTGTCTCGCACACCCTCGGCTCCCCTTGAGAGGGAAATACATGTGTATGTAGGTAGAAAATACGCATATGTATATCTATATTGCTATGTGTCTTTCTTTTTATATGTATAATAATTTTATTTTTCTATACATACTAATTCTATGCTATAGTACAAAAACTTAATATGTAGCCTTAAAAATCATATCAGATATTTCAAGGCTTTGCAAGGCGAAGAAAAATGTATCTTGAAAACTGCAAGGAGAAACAAGATGCAAAGGCCGCGTGCTTGGCTGTTTTCCCATAAGTACCTTATCTAAGATAATGACTGCTTATGTGACTAACACTGCCTCAGGCGGAACTGCGGACATTACATACATGGTTATACAATGGATTTGAGCCAATGAGACCATTACACATTCCTAGTGACCTGACTAAGGGTATAAGATAGAGATGAGCGAGCACCAAAATGCTCGGGTGCTCGTTACTCGGGACGAACTTTTCGCAATGCTCGAGGGTTCGTTTCGAGTAACGAACCCCTTTGAAGTCAATGGGCGACCCGAGCATTTTTGTATTTCGCCGATGCTCGCTAAGGTTTTCATGTGTGAAAATCTGGGCAATTCAAGAAAGTGATGGGAACGACACAGCAACGGATAGGGCAGGCCAGGGGCTACATGTTGGGCTGCATCTCAAGTTCACAGGTCCCACTATTAAGCCACAATACCCTCAAGAGTGGGCCCCCCCCTCCCAACAACTTTTACTTCTGAAAAGCCCTCATTAGCATGGCATACCTTAGCTAAGCACCACACTACCTCCAACAAAGCACAATAACTGCCTGCATGACACTCCGCTGCCACTTCTCCTGGGTTACATGCTACCCATCCCCCCCCCAAGACCCAGTGTCCACAGCGCACACCAAACTGTCCCTGCCCAGCCTTCAGCTGCCCTCATGCCACGCCACCCTCATGTGTATTTATAAGTGCGTCTGCCACAGGAAAAGCAGGCACACACTGCAGAGGGTTGGCACGGCTAGGCAGCGACCCTCTTTAAAAGGGGCGGGATGATAGCCCACAATGCTGTACAGAAGCAATGAGAAATCCAATCCTGTGCCACCTCCATCTGGAGCTGCACACGTGGGCATAGCAATGGGGAACCTATGTGCCACACACTATTCATTCTGTCAAGGTGTCTGCACGCCCCAGTCAGACCGCGGTTTTTTATAAATAGTCACAGGCAGGTACAACTCCGCAATGGGAATTCCATGTGCACCCACAGCATGGGTGGCTCCCTGGAACCCACCCGCTGTACATAAATGTATCCCATTGCATTGCCCATCACAGCTGAGGTAGTAATGTCGTGCTTAATGCAGGTGGGCTTCGGCCCACACTGCTTGCCCCAGTCAGACTGGGGTTCTTTACAAGTGGACAGATGTAGATTAAACTCCGTGTGCACCTACAGCATGGGTGGGTGCCAGGAAGCCACCGGCGGTACATAAATATATCCCATTGCAGTGCCCTACTCAGCAGAGCTAACGTCAGATACAATACAGGTGGGCTTCGGCCCACACTGCATGCCCCAGTCAGACTGGGGCTCTTTAGAAGTGGACAGATGTAGGTTAAACTCCGTGTGCACCTGCAGCATGGGTGGGTGCCAGGAAGCCACCGGCGGTACATAAATATATCCCATTGCATTGCCCAACACAGCTGAGGTAATGTCGTGCTTAATGCAGGTGGGCTTCGGCCCACACTGCATGCCCCAGTCTGACTGGGGTTCTTTAGAAGTGGACAGATGTAGGTTAAACTCCGTGTGCACCTACAGCATGGGTGGGTGCCAGGAAGCCACCGGCGGTACATAAATATATCCCATTGCATTGCCCAACACAGCTGAGGTAGTAATGTCGTGCTTAATGCAGGTGGGCTTCGGCCCACACTGCATGCCCCAGTCAGACTGGGGTTCTTTACAAGTGGACAGATGTAGGTTAAACTCCGTGCTCACCTACAGCATGTATGGGTGCCAGGAAGCCACCGGCGGTACATAAATATATCCCATTGCATTGCCCAACACAGCTGAGGTAATGTCGTGCTTAATGCAGGTGGGCTTCGGCCCACACTGCATGCCCCAGTCTGACTGGGGTTCTTTAGAAGTGGACAGATGTAGGTTAAACTCCGTGTGCACCTACAGCATGGGTGGCTCCCTGGAACCCACCGGTGGTACATAAATATATCCCATTGCAGTGCCCTACTCAGCAGAGCTAACGTCAGATACAATACAGGTGGGCTTTGGCCCACACTGCATGCCCCAGTCAGACTGGTAATACGTACCTTAACAGTAACCTCGTTGGTGGTAATGTGGTGGTGACTGCGGACCTAGTAGCGCGGTTTTATGTAGTTGGTTTTCGGAATGTGGCCATGATTAAGTGGTCCGTGGCGGGGGGATGGTGGTGGTGCTCTCTTGTTGTGTCGTTAAAGGTGAAATTCTTGGACTGCCACCAGATGGACCAATGCAAAGGTATTTGCCAAGAATGTTTTCATTGTTGGAGGAGGAGGGGGATGTTTTGGAGGCACTATGTGTCCTCTCCACATGTCCGTGGTTATATGCACCTTAACAGTAACAGCATTGGTGGGAAATGGCCTCGCCGCCATCATGTCTTTGTGAAGCCTCTGTTTCCACACCCCAGTGACATACCATTAGCTGCGGTATAGGCAGAGCCCAGAATTATTAACATTTCAGCGGTAGTATTAGGGACAGGCCCCACTAACATATCACTAGCAGCAGTATAGGGGGAGCGCAGTCTTAGTTCCATTTCAGTAATAGTAGCACTCAAGACAGGTCCCAGTAACAATTCCGAAGCAGCAGTATAGGAGGAGCGCAGTCTTAGTTCCATTTCAGTAATAGTAGCACTCAAGACAAGCCCCAGTAACAATTCCCATTGCAGCAGTTTAGGGAGATAACAGTCTCTTTCACATTTCAGTAGCTGCAGTATAGACAAGGCCCCAGTTACATTTATGTAGCAAAAGTGTAGGCCAACCCCACACACCTTTCTGTACCATGAGTGCAGGCGAAGAATATAGAAATTACAATGATTACACTGTAGGTGAGGGCCCCAAAAAATTGGTGTACCAACAGTACTAATGTACCTCAGAAAAAATTGGCCATGCCCAACCAAGATGGCAGGTGAAACCCATTAATCGCTTTGGTTAATGTGGCTTAAGTGGTAACTAGGCCTGGAGGCAGCCCAGTTTAACGAAAAATTGGTTCAAGTTAAAGTTTCAACGCTTTTAAGAGCATTGAAACGTATAAAAATTGTTTAGAAAAATTATATGAGTGAGCCTTGTGGCCCTAAGAAAAATTGCCCGTTCGGCGTGATTACGTGAGGTTTCAGGAGGAGGAGCAGGAGGAGGAATATTATACACAGATTGATGAAGCAGAAATGTCCCCGTTTTGGATGGTGAGAGAGAACTATGCTTCCATCCGCGGGTGCAGCCTACGTATTGCTTAGGTATCGCTGCTGTCCGCTGGTGGAGAACAGAAGTCTGGGGAAATCCAGGCTTTGTTCATCTTGATGAGTGTTAGCCTGTCGGCACTGTCGGTTGACAGGCGTGTACGCTTATCTGTGATGATTCCCCCAGCCGCACTAAACACCCTCTCTGACAAGACGCTAGCCACAGGACAAGCAAGCACCTCCAGGGCATACAGCGCGAGTTCAGGCCACGTGTCCAGCTTCGACACCCAGTAGTTGTAGGGGGCAGAGGCGTCACGGAGGATGGTCGTGCGATCGGCTACGTACTCCCTCACCATCCTTTTACAGTGCTCCCGCCGACTCAGCCTTGACTGGGGAGCGGTGACACAGTCTTGGTGGGGAGCCATAAAGCTGTCCAGGGCCTTAAAGAGTGTTGCACTGCCTGTGCTGAACATGCTGCTCGATCTCCGCACCTCCCCTGCTACCTGGCCCTCGGAACTGCGCCTTCTGCCACTAGCGCTGTCGGATGGGAATTTGACCATCAGTTTGTCCGCCAGGGTCCTGTGGTATAGCAACACTCTCGAACCCCTTTCCTCTTCGGGAATGAGAGTAGAAAGGTTCTCCTTATACCGTGGGTCGAGCAGTGTGTACACCCAGTAATCCGTAGTGGCCAGAATGCGTGCAACACGAGGGTCACGAGAAAGGCATCCTAACATGAAGTCAGCCATGTGTGCCAGGGTACCTGTACGCAACACATGGCTGTCTTCACTAGGAAGATCACTTTCAGGATCCTCCTCCTCCTCCGCCTCCTCCTTCTCAGGCCATACACGCTGAAAGGATGACAGGCAAGCAGCATGGGTACCGTCAGCAGTGGGCCAAGCTGTCTCTTCCCCCTCCTCCTCATGCTCCTCCTCCTCAACGCGCTGAGATATAGACAGGAGGGTGCTCTGACTATCCAGCGACATACTGTCTTCCCCCGCCTCCGTTTCCGAGCGCAAAGCATTTGCCTTTATGCTTTGCAAGGAACTTCTCAAGAGGCATAACAGAGGAATGGTGACGCTAATGATTGCAGCAACCAGGCCCACTCTTCTGAAAATAATTGAGGAGGCTGACTCCCACTGCGCCGCCCATGTTGGAGTTGGTATTCCACTATAGCTCTACGCTGCTCATAGAGCCTGGCCAACATGTGGAGCGTAGAGTTCCACCGTGTGGGCACGTCGCACAGCAGTCAGTGCACTGGCAGATTAAACCGATGTTGCAGGGTGGCAGCGTCCGTGTGGGACTTGCGGAAATGTGCGTAGAGCCGGCGCACCTTTACGAGCAGGTCTGACAAGCGTGGGGAGCTTTTCAGAAAGCGCTGAACCACCAAATTAAAGACGTGGGCCAGGCATGGCACGTGCGTGAGGCTGCCGAGCCGCCACCAGGTTACGGCCGTTGTCACACACGACCATGCCTGGTTGGAGGCTCAGCGGCGCAAGCCAACGGTCGGTCTGCTCTGTTAGACCCCGCAGCAGTTCGTGGGCCGTGTGCCTCTTATCTCCTAAGCTGAGTAGTTTCAGCACGGCCTGCTGACGCTTGCCCACCGCTGTGCTGCCACGCCGCGCGATACCGACTGCTGGCGACGTCCTGCTGCTGCTGACACATTTAGATTGCGAGGCAGAGGTTGAGGAGGAGGAGGAGGAGGAGGAGGAGGGGGGTGCTTTAGTGGAGGAAGCATACACCGCCGAACATACCACCACCGAGCTGGGGCCCGCAATTCTGGGGGTGGGTAGGACGTGAGCGGTCCCAGGCTCTGACTCTGTCCCAGCCTCCACTAAATTCACCCAATGTGCCGTCAGGGAGATGTAGTGGCCTTGCCCGCCTGTGCTTGTCCACGTGTCCGTTGTTAAGTGGACATTGGCACTAACCGCATTTGTGAGGGCGCGTACAATGTTGCGGGAGACGTGGTCGTGCAGGGCTGGGATGGCACATCGGGAAAAGTAGTGGCGACTGGGAACTGAGTAGCGCGGGGCCGCCGCCGCCATCATACTTTTGAAGGACTCCGTTTCCACAACCCTATACGGCAGCATCTCCAGGCTGATAAATTTGGCTATGTGGACGGTTAACGCTTGAGCGTGCGGGTGCGTGGCGGCGTATTTGCGCTAGCGACGGCTGGACGGTGCGGTGCGAGACATTGGTGGATGGGGCCGAGGACAGCGGAGGTGAGGGTGTGGGTGCAGGCCAGGAGACGGTAGTGCCTGTGTCCTGAGAGGGGGGTTGGATCTCAGTGGCAGGTTGGGGCACAGGGGGAGAGGCAGCGGTGCAAACCGGAGGCGGTGAAGGGCCTTCGTCCCACCTTGTGGGGTGCTTGGCCATCATATGTCTGCGCATGCTGGTGGTGGTGAGGCTGTTGATGGTGGCTCCCCAGCTGATCTTGGCGCGACAAAGGTTGCACACCACTGTTCGTCAGTCGTTAGGCGTCTCTGTGAAAAACTGCCAGACCTTAGAGCACCTCGGCCTCTGCAGGGTGGCATGGCGCGAGGGTGCGCTTTGGGAAACAGTTGGTGGATTATTCGGTCTGGCCCTGCCTCTACCCCTGGACACCGCACTGCCTCTTGCAACCTGCCCTTGCCTCCCCCTCTGAAGACCTGTCCTGAGTAGGCGTTGCACACCAGGTGGGGTCAGTCACCTCATCGTCCTGCTGCTCTTCCTCAGAATCCTCTGTGCGCTCCTCCCTCGCACTTACTGCCCTTACTACTAACTCACTGCAAGACAACTGTGTCTCATCGTCATCGTCCTCCTCACCCACTGAAAGGTCTTGAGACAGTTGCCGGAAGTCCCCAGCCTCATCCCCCGGACCCCGGGAACTTTCCAATGGTTGGGCATCAGTGACGATAAACTCCTCTGGTGGGAGAGGAACCACTGCTGTCCAATCTGAGCAGGGGCCCGAGAACAGTTCCTGGGAGTCTTCCGCCTCCTGAGCATGTGTCATTGTAGTGGAGTGAGGAGGCTGGGAGGAAGGAGGAGCAGCAGCCAGAGGATTCTGATTTGCAGCACTGGACGGCGCAGAACTGTGGGTGGATGATAGCTTGCTCGAAGCACTTTCTGCCATCCACGACAGGACCTGCTCACATTGCTCATTTTCTAATAAAGGTCTCCCGCGTGGACCCATTAATTGGGCGATGAATGTGGGGACGCCAGAAACGTGCCTCTCTCCTAATCGCGCAGCAGTTGGCTGCGATACACCTTGATCAGGAGCTCGGCCTGTGCCCACACCCTCACTTGGGCCTACGCGTCCTCGGCCACGTCCACGTCCTCTAGGCCTACCCCTACCCCTCAGCATGCTGTATTACCAGTGATTTCCCAGCCAGGAAATAAATTGGCGCAAGCCTGCAGGCCAAATAGAATGTTTCCCTTTTTTTTTTAAAGGGAAGGCCCACTGACTATATTCAATCAGATAAGAAATGTGTTCCACAGAACTGCAGTGTTATATGAAGTGCAGCAGAGCGGTGATTTTTCCCAGCCAGGAAATAAATTGGCGTAAGCCTGCTGTTAAACGTAGCTGGCTGCGTATGATTTTTTTACATTCTCCACCCACCACACACGTACCCAGAACGCTGAGGACTGTCAGAGGCAGGCCAAATAGAATGTTTCCCTTTTTTTTTTTAAAGAAAAGGCCCACTGACTATATTCAATCAATAATATATGTCTTCTGTCCCTGCCTACACAATTCTGTCCCTGTAGTATTACTGCAGGGCGCAATGCTCTGCACAGCCGATTTTGAAAAAAAAAAAATGCAACACTGCTACCAGCAGCCTGCACAGTACTGCACACGGTTAAATGTGGCCCTAAGAAGGACCGTTGGGGTTCTTGAAGCCTACACTCACTCCTAACACTCTCCCTGCCTAACCACCACTTCTGTCCCTGTAGTATTACTGCAGGGCGCAATGCTCTGCACAGCCGATTTTGAAAAAAAAAAATTGTGCAATACTGCTAACAGCAGCCTCCACAGTACTGCACACGGATAGATGTGGCCCTAAGAAGGACCGTTGGGGTTCTTGAAGCCTACACTCACTCCTAACACTCTCCCTACAGCAGCTCCAACACAACAGCACTTTCCCTCAGCTAACTCACAACGCATCTGTGGCGAGCCGCGGGAGGGGCCGATTTTTATACTCGGGTGACATCTGATCTCGCCAGCCACTCACAGCAGGGGCGTGGTATAGGGCTTGAACGTCACAGGGGGAAGTTGTAATGCCTTCCCTGTCTTTCAATTGGCCAGAAAAGCGCGCTAACGTCTCAGAGATGAAAGTGAAAGTAACCCGAACACCGCGTGGTGCTCGTTAAGAGTAACGAGCATCCCGAACACCCTAATATTCGCCCGAGCATCAAGCACGGACGAGTACGTTCGCTCATCTCTAGTATAAGACTAGAGATGAACGAACGTACTCGTCCGAGCTTGATGCTCGCTCAAGTATTAGAGTACTCGAGATGCTCGTTACTCGAGACGAGCACTACGCGGTACTCGAGTCAATTCCATTTCCTTCCCTGCATGTTTTGCGCCATTTTCTGGCCAATAGACATGCAGGAAAGGCATTACAACTTCCTCCTGTGACGTTCCAGCCCTATCCCACCCCCCTGCAGTGAGTGGCTAGTGAGATCAAGTGACCGCCGAGTATTTAAAGTGGTCCTGCCGCGGCTCGCCTCAGACACACGCTGGCAGAGATTTATCGAGAGTGCTGTTCCTGCTATAGGGAGAGTGTTAGGCTACTGTTAGCGTCTTCAAGAACCCCAGCGGTCCTTCTTAGGACCCTGCAGAGGCCTAGGTCTTCAAAGGTGTGGATGTTTTTCAGTGAGAGCGCGGATGACCGACGAACAGTGGTGTGCAACCTGTGTCACGCCAAGATCATCCGGGGAGCCACCAGTACCAGCCTCATCACCACCAGCATGCGCAGGCATATGATGGCAAAGCACCCCACAAAGTGGGACGAAGGCCGTTCACCGCTTCCGGGTCACACCACTGCCTCTCCCCCTGTGCCCCAAACTGCCACTCAGATCCAACCCCCCTCTCAGGACACAGGCACGAGTGCCTCCATGCACCAACACCCTCACCTCCGCTGTCCTCGGCCCCATCCAGCAATGTCTCTCAGAGCAGTATCCAGCTGTCGCTAGCGCAAGCGTTGGAGTGCAAGCGCAAATATGCCGCAACGCACCCGCACGCTCAAGCATTAAACGTGCACATTGCCAAATTGATCAGCCTGGAGATGCTGCCGTACAGGCATGTGGAAACGGAGGCTTTCAAAAACATGATAGCGGTGGCGGTCCCACGCTACTCGGTCCCCAGTTGCCACTATTTTTCCCAGTGTACCATCCCAGCCCTACACCAGCACGTCTCCCGCAACATCAATAGTGCCCTCACCAACGCGGTTACTGGGAAGGTCCACTTAACCACGGACACGTGGACAAGCACTGGCGGGCAGGGCCACTATATCTCCCTGACAGCACATTGGGTGAATTTGGTGGAGGCTGGGACCGAGTCAGAGCCTGGGACCGCACACGTCCTACCCACACCCAGAATTGCGGGTCCTTCCTCGGTTCTGGTATCTGCGGCGGTCTATGCCACCTCCTCTAAGCCCTCCCCCTCCTCCTCATCCTACGCAACCTCTACCTCTCAATTAAGAAATGTGAGCAGCACGTCGCCAGCAGTGGGTGTGGCGCGGCAGCACAGCGGTGCACAAGCGTCAGCAGGCCGTGCTGAAGCTACTCAGCCTAGGTGACAAGAGGCACACGGCCCCCGAGCTGTTGCAGGGTCTGACTGAGCAGACCGACCTCTGGCTTTCGCCGCTGAGCCTGCAACCGGGCATGGTCGTGTGTGACAACGGCCGTAACCTAGTGGCGGCTCTGCAGCTCGGCAGCCTCACACACGTGCCATGCCTGGCCCACGTCTTCAATCTGGTGGTTCAGCGGTTTCTGAAAAACTACCCGCACTTGTCAGACCTGCTCGGCAAGGTGCGCCGCGTCTGCGCACATTTCCGCCAGTCTACCACAGACGCTGCCACCCCGAGGACACTGCAACATCGGTTTAATCTGCCAGAGCACCAGCTGCTGTGCGACATGCCCACATGATTGAATTCTACGCTCCACATGTTGGCCAGGCTGTATGAGCAGCGTAGAGCAATAGTGGAATACCAACTCCAACATGGGCGGCATAGTGGGAGTCAGCCTCCCCAATTCTTTACTGAGGAGTGGGCCTGGATGGCAGACATCTGCCAGCTCCTCGGAAACTTTGAGGAGTCTACCCAGATGGTGAGCGGCGATGCTGCAATCATTAGCGTCACCATTCCTCTGCTATGCCTGCTGAGAAGTTCACTGCAAAGCATAAAGGCTGACGCTTTGCGATCGGAACAGGAGATGGGGGAAGAGAGTATGTCGCTTGATAGTCAGAGCACCCTCATGTCTATATCTCAGCGCGTTTTGGAGGAGAAGGATGAGGGGGAGGAGGAGGAGGAGTGGGAGGAGACAGCTGGGCCCACTGCAGAGGGTACCCATGCTGCTTGCCTCCCATCTGTTCAGCGTGTATGGCCTGTGGACGAGGAGGAGGAAGATCCGGAAAGTGATCTTCCTAGTGAGGACAGCGATGTGTTGCATACTGGTACCCTGGCACACATGGCTGACTTCATGTTAGGCTGCCTTTCTCGTGACCCTCGCGTTAGATGCATTCTGGCCACTATGGATTACTGGGTGTACACTCTTCTCGACCCCCGGTATAAGGAGAACCTTTCCACTCTCATTCCCGAAGAGGAAAGGGGTTCAAGAGTGATGCAATACCACAGGGCCCTGGTGGACAAACTGATGGTAAACTTCCCATCTGACAGCGCTGTGATAGACATGATGATCATTTAGCATAAAATGTCTATCGATTTGTATAACCCAAATGTATTATGCGGTTGTAATGACTTTCAGCTCTGTGGATGTTAATGGACACACACAATCTAATCATAGTATTTGCTTTAAGTACATAGAATTACACAACCAGCCTCTAAGAGTTAAAGGTCATAGGATTGTATATATATATATATATATATACCTGCATTCAATACTGAGTGTCTTCCTAGCCCTCTCCACCCCCTCCCATCCTGAAGCTAGGTAAACAATGATTTCTCAACTACACAGAATTCCTTAAGGCTGTCTGCATGCTAAAGAAGACAAAGTCCATACTATGGCGGACGTGAGGAAGGGTGGGCAGAGAGGTGGGAGATTCTATATGATCCGACAAATGAGAATCCTATATGTTACTGATGTAATCTGTTGCACGCCCATTAAAGGCGGTTATCATGTGTTATAATAAAAAGCCTAAGCCTCTACACATTGTAGAGACTCTCCCAGTTTTAGACCAGCATTTGTGTCTGATTCTGCGCGATGATGTGTGCACACGATACAATTCGGAAGCGGCAAAATACCCCAAAGCCTGCTGGAGAAAATCATAATCCAGATCAGTGACGTCTCTGGGTGGACCGAGTTAAGAGATTTTGATTTCCTTCATTCTGGAAAAATACAGAGATCGGCAGATGGCACGCAGAACTCAGGGGCCCGAAAATCTACAGAACACGGTAAGATTGCTTTATGTAAATCTACCGATGTGATCTGGGTTCTGACTGCTTTTCTGCCTGTTCCTGATCCAGAGTGATAAATCAATGAAAGGCAGGTAATATAGTTCTTTCTTACTCGGAAAAGACCACCGTTTTAACCTGCTTAAGGGGTATTTTGTATGCTGTTGTGTCTGAGACGGTTAAACACTGTGTATACAAGACCAAGAGATAAATTCTGTGAGGGTTAATGTGTCGGAAGGGCGGACTCGGCTGTTTAAGTTTGAGGGAGCACGCCGGAGAGACACTTACTCCTAGGAATCTAGTGTGAGGTTAGGAAGATTTATGATACGCATATTTACTTTTTATGATTGAGCGTGTTATGTTCTCATATGTGAAAAGGTATATACGCGGGAATATAGCCGTGGTGTGACGGCTGATGTCTCCAGAATATTATTGAGGTTTTGGTTATTTAAAATAATCGTCAGTCTCTGTGTATAGCTAAAATGTCCTGTCCAGACGGATTACTAGTAGAGGTTGCTTGTTATAAAGGTAGATGAGATATATACCTTGAGCCGTTGTGGGTATTCTCCAGTAATCCCGTCTGTTTGGTACTATAGAAAGAATGTGCAGTGTTGATTATTGGGGGAGGGTTGCTGATAAGAGAATGGACTGAAAGCATTTGCCAATTAACCCTTCCGTTCCCGTTGTCTTGTGTTTTGTAGAATTAATGTGCATTGTAATATGAGTGGGAAAGAGAGGTTATATTGGAAGGATTTGAAGAAAGCGGATTTTACAAGAGAAACACTACTGTGTCTTCGAATAGAATGAATAGAAACTTCGAATAGAATAGAGTTGAGCAGAATGAGAAGGTTAGGCATAGACGCAGGTTGTTTAGAGAATAGAGTTGAGCAAAGTGAGCAAGGGCAAAGGTCATAGAGCTTGTGATCTGGTTGCTGAAGGGAAGGGAGCAGAGTTTACTGAACAATGGGAAAGGACCAGGAAAAGTTGCAGAAAGAAATGTTAGGTCATGGACAGATAAGCAGAAATGAATATGGTAAGATAGATTGTAGAAAGTTTTCAGAAGATGAGCAGGAAGCCTAGCAGAAAGAAAGGTGTTTTTAGATTGCTAGGAGGAGGTATAACGTAGTTAAGAGATTGAAGAGGGGAAAGCATGTAGTGGGGTATGTGTATTGCTAATGAACAATGTAATGCCTTTGTGTTGACTACAGCCCCTCCCTGTAATGGCGGCCGTGCTTGCAATGTTTACAATCCAACATAGTGTGACTCTGCAGTAAATGTAGTGAGGCCTGCCCCCACCCTGAAGTTACTTTCCCCCCCATGTGCTCACTTTCAGGGTGTGTGATGCTACTTCCGGTCCCTCCCCATCCGGGACAGGACCTGGCCCCGCCCCTTTCTGCCTCTAGCGGCCATTTTGCCTCACCTGGGAGTGCTGCTGCCCCTGGCCCCGCCCGTTCCTCCGGCAGCCATTTTGCCTCACCTGGGAGATTTGTAGCCCCGCCCCCTTCTGCCTCTGGCGGCCATTTTGCTGCATTTGGGAGGCCTACATTCCCCAATGCCACTGTATCCAGTGCTAACATCATGATTGTCTGAAGTAAGGTTTTGTTTGACCAGACTTTGTTACGCTCCAAGATGTGGCCAGTTTGGATGTGTGATAAGTTCAGGGAAACAAACCTTTGTGAAGATGCAGTTTGGGACATAGTAGATGACTAAGCTGGTTTATAGTGCATGGAAGATTGGAGTTGATGCATGGGGGGCAGAGACCAGGAATACATGACAGGGGACGCTCTCTCATGTTCCCAGGGGCTTTGTTTTCCACTGCCCGCTTCTCCAATGGATACTCAGACAGATGATGTTATGGAAGGCTCCTACAGACGAAATAATTTCCCCATAGTCACCCAGCAAACTTTTTCATGCAATTTGGTGAAGTAATTTTACTTTTTATGTGAAGAAAGAGGGACTGAATTGCCCAGAGTAGGATGTTAATTCATCCGTATTCTTTAGTTTTTCTTTAAGTCTTTTGTATATTCTAGTGTCAGTCTACACTGAAGCTATAATTATATTCCGACAGGAGAGTAAAAGCTAAACGTGGCCATTCCCTGAAATACTATTACACTGGGTGACGTAAAATTTGAATTGTGTGGCGCCCCCTTGTGTTAAAAAATGCTAACTGCGACCTGAAAGGAAAAACATTTTTTTTGTAAGGAGATTTTCGCTAAGACTTCGCTGCATACAATGTCACCTTGACCTACAAAGTGCTTGTTTTTGTGCCTCTTGGTTTACTAGTTTGAACGCAATTACTCTTTTTTTCCATTGAGTATTCCGGTTCAAAAGGGGGGAGGCAGAGGTGATCTGGGCCATAGATGATCTAGGTGTTGTAGGTCAGCTATTGGGTTTGAAAAAAAATAAATAAATGGAATAAGATAACAAGATTCCGAGCCATGTGAAATAGAACATCAGCACGATTATTTAGTACTAATTCAGTAAGAAATTGCAGGTATGCAAACAGTTATCAGAACCTCTGTTGATAATGCATATGTTGAGCTTTTTGCAGATGGTACCAGGGTGAGGACTGATGACTCCACATCGTATATGCAGTGGTCACACAACAAGATGTCCTAGAAGCAGAAGTTCTGCCTCCGCATGTCACAGTACAAGAAGCGGAATTGAAGGCCCTCACTGAGGCGAGTAGAGTGGCGAGAGGTAAGACGGCAACCCTTTACACTGACTCCTGGTATGCATTTGGCATAGCTCATGATTACGGCCCAATATGGAAGGCCAGACAGTTTTTTTACCTTAGCAGGACAACCAATTGAGAATGGTGCAGCGGTACAGAGTCGCATGGAGGCCCTGCTTCTACCTGACAAAGTTGAGAGTTCGCACCGATTCCTACACTGGAGAGGTGAGAGACGACACCCTCGCTGACAGCATAGCAAAGGCAGCGGCCCTCAAGCCGTGGAAGAAAGAAGAAAAGATACTGACAGCATGAGTCAGTGGTAAAAAACTTTGGACATTGACAAAAATTTGGACTTTGATATGCTAAAAGACTTTTACAGTTACAAGCCAGCAAGGAAGAAAAGAATAAATGGACTAATATGGGAGCAGCAGAAACAGGACAGCGTGTGGTGAACAGTCAACAGCACTTGCCCACCACAGTTCCTGTATCCCATGATGGCCCAGCTGATGGACGGAAAGACCCACCTAGTAAACCAGCAATGACGACGACGCTTGAAAGACGATGGGCGACTTCTGGGTTCTCTGTAGCTGCTGCATCATTTGTCCAGTTTAGCATGATCTATGCCATAGGTGAGTCAGGGCAGAAGTAAATTTGCCACATCACACTTGCCGGGACCACTCTATCCATTTCAGGGATTGCAAATTGACTACGTTCAGCTCCCACTTGTTGGGAAGTATGAATACGTGCTTGTTGTTGTTGATGTCTTTGCAGGTTGGAGGCCGACCCTGTTACCAAGGTAAACAAGTAGGTAACCGCAAAGAAGCTCATGAACGAGGTAAACTGTGAATATGGGGTACCAGAAGTGATTCAGAGTCAGACAGAGGTATAAACTTCGCAGGTGAATGTAACATGTCATGTCTGCTCTGGGTGTATCCCAGGCCTTTTACATACTCTACCACCTTTAGTGTAGTGGAAAGGTGGAGAGACGTAGTGGCACGCTAAAATGTAAGATACTTAAAAATGACGCCACTTTGGAAAGACTGTCATCCAATAGCCTTATACAGTGTTAGATATGAACCCAGGATTATACATTATCTCCCTACGAGATTGTTTGGGCTAGCCCCAAGGCTAGGTCGTTACTATTCTCAGTAGTTACAATTACAATCTGATGTATTGACTGAGTATGTGATTTCCGTTGTTAAAGAACTAACCAAAGCCTATGCATAGGTGTTCTCTTCCAGACTCAGAGGCAGACACTGGGACACATCTTGCAGCCTGGGGATTGGGTGTGCGTCAAGAAGTTCCTCAGGAAGCACCCTCCTGAGCTCCGATTTGATGGCCCCTACCAGGTGCTTCTGACTACTGCCACAGCTGTGAAACTAGCCGAAAGACTTACATGGATCTATGCTTCATACTGTAAGAAAGCTTCAGATCCGGGAGACCAGTCTTAGTTGTGCCAAAGACATTACTCTGGTTAGGGCTAGTGAGAGAGGAGGGTGGCAACTGGAATCCTTAGTCGGAAGAATATGGGGGTATGGTTACCTTCTAGTATAACTCGTCCAATGCTCAAGTAGCCGCATATTCCTTTGACTATTGTACTGTGGTCCCGTGTCTAGGCGCAAGATCCCACCGCAGGCCAGATTTAGCTCAGTCCAGCTGGTTATATGACTTATATACCCGGGGAATACAATATGTTTGCGCCACTGATAATGTCTGGGGAGAAGACTGCCGTTATTGGGGATTAGTGGGATGTAACACAGGAATAGACTGGTCCTATAAACCGCGAAGTGCCTTAAATAAGAAAGATAGGAGCGGGAAATCCCTAATTAGTCGTATAACCCTCCTTGAGAATAATAAGGACAGCAGGTATTGGAAGGCTGAACTTAGTATGTTGCTTGGTTTTAATGTGGTTTTTACATTAACCATGGGAGATCCAAGCCCGGGGGACGGAGGGACTTATAGTCTGGGGACATACCGGTACGGGAGGATAGATCCCTTAGGGAAGTTTAAAATAAGGGATATGGTAGATGCAGCCGAATGGAAGCCTTCACTTAGTCCCGTGCCCATAATTAACCCCCTCCGCCGTAAGATAAAGACCTTGACGAACATGATGATCATAGCCGACCCTACCTTTTGAGGACACCTTGACAGTAGCGACTGGCTACTCTGACCAGAATCTCTGGTTGGAGTTGATGAGGTACAATGCTAACAGGAGCAACAAGTCTAACTGTTGCGTGTGCGGTAGTGCCCGACTACACTCGGGGATGGTCCCCCTAAATCTCCCTGTAGATGCTGAAGAGTGGTTTATTAGTCTCTTCACGAACATTTCCGCTAATTACACTGTCCGTGAGAAATGGAAGAAGGAATACTCTATAACTACTTAAGTGTTTTGCACCAGAGAGAGTATTACTGACTACCCTGGAAACTACACCTGCCGGGCAAATAGGCAGGGTGGAGGGAGATTTTTGGGGAACTCACCAACGGGTATTGCTCCTCCTACAGTACGATAGGAGGGGAATGGACACAGAATCAGGTTCAGTCCTTAGGAGACGTTTACTGGCCTTGTAGTGACATGAGGTAGAGGACCCGCCTGGAGGGTAATTGGACAGGGGAGTGTGCCTTAGTAAAGCCCTTATGCTCCTCCACACCCTTTCGGACAACATTGAGGATAATGAGGTTACCCCCAATAGTTACTTTATCTCGATCCAACTCAGTCTGTGTTTTGTGGTTATCCTGTCATGTTGGTCTATCCTTGTTTTTCGCATAGGTACGGCGGTTCCTTCCAGTCTTGTCACTAGGTAGTGTAGGGTCAGGGTGAGGCGACCTGGACGTGTTCACCATTAGGACTATCTCCAGGAGGGACATTGGTGTGGGTGAAGATTAGGGAGTCCCACGCCTTGCGTACCTGTGCACGCTACTAGTATTGTAACATTATGCTAGAGCGAGAAGAGAGACCCCTGGTGGTAGTTTTGATCTACACGTATACATTGACGTCATAGGATAGCCAAGGGGGGTACCTGACAAGTTTTAAAAATTAGAGACCAAGTTAAAACTAGATTCGAGTCCATTTTCCTGGTCATTATGGTAAATAAACGTTGGTTGGATTAATTATGTTTATTATAATTAACAGCGGTTTATAAATTATACTAGAGACGCCTTATAGGGACTAGTCGACCAATAGGACCTACTTCGACTATGACTTTTTAAAAATAGAATGACCTTAGATATGACTTTAGCTAAAAAGGGGAGTGTCTGTAAGATGATAGGGGAGACTTGTTGTACCTACATCCTAGACGACACGTGACCCGCGGGTAAAGACGCAGTTGTCATTAAGAAGCTGACCGCGCTAACTAAAAAGAGCTAACTTTTGGGACCAGTACTCACCATGGATGAGCGGGTGGTAAAGGATCCTGGCACAGACGGGCGTCGCTGTTGTATGTGCACTGATTATCTTTTCTGTTCTAGTCTGCTGTGTTATCCCCTGTGTCAGAAAGACCTGTGAAACTGATGCTGGAAAAGCCGCTCCCACCATGAGTTTGCTGGATGCATCCCCAGAAGGAGTGGACAAGTCCTACACCCCCCCCTTGAAGACTCTAAAACGAACCTTCAACGCGCTCCAGTTATAGGCTCACGCGCAGAGAACTGTGAAAACTAGATAGAGAATTAGAGGATAGACATTTTAAGGGGGGATTGTGATAGACATGATGATCATTTAGTATAAAATGTCTATCGATTTGTATAACCCAAATGTATTATGCGGTTGTAATGACTTTCAGCTCTGTGGATGTTAATAGACACACACAATCTAATCATAGTATTTGCTCTAAGTACATAGAATTACACAACCAGCCTCTAAGAGTTAAAGGTCATAGGATTGTGTATATATATATATATATATATATACCTGCATTCAATACTGAGTGTCTTCCTAGCCCTCTCCACCCCCCCCATCCTGAAGCTAGGTAAACAATGATTTCTCAACTACACAGAATTCCTTAAGGCTGTCTGCATGCTAAAGAAGACAAAGTCCATACTATGGCGGACGTGAGGAAGGGTGGGCAGAGAGGTGGGAGATTCTATATGATCCGACAAATGAGAATCCTATATGTTACTGATGTAATCTGTTGCACGCCCATTAAAGGCGGTTATCATGTGTTATAATAAAAAGCCTAAGCCTCTACACATTGTAGAGACTCTCCCAGTTTTAGACCAGCATTTGTGTCTGATTCTGCGCGATGATGTGTGCACACGATACAATTCGGAAGCGGCAAAATACCCCAAAGCCTGCTGGAGAAAATCATAATCCAGATCAGCGCTAGCGGCAGAAGGCGCAGTTCCAAGGGCCAAGTAGCAGGGGAGGCGCGGAGATCAGGCAGCATGTTTAGCGCAGGCAGGGGAACACTCTCCAAGGCCTTTTCCAGCTTTATGGCTCCCCAGCAAGACTGTGTCACCGCTCCCCAGTCAAGGCTGAGTCGGAGGGAGCACTGTAACAAGATGGTGAGGGAGTACGTAGCCAATCGTACCACCGTCCTCCGTGATGCCTCTGCTCCATACAACTATTGGGTGTCAAAGCTGGACACGTGGCGCGAACTTGCGCTGTATGCCCTGGAGGTGCTGGTTTGCCCTGCCGCTAGCGTCTTGTCAGAAATGGTGTTTAGTGCAGCTGGGGACTCATCACGGACAAGCGTACCCGCCTGTCAACTGCCAGTGCCGACATGCTTACACTTATAAAGATGAACAAAGCCTGGATTTCCCTAGACTTCTCTTTTCCACCGGCGGAGAGCAGCGGAACCTAAAGATTCTTTTCAGTGCAACCGCAGATAAAAGCACTCATCTCTATCACTGGTAAAACGGAGCATTTAGCTTTGTCAATCTGTCTCTGACATTAGTCCTCCTTCTCCTACTCCTCCTCCAGAAACATGTCATCGCACTAAACGGCCAATTTTTCTGCGGCCCAAAAGACTCATCTACATCTACCAATGTTTTTACAATTTTTCTAAGTTTCAAAAGTATTGATACTTTAACATGAACCAATTTTTTCGACAGGGCTGCCTCCAGGTTCTGTTACAAATTAAGCAACAGTAAGCTGTATCTTTAAAAAAATGTTTATGGGTTTCACCTGCCCTCTCGATTGATACATTTTTCAGAGGTACACTTGTACTCTTGGTACACTACTTTTTGGGGCCCACGCCTACACTCTTATCCAACTAGTTTTTCCGGCCATCGCCTACGCTCATGGTATCCCAATGTTTCAGAGGTTGGCCTATACTATTACTACAGAAATTTTACTGGGATCTGCCGATACTGCTGCTACATAACTGTTACTGGGATCTGCCTATACTTTTGCCACATAAATGTTAAAGGGGTCTGCCTATATTTCTGCTACAAGAATGTTACTGGGGTCTGCCTATACTACTGCCACATAAATGTTACAGGGGGTCTGCGTATACTTCTGCTGCAAAAATGGTACTGGGGTCTGCCTATACTTCTGCCACGTAAATGTTACAGGGGGTCTGCTTATACTGCTGCTACAGAAATGTTACTGGGGTCTGCCTATACTTCTACTACAGACATGTTACAGGGGTCTGCCTATGCTTCTGCAGCAAAAATGTTATAGGGGTCTGCCTATACTGCTGCTACATAAATGTTACTAGGGTCTGCCTATACTGTTACTACAGAAATGTTACTCGGCTCTGTCTATACTGTTACAACAGAAATGTTACTGGGGTCTGTCTATACTGTTACTACTGAAATGTTACAAATACTGGGCTCTGCCTGTACTGCTGCTACTGAAATGTTACAGGGGTCTGCATATACTGCTGCTACACAAATGTTACAGGGGTCTGCCAATACTGCTGCTACATACACTACCGTTCAAAAGTTTGGGGTCACCCAAACAATTTTGTGTTTTCCATGAAAAGTCACACTTATTCACCACCATGCGTTGTGAAATGAATAGAAAATAGAGTCAAGACATTGACAAGGTTAGAAATAATGATTTGTATTTGAAATAACATTGTTTTTACATCAAACTTTGCTTTCGTCAAAGAATCCTCCTTTTGCAGCAATTACAGCATTGCACACCTTTGACATTCTAGCTGTTAATTTGTTGAGGTAAGCTTGTGAAATTGCACCCCACGCTTCTAGAAGCATCTCCCACAAGTTTGATTGTTTGGATGGGCACTTCTGGCGTACCATACGGTCAAGCTGCTCCCACAACAGCTCAATGGGGTTCAGATCTGGTGACTGCGCTGGCCACTCCATTACCGATAGAATACCAGCTGCCTGCTTCTGCTGTAAATAGTTCTTGCACAATTTGGAGGTGTGTTTAGGGTCATTGTCCTGTTGTAGGATGAAATTGGTTCCAATCAAGCGCTGTCCACTGGGTATGGCATGGCGTTGCAAAATGGAGTGATAGCCTTCCTTATTCAGAATCCCTTTTACCCTGTACAAATCTCCCACCTTACCAGCACCAAACCAACCCCAGACCATCACATTACCTCCACCATGCTTAACAGATGGCGTCAGGCATTCTTCCAGCATCATTTCATTTGTTCTGCGTCTCACAAACGTTCTTCTTTGTGATCCAAACACCTCAAACTTGGATTCATCCGTCCACAACACTTTTTTCCAGTCTTCCTCTGTCCAATGTCTGTGTTCTTTTGCCCATCTTAATCTTTTTCTTTTATTGGCCAGTCTCAGATATGGCTTTTTCTTTGCCACTCTGCCCTGAAGCCCAAAATCCCGCAGCCGCCTCTTCACTGTAGATGTTGACACTGGTGTTTTGCGGGTACTATTTAATGAAGATGCCAGTTGGGTACCTGTGAGGTGTCTGTTTCTCAAACTAGAGACTCTAATGTGCTTATCTTCTTGCTTAGTTGTGCAACGCGGCCTCCCACTTCTTTTTCTACTCTGGTTAGAGCCTGTTTGTGCTGTCCTCTGAAGGGAGTAGTACACACCGTTGTAGGAAATCTTCAATTTCTTAGCAATTTCTCGCATGGAATAGCCTTCATTTCTAAGAACAAGAATAGACTGTCGAGTTTCAGATGAAAGTTCTCTTTTTCTGGCCATTTTGAGCGTTTAATTGACCCCACAAATGTGATGCTCCAGAAATTCAATCTGCTCACAGGAAGGTCAGTTGTGTAGCTTCTGTAACGAGCTAGACTGTTTTCAGATGTGTGAACATGATTGCACAAGGGTTTTCTAATCATCAATTAGCCTTCTGAGCCAATGAGCAAACACATTGTACCATTAGAACACTGGAGTGATAGTTGCTGGAAATGGGCCTCTATTCACCTTTGTAGATATTGCACAAAAAACCAGGCATTTGCAGCTAGAATAGTCATTTACCACATTAGCAATGTATAGAGTGCATTTGTTTAAAGTTAGGACTAGTTTAAAGTTATCTTCATTGAAAAGTACAGTGCTTTTCCTTCAAAAATAAGGACATTTCAATGTGACCCCAAACTTTTGAACGGTAGTGTAAATGTTACAGGGGTCTGCCTATACTTCTGCTAATGAAATGTTACTGGGATCTGTCTATACTGCTACTACAGAAATGTTAATGGGGTCTCCCTAGATTTCTGCAACATAACTGCTACTGGGGTCAGCTTATACCTTTGCTACAGGAATATTACAGGGGTCTGTGTATACTATGGGTGCACTAAGTCTTCCCATCGCGATGTTCTACCTATCTGGCCCCCGAAAAAAACCCAACTGACTAGGGCATGGATTGTGGGCCGAGGCCAACATGTATTTCCTCTCACGTAACCTCAGCTATCCGGGGCACTGCAATGGGATTTCTTTATGTACCGTCCATGTGTTCCTGCTAGCCACCCATGGTGTGGGTGCACACAGACTTGCCATAGCGGAGTTGTACCTGCCTGGCACTTTTAAAAAAACCATGAATGTCTAGGGCATGGCATGTGGGCCGCAGCCAACATGTATTTCCTCTCACGTAACCTCAGCTATCCGGGGCACTGCAATGGGATTTCTTTATGTACCGTCTGTGGGTTCCTGCTAGCCACCTATGCTGTGTGCACACTGACTTGCCATAGCGGAGTTGTACCTGTCTGTCCCCAAAACACTGACAGACTTGGGTAGGGTGCAGAGTGCAGAAGGTTTACCCCTTGCGTTTTCGATGAGGTATCCAACACCCAAACAGAATGAGTAGTGTGTGGACACATGGAGTCCCCATTGTTATGTCACTCGCAGCACCTTGGGCCACACAAGGTGTTTGCTGGGACGAGGCTGACCCAGGGCCCGCTCACATACTTCCCACACCGAGTATAGCTGCATTGTGGAGATGTGTAGAAGTGCTGGGCTGGCAGCGGAGTCCCCTTTATGCCCACGTTTGCAGCTCCTGACAGAGGTGGCCGAGGATTGGAATGAAGATCGAACGTCAATCTATTATTAATTCTCAACAGCATTGTGGGCTATCGCCTCCCCTTTCAAAGATGGTCGCTGCCTGGCCCTGCCAACCCTTTGCAGTGTGTGCCTCCGGTTCCTCCTCATCGCAGATGCACATGGAAATAGACATGAGGGTGGTGTGGCTATGAGGCCAGCGTGTGGCATGAGGGCAGCTGAAGGCTGCGCAGGGACACTTTTGTGTGCGCTGCGGACGCAGGGTCGTGCAGGGGGGTTGGGCAGCATGTAACCCAGGAGAAGAGGCAGCGGTGTGTCCCGCAGGCAGTGCTTGTGCTTAGTTGGAGGTAGTGTGGTGCTTAGCTAAGGTGTGCCTTGCTAATGAGGGTTTGTCCGAAGTAAAAATTGTTGGGGGGGGGGGGGTCTCACTCTTGCCACTATTGTGGCTTAATAGTGGAACCTGGGAACCTGAGATGCAGCCCAACATGTAGCCCCTCGCCTGCCCTATCCATTTCTGTGCCGTTTCCATCACTTTCGCAGGTTTTGCAGATTTACACTAATGAAAACCTTAGCGAGCATCGGCGATATACAAAAATGCTCGAGTCGGCCATTGACTTCAATGGGGTTTGTTACTCGAAACAAACTCTCGAGCATCGCGGAAAGCTCGACTCGAGCAACGAGCACCCGAGCATTTTGGTGCTCCCTCATCTCTATATAAGACCCCATGTAATCTGCAATAAAGTGCACAGTTACTTCACGTATGAGGAACTATACCAGACCTCCGTGTGTGATTTTTTTCTTTACCGCCGGCAACGGCGCATTGGGTGGGCCTAATTGGTGCTGTACACAGAATTTCCCTGACACCCTTCTATGTCTGTCTCGCACACCCTCAGCTCTGCTCCTCCGTCTAACACACACTTGGATCCGCTCCTCCATCTCACACACACTCGGCTCGACTGTCTTGCACGCACTCAGCTCTGCTCCCCCGTCTCACACACACTCGGCTCAGCTCCCCCGTCTCACACACGCGCGGCTCTGCTTCTCCGTCTCACACACGCACGGCTCTGCTCCTCCGTCTCACACACGCACGGCTCTGCTCCTCCGTCTCACACACGCACGGCTCTGCTCCTCCGTCTCACACACGCACGGCTCTGCTCCTCCGTCTCACACACGCACGGCTCCGCTCCTCCGTCTCACACACGCACGGCTCCGCTCCTCCGTCTCACACACGCACGGCTCCGCTCCTCCGTCTCACACACGCACGGCTCCGCTCCTCCGTCTCACACACGCACGGCTCCGCTCCTCCGTCTCACACACGCACGGCTCCGCTCCTCCGTCTCACACACGCACGGCTCCGCTCCTCCGTCTCACACACGCACGGCTCCGCTCCTCCGTCTCACACACGCACGGCTCCGCTCCTCCGTCTCACACACGCACGGCTCCGCTCCTCCGTCTCACACACGCACGGCTCCGCTTCTCCGTCTCACACACGCACGGCTCCGCTCCTCCGTCTCACACACGCACGGCTCCGCTCCTCCGTCTCACACACGCACGGCTATGCTTCTCCGTCTCACACACGCACGGCTATGCTTCTCCGTCTCACACACGCACGGCTCTGCTTCTCCGTCTCACACACGCACGGCTCTGCTTCTCCGTCTCACACATGCACGGCTCTGCTTCTCCGTCTGACACACGCACAGCTCAGCTCCTCCGTCTCACACACGCTCAGCTCTGCTCCTCCGTCTCACACACGCACGGCTCTGCTTCTCCGTCTCACACACGCTCAGCTCTGCTCCTCCGTCTCACACACGCACGGCTCTGCTTCTCCGTCTCACACACGCACGGCTCTGCTTCTCCGTCTCACACACGCTCAGCTCTGCTCCTCCGTCTCACACACGCACGGCTCTGCTTCTCCGTCTCACACACGCACGGCTCTGCTTCTCCGTCTCACACACACACGCTCAGCTCTGCTCCTCCGTCTCACACACGCACGGCTCTGCTTCTCCGTCTCACACACGCACGGCTCTGCTTCTCTGTTTCACACACACACACACACACACGCACGGCTCAGCTCCTCCATCTCACACACGCTCAGCTCTGCTCCTCCGTCTCACACACGCACGGCTCTGCTTCTCCGTCTCACACACGCACGGCTCTGCTTCTCCGTCTCACACACGCACGGCTCTGCTTCTCCGTCTCACACACACACGCTCAGCTCTGCTCCTCCGTCTCACACACGCACGGCTCTGCTTCTCCGTCTCACACACGCACGGCTCTGCTTCTCTGTTTCACACACACACACGCACGCACGCACAGCTCAGCTCCTCCGTCTCACACACGCTCAGCTCTGCTCCTCCGTCTCACACACGCACGGCTCTGCTTCTCCGTCTCACACACGCACGGCTCTGCTTCTCCGTCTCACACACGCACGGCTCAGCTCCTCCGTCTCACACACGCTCCGCTCCATCCACTATCTGAATACATCCTCACACAGCAGAGTCCTGCATCCACTGAGCGGAGAGACCTGGTCATGTGACCCCCTTGTCTCCTCCCACACACTGATCACATGACGATGACATCATCACAGGTCCTGTAAGCACAGCACAACCCCACGGCTCCTGTCCGGCTGCAGGTGGAGGTATGTGGGGTCTCCAGCACTGGGGGTCATTTAACCCTTTTATAAACGTTGTTAGAAGAAGCCGCTCGCTCTCTGGCGCTCAGACCCCTCAGGCTGCTGTCGCCGCGGCGTTGGGGGCCGTTCAGGGTTTTCTGTCTCTCTGTTCTGTTTTTGGAGGGAAAATGAAATAAAAGAAGCTGATCCATGTTTTCCCATTCATTTCAATGGGGTTTTAAAAAAACAGAAAGCAAATGGAAAAACTTCCTTTTGCTTCAATGCCGCCGGGTTTCCGTTTATTTGGACGGATATATAGCGCAGTCTGCAGAGTTATAATTTCATCCAAAAAAACCGAACCTGGCGGCAGGGGATGGGGGGGGGGGGGGGCTTTTGGTTTAAACTCTGAACGGTCCCCAACTACGGCCGCCTTATCTCTACCTTCTATCTCAGGGGGTTTTACACGTACGGCTCACCGGTCTCAGATGCCGGACGGGTCGCCCCGGTGATGACCGTGTAAATGCCGCGGTACAGTCATCACTAGTGAATGGCGGTGGAGCTGGGATTGTTCCGGCCGCCTCCATTCACAGTAAACAGACCGCCGTTCATACATGATGACTGCCTGTTTACACGGCCGCTCCGTCCTTCAGGCTTCATACATCACGATCTGAGCGATGAATGAATGTATCACTTAGGCCTCATTTGCATGGGTTAAACGGCATCGCAATATCGCTGGTCCGTGCGATATCGCTACATCTTCTCGCTGCAATACCGCGATTGTTATCCCCCACTGCTTAAATCCTCTGTGCTGCTTGCTTGCTGTGAATTGCGTATTTTGCATTTTATCTGTTTGCATCGGTATGGTCATTTATGGCTAAATGAAACTTTACTTTTAGTCACCTCTGCCATCCACCTCCCCCAAATGGCATCTTTCACCCATCCTTGTTGAGATGCTTTCCTTATCTAAGGAGAGCAATAAATTTCGTGGAATTCCGCACTGTGAAATCACCCGTCCTCACCTGCGGCGTGCTCTATTTGCCGTGGGTGTACGCGCGGACGGCTTCCATTGAAGTCAATGGAAGCCGTCCGTTCACGCTATCTTCTGCTGTAGCACAGCGGAAGATAGCGTGAAAGCGCTTCCCCGCCTACCGCCGCGGCGTCATGTGACGCGGCCGGCGCATCACGCCGATGCGTCATGCGGGAGTGAGGACGCCGGATCCGCAGGTAAGTTTGGGGGTCTCTGGGGGGGCGCTGTGACGGGCTCCGTCACGGCCGTGTGCAGCTGGCCTTAGGGTGACTACCCACTACAGTTTTTTTCACTGCGAAATTCGCAGCGTTTTTTTTTTCTGCAGGGGTCTATGGGCTATGGGACTTGTAAAGTTAAAATCGCGATTGCGGTTTTGCGGTAAATTGCGATTTTGCACGATTGCGATTTTAACATTACAAGTCCCATAGACCCCTGCAGAAAAAAAAATGCTGTGAATTTCGCAGTGAAAAAAAAACTGTAGTGGGTAGTCACCCTTAGGGTGGATTCAGACGAACGTATATCGGCTCGGTTTTCACGCCGAGCTGATATATGGTGTCCTCATCTGCAGGGGGGGGAGGATGGAAGAGCCAGGAACAGGACTGAGCTCCCGCCCCCTCTCTGCCTCCTCTCCGCCCCTCTGCACTATTTGCAATGGAAGGAGGCGGGACAGGGGCGGGGCTAACTTCCGATAATTAGACCCGCCCCATCCCGCCTCTCTCCATTGCAAATAGTGCAGAGGGGTGGAGAGGAGGCAGAGAGGGGGCGGGAACTCAGAGCACTGCTCCTGGCTCTTCCAGGCTCCCCCCCCCCCCCTGCAGAGAGAGACGACGTATATCGGCTGGGCGTGAAAACCGAGCCGATACACGTTCGTCTGAATCCAGCCTAAGCATGCATGCTACGCGAATATGAGCTGTATTAAGTTTGGCTGGATAAAGTATGATGCAGTTTGACCATGGCAGTGAGACAGGGTAGGAGGCAGTGAGACAGGGTAGGAGACAGGGTAGGAGACAGGTAGGCCACAAACTCTGCCTAAATACTTTACACTTCAAGGCTATCGCTAATGCTATCATCTCTGTTCTCATTCTTGCTCTCAATTTCAGAACTTCTTTCAAGTGCCAACCTCTGGGGCACTCTATTCATATTAGCCCCTCTCTCCTGTCCTCACCTATGCACAGCTCGCATGCACTCTTTACCTTCTTGCTTAGCCTCAAACCCCCTAATGCCACTAACAAACATAACAGTCATCCTCATAAATCTCCCAGCCATCTGCTAACCCTCTCTATCCTGCTGCTACTAGCTGCTGGGGATATCTCTCCCAATCCTGACCCAACCTCCACTGCTCCCAGCTATCACCCCCTACCTGACTCACTAAAAAAATCCCCAAGCCCAACTGCTAGCCCATGCATAGCCTCCCCTGACTCCTTTAAATGTGCGCTCTGGAACTGCCAGTCAGCATGTAATAAACTCCCCACCATCCACGACTATTTTACTGCTAAATCTTTAAATCTGCTCGCTCTCACAGAAACGTGGATCCAGCAGTCTGACACGGCCTCCCCTGCTGCACTGTCCTACAATGGCCTGCAGTTCTCCCATACCCCGAGACCAGATGACAGGCGTGGCGGAGGAGTAGGTGCTCTTCTCTCCACAAAATGTACCTACCAGGTCATCCCTCCTGTACCCTCACTCCCTTTTCCATCATTTCAGGTACATACGCTATGGCTTTACCGTCCGCTGTCCATGCGAGTAGCAGTTATCTACCACCCCCTAGGTGCTCCTCGCCTCTCCTTTTCTCTATCTACACAGCCCCTATTGGACAAACCAGCAGGAGATTTGGCCTCCAATACCACCTCTACGCTGATGACACCCAGCTATACACCTCTTCCCATGACATCTCTGCACCTTTGCACCAAAACATCACCAACAGTCTGTCCGCTGTCTCTAACACTATGTCCTCTCTCTACCTAAAACTAAACCTCTCTAAAACTCACCTACTGGTATTTCCACCCTCCACTAACCGACCTCATCCTGACATCTCCATCTCAGTGTGTGGCGCCACCATAACTCCTAGACAACATGCCCGCTGCCTTGCGGTCATATTCGATTCTGATCTATCACTTACCCCCTACATCCAATGTCTCGCCCGAACATGTCAGCTGCACCTCAAGAACATCGCAAGAATCCGCTCTTTTCTCACTGTGGACACGCTAAAAACGCTTACTGTTGCCCTCATCCACTCACGGCTCGATTATTGCAACTCGTTGCTGATCAGCCTCCCCTGCACCAGACTCGACTCTCTACAATCCATTCTGAATGCGGCAGCCAGGCTCATCTTCCTGTCCAGCCGCTACTCGGATGCCTCTGCCCTGTGCCGGTCACTGCACTGGCTGCCTGTTAAATACAGAATTCAATTTAAACTCACTACCTTCATCCACAAAGCCCTCTACAGCGCAGCACCCCCCTATATCGCCTCCCTCATCTCAATCCATCACCCAGCCCGGGCTCTCTGCTCTGCTAATGAAACCAGACTGAGCACCCCTTTATTTCGAACTCATTCCCGCCACCAAGACTTCTGCAGAGCAGCACCAGTCCTCTGGAACGCACTACCAAAGGCTACCCGGGCAATCCAGGACTCACAGAACTTCAGGCGTGCTCTAAAAATGCACCTCTTCAGGGAGGCATACCGAATTCCCTAAACAAACCCCTCTGTACTCCGCCTGATAACATGCTCCCTGACATATTGACTACAATCCCTGCTAGCCATCATAAACTGCTCCTGCAGTCATACCGATTCTGCCGTCACACGGCCAAAGGTTGGACCATTGTCTATGTGTATAGAATCCCTCACTCTCCACCCCGCCATACCGTGCACATTTCCAGCCTTTTACCTTCTGTATCACCCCATGACTTGTAGTATGTAAGCTCGTTGGAGCAGGACCCTCACCCCTATTGTTTCCATCAACTGATTACTACATGTAACCGTGGTTCTGTAATTTTTGTATTTTTTTGTCTTTCTGTATTCCCCCTGTCTGTAAGTGCTGCGGAATATGTTGGTGCTATACAAATAAAGATTATAATTATATTATTTGTAGCATCACATGCGAGAATTTTCATGGGAGGCTTGAAATATAAGCCCTACCCCAAAAATAAGCTGTAGCTGAAGAAGAGAAAAAAAACAAAACACATACATCACCTTAGACGCACTGTCAGCCCGGCTGCATCTTCTTCCCGGGTCCCGTCACTGATCTTTTTCTGTTTTGGCCGGGGATTGAAAAATCCACGCCTTCTGAAAGCGCTGGCTTTGATTGGCTGACACTTAGCCAATCACAGCCAGCACTCGATGAATGGCTGTGTTTGAACCATTCATCGATTGAATTCATCGAGTGCTGGCTGTGATTGGATAGGCACCGCTCCTACTCCACTAACTGAGCGATTATTGCTCTTCTACGAAACCACAGGAGTGATTATGGCTGCTAAGCACCGAAGCGCCTGACAGTCGTCCCATGTAAGAGGATCCTTACTGTTGGGATATGTTCACACATTGATTCCAACACTGAAAACCACAAGAGAAATCCACAGCTCAGCTGCAGATCCACATGCAGATTTGACCCTTTTTAATGAGGAATTTGGACTCTAGTCTACAGTCTTTGGAGCATAGTTTTTCCGCAGATTTCATATGACTTTTGGACATGGAATCCACAGTGAAAATTCCCCACGCAGATTTACTTTAATTTCTGCATCAAAATCTGCAGCTCAAAATATCGTGGATTTTGTTGCAGGTCCACATCAAAATCTGCAACATCTGAACATACTCAAAAGGGGTTTTTCGAGCAAATGCTCTTGATTATCTCTCCACGGGATTGGTCATGAATAGTTGATTGCCAGGAATCCACTACTCGGGATCCCTCGCAATCACCCGATCTTTATTGCGGGCCGGATGATCAGCTGAGCAGCAGATCCACGAGGATCAACTATTGATGACCTATCCTGATGATGATTACTCAATAGTATTTGCCTGGAAATATTGCTCACATATTTGCCTTTGATATCTCCTCACACAGTTCACTTATTTTCTCCAGTAATTGTATTATTACGGGGGGTTTTCTATGATGTTACATTGTCTCATCTTCTCTGCATTTAGGATCCTCGGCTGACATCTTCTATCTCAGATATTAATCCTGATTGACTCATCAAGGATGGATAAGAACCGGGACAAGATTGCAGAGAGTATATTCACCCTCACCCTAGAGATACTCTTCCGGCTTACAGGAGAGGTGAGAGATTCTGGGGATGACGTCACGTTCCATCATTATTATGTGTGTAAAAGTTGACCTGACCGCCTCGTAGCTTTGCAGATGCAACCTCACTGATGGTATCGCCATTCTTGTTGTATCTCTTCTCGCCTCTGTTGCCCCCATACAGGCTATCCTTAGATTCAAGTCCCAGCGCATTGAATATGCCAAGTGGATGGTGCCGCCGCTCACTGTCAGTGGGGGGAAGTCAGATTTGGTTGATAGTGAACAGTTTCCACCACTCGGTGTCAATCAAATCTGATGTTTCCCATTAACAATAAGTGGTGAGAACTGTCCCCTCGACACTTCAAAAGCACTGGGAGTTGGATATAAGCAGAGCCTGTAGGGAAACTGGGGTGAGTAGTGAAAAAAGAAAGGAGGTGATAATGGCAGCAGGACTGCAGGTGCAAAGCTCTGCTACCGGCCCGCTTACATGCAGACATGGACAGGTTTTGCTCTACCAGCCTGCTTATATGCAGACATGGACAGATCGTAATCTATCAGCCTGCTTACAAGCAGACATGGACAGGTCCCGCTCTACCGGCCCGCTTACATGCGGACGTGGACAGGTCCCGCTCTACCGGCCCGCTTACATGCGGACGTGGGCAGGTGCCGCTCTACCGGCCCGCTTACATGCGGACGTGGGCAGGTCCCGCTCTACCGGCCCGCTTACATGCGGACGTGGGCAGGTCCCGCTCTACCGGCCCGCTTACATGCGGACGTGGGCAGGTCCCGCTCTACCGGCCCGCTTACATGCGGACGTGGGCAGGTCCCGCTCTACCGGCCCGCTTACATGCGGACGTGGGCAGGTCCCGCTCTACCGGCCCGCTTACATGCGGACGTGGGCAGGTCCCGCTCTACCGGCCCGCTTACATGCGGACGTGGGCAGGTCCCGCTCTACCGGCCCGCTTACATGCGGACGTGGGCAGGTCCCGCTCTACCGGCCCGCTTACATGCGGACGTGGGCAGGTCCCGCTCTACCGGCCCGCTTACATGCGGACGTGGGCAGGTCCCGCTCTACCGGCCCGCTTACATGCGGACGTGGGCAGGTCCCGCTCTACCGGCCCGCTTACATGCGGACGTGGGCAGGTTCCGCTCTAGCGGCCCGCTTACATGCGGACATGGATTTCTACAGTGCACAATCGGCTGCATTCTGACAGGCAGCCTATCAAGCCACCCCACAGAGATGGCTTGATAGGCATTTTGCCATGACAGCCCTGGGGCCTTTCAGAAGGCCCATGACTACCATTACAGCTGCACGGCTCCCGCAATCTTAACGATGTTCGGGGATTTAAATGTTGCTGTCAGATTTGACAGTGGCATTTAAAGGGTTAACAGTCTGATCAGCCACGTGGCCGAACAGGCCTGTTGCCTGCAGGTGTCAGCTGTAATAAACAGCTGACACCTGCGATGTATAGAAGGACATAGCGGCGCTCCCTCCATACACGTCCTGCAACGGCAGGACGTAAAAACACAAAGGTGTGGTCTCTAAGGGGTTAACATTAGAAAATCCCATTGGAAAAAAAGCAGTGATATCTCAGCGTTAAAAAAGCACTAGTGGGTAAAAGCCCTTAGAGAGGTGTTCAGAGATGGTTTTTAACCTGTCCATGTTAAGAAAAACAGTAAGACAGCCCATAATAGCCCTTCCCAGGTCTCCAGCGCTGAGCGCTTCCTCTCTGTCTACCCCTTCGAGCTTGGTTACAACCTACAGAGTTAGCTGGCTTTTACATGGACCAATTATATCATTCAAATAATTGCGCAAATGAGCGAAAACAAATGATAATTGTTGGGTTCTTGTATGCAGGAAACATACATGAAAAAGTGCGTAAAACTGCATGCATTTAAAGCATAGGTTTTTTTTTGTTTTTTTTAAACGCATGCGCCCTATACGTTCTTCACTGTAAAACACGTTTTTTTTTAACGGAGTTTTAAAGTTCTAAGGCATTTGATCTTAAAACGCGTATATGTAGGGTTGCCACCCGGCCGGTAGTCCTCCGACCTGGCCGGTGTTTTTTCTGTGAGACCAGTGCCTGTATTTTTTTTTTTTACCGTCCCTATTACGGGCCAGTATTTTCAGAGCCTGTACTGCCCCCTAGCGCCGGTTAACCCTCCTCCGGCAGTCCTGAAATCAGGGGAAATGCAGACCTGAGAGCGGTCAGCTTTCAGGACCTCCAATGATGTCACGTCATGTGATACCCTGTTTGGGAGGAGTCAGGGATCACATGACCACGGGGAGCTCAGTAAATGAAAGACTCTGCAGGGTGTGTGTGTGTGTGTGTGTGTGTGTGTTGGAGCTGTGGGGGTCTGGATTAAGGGAGGGAGGGAAAAAGGGAGGGAGTGGGTGGAGCTGAGCTGTGTGTGGGGGTCAGGATGATGTAGCAGAGCTGTGTGTGTGATGTCTGGGGGTTAGGATGGATGTAGTAGAGCTTTGTGTGTGATGTGTTGGGGGCACATTTGATGTATCTGAGCTGTGTGTGTGGTTGTGTGATGTGTGGGGATCAGGATGGATGTAGAGGTGTTGTGTGTGTGTGTGTGTGTGAGTGATGTGTGGGATCAGGATGGATGTAGTGGAGCTGTGTATGTGATGTCTGGGGATCAGGATGGATGTAGAGGTGTTTGTGTGTGGGTGTGTGTGGATCAGGATGGATATAGAGGTGTTGTGGGTGTGTGTGGATTAGGATGGATGTAGAGGTGTTGTGTGTGTGTGTGTGTGTGTGTGTGTGGGGGGGGGGGGGTGGATTAGGATGGATGTAGAGGTGTGTTGTGTGTGTGTGTGTGTGTGTGGATCAGGATGGATGTAGAGGTGGTGTGTGTGTGTATGTGATGTGTGGGGATCAGGATGGATGTAGAGGTGGTGTGTGTGTGTATGTGATGTGTGGGGATCAGGATGGATGTAGTGGAGCTGTGTGTGTGGGTGTGCGTGATGTGTGGGGATCAAAATGGATATAGAGGTGTGTGGGTGTGGATCAGGATGGATGTAGAGGTGTTGTGTGTGTGTGTATGTGATGTGTGGGGATCAGGAGGGATGTAGTGGAGCTGTGTATGTGATGTCTGGGGATCAGGATGGATGTCCGGATGGCCCTGCAGTGACAGGGTCGGGATATTGAGGAGGAGAGCAGAGGAGAAGTACATGCGATATAAGATATGTACCATGTAATCTTGTATGTTTAGGTGGTACACGCTATACCAGCTGTACATATAATTACATACGGGACATATCTACCTTACATCAGCATCACTGTATACAGGGGTGGTATACCTCCTGTATATAGTAATATGGACCATGCTGCGGTAACCTGGGTATCTCATGTATATAATTATATATGTGTAGATTGTATGCGATGCAAGCGTCTGCAGCGTGTTCTCGCGAGTAGATGATGTGTGGCTCACACTAAACGCCATCTACACGCAAGAACACGCTGCCTGGATCCAGGAGATAAAGAAGGGAAAAAATGCTGTGATAAGCCAGGCCCAACGCCTCTTTTTACCGTGGACGTTATTTTTTCGTGACTAAGGTGGCAACCCTACGTACACGTTAAGTGTGTGGAAACCCACAGCCAAATGTTTCTGTATGTTTTTCAATGACTGCAATGTTAAAAATATAAGTATGTTTCCACGCGATTATTTTGTTGGACACACGAGGGCAGTCGGCTGCGCTGTTCAGTCTCATAACAAAATGTATGGAAACCTGTTCCTGGCCAAACGTTGTCAAATGTAAGCATTGTTTAACTAGGTTTAACCCACTATACCCTACAGGTCAGTTAAACACTACCTTTCATCTGTTTTCTGGTGCAGCGGTCGCGTGTTGTTAACATGATGTCATCACTGCAGGCGACTAAACAAAGTCCAGCGGGTAGAAGCTTAATGGTGGCATTAGATCGAATACAGAAGGCTTGTTTTATGTAATTTCTCTGCATTGCTCAGTTCTTTTTTATTATGAAATCAGCCAACCCCCCCTAATACCAGATGATATGACGGGAGAGATGAAGGACTCTGGGAATGTCTGCAGGGATATTTATGGATGTATCTCCCCATAAACAGGATTACACGGTAGTGAAGAAGACTTCTAGTGATGGCTGTCAGGCCCCGGTGTCTGATGGATGGGGAAGACCCCTGAGCCCAATCACAGGGCCTCCACCTCACCCCCTGATACTGGAGGAGATCAATGAGCAGAAGATCCTAGAACTCACCAACAAGATGATTGAACTGCTAACTGAAGAGGTGACGCTGCTGGGAATGCTGGGACATTATACAGTAACACTATGGCGGTATAACGTGTCTGGGTGATGACGGTATCATTGTGTTGTCAGGTTCCTATAAGGTGTCAGGACGTCACTGTCTATTTCTCCATGGAGGAGTGGGAGTATTTAGAAGGACACAAGGATCTGTACAAGGACGCCATAATGGAGGACCACCAGCGCCCCCCATCACCAGGTAATAGACAGGACTAAATCCACACAGCCTTTATTATTTGTATGTAGAGAATGAATTCAGTGGCTGTCTGTGTTTTCTGCAGGTAGATCCAGTAAGAGAACTGCAGCAGAGAGATGTCCCCGTCCTCTTCTTCCACAGGATGATCAGGTAGATGGAGAGAAGGTCTCATGAAATCTCCCCTCTGGTCTGTAGGACGGCTGGGAAGGTCTTGTGTTCAGTCTTATTATATGATTGTAATAAGAAAGCTGGAGATGGCGGGATTACAGCCGACCGCAGACATTAGATCCCCGAATCTTATCACTATTTTCTGGTTCTGGAGACTTCTGGTTGGAATAAAGAAGCAACAGGTTGGAGTTATACAGGAGACCTGCAGCTATTTGGCCCAGATCACTACTGCTGTCATGTCATTCCGGCTCCTCCTACTAATTAATGACCTTTTCTGGCCATATAAAACCTCCCACACGACTTCTCCAACTGTGTGATGACTTTTACAATATTTATTTCCCAGCTTGTGAATCGGGATGAAGATCTGCTCCCTATTGATGCTACAGAGACACATGTGAGGGGGGACCAGCCGTGTAAGGAGGGGATTCCTACAGATGACCACCCAGGTGAGTGACCACTAAATGCAGAGAACATCCCAGATTCTCCGCAGTCGCTGACTACAACAGTTCTGTGCTTTAAGCTCTGTGCTGCCGGGTTCTCAGCCGTACATCCCTCTATTCAGCTACAATACAAGTAAACTAGGGATGAAAGTGTATTATTATTATTATAGGGGATAACACTGCGGGCGTTTAAAGGAGAACTAAACTTTCAGAAAGCTTTTGCCTAGTAAAATGTTTTGATTGTTGGGGGGCCGGTGATGAGACCCCAACTAATCACTAAAATAAAGGGGCAGAATCACCACTCTGAAGAAAAGGCCATGCTGTAGAGAATACTGAATAAAGCTAAGCCTCGCCCCAAAACGGGGAGAAAATTCTGGATGCCGAGCAGATGCTTTAAGAAAGCACCGAATGGTGCCAGCAGGGAAGTGTGATAGGTTGTCCAGTCCTAAATTATTGATGGCCTATCCATAAATAGTAGATCATTAGGTTTCAGGGCTTGGAACACTTGCTGATCAGCTGTTTGTTGGGTTGGTGGACTGAGCTGATTTCTGCAGAAAGCAAATAGCTCTGTTCTACTGCAGTGGCCAGGCTTGGGATTGCAGGCCACTGAAGTGAATGTAAACTGTGCCTGCAATACCAGGCCTGGCCACTGCAGTGGGAATGGAGCTATCTGCTTCTTGCAGAAATCCTCTCAGTGCATGAGCACACTAGCCCAGTGAACAGCTGATCTGCAGGGATCCCAGACAGTGAACCTCTGCCGATCTACTACTAATAGTCTATCCTACATATAGGCCATCAATAGTTTACAACTGGAAACCCCTTTTAAAGTAATGGAGGCCATATTACAACTTCAGCAAGACATGCAACCATACCCCCATGCTTGGGAGCCGCCACAAAGGATAGAATGGGGCCAACTGCAGAGTGGTCAAGAAATCGGAAGTTGGCAAACCAAAAGGCCTGAATGACCTAGAGGCCGAAGATAGTGTGCATAGTGCATGGGGGAAGGGGGGGGGGGAGAGGGAGTCTCGCTCCCCACTCTTTCTATGAGTCAGAGACCGGATGGTCGTGTAAAGGTCAGCAGCTGCCCAGACGAAGAAAAGGGCAAGCGAGTCCAAAGCTGACTGTCTTGGAATTACTGGGACTACCTGAAAGGGTTAATGCTCCCATATGATTGTGAATCTTATTTTAAGGCCTTCTTATTTGTTTAACTATAACTTTAATTATTACGGCAGTTGAATAACAAAAGTAAAGACTTAGTGAGCAGCATTGTATATGTAGAGGTATATGAGATGTAGTGATAAGGCCATGGAAGCAATATACCAGACACGGCTTCCGCACTCTTCTGAAGGGGCTCCAATGTTTAGTTCACAGAAGTGTGAAACCAAAGTAAGTCATGAGAAAAACGGGAATTTAGTTTACCGTTTATTCCCTTTCTTGAAGGCATCATGACAGCATTCGATGGAGGTTGCTCCTCTGCCGACCTGTAGGAACAGGAAGAGGCAGAGTATAAAAGGACCTCTCCCTCCACCAAGCACCAGTGTGTTCCAAATAACCACAGTGACTAATTTCTCAACCAGAAGGTGTGTTTTATTGTCCTCACTGACCTCCAAAGACAGATTTATATATATACTCATGTGACAAAAAAATAAACATGCCGGCAGAGGAGGGGGGAGGGGGGGATAAGCCCATATGCTGTGATGATGCCTTCAAGAAAGGGAAATAATGGTAAACTAAATTCCCATTTTCCCTACGACATCATGACAGCATCCGATGGAGGAATACCAAATAATGGCAAGAGCTTTTAGGGAGGGACTACTGCCTGCAGTACTTTCCTACCGAAGGTTGCATCACAACAAGCTTATAAGTCCAGTCTAGACGCCCATGTGGCCGTACAACAAATTTGCTCAATCGAGGCGTGTGCTCTCTGCACTCAAGAACACTTCACCGCTCGGGTAGAGTGGACCTTCAGTACTTTGGGGGGATGCCGTGGGCCTTGCACACCTCTTGGATGGCTCGCCTGAGCCAGCGAGCGATCGAGTTCTTAGAAGTGATCCTTCCTTTGGCCCCTAAAAATGAATTAAAAGCTGGTCAGTTTTTCTGAAATGTTTTGTTGCCTCAAGGTACGCTAGTACCGCTCTCCTCACATCTGAGTTATGGAGTTTTTGTTCCTTTTCATTCTTAAAATCCTGACCGAAGGATAGAATAGTAATAGTATGATTCCTATGGAAATCTGACAGGACTTTGGGCCGGAAGAACGGTTCCAAAGTAAATGAAATCTTATCAGGATTAACAGTCATGTACGTGAGCCTATCGGCAGTTGTGATCTTGGCCCCTTTTATATGGAAGGCTGACAGCAACCAGGCTGTTCATTCTGCCCAACGAAGGATCTTTTCCACCAGTTGCTGAAGCATAGTATTCCTGGTGGTACCCTGGTGGCGAATGAACGACACTGCAGTCATGTTGTCTGGTAAAATTCGAACGTGCTTCTCCACTAACTGTGACTGGGGGCTACGTAGGGACTTCCAAATTGCGTTCAATTCTCTAAAATTGAAAGAATCTCATTTCTCTTGAGGGCCCCAGGTACATTACATGTATTCTCCTGACTAGTGGCCAACCTTTAGCACTGGCAACTGTCTTCACAACTATCGCATGGTCCTGGTTCTGAAGCCTCAGAGAGGTTGTCAACCGACATCCACCATCATAGTGAGTATCTGGCCTTGGAGGAATTAGAATTGTCCTATCGAGAGAAGCCTGGGATTTGTTCTTTATCCTGAGGATAAGCGCCTGAAGTTCACGGCTGTGGAACTGGGCCCAGGGCACGATGTTGATACAAGACGTCATTAACCGCAGGATCCGCATGCCATCCCTGCATGACACTCCTGATTTCACAAGAATTTGCTGTTTCCTGAATGGGGATAAGGAAGAACACTGACGATGGGAATCCAGCATTACACCTAAAAAATGTTTTCCTACTTTCGGGATCCATGCTGGATTTCTAATAATTGATAATCCAGCCTAGGTCCTGCAGCAACGCAAGCGTGATGTCTAGATGCGCCACCAGAAGGAAATCATCCAAGTATGGAATGATAATTATTCCCAACTAGAGATGAGCGAACGCACCGCCGCGCCTCTCCCCGACCCCCGGCGCCCCCCGAATCTTTACGCCCGAGTACTGCAGTACTCGAAAATGGCGGTACTCGGGTGCGTAAGTACTCGTTACGAGTACGTTCGCTCATCTCTATTCCCAACCTACGTAGGTGGGCTACCATCTCGATAACCACTTTGGAAAAAACACGTGGAAAGGAGGAAATCCTAAAGGAAAGGCAAGTGAATTGGAAATGACAGATTGAACCTTCAATTTCCAGAGCAAATCTCAAGAACTTTTGAAAATTGGGGTAAATGAGAATGTGATAATACGCGTCCTTAAGGTCAGTAGTGGCTATAACGCTATCTGCACTAAATTAAGGGTGTTAAGGTTTTGATGATCTCCATTTTAAACTTCTCATACACTATGAAGTTGTTTAGGTTTTTAAGGTTAATTATGGTTGAGTGTGATCCATTGGGTTCGGGGGCGAGAAATTAAGGAGAGTAAAATCCCTTTTGACATTTTCGTATGGGGACGGGAATGATGGCTCCAAGGTCGAATAGCCCTTGTACACCTTTAAGAAGAGCTTGCTGCAGCACCGAAGATCGTATGGAGGTTATTACAAATCTATCCGTGGGACGTGACCCGAACTCTATTTTATAGCCCTCTACCACTAGATTTAGTACCCACTCATTGGTTGTGACACCCTGCCATTGGGTATGGAAACTAGCTAATCTCCCGCCTACTTGTTGTGGAGATAAAGCATCAGGGATAATGGTCGGAACCTTACCCCTTCCTCCTTTGGGATAAGACCATCTCCCAGACTTCCCTTTCCCCACATAGGCAGAGGAGAAGAGATCAGGTGTAAATGGTCTTTTAGGGGGTCAGTCAATTGGAAGCCCCTGGCTTTTGTCCGCCACTTCTACTAGGTGGCAATCCAGGTCTGGCCAGAAAATATGGTGACCCGAAAAGGGCAAGGCACAGAGTTTGTTTTTAAAGGTGATGTCACCTGACCAGGCCTTCACCCAGACTGTTAGATAAGGCCCCTGCACGAGCCCAAAAACGAACAGACTCCCTAGATATATCTGCCAAGAACCCCATGGCCATCTGTCGCAAGGGAATACCACTAGCGATTTCCTCTCTTGTGGCCTTTTGGTCAATTAATGTGGACAATTGGTCAAGCCAGCCCGTCATAGAACGTGCTACAGATGTAGCAGCAATATTCAATTTTATATACAAACTTGACGCAATCCAGGCTCTTCGCATCACTGGATCCACCTTGCTGTCCATAGAGTCTTTCAGGTGGGATACGTCATCAAAAGGCAGACCTGACTTCCTTGTCACCATGGAAATGGCCATATCTATTTTGGGTATTTCATCAATGGTGGCGATGTCCTCTTCAGAGAACAAGAGTTAGTCCTTAAAGTCCTTTGAAACCAAGGGACTCTGTTCAAAGCATTGGCACTCATTTAAAATCAGGCGTTTAAGGGTAGTACTTACGGGAAAAAATGACTTGCATTGCGGTAAAAAACCTGCAAACATTTTCTCCTGCGCTATACGCAGTTGTTGAGCCTCATCCTTGACCTGCATGGTCTTACGGACTGCTTTAAGCAACTGGTCCATGCTGGAGGAGGAAAATAAGTATTTCTTTTCCTCCTGCACTGCCTCACTCAGTTCTTCCAGGGACAAATCTTCGGCTATGTCGGAGTCAGAATCTGACACAGCCAGAGCCGTCCTCGTGGCCCCCGAGGGCCATGGCTGGAGCTCTGCAAAGGAAGGTTGCACCTCTTCACGGATCATTACCCTGGTGTCAGGCATAAAAGATGATTTTTCCTCTTGCAGTATTTTAGCTCAACAAGTAGCACAAAGGCTTTCTGTGTAAACATTGTCCAACTTTCCCAAACGCATTGGACATTTTTACTCCTTCTAGCCTCCCTGGGCTTTTGAGTATCCCTGTCCTGAAATGGCAAGAAATACTCAGTAAGTGAACTGAGTCTAGTGCAGGTGCATTTTTGGTCGGCCCACAGGACCACTTACAGTCTGGAGACTCTCCGGATCCTCTCTCGCCAACCTTCCTGTAGTGGGTCCCAGAATCCTTACTTGAAAGCGGTTACCAGTCTGCATCCACCACCCGCAGCGTTTCTCTGGTGCAGGGGCTTTATAAATTCTGAATTTGGCGAACTTTCCGCACGAACCCTCCCCCCCGCGCAAGGCCGACGCCAGCATTTGACATTATCGGACGTGCCGGGGACTCTTAAGGTGCGGCGGCCACCTGGACGACAGCCACGGTTGTGCCAGCAGCCTGTACTTGGATCCTGACCCACGCAGCCCCTGGCTGAGACCCAAATGAAGTGCTACTGTGGGAAACCACGGCTGTCATGATCCGATGCTGCTCACGTGAACCCAGACTGGGGTAAGTCTTCACTCCAGCCGCATGCGGTGGAGTCTCTGCCGCTGCTGTCTTGTGGGGGAAGGAAACACTGGTGCTTGGTGGAGGGGGAGGTCCTTTTATTCTCTGCCTCTTCCTGTCCCTACAAGTCAGCAGAGGAGCAACCTCCATTGTATGCTGTCATGATGTCATAGGTAACGTATATTTTGGTAAAGACTTCCATGTCCTACTCCAGTCCTGGCTGCTGATCTTTGCGTCTTGAACAACAGTGCACGTTGCCTGGAGATGCCGACCCAGTCCGCTCACTGCGAATCTATCGGACCACCCAACTGCTTTTACCAGCTCACAGCTCTCCCACTAAGGCCACCTGTACATAGGCGAGTCAGATTTCGAATGCGAAATCAGGCCCTGGCAGAAGGGGCGTCCGTGCGTACCTGCCTTTCTGCATCTTCATCTGTACTGCATATAGTATGCACGACTAGTCGTCTGACATGCACAGTGCAGTTTTTTTAGTTTTTTTTTAGGTTTTGCTTTCCTGCGTCATTGCCTAGTGATGACGCAAATCTGCGACCTTTCTGCAATGTCAATTACTAAAGGGCTGCAGATCGGACAGCTACCATTGACTTTAATGGAAGCCGTCCGTGCGGAATCTACACAAAAATAGAGCATGCTGCAATTTTTCCTCCACAAGCCGAAACCGCAATTGGTTTCTGCTCATGTGCAAGAAGAATCACTTTTCCATAGCATGCTATGGGCGGTATTTGCTGCGGAACCCAGAGGTGGAGACTCGCCACGGATTCCGCAATGCAAATCCGCCTGGGTGCAGACAGCCTTAGTTTGCAAATCCTGAGTTGTTCCTCTGAGGCTCTCCAACTCGCATCCACACAAGTCCAGCTGCAGGTCCGCTCTGCTACAGCTCCACTAGCTCAATCTCTCTATTCCCTGCACTCTCTGAAGCCGCCAAGTCCCACCGGAGCCCGGGAACAAGATCTCTCTTTAGCTCCTTAGTACACAGGCCTTTAACCAATCAGGGTGCAGATCAGGTCCTGTCAGTTCATAACAACATAAAAGATCAGAGTGAACAAAGTCATGTGACCTCTCACTGAAGGTCCTGCCTGGCGGGAACATAAGGTACAGCAATTATAAATATGTATATGATAGTACATGGATGTTTAACCCCTTACACAACGCTTGTCAATCACAGCTGGAGGTGCACACCAGTTGGCTGAGCCCATCTGCCCCTTAATTTTAGCAATTTGTAGTAGTTTCAGTACCTGAACCCCCTGAACAAAACTTCTAATGTGTCACTGTGATTTTGTCAAGTTTCTTGAAAGTTTAGTTAGCCTTTAAAGTAGTAATACATCTGAGCTGTGGATATGAATGTAGACGAGGCCTATTCCTTATACATCTGCCGTCAGTACTAATGTGGGAAACATACTTCCCCACATATGGGATTAGGATACTATTACCTCTTATTACACTGGTATTGAGTTACTGTATGCTAATAGAATATAGAACATAGAAACATATATCCAGATAACAGAATCCAGAACAAGGAGACATAGACCCACATAATGGAATCCAGAACATTCCCCTATAGCCAGATAAAGGAATGCAGAGCAGAATTATTTATACCCAGATAACAGAATACATAACATGAAGACCTATATGGCCACATAGAAGAATACAGAACATGGATTACGGTAAAAACTGACCAAGATAACAAGATGCAGAATTCTATTCTATATGTAATTGAATTTCTATGGCTGTGCATACAGAACATACAAAACAACTGGACCAATGTGCACCAAATACAGCACTCAGTTAAATCAGACGCTTTAAAGGTTTTAGATCAGGTTTCAGGTGTTAACGATCTACTGTTCTCAACATATTTGAAACAAGTCGGAACACAAACATAACGGCCAAATGACTGCACCAATCTGCACCGAATTTGCCACATTGGTAAATCAAGGGGCTTTGGAAGGCTTTAGACCGGGTTTTAGTTCTCTGGGACTACCATTTTCAATATTTGCAAAAAATTAGAATACAAAAGTTAATTCTACTAGTAGTGTATATATTACTGAGACATATTTCTCTTGCTGGTTTTGATGGTTATAACTTATCTTCTATTAAACAAAGGTTATGTCTCAATGGTAATACTATTTCACAGTTCGACATGTACAGCAAGCAGCCTGAGTATACGGCTCTGTGAATGGGCCCTTCTGGTTATATTATTCAAAAATAATAGAATTGCATTTCTTCTTGGCAGGAGATGGCAGCGGGAGGTCAGAGGGATGTCTGATATCTTCAGATGATCATAGTATTACCCAAGATGCATATGAAGAGTCTCCCTATATCCCAGATATACCATCAGCTCTTCACAGCAAAGATCCATCATCTGATCATTTTGAGCTGATCCAATCTTCTGATTCATCACAGACTGCAAAGAAAAATAAAATTTATGAACGGAATGTTAAACATGAAAAAGTTCACAGTAGAGAGAACCCATATCCATGCCCAGAATGTGGGAAAGGTTTTAACAAAAAATCACAACTTGTTACACATCAGAGAATTCACACAGGGGAGAAACCATTTTCATGTTTAGAATGTGGGAAATGTTTTCGCCAGAAATCAATTCTTGGTACACATCGTAAAATTCACACAGGGGAGAAGCAATTTTCATGCTCAGAATGCGGGAAATGTTTTGAATGGAAATCAAGTCTTGAAATACATCGGAGAACCCACACAGGGGAGAAGCCATTTTCTTGCTCAGAATGTGGGAAATGTTTTAAAGACAAATCAGATCTTATTAAACATCAGAGAATTCACACGGGCGCAAAGCCATTTTCATGTTCAGAATGTGGGAAATCTTTTCGCCAGAAAACAGATCTTGTTAAACATCAGAGAATTCACACAGGCGAGAGGCCATTTTCATGTTCAGAATGTGGAAAATGTTTTAAACAGATAGCAGCTCTTCTTAATCATCAGAGAATTCACACAGGGGAAAGGCCATTTTCATGTTTAGAATGTGGAAAATGTTTTAACCAGAAAGCAGCTCTTCATAAACATCAGATAACTCACACAGGTGAGAAGCCATTTTCATGTTCAGAATGTGGGAAATGTTTTAGCCGGAAATCAGTTCTTGTTATACATCAGAGAATTCACACAGCCGAGAAGCCATTTTCATGTTCAGAATGTGGGAAATGTTTTAACGAGAAAGCAACTCTTGTTAAACATCAAAGAACTCACACAGGGGAGAGGCCATATTCATGTTCAGAATGTGGGAAATGTTTTAATCAGAAATCAGATCTTGTTAAACATCAGAGGATTCACACAGGGGAGAAGCCATTTTCATGTTCAGAATGTGGGAAATGTTTTAAACTTAAAGCATTCCTGGTTAGACATGAGCTCATTCACACAGGGGAAAAGCCATATTCATGTTCAGAATGTGGGAAATGTTTTAATCATAAAAACAGTCTTGCTACACATGAGAGAACTCACACCAATGAGAAGCCATTTGCATGTTTAGAATGTGGAAAATGTTTTAACCAAAGCTCGATTCTTGTTAGACATCAAAGAATTCACACAGGGGAAAAGCCATTTTCATGTTCAAAATGTGGGAAATCTTTTACCCAGAAAGGAGCTCTTGTTTATCATGAAAGAACTCACACAGAATAGAAGCCATTTTCATGTTCAGAATGTGGGAAATGTTTTAAACATAAATCAGTTTGTGTTAAACATCAGAGAATTCACATAGAGGATAAACAATTTGCATGTTTAGAATGTGGGAAATATTTTAACCAAATAAATTGGTTCTTGTTAGACATCAGAGAATTCACACAACGCACAAGTCATTTCCTATTTTTTAGTTTCAAAAGGATTTTATTAATGGCTCTGCAAATTTATTTTTATAACAAACTGTTGTGTTACATATTACCCCTCGCAGGGGGATCTTATATGTTCAATCGCATAAACATTATAACAAACAAATAAACAGCCTTACAAGCAAACATTGCCTTAATGACTTGTGAAATTTGGTGTTCTGGTACAATCAGGATTTGCTTTATAGTAATATGTGTTTTACTTTCTGACCCCCCCCCCCCCACCTCTTTTTCCCCTGTGTCATTGTATCATCGAATTCCCTCTCTTCTTCTCTTCTCCTCCCCTTTTCAAGGTCCAAAGTCATCTCCTCACAACAGTAATAGCCAAGGCAGGCCCAGATATTTAGGTACTCAGACCATGGCTGCCAAGTCTTAAGGAATCCTTCCATACGATCTTCCCTCATGGCGAATGACTTTTCATATAGCATCATCTGCGCTATTCTCGTTAAAACTAGTTCCAGGTGTAAAACGGGCTGCGATGCAGATGTATTGGGAAAGCTTGTGCTGTTGATTTGTAAATCCCTCAGGTTTGTCCGCCAGGAGGTAAGCCGACGGGAGCATTTGGAAAGTTCTACCCACGACTCTTGTTATTAAATTTTTTACTTGACCTCACAGAGATCTCACTAGCGGACATGTCCACCATATATGTGATATGGTCCCCAGAGCTCCACACCCTCTGAAGCAATATGGGGAGGAAGTTGGGGAAAACTTGTTAATGGTCATGGGAACATAATACACCCTATGAAGTATCCTATATGAGGATTCCGGTAAAGTTACTTGATGACTTCCCTTGGAAATAAAGTTACAGCAGTGAAGACACCTTTATAGTGATAGAGATAAATTCAGGTCTGTTTCCTAACATTTCATTAAAGGGAGTTTATCCTCATGTGAAGGTTGGTTCATGGTCGAGTAAAGGAACACAATCATCCCTGATTGCATAGGTGACTTCAAACAGAACTTCTCAAAGGGAGTTGGATTTACCGAGATAAGGGGTCGGGATAGTCTAGAGCGTATGAAACTGCATATCTGGTTTACTTTTATCCATAGATGCGCAGGAACCATGTATTTCAGAGATTTGTTGTGGGGAAAGTGGCCTATTTAGCAATAAAAACTGGTGTAATAACATGATACCACTGTTCTTTCATATCAGCCTCTCTCCTTGAGTGCTTGGTGGAAAATCCTGGTTGGGTATAATGGGAAGCAACGGAGGTTGACATCAACTGATGTATAAATCTATTTTTCCTCCATATAAAGTAGAGATTATAAGTTAGAGGGGACTTGTTTTGCAAGTCTCCTATCGTTTCCTCTTTATTCCAGATCATAGCCCCAAGTTTTGCAGGAAATACCAGGGAGGCTTCCAGATTCACCCAGAGGGGAACTCCTGGGCCAGAAAACATGGGGGGAATCTGTAACAACTGAGCCGCAGCATTATATCTGTAAATTTGGAACTGAGAGTCCCCCTACTCTCCTATGATAATGTTTGTGTGTTGGAATTGCTATAGGGAGACATTTATGGAATTTATGCGCCCCATTCCGGAGAGCGTGTATTAGTCCCATTTTTTCAATTCACTCTTGAGCTTGTTAAACAGGGACGGGTAATTCCATTTATACAATGTGCCCAGCGATGAGGTAATCTTAATACCTAGATATGTGAGGTAATGCTGCGGGGACTGAAACCCAAATTTTATCTTAATCAATTTCTGCATGCTGAGGGCGATATTGATTTACAGAGCTTCTGTTTTGTCCTGTAGACCTGTAGACCCGAAGTTACAGCGGCTCTGTCTAGGATAGCCATTAAATTGAGAAAACATGTTAGTGGTCCAGATAGAGTAAGAAGGATGTCATCTGCAAATAGATTGACCTTAGACTTCCTCCCATCTTGCATGATCCCTGCTACATTAGGGTTCTCCCGTATCATATTTGCAAGGGGTTTCATTGCCAACACGAATAGAGTCGGGGATAGGAGGCATCCCTGTCTAGTTCCTCTTTGTATAGCAATCGGCGTGGGATTGGAACAGGGGAGTTTCAGGGTTGCCGAGGGGCTAGAGTGTAGTGATCTAAGGGCTAGCGCTAATCCCCATTCTATCAAGGGCTGTGAAGAAATAATCCCATTGTAGGCTATTGAATGCCTTTTCTATGTCTAGCGCCAAAGCTAGCATCAGGGTTTCTCTGGGCTATATGGAACAAGACCTTTCTTACGTTCTCTGGAGCTTGTCTGGTAGGTATAAAACCTACCTGATCTTTGTGGATGAAATGGGGAAGAAGAGGGTTCAGGCGTTTGGCGAGTATACTTGTTAGTAATTTATAATCAAGGTTAAGCAGTAGAGATGAGCGAGCATGCTCTTCAAAGCTTGCTACTCGTTCGAGTATTAGGGTACTCGAGATGCTCGTTACTCAAGACGAACACCACGCGGTACTCAAGTCAATTTCATTTCCCTTCCCCGCATGTTTAGCGCCATTTTCTAGCCAATAAACATGCGGGGAAGGCATTACCACTTCCAGGTGTGACGTGCCAGCCCCCCCCCCCCCCCCCACAGTAGTGAGTAGCTGGGCCGATCAGGTGACTGCCGAGTACTTAAACTGGTCCTGCCCGCGGCTCGCCTCAGACGCATGCTGGCAGAGGTTAGGAAAAGTGCTGATGCTTATACAGGGAAAGTGTTAGCGTAGGATCCTCTCATCAAGAACCCCAATGGTCCTTCTTAGAGCTACTCCTCGTCATGTGCATTACAGTTGTGGCTGTCTGGGAGCAGTAGTGCACCCTCTTTTTTTAAAGCATCTAGGCCTGTGCAGAGCATTATAGCTATACTATTGTCAGTCTGTATTGCATTACGCAGAGTTAAGGGAAAGAGCTGCTGAGATAGGGAAAGTTTTACAGTTGGGAACCTCTCTAAAGAACCCCAACCGTCTTTCTTAGGGCTACTCCTCACCATGTGCATTATAGTTGTGGCTGGCTGGGAGCAGTAGTGCACCCTTTTTTTTAACGCATCTAGCCCTGTGCAGAGCTTTTCAGTTATACCGTTCTCAGTCTGCAGTGCATTAGACAGAGGTCTCACCGCGAAACAGTACTCTAATATTTCCTAGGCCACTGCAAAGCCTTTCAGTTATATAATTCTCAGTCTGCAGGGCATTAGACAGAGGTCTCACCGCGAAACAGTACTCTAATATTTCCTAGGCCACTGCAAAGCCTTTCGTGCAGAGGGCTAGGTGTTCAAAGGTATGGATGTTTTTTTTAGTGAGAGTGTGGACGACCGTCGAAATGTGGCGTGCAACCTGTGTTGCACCAAGATCAGCCAGGGAGCCACCACTACCAGCCTCACCACCACCAGCATGCGCAGGCATATGATGGCCAAGCATCCCACAAGGTGGGACGAAGGCCATTCACCACCTCCGGGTCACACCAGTGCCTCTTCCTCTGAGCCGCACCCTGCCACATAGATCCTATCCCCCTCCCAGGATGCAGGCACGAGCGCCTCCTGGCCTGCACCCATACTCTCACCTCCACTGTCCTCCACTCCATTCAGCAATGGGGGGATCATCACAGATAAGCGTACCTACCTGTGAACTGCCAGCGCTGACATGCTTACACTCATAAAGATGAGCAAAGGCTGAATTTCCCCAGACTTCTCTCCTCCACTGGTGGAAAGCAGCTGATCCTAAAGATTCTTTTAGGGGCAACGGGAGTAATATGCATCCTCTCTCTAACCGCAAAAAAGCGGAGAAGTAGCTTGGACTATCCCTTTCTGAACTTAATCCTCCTCCTCCTCCTAAAACAGCATGTCATCACACTGAACCGCCAATTTTTCTGCGGCCCAAAAGGCTGTTAAAACCAATGTTTTCGGAGGGCTGCCTCCAGGCGCTGTTACAAATAAAGAAACAACGAGCTGTATGTTTACAAAATTTTATGGCTTTCACCTGCCCTTGGGGTTAAAGGGGTTGTCCCGCAGAAGCAAGTGCAGTTATGCACTTCTGTATGACAATATTAATGCACTTTGTAATATACATCGTGCATTAAATATTGGCCATACAGAAGTTATATACTTACCCCCTCCCGGTGCTGGCGTCCCCGTCTCCATGGCGACAACCAAACTGCTTCTCTGGTCGCCGGAACAGTCGCGCTTGCGCAGAGAGGAATCCTCTTCTGGATGGTCCGGGCTCACGAGCTGCATCCTGGCTCCTCCCCCTTCTCAGGGTCATCGCATAGCTCCGCCCCCATCACGTGGTGCCGATCAGCCAATGAGGTGGCTGGAATCGGCAGTGGAGCTCAGACAGCAGAAGAACATCCACGGTGCACCATGGGAGAAGACCCGCGGTGCATCGTGGGAGAAGACCAGCGGCAGCCATCTTGGAAAGAAGATTTTTTTAAAGTTGCTGAACGGGGATTCAGGTAAGGGAATTTTTTTTTTAATAACACCTGGCAGCAGTATTCCTTTACAGGTACTGGGGGACTGGGCAAAAAAAAATTTTCTCTTTAGGCGCGGGACAACCCATTTGAGCAATTTTTCAGGGGTACACTTGTACTCTTGGTACACCAATTTTTCAGGCCTTCGCCTATAATTTTAGCCAACAAATTTTTCCTGCCTTCACCTATCCTCTTAGCAAACCAATTTTTTTAGGTGTTTGCCTATACTCTTGGTACACCGATTTTTCAGGCAATCGCCTATACTCTTAGGCAACTAAGTTTTCCGGCCTTCACCTACAATCTTGAAAAAACAATTTTTTTCATCTGTTCGCCTATACTCTTGCTACAGAAATGTTTCCGGGGTCCGCCCATACTCTTGCTACTGAAAAGTTTGAGGGGTCCGCCTATACTCTTGCAACAGAAAAGTTTCAGGGGTCTGCCTATACACTTGCTACTAAGAGGTTTGGGGGGTTCAGCTATACACTTGCTACTAAAAGGTTGGAGGGGTCCGCCTATACACTTGCTACTGAAAGGTTTGAGGGGTTCGCCTATACTCTTGCAACAGAAAAGTTTCAGGGGTCCGCCTATACACTTGCTACTGAAAGGTTTGAGGGGTTCGCCTATACTCTTGCTACACAAATGTTTCAGGGGTCCGCCTATACTCTTGCAACAGAAAAGTTTCAGGGGTCCGCCTATACACTTGCTACTGAAAGGTTTGAGGGGTTCCCCTATACACTTGTTACTAAAAGGTTGGATGGGTCCGCCTATACACTTGCTACTAAAAGGTTTGAGGGGTTCGCCTATACACTTGCTACGAAAAGGTTTGAGGGGTTCGCCCATAGTCTTGCAACAGAAAAATTTCAGGGGTTCGCCTATACTCTTCCTACAGAAATGTTTCAGGGGTCCGCCTATACCGTGGGTGCACAAAGGTTTCCCATAGTGGTGTTCACCAGTCTGGCACAAAAACGCTGAATGACTTGGGCAGAAATGTGGGCCGAGGTCCTGGGCAGGGTGAAACTGTGCCATGTGTGGGCACTCTCTTTTCTTCCTGTTTAATACTGTCCGTGGGTTCCAGGGGCCTGCCTATGCTGTGGGTGCACAAAGGCTTCCCATTGCGGTGTTTTACCTATCTGGCACAAATACAATGACTGACTAGGGCAGAAGTGTGGGCCGAGGTCCTGGGCAAGGTGAAACTCTGCCATGTTTGAGCACTTTCTTTTCTTCCTGTTTAATACTGTCCATGGGTTCCAGGGGCCCGCCTATACTATGGGTGCACAAAGGCTTTCCCATTGCGTTGTTCAGCTATCTGACACATACAAAAAATGAATTGGGCAGAAATGTGGGCTGAGGCCGTGGTCCTTGGTGGGGTCAAACTCTGCCATGTTTGGGCACTCTGATTTCTTTATGTGTAATACTGTCTTTGCGTTTGATGGGCTCGCCTATGCTTTGGGTGCACAAAGATTTCCCATTGCGGTGTTTTAGCTATCTGGCACAAATACACTGAATGACTTGGGTTGGGCGCAGAAGGCTTCCCCCCATTGTGGTGTTCCCATAGCTACGTAACTCATGCCACCTTGGGTCACACAAGATGGAGGCTGGGACCGAGCCTGACCCTGGGCCTGCTGACGTGCTTCCCACACAGAGTATTGCGGGTCCGACCTCGGTCATGGTTTTTCGGGCTTATTATGCCACCTCCTCCTCCTGCTTGCGGTCTGGGGATCAGCGCTGGGCGATATGCATTATCTCTCATGCTACAAATTACCATAGTTATCCGAGATACTGGATTGGAGCGTTCACAGGAAGCGAAACGGATTTCATGAGACTTTCACAGGTTCACTGTACACCTGTGGTGGCTACTTTTGTGACACCTCCTGCTTCAAACCAATCTTTGGTGTTAGTATGCGCTGCTGCATTGTGGAGATGCATAGAAGTACCCTGAGTCCCCTGAGGGCAACTGAGCCCCCTTTATGCCCATGTTTGTGGCTCCTGACAATTTTGTGACGGAGGTGGCATGGGATTGGAATGATGACCGTACGTCAATTTATCATCAATTCTCATCAGCATTGTGGGCTATCGCCCACACTTTCAAGGAGGGTCGCTGCCTGGCCCTGACAACCCTCCACAGTGTGTGTCTCCGGTTCCTCCTCATCGCAGACGCACTTATAAATTGACATGAGGGTGGTGTGGCTATGAAGCGAGCGTGTGGTATGAGGGAAAATTTTGTATGCGCTGTGGACGCAGGGTCATGCAAGGGGGTTGGACAGCAATGCCAGCATCTAACCTAGGAGAAGAGGCAGCGGTGTCACCCCCAGGCGGTCATTGTCCTTTGTTGCAGCTAGTGTGGTGCTTCGCTAAGATGTGCCAGTGCGTATGCCTTGCTAATGAGGGTCTGTCCCAAGTAAATTGTTAGGGGGGTGACCACTAGGCTCTTGCCCCCGCTTTGGCTTAATAGTAGGACCTGGGAGCCTCAGATGCAGCCATGCATGCTGCCCCTGCCATTCCCTATCCGTTTCTGTGGTGTTTCCACGACTTTCTGATGTTTTCAGGTATTTCACAAATCATCCCCTATGTGGAGCATCGGTCCCATACAAAACTGCTTGAGTCCCCCATTGACTGCAATGGGGTTCGTTACTCGAAACGAGCTCTCGTGTATTACAAAAAGTTCGACTCGAGTACCGAGCACCCGAGCATTTTTGTGCTCGCTCATCTCTATTAAGCAGCAATATTGGTCGATAGTTTTTTAGAGAAGTGTGGTTTTTATTTGGTTTTGGTATGACCATTATATGCGCTTCAAGAAATTCACTCGGAGGACGCTTCTCTGTTAGGATCTCATTATGAAAACTGGTGAGGTGGGAGATCAGGGACGTCGCAAATTCTTTATAATAAAGGGCTTTGATTCCATCTGGGCTCGGGGCTTTTCCCTTTTTTTAGTTTCTTAATAATGTCTTCAATTTCTTCACTAGAGATGGGTCTATTTAATTCATCAGTATAGATTGTAGTACGTTTAGGTAAGTGGAGATGTTTTAGGAAATCTATGGGGGCTGAAGGGGTTTGCTGGGGTTTGTATTTATAAAGTGACATATAGAATTCGTGAAATGGCTTCACAATCCTGTCTGGTTTCGATGTGCATGCTCCATTTCCTGTCCTAACTGGATAAACCGAGTCAATCCATTCTTTCGCACGGAGTTGCGCCGCTAACAGTTTGTCAGGTTTGTTTGCCAGTCTAAAATATGTGGCATGAGTCCAGTTCAAAACCTTTTCTGCTAGTGAGGCGTAAAGAGGATGTAATTTTACTTTTATATCCCTGATTTCTTTAGTTAGTGCAATACTGGGTCTCTGTTGGTTGGAAGTTTCGAGTAGGGTAAGGAGCCTCTCCAACATATTTTGAGTTTGTGTTTTCTCTCTTTTCTTACGTGCTACTATCCTGGTTATTTGTCCTCTCATGTAGGCCTTTTGGGCCAGCCATACTCATGTTGGTTGCGACTCAGTGTGTACATTGGTGGACAGATACAATTCAAGCTGCTGGGATATTTCTGCTTGGGTTATAGGATCTTTTGGAGGTCTCAGGGCATTTTTGTAACAAATTGTGTAAGCACTATGTCATGGTCTGACCATATGCACAGTATGTGTCTGGCCTGTGCCAGGGTAGGTGTAAGTTAAGTGGAGACCAGGGTCCAGTGTATGCGTGAGTATGTCTTATGAGATTGTGAGAAGAAAGTGTATCCCCTTTTGGATGCGATCAGGGAAGCCCTTTGTATATTGCTAAGTTTATTTGGTCCCGCTGTTAACCGGTTGAGGGAAGGAGCAAGTGCCATATTGAAGTCCCCCACTCAATATAAATCTGCACCCTGAATTGCCTTAAGCTTGTTGGAGATAAGGGAGGAAAGTTTAAAGGGTTGTTTACCGGTGCATAGGAGTAAATGATTACAACCTTCTGATCATATAGGATACCTTGTAGAATAATGTAACGACCCTGTGTGTCTATCTCAGGACTGGTCACGAAGAGGGGAAACATATTACACAGGAGAATAGAAACCTCTTGATGTTTCTTATGAGCTACAGAGGAGAACACCCGCGAGTACTGGACATGAAGATGTCTGGGGGTCGAGAAGGAGGAAAAATGGGTTTCTTGAAGGCATATAACCTCTGGTCGCTCCTTGAGATATTGTAGAAAGGCTTTACACCTATAAAATGGGGAGTTAAAGCCCTGGACATTGTGAGAGATAATAACTATAGAGATGAGCGAACGTACTCGTCCGAGCTTGATACTCGTTCGAGTATTAGCGTATTCGAGATGCTTGTTACTCGTGACGAGTACCACGCGATGTTCGAGTTACTTTCACTTTCATCTCTGAGACGTTAGCACGCTTTTCTGGCCAATAGAAAGACAGGGAAGGCATTACAACTTCCCTCTGCGACGTTCAAGCCCTATACCACCCCCCTGCAGTGAGTGGCTGGCGAGATCAGGTGTCACCCGAGTATATAAATCGGCCCCTCCCGCGGCTCGCCACAGATGCGTTCTGACAGAGATCAGGGAAAGTGCTTTCTTGCTGGAGTTGCTATAGGGAGAGTGTTAGGAGTATTTTAGGCTTCAAGAACCCCAACGGTCCTTCTTAGGGCCACATCTAACCGTGTGCAGTAGTGTGGAGGCTGCTTTTGCAGTGTTGCCCTTTTTTTTATTTGTATATCGGCTGCGCAGAGCATTGCGCCCTGCAGTAATTATACATAGTCCAGGGCCAGTAGTGGTGGTGAGGCAGGGACAGAAGACATATTTATTGAATATAGGCAGTGGGCCTTTCGAAAAACATTTGGGAAAAAAAATCTATTTGGGCTGCCTGTGACTGTCCTCAGTGTACTGAGTCTGTGCTGGGGGTAGTTGTCCTCCTAATTCATACGCAGCCAGCTAAGTGTTACAGCAGGCTTGCGCAAAATTCTTTCCTGGCTCTGTGTTGGCTGTTACATCACCGCTGTATTCCAGTCCACAGTGCAACAGTCTGCAGTTATTTTACATACTCCAGGGCCAGTAGTGGTGAGGCAGGGACAGAAGACATATTTATTGAATATAGGCAGTGGGCCTTTCCAAAAACATTTGGGAAAAAAAATCTATTTGGGCTGCCTGTGACTGTCCTCAGTGTACTGGGTCTGTGCTGGGGGTAGTTGTCCTCCTAATTCATACGCAGCCAGCTAAGTGTTACAGCAGGCTTGCGCAAAATTCTTTCCTGGCTCTGTGTTGGCTGTTACATCACTGCTGTATTCCAGTCCACAGTGCAACAGTCTGTAGTTATTTTACATACTCCAGGGCCAGTAGTGGTGAGGCAGGGACAGAAGACATATTTATTGAATATAGGCAGTGGGCCTTTCCAAAAACATTTGGGAAAAAAATCTATTTGGGCTGCCTGTGACTGTCCTCAGTGTACTGGGTCTGTGCTGGGGGTAGTTGTCCTCCTAATTCATACGCAGCCAGCTAAGTGTTACAGTAGGCTTGCACAAAATTCTTTCCTGGTTCTGTGTTGGCTGTTACATCACCGCTGTATTCCAGTCCACAGTGTAACAGTCTGCAGTTATTTTACATACTCCAGGGCCAGTAGTGGTGAGGCAGGGACAGAAGACATATTTATTGAATATAGGCAGTGGGCCTTTCCAAAAACATTTGGGAAAAAAAATCTATTTGGGCTGCCTGTGACTGTCCTCAGTGTACTGGGTCTGTGCTGGGGGTAGTTGTCCTCCTAATTCATACGCAGCCAGCTAAGTGTTACAGCAGGCTTGAGCAAAATTCTTTCCTGGCTCTGCTGTGCGTTCCGTAAGCGAAGTCAGCCTACAACCACAGGCCAATAAGCGGCACATTTAATTACAGCGTTCTGTTTCTGCACTACTGGTAATACACCATGCTGAGGGGTAGGGGTAGGCCTAGAGGACATGGACGCGGGCGAGGATGCGGAGGCCCAAGTCAGGGTGTGGGCACAGGCCGAGCTCCTGATCCAGGTGTATCGCAGCCGACTGCTGCGGGATTAGGAAAGAGGCACGTTTCTGGCGTCCCCACATTCATCTCACAATTAATGGGTCCACGCGGTAGACCTTTATTAGAAAATGAGCAGTGTGAGCAGGTCCTGTCGTGGATGGCAGAAAGTGCATCCAGCAATCTATCGAACACCCAGAGTTCTGCGCCGTCCACTACTGCAACTCTGAATCCTCTGGCTGCTGCTCCTCCTTCCTCCCAGCCTCCTCACTCCATTACAATGACACATTCTGAGGAGCAAGCAGACTCCCAGGAACTATTCCCGGGCCCCTGCCCAAAATGGGCAGCAAGGGTTCCGAATCCTTTCCCACTGGAGGAGTTTGTCGTGACCGATGCCCAACCTTTTGAAAGTTCCCGGGGTCCGGGGGATGAGGCTGGGGACTTCCGGCAACTGTCTCAAGACCTTTCAGAGGGTGAGGAGGACGATGACGATGAGACACAGTTGTCTATCAGTGAGGTAGTATTAAGGGCAGTAAGTCCGAGGGAGGAGCGCACAGAGGATTCGGAGGAAGAGCAGCAGGACGATGAGGTGACTGACCCCACCTGGTTTGCTACGCCTACTGAGGACAGGTCTTCAGAGGGGGAGGCAAGGGCAGCAGCAGGGCAGGTTGCAAGAGGCAGTGCGGTGTCCAGGGGTAGAGGCAGGGCCAGACCGAATAATCCACCAACTGTTTCCCAAAGCGCACCCTCGCGCCATGCCACCCTGCAGAGGCCAAGGTGCTCAAAGGTCTGGCAGTTTTTCACTGAGAGTGCAGACGACCGACGAACAGTGGTGTGCAACCTGTGTCGCGCCAAGATCAGCCGGGGAGCCACCACCACCAGCCTCACCACCACCAGCATGCGCAGACATATGATGGCCAAGCACCCCACAAGGTGGGACGAAGGCCGTTCACCGCCTCCGGTTTGCACCACTGCCTCTCCCCCTGTGCCCCAACCTGCCACTGAGATCCAACCCCCCTCTCAGGGCACAGGCACTACCGTCTCCTGGCCTGCACCCACACCCTCACCTCCGCTGTCCTCGGCCCCATCCACCAATGTCTGTCAGCGCACCGTCCAGCCGTCGCTAGCGCAAGTGTTGGAGCGCAAGCGCAAGTGCGCCGCCACGCACCCGCACGCTCAAGCGTTAAACATGCACATAGCCAAATTTATCAGCCTGGAGACGCTGCCGTATAGGGTTGTGGAAATGGAGGCTTTCAAAAGTATGATGGCGGCGGTGGCCCCGCGCTACTCCCGCGACATTGTACGCGCACTCACCAACGTGGTTACTGCCAAGGTCCACTTAACAATGGACACGTGGACAAGCACAGGCGGGCAGGGCCACTATATCTCCCTGACGGCACATTGGGTGAATTTAGTGGAGGCTGGGATAGAGTCAGAGCCTGGGACCGCTCACGTCCTACCCACCCCCAGAATTGCGGGCCCCAGCTCGGTGGTAGTATCTGCGGCGGTGTATGCTTCCTCCACTAAACCACCCTCCTCCTCCTCCTACGCAACCTCTGTCTCGCAATCAAGATGTGTCAGCAGCAGCACGTCGCCAGCAGTCGGTGTAGCGCGGCACGGCAGCACAGCGGTGGGCAAGCGTCAGCAGGCCGTGCTGAAACTACTCAGCTTAGGAGATAAGAGGCACATGGTCCACGAACTGCTGCAGGGTCTGACAGAGCAGACCGACCGCTGGCTTGCGCCGCTGAGCCTCCAACCGGGCATGGTCGTGTGTGACAACGGCCGTAACCTGGTGGCAGCTCTGCAGCTCGGCAGCCTCACGCACGTGCCATGCCTGGCCCATGTCTTTAATTTGGTGGTTCAGCGCTTTCTGAAAAGCTACCCACACTTGTCAGACCTGCTCGGAATGGTGCGCCGACTCTGCGCACATTTCCGCAAGTCCCACACGGACGCTGCCACCCTGCGCACCATGCAACATCGGTTTCATCTGCCAATGCACCGACGGCTGTGCGACGTGCCCACACGGTGGAACTCTACGCTCCACATGTTGGCCAGGCTCTATGAGCAGCGTAGAGCTATAGTGGAATACCAACTCCAACATGGGCGGCGCAGTGGGAGTCAGCCTCCTCAATTCTTTACAGAAGAGTGGGCCTGGTTGGCAGACATCTGCCAGGTCCTTGGAAACTTTGAGGAGTCTACCCAGATGGTGAGCGGCGATGCTGCAATCATTAGCGTCACCATTCCTCTGCTATGCCTCTTGAGAAGTTCCCTGCAAAGTATAAAGGCAGACGCTTTGCGCTCAGAAACAGAGGCGGGGGAAGACAGTATGTCGCTGGATAGTCAGAGCACCCTCATGTCTATATCTCAGCGCGTTGAGGAGGAGGAGGAGGAGGAGCATGAGGAGGATGAGGAGGAGGGGGAAGAGACAGCTTGGCCCACTGCTGAGGGTACCCATGCTGCTTGCCTGTCATCCTTTCAGCGTGTATGGCCTGAGGAGGAGGAGGAGGATCCTGAAAGTGATCTTCCTAGTGAGGACAGCCATGTGTTGCGTACAGGTACCCTGGCACACATGGCTGACTTCATGTTAGGATGCCTTTCTCGTGACCCTCGCGTTACACGCATTCTGGCCACTACGGATTACTGGGTGTACACACTGCTCGACCCACGGTATAAGGAGAACCTTTCCACTCTCATACCCGAAGAGGAAAGGGGTTCGAGAGTGATGCTATACCACAGGACCCTGGTGGACAAACTGATGGTAAAATTCCCATCCGACAGCGCTAGTGGCCGAAGGCGCAGTTCCGAGGGCCAGGTAGCAGGGGAGGCGCAGAGATCAGGCAGCATGTACAGCACAGGCAGGGGAACACTCTCTAAGGCCTTTGACAGCTTTCTGGCTCCCCAGCAAGACTGTGTCACCGCTCCCCAGTCAAGGTTGAGTCGGCGGGAGCACTGTAAAAGGATGGTGAGGGAGTACGTAGCCGATCGCACGACCGTCCTCCGTGACGCCTCTGCCCCCTACAGCTACTGGGTGTCGAAGCTGGACACGTGGCCTGAACCCGCGCTGTATGCCCTGGAGGTGCTTGCTTGTCCTGCGGCTAGCGTCTTGTCAGAGAGGGTGTTTAGTGCGGCTGGGGGAATCATCACGGATAAGCGTACCCGCCTGTCAACCGACAGTGCCGACAGGCTTACACTCATCAAGATGAACAAAGCCTGGATTTCCCCAGACTTCTCTTCTCCACCAGCGGTCAGCAGCGATACCTAAACAATACGTAGGCTGCACCCACGGATGGAAGCATCGTTCTCTATCACCATCCAAAACGGGGACCTTTTTGTTTCATCAATCTGTGTACAATATTCCTCCTCCTGCTCCTCCTCCTGAAACCTCACATAATCACGCCGAACGGGCAATTTTTTTTAGGCCCACAAGGCTCAGTCATATAATTTTTGTAAACAATTTTTATACGTTTCAATGCTCATTAAAGCGTTGAAACTTTCACCCGAACCAATTTTTAGTTTTACTGGGCTGCCTCCAGGCCTAGTTACAAATTAAGCCACATTAACCAAAGCGATTAATGGGTTTCACCTGCCCTCTTGGTTGGGCATGGGCAATTTTTCTGAGGTACATTAGTACTGTTGGTACACCAATTTTTTGGGGCCCTCGCCTACAGTGTAATCCAATTAATTTTTTGCCCACCTGCATTACAGCTGACGTTACATCAGCTGTGCTGGGCACTGCAATGGGATATATTTATGTACCGCCGGTGGGTTCCAGGGAGCCACCCATGCTGTCGGTCCACACGAAGTTGTAACTACATGTGTCCACTTCTAAAGAACCCCAGTCTGACTGGGGCATGCAGTTTGGGCCGAAGCCCACCTGCATTTAATCTGACGTTAGCTCTGCTGTCCAGGGCACTGCAATGGGATACATTTATGTACAGCGGGTGGGTTCCAGGGAGCCACCCATGCTGTGGGTGCACACGGAATTCCCATTGCGGAGTTGGGGATTCCCAGTTGTACCTGCCTGTGACTATTTATAAAAAACCGTGGTCTGACTGGGGCATGCAGACACCTTGACAGAATGAATAGTGTGTGGCACATAGGTTCCCCATTGCTATGCCCACGTGTGCAGCTCCTGATGGCGGTGGCACAGGATTATATTTCTCATAGCTTCTGTACAGCATTGTGGGCTATCGCCCTGCCCCTTTTAAAGAGGGTCGCTGCCTAGCCGTGCCAACCCTCTGCAGTGTGTGCCTGCGGTTCCTCCTCATGGCAGACGCACTTATAAATAGACATGAGGGTGGCGTGGCATGAGGGCAGCTGAAGGCTGCGCAGGGACACTTTGGTGTGCGCTGTGGACACCGGGTCGTGCAGGGGGGGGTTGGGCAGCATGTAACCCAGGAGAAGTGGCAGCGGAGTGTCATGCAGGCAGTGATTGTGCTTTGTTGGAGGTAGTGTGGTGCTTAGCTAAGGTATGCATTGCTAATGAGGGCTTTTCAGAAGTAAAAGTTGTTGGGAGGGGGGGGGCACTCTTGCCGCTATTGTGGCTTAATAGTGGGACCTGGGAACTTGAGATGCAGCCCAATATGTAGCCCCTCACCTGCCCTATCCGTTGCTGTGTCGTTCCCATCACTTTCTTGAATTGCCCAGATTTTCACAAATGGAAACCTTAGCGAGCATCGGCGATATACAAAAATGCTCGAGTCGCCCATTGACTTCAATGGGGTTCGTTACTCGAAACAAACACTCGAGCATCGCGATAATTTCGTCCCGAGTAACGAGCACCCGAGCATTTTGGTGCTCGCTCATCTCTAAATAACTAGCATTGAAATTGAGGTTTAAGTGCTGTAATGTATTATTTTTGAGGTGGTGGGAGTCAAGAGTTTTAGGCATATACCTGTCAGGATTGTACCAGTCAAAAGGCAATTAAACTAACATCCAATAACAATAAGTGCCATAATATAAACCATGTAACACAAAAACACAGATAAATTAAATAGGTTTAGAAAAACCCTGGGCAGTCCAGGCTTAGAGGGGCCTCCAATAGTTATAGAGGGCCGTCCCAGAGCCTGGAGTAGAGAAAGCATCAAATCTCAGTAACTCGTCCCATTTCGCTGTGGCTACAGCCATATTAGGAAATTGGTGATCTGGGCTCTCCCCCTGGAATGAGCCTATGCCCGCTACTGTCCCCCGTGCAGGTACAAAAATCAGTGTCCGGAGTCCTAAAGGGCTCGCGGTGTCAAATAGGTGGGCGTGAGAGGCTTCATACTCATAAAGCAGTGCGACTAAGGGGGCACGGGGGAGCCATTAGAAAATGTGATGTCCCTTACGGAGAGGTGGCCAAGTTGGAAATCCGCCCCAGAGGGCATGGCTATACATTACATGTCAGTCCCAGGAAACCTCAGGTACTCAAGGAGTAAACTTTAACTTCGCATGACTGTCTCGGGCGACCTCAATCCAGGGAGCATGGACTTCGTTGTTTTCCAGCTGTGGACCATGTTTATGCCGGTGGTTGTGGTCTAGGAGGACTGCCATTGTCCAAGCAAGGGGGAATTCCCAGCTCTTCCAGGGCACGGTTTCCATCATCCTAAGATCGGATCATGAAGGAACATTCATTATGGTGGACTTGAAGTGCAAATGGAAAGTTACAGTGGTACCTGACACCCGCCTACTGTAAGGCGATTGTAATGGGCAGTAGAACTCTTCTCTTTGCCAAGGTTGCTGGTGCTTCGTCGGTGAAAAGCTGAACCACCGAAGGCACCCCTGGTAGAGCTCCAACTTCACGAGGTGTGGCAAGGATCTGGTCTGTCATGTCTGAGTAGTGCATCTTAAGGACAACATCTCTCGGTGTGTCTGAGTTGCTGGGCTTGGAAAACGCACGCTGGATCCTATCCATTTGGACTGATTCTTGAGTGACCTGTGGCAGGAGGGCTGAGAACAGGTTGAGGACCCCTTCTTTTAAGTTGCTGACGGAGTCCTCTGATTCTGATGTAACCCCTCCGACTTTGATTCTCCAGGTCCTCGCATTTTAACTCGAGCGCTTCTACGCGGGTAGCGTAGTCCTCCCACTTTGTTCTTTCATAGTCAAGAGCATCAAGTATGTCATCCGTCTTCTGCTCAAGATCACTTGTGTGCTGGCCCAGATCTCTCAGTTGCTTAAACATGTCCTGCTTCGCGGCCTACTTTTCCTCTCTGATAATACATTGAATTTGAGAGAGTACCGTACTGTCCGATGTGGATAGGTTCGTATCTGCATTAGGCATTGTAGGAGTACTTGATTGACCGTCTATCGTCTGTTCACTTGTGACCTTACTGAACCCAGGATTCTACCGCTTTTACCGTTTGTTGGAGCAGAGTTCTTGCGGGGAGCGTCCACTCAGTGCAGCAGTTGGTCAGGCCCCCGTGGCTTTCAGATTTTAATATAGTGCTAACAGTCCCGCACACTTTTTAGTAGCCTGCAGTAATTACTGTAGTGCTTACAGGCCAGCAAACTTTTCAGCAACTTTCAGTGTTTAATATAGCGCTTACAGTGCTTACACTATGCAGACATTTTCGCATCAGAAATTTGCTGAGCCCATTGCCGGGGGGAGGTAAACAGGATGAATTGACTAATTTATTTCAACCCCTTAACCCCATTCCAACAAACTTAAAACCGGTTAGTTCCTTTTATCCTGTAGATTATAAAGTAAGTTATATCAACCTTTTTTACCAGAATGTCCTACAGGACCTAAAAAAGATGCATAGTGACAAATCTGGGATTCTTTCCAAGCTCAATATAGATAATAAGTATGCCCTCTGGTCTTTACTGGAAAATGGGGACATCGTCATCAAAAATGCAGACAAAGGGGGGCATAGTCCTAATGGACAACGAATATTACCATCAGGAATCCCTTAGAATTCTTAATGAGGTTAAGTACTACAGAAAGTTGAAGGGGGGCCCTACAAAAGAAATGGTAAAATGTCTATTGTCTATGGTAGACGCGGCCCTTGACACTAATTGTCTGTCTAACAAGAAAGCAACTTCATCTATAAACAGAACCCGGAGGTCCCGTATTTTTGTCAATTGCTGAAAATACACAAAAATATTATGGAACCTCCAGGTAGGCCAATTGTTGGGATGAACTCAAGCGCATTATCCCAATATATAGATGTCCATCTGCAGAGATACGTGGTAAACCTCCCTTTGTATCTGAGGGATATAGGACACCTTTTGTCCCTCTTGGAATGTCTGGTCTGTGAAGACTCATTTATATGTTGTTCTTTAGATGTATGTTTCCTGTATTCGAATACTGAACACAATCTGGGTCTGGAAGCAGTTGAAAAAAGTCTGAAAGAAGACCCCGTGATGCCCACTCATCAGAGAAAATTTATTGTAAAAACCATAAAGTTTGTTTTAGAGAATAATTATTTTATCTATGATAAAAAATGTTATCTTCAGAAATGTGGGACCGAAATGGGGACCAAATTCGCCCCAAGTTACGCTAACATCTTCATAGGGGTTGTGGAGGGTAACATCTTAGTGAATGAAGGAATCATCTTTTACAGACGTTTCATTGATGACATTTTATTCACATAGAATGGGGAAAAGAAGGACTTGGAATCTTTTTTGTCACAAATCAATTATAATACGTGGAATTTGACCTTTACTAGTAACATTAGCTGGAAAAGTAGGGTTTTTCCAGACCTGGAACTCTATTCTCAAGGTAAAGAAAAAATTATGACTAAAACCCATTTTAAAATACAGACATGAAAAGTTTTATAAGTTTCTCCAGCTGCCATTTGAAATCGTGGAAGGTGAATGTACCATATGGACAATTTAAATGCATCAGGAGGAACTGTTCCACAGAGGCACTATATCAACAACAAGCTGAAATCTTAGGCTGGGTTCACACGGCCGTGACGGGCTCCGCAAGCGGAATTCCGCAGCAGAGCCTATCACGGCGCCCCCCCCCCCCCCCAGAGACCCCATACTTACCTCCAGATCCGCTGCCTGATGTCCCGCATGATGCTTCGGCGTGCATGCGCAATAGAGCGCGTGACGCGCCGGTTGTGTCATATGACACGCCCACAGCGTCACATGACGCGGCTGGCGGTAGGCAGGGAAGCGGTTTCACGCTATCTTCCGCTGTGCTACAGCGGAAGATAGCGTGACGACGGCTTCCATTGACTGCAATGGAAGCCGTCCGCGCGTACACCCACGGCAAATAGAACATGCCGTGGGTGAGGATGTGTGATTTCACGATGTGGAATTCCGCATCGTGAGCATTATGCTATTAGGTTCCATAGAACCTAATAGCTGCGGGGCAACGCGGCGGATTTCCGCCGAGTAATACGCGGTGGAATTCCGCCCGTGTGCAGCCACCTTTAATCAAAAGATTTAAAGACAAAGGCTACCCAATGCCCCTAATTGATTCAGCACATAAAAAGCCTTGAGAGAACACATAATTATTTCTAATGATAAAGACAAACCCACCACGAATCATCAGAACCGCGGTATCTCTTTTGTTACAAGATTCAGCAACCATTAGCAAATAAAAAACATACTGAAAAAATGTTGGGGATTCTAGGGGGGGGGGGAAACCTTTTTTGAGGGATCAGATAGAAAGAAACTCAAAGGTGCTATTTAGTAGAAAGAGGACCCTCAAGAATATTTTGGCCCCCTCTTGCCCAAGAGATATAATACCAAAACGGCTAGTTGCAAGTAACTATACAACTAGCGTGATGGGGCATATAGGTGTAATAGGAACAGGTGTAAGTGCTGCAAAATGATAAACCATGGGGGGAAAATTATCATATCAGATCAGGAAACAGACCCCATGAAAATCAAAGATCTTCTAAATTGTGGTTCTGACTTCATTGTTTATCTGATGGAATGTACTTGCGGCCTGCGTTACATTAGCCGTACGACCAACACGCTCCGAAGTAGGGTCAATTAGCATAGGTTTGGTATCCTTAAGGGATACACTAAGCATAGTGTATCCAGACACTTTCTTGAAAAGCATAATTATAATGTGGACCATCTAAAAGGGACACCAATAGAATGTATTACATCTAAATCATTTAGCTGTCTCAAGACGTGTGAAATGTTTTGGATCTTCAGACTCAATACTCTCTCACCGTTTGGTCTGAATGAGACATTAGAGAAAATTTAGGCCAGCAAAATAACACGACCCACTTTGGTTTCTTCTTTGGTATTCTTCAGGCCCCCAAAATAAAGGATGAAAAAGGTCTAAAAGAATCTCCTTGGAGAGGTGAGAATCTAACCTTCTAAACCTCCCGCCCCCTCTTTACTTTTTTATTAATCCCGAATTCTGTTTTGTCCCTTTCCCCCCACCTATTTTTGTCCTTACTCCTTTCTTCCCTTTTTCCTTCCCCCTTCCCCTTCCCATCATGAGGGACCCCTTACCAAAGTACACAAGAAAGCTTCCCCTATATATATATATATTTATTTATTTATATATACACGGTTATATATACTTCAATGTCTCAATTTATGACCACATGTTTTTGGAGTGAGTGACGTTGCCCAGTCTTCCTCCATGTGGACATTTTCCCTCTATAGATAAAAAAACGGAAGCAAATTAATTTAATAGAATTAAAGTTTACAGAAAGACACTATTATTATTATTATTTTTAACATACACAAGGGTCTAACAATTTCCCCCAGACCATTCAGTGTGCCAATATCTGATGGTTATGGGTTTTTAATAAGGTTTACTCAGTTTTAAATAAGACACAGAGGATGATGGAGTGACGTCATTCCGTCACGCTGGAACGCATGTGTGCGTGTCAAGTGGGTCATGCAGGACGAGTGCTACTTCACGACACCAGCGGGGGGTTAGGGTTTAGGGTCGGGGTTTGTTGCCGACTCTCCTACGGGCCTGCTGCTGCTTATTTAATGGCCCGGCCACTCGTGCAGATCTCCAAAGGGGGGGGGGGGTGGGGGTGTACCCAACAACCAATCAGGTCGCTGGAATCGCTCACCGCTACTGAAGTGCGGCTGAAATACCAAATATGCATTCCGGAGTGATGGGACCCCAGGTCACACAGTGAGCTCAGTAAGCACGGATTTCTCTATATTTATTCGGGTGCTAGATATGTTTTTTATGCTGGATAAGGGCCAGTCAGTGGCCGAAACGCGTTGCACCCTATCTCCTTCCCCGCTGGGAAGGATTGTTTGTGTCTATTTGTATAATTATATCACTGTGGATTAAAGAAGATTCTACTACTCTCTTCGGGTTTATCGGTCCACTCCACGAAGGGGGATCTTCTAGTGACTTACAGGCTATCTGGGACCCTGAGATTGGAGGTTTTTGTCCTTTTTGGGTCTACATTGGGGAACCTCCCCCTTCCCAAGTGTGTACTCCGGCTCCCGGTTTGTCCTCTTATGTGAAGCGCATGTCTATATCTTCTAATAGTGTCTCATCCCCATTATCTGATATTTTGGAGTTTTTTTTCTTTTTATGTATGTGCTGCTCTCCTACTTTGGTGGTTTTTAAGAGGACGAAGGAAGTTCTGTTGCGTTATCATCTGATCAATCCAGGCGCTGTCCATCCTCACCTTCTCCAGTGAGGGAAAATGTATCACTTATCTTCAAGCTAAAACGTCTTCATTTTGTACCGATTATAAGAAGTTGAGGAGATCTCCTGGATTAGAGGACAATTCACTAACAGGAGGCCGTATAGACCTCGGGTGCACAACAATCAAAGAGAAATCAGGCTGCTCCAAAAACCTCAGAATTAGGATGCAAATTTACCAAACTCCCCTGGCTGCAGGAAGATTGTCTAAATTCTCACACATGTGGCCCTCCTCCAATGTTTCCTACATTATTCAGTCATTAGGAGGTTATTCCATGGACTTGGTTGCATTCCACCGGATCGGTTTGTGATATACAGGAATCAGGAGTGTACTCAGACCTTTTCAGTCCACAAGCCGTGGAGCAGGGATAGCATCTGATCGTTGGTTTCACTTATTTGAACAATTTCTACTGAAAAAGAAGCTCAAGATAAAGTCCATTTGTTAAGAAAATTATGGATCATTATATCATTTAATTACTTTTCTATTAAATTGTAGACTAGAAAGTGAAGGGTTAAATGTAACCATTTCTATATACCACTGAGTGTATAGGACAGAGATAAGGAAGTCCTCCAGACCCCCTCCCTGCATTCCTTCCTAATGAAATAATGGGTTCCTTGTATGTTATAGATTCACCTTATGGCAATCATTCAGTTCTGGCCGATCCTGTATTCGGAGTAGTTTTGGAGGTAGATACTTTTTCTGTAATATCATCTATGTGTGTCTGTCTGTCTGTGTGTCTGTCTGTCTGTCCTTTATGCGCTACTACACCATTCATCCGATCGCCATGAAACTTTGGGAAGTTGTTGAGTACATTCCTGGGAAGATTACTGGCATAGTACATCTATCCTACGATAGGTGGCGCTCATACGAGCATCGTCGACAGTTATGCCCCCCAGACAAAGATCAACCAATCGATTTGCATCTCAAGCACGAAAGAAAAAAGGCATAACGAGCAAGCGTGTTCAACTACAAAATGATGCATCCGCCGAACAGCTCACAAAACAATTGCTGGATATTGAGAATGCTGAGGTAAAATGAAAGCTGTGCTGTCATTGGTTGCTATTCCTTATACTGCTGAGGACTGGTGCTGCTCTGGAGAAGTCTTGGAGGCGGGGATGAGAGGTTTGAGTTAAAGGGGCACTCAGTTAGATTTTTTTTTAACAGAGCAGAAGGCGTGGGATGGGTGGTGGATTAAGATGAGAGATGCCTTGTAGTGCGTTGCGGTGCTGTGGAGGGCTTTGTGGATGAGGGTGGTGAGTTTAAATTGTATTTTGTATTTGATAGACAGCCAGTGCAGTGACCGGCACAGGGCAGAGGCATCCGAATAGCAGCGGGACAGAAAGAGGAGTCTGGGTGCGGCATTCAGAATGGATTGGAGGGGGGAAGAGTCTGGAGCGGGGAGTATAGGAGATTGCTCTAAACAGGCAGCACCATCACCAATAATAGGTTGGACGGTATGAGGCGCCATTGTGCCATTAATGTTTAAAACTTTAATAACTATTGTTCAAGAACTAATGTCTTTGCTCGCTGGAGCAACCAATCACAGCGCAGCTTTCATTTTACCTCAGCAGTATAACAAATTAAAACTGCGCTCTGATTGGTTGCTGTACTACTAAGGTGAAACGAAAGACGCACTGTGATTGGTTTTTTTCGGCAATCTGTAAAATATGTGTTTACTAGATTATTTTTGCCAACTTTCAAGTTCCCAGGTTCCTTTTGATATTGTTTTCCCATACACACTCTGACCCCCCTTTTCTTCCCCTTTGGGGTTAAATTTCAAGGAATCCTTTCTTCGTGGATCTCCACGTTCTACAAAGAAGCTGCTGCCAAACTTCATGTTTCTAACTTCAGCAGTTTCAGTTCTGCGTTGATGAATCAGTCAGTCGGGACATTTCATTTTATATGTATAGATGGAAAGTCTCAGCTTATTCCGGTCCAAGAACTCAAATCCAATAAATGTATTGAAGACTGTGTGATGAAAGAGTGTGCTCCATCCTCAGCAATGTCTCCTATCTAGTCCGGAGCCACTAATAACTATAGCTTCTGCTGTGAGAGTCTTTCTACTCCCCTCAGATATAAATCAGAGCTGCACCTGCAGTTACAAGCATTGGCCACTACACCGGGTCGGACCACCTGCTTCTGTTCTGGCCTCTGTGTACTGCAGTGCTGACAGCAGGCACCGGATCAGCCAGGGTCCTGAGCGATGGACTCCAGCGGATCAATTATTATTGACTTGTCCTGAGGATCAGTCAGCAATAGTATTTGCCTGGAAACCCCTTCGGAGTATTTCGCTGTTTGGTAGTCAGTTCTACAGAATGGAAATGGCAGGCTGCAGTGAGATGTAGTGAGGGATGATGAGAGTCATAGGACATTGGCTGAGTGAAGAGCACAAGGGTGATGATGGAGCCGACAGAAAGGCTGCAGGAATCGGTAGACTCTTGAATGGATAGAAGTAGTGCGGTCAGATATCCTGCACTGAGAACTGCATTGTGGAAGAGATGTGTTTCCTATACTCTGTGCATTTGTGTAGAAACATTTTAGTTTGTGATCGGTGTCTCTTGCTCCTCTACTTGCCATCTGAATTTTAGTTCTTTGTTCTTTTTTTCACTTCCAATAGAAAGGTTCTCCCTTGTATTGATTAGCCGTATATTCTTGCCTGGCCTTTTATTTCCCTGTTATATTGTTCTAGTTTATGTGCATTAGTGATTAGAGACATTATAAAACTGTTGCATTCCTCAGTTCAGTGGACTGATTTAGTGTTTCTCTCTGCTCAGACTCTTTTGTGCTTTTTTAAGTCTTAAATTTCTGTGTGTGAACATTTATTTAGATCAAGAGGGGTGACCCCCTCCCTTTTGCATGTATATGTTATAATTATGTGCCATCCAAACTAGTTTCATTCATAAGCCTGATGAAGGGGGCGATATCCTGTAACATCATGTATTTTTGTTAGCCATTAAAAGGTCCCATATCTACAAGATTACTTGGCTTCTCTTACTGAGAACAATCACACTTCACTCTACCGGCTACACGGTACCAAACCTTTTTTTCATATTAGCAGGAACAGCTGATGTTCTGTAGGACTGAGGGGTCTTGTTAGCCTATCAGACACATCTGTGATTTGTGCCTCTGGCAGACAGCTCACCTCTCGTGGGGTCGTGTCAGGTCTGCAGACAACGGCCTCTGTTCCTCTATAGGGAATCCCCCACAACCAGCATCTCCACTTCACAGCAACAACACTTCTGTAGGGGGTCTGTCAACGGAGACCAGTGCGGATGTTGCCTGAGTCCAAATTCAAAGGAGAATTTATAATGAGTACTCATAGTTGAGAACCATAATAAGCCACTACACACACACAGTCTAGTGAATCAGAATGAATTCTACTTTATTGTTAAGCATTGCTAGTTTTTATGCAAGATGAAAAGAAGGCGTTTCCAAATGTTACCTGATACTAAGTTTCAAGCTACTTTACTTCTGATATTACTGACCAAGTCCTCATTCCAACAGATTACAATATGGCTGTAAATCAAAGCCTTCTAAACAAAAGGTATCAGCACACTCCTGTTTGAAGTGGACATCAAACAGTTACATATGATCATAAAGATTGACTCCATACTGTCAAACTTACTTACACCTCTTCCCAGACCAGGATGTAATCTTAAAAGTCCATTGTGTTAAGTTTAACCTTGTCTCCAAGTCAATCGGATTTGCACATCAAAGAGGGGGCATTGTTTCTAGTTTGCAGATAGAACTGGTTTAGCCACCTACTTAGTATATTCTGGTAAAGGTTCAAACTTGTAGTCAAAGATGGCTGAATGAAATCATACATTTAGTATTTTAAAATCCAAATAAACGCTTGAATATACCTTTTGACATATGATTCTATATCCAAATTCTATTAGCAACTTCCGGAATGTTTTACATATTTTTCATTTCCCTAATACATAACATATACAACCAAATAACTAATATCACATTTATTACACTGTTTCCTTATCTTTCTTATGTTGGGTTATTTAAAAATAGGATTAACCCCTAACACTTCTATCCCTCCATCCAGGAGGATTCTGGGGGTTTATAGACCGTTCTCTGTGCGCAAATTCAATTCTTGATGCACCACTTCTCATATATGCATGTCTCTTCACCTCCATCTCACACATACTCGGCTCTGCTCCTCTGTCTGAAACACAGTCGACTCTGCTCCTTCAACTCTAGCACACGCTCGGCTCCGCTCCTCCGTCTCGCACTCACACACCCTCCCCTCCGCCTCGCAAGTGCTCGGCTCTGCTCCATCCACTCTCTGAATACATCCTCACACAGCAGAGTCCTGCATCCACTGAGCGGAGACCTGGTCATGTGACCCCTTGTCTCCTCCCACACACTGATCACATGACGGTGACATCATCACAGGTCCTGTAAGCACAGAACAACCGCACGGCTCCTGTCCAGCTGCAGGTGGAGGTATGTGGGGTCTCCAGCACTGGGGGGGAGGTATCATTAACCCTTTCATAAACGTTGTTAGAAGTAGCCGCTCTCTTTCTGGCCCTCAGACCCCTCAGGCTGCTGTCACCGCGGCGTTGGGGGCCGTTCAGGGTTTTCATCTCTCTGCTTTGTTTTTGGAGGAGAGATAATTAAATAAAAGTGAAAGAAACGGATTCATGTTTTCCCCATTGATTTCAAGTAGTAGGACAGGGAGCGTGTTATCAGGGGAGTACAGAGGGGTTGGTTTAGGGGCATAGGGGTAACTACAGGGGATGCGATTACACCCCGGCCCAGGAACCTTAGAGCCCATAAGGCCTTTATTCTCCATATAGGGAGCCCAGTACTATGGATAAAACATTATAGTTTGGGGCCCCTTTACAGGTTTTGCATTGGGGCCCCGGAGCTTTAGGTTACGCCTCTGTTTAGGGGATATAGTATGCCTCCCTGAAGAGGCGCGTTATTAGCAGAAAAAAGAGGAAGCCAGCAGCAGAGCAATATTCACTGCCAGAGTTTGACAATTACAGGAAGGGCCTGTGGGGGGCGCACTCCGATGGATCCGTGACTCCTTGGATCCCAGCAAACATAGTCCCATAAAACAGATGCAGGAGCAGCACGCCAGGGATTCTTTAAGAAATAATGTAGCACCAAAAAGGCGCTTCCTTTAACCCCTTAGTGACAAAGCCTGTTTGCGCCTTAGTGACGGAGCCAAATTTTGGAAATCTGACATGCGTCGTTCAACGTAGCATAACTCCATAAAGGCTTTATATATCCAAGTGATTCTGACATTGTTTTTTCGCCACATGTTGTACTTCATTTAGGTTGTAAAAAGAGACCGATATAATTTGTGTATATTTATTAAAAGTACCAATATTGGAAAAATTTTGAAAAAATTGTCATTTTTTCACATTTTCAACCGTAATAGCTCAAATATGTCCAAACATACTGTACAAATTTTTGATAAGATACATATTTCCATCTGTTTACTTTATTCTGAATGCACATTTGAAAAACTTTTGTGTTTTTTTTAAGCATTTAGAGGACATACAAATTTAACATTGCTTTTCAGCATTTTGAGGAACACTTTGTTTTCCTGCACCAAACCAAGTTTGCAAAGGCTCATAAGTGTCAGAATAATAGATACCCCCTCAAATGACCCCATTTTAAAAACTACACCTCTTAATGTATTCACTGAGGGGTGTCATGAGTATTTTGACGCCACCAGTTTTTTTCAGGAATTAATTCAATTTAGAGGAGAAAAAATAAAATTTCATATTTTTGCAAATATGTCATTTTAAAGACATTTTTTTTTCCTATAGAGCCCATGAAAATGAGGATTTACACACCAAAATGGATACCCCCGTTTCTCCCGTGTTCAGAAACATACCCATTGTGGCCCTAATCTTATGTCTGGATGCACAACGGGCCCAAAACAAAAGGAGTAGTCAGTGTCTTTCAGAACATAAATTTTGCTTGAAGGCGTTTTAGACCCATAGCACATTTGTAGAGCTCTTGAACGGCCAAAACCAAAGAGAACCCCTACAAGTGACCCCATTTTGAAAACTAGACCCCTTAACGAATTTATCTAGGGGTGTACTGCCCATTTTGACCCCACAGTTTTTGAATGAATTCAAGCCAAGCAAAAGGAAAAAATTGTGATTTTCGTTTCTTTGTCAATTCTGTCATTTTAAAAACAGCTTTTTTTGTACAGCACACACATGAATGAAGCCTTGCACCCCAAAATGGATACCCCTGTTTCTCCCGTGTTCAGAGACATACCCATTGTGGCCCTAATCTTATGTCTGAATGCACAACGGGGCCCAAAACGAAAGGAGTAGTCTGTGGTTTTCAGAACATAAATTTTCCTTGGAGGCGTTTTAGGCCCCATAGCACATTTGTAGAGCTCTTGAGCGGCCCAAATCAAAGAGAACCCCCACAAGTAACCCCATTTTGAAAACTAGACCCCTTAACGAATTTATCTAGGGGTGTACTGCCCATTTTGACCCCACAGTTTTTGAATGAATTCAAGCAAAGCAAAAGGAAAAAATTGTGATTTTTTTTGTTTTTTGTTTTTTTGGCAATTCTGTCATTTTAAAAACAGCTTTTTTTGTACAGCACACACATGAATGAAGCCTTGCCCCCCAAAATGGATACCCCCGTTTCTCCCGTGTTCAGAAACATACCCATTGTGGCCCTAATCTTATGTCTGGATGCACAACGGGGCCCAAAATGAAATGAGTAGTCGGTGTCTTTCAGAACATAAATTTTGCTTGAAGGCGTTTTAGGCCCCATAGCACATTTGTAGAGCTCTTGAGTGGCCAAAACCAAAGAGAACCCCCACAAATGACCCCATTTTGAAAACTAGACTCCTTAACGAATTTATCTAGGGGTGTACTGCCCATTTTGACCCCACAGTTTTTGAAAGAATTGAAGCAAAGCAAAAGGAAAAAATTGTGATTTTCATTTTTCTGGCAATTCTGTCGTTTTAAAAACAGCTTTTTTTGTACAGCACACACATGAATGAAGCCTTGCCCCCCAAAAGAGATCCCCCTGTTTGTCCCGTGTTCAGAAACATATCTATTGTGGCCCTAATCTTTTGTCTGGATGCACAACGGGGCCCAAAATGAAAGGAGTAGTCGGTGGCTTTCAGTACAGAAATTTAGCATGAAGGTGATTTAGGCCCCATTGCCTACTTGTAGAGCCCTTGAGCGGCCAAAACGACAGAGAGCCCCCCAAATGACCCCATTTTGAAAACTAGACCCCCTAACGAATTTATCTAGGGGTGTACTGTGTATTTTTACACTACAATTTTTGAATAAATCTAAGCAAAGCAGTAGGAAAAAAATTACAATTTTCATTTTTTTGGCAATTTTGTCAATTTAAAAACTGTTTTTTTTGTACAGTGTACATAGGAATGAAGACATTCATCCCAAAATGGATACCCCCGTTTGTACCGTGTTCAGAAACATACCCATTGTGGCCCTAATCTACTTACAGGAAACATGGCAAGGCCTATAATGGAGGGAACACCCGTTGGATTGCAGGGCACAACTGAATAAATTACAGGCCCCATTGCCCACTTGTACGGAAAAAAAATTGACACCTTAAAAAAATATCCCCCCCCCCCCCCCCCACACACACAGACCCCTACCCCTCCGCCCCCTTTTCGGCGTTCCCCAAATCTTAGATAAAAGTAATAATGTGAACTGTGTAATATTTCCAAAGACAGGGGTAATTACGGAGGCTCGTTGGAATGGGCCCATGGGGCAATAAAACCGGTATCCCCCCTCCTCTCATGCTTTTTGGGGGTATTTCTTGACCTCAGTGGCGGGTATGGGGTGTAAAAAGTGGCGCTCTGTGAGTCTTCGTAAGCTTGCGGAGGTGCGGCGGTCTCACACAGAAGGCGTTCAACAAGCTGCTCCTGGAACTGCAGGAAGGCAAACGTTCCCGGGCTTCTTGTAAATTACGTATCACAGGTAGCGGTCTGAATAACGCCGGGCTCACACGGCCGTAGGTGGAATCTGCTTGCGGAGGTGAGGGGAGATGAACCTTCACCTTATTTTTACTTTTACGTGATCGCCATTATCCATTGTATAACGGCGAACACGTGACCAGGAACTGCTCACCGCGGCCCCCCGTGACATCTCCAGGCTCTCGGCTAAGTTTTGTAGCCAGTAGCAGGGAGATTTTAAATTACCACGGCTTTTGCGCATGCACCTGCCATATTAGCGACGGGCGCGTGCGCAGAAGCTGGGGTAAGGTCCGCGGATAAATCCGCGGGCCTTAGGTACGTCATTTCATCCTCCCTCACGGATATGATCCATGGGGGGAGATGAAACGCAAGTTTTTTAAACTTTTTTTTTACTTTTTGCACTTTTTTTTTTTTACTTTTTACCCCTTTTTTTATTTTTATTTTTTAACTTTTTGCACTTTTTTTTTTACTTTACATGATCACTGTCATCCATTGGATGACAGTGATAATGTCCCTGGTGACATCCCTCTGCTCTGGGCTACACATGGCAGCCAAGAGCAGAGGGATTTTGAATTTCCCGGGGCTCGAGCCCCTCTGTGCACGCGCCCGATGTCAATCATCGGGCGCACATGCGCAGACGGGGATTTCGGGTCCCGGGACATCGGGACATCGCAGAGGATCGGGGGTGAGTATTTTCACCTCCCCTCATGGATCCGATCCATGAGGGGAGGTGAAACCTTCCTTTTTTTTTACTTTTTGAACTTTTTCGCGATCGTCGTTATCTAATCGATAGCGGCGATCGCGGGCCCGGGGACCGCTGTGAGCGGTAACACCTCCTGGCTCCCGGCTACCTTCAGGAGCCGGGAGCCAGGAGCCAGGAGATTTTAAATTTGCCGGGGGCTCCCGGGCTTCTGCGCATGCGTGAGACGTCATCGTCAGGCGCGCATGCGCAGAAGGCCGCCGGTGGGTCCGGGAGGACAAGATCTCCGTGGGACACCGCCGACAAGCCGGGTAAGTAATTTCAGCTGCCCTGGTGGAGCCGATCCAGCAGGGCAGCTGAATAACTAACTTTTTTGACAGTTTTCTTTACTTTTTTGCGATCGGCGCTAGCCACTGGCTAGCGCCGATCGCAATGCCGGGGGGGACTGCCCGCATCCTGGGATGACAGCTCCATGCTGTCGGCTACCTGCGGGCACCGACAGCATGGAGCTGTCATGTCCTCAGGCAAGTGGGCATTAATCCAAAGAGGATGCATAAAACTACGTCCTCTAGGATTAAAGCCCACTTTCTGAGGACGTAGTTTCCCGATGGGGCAGTCGTTAAGGGGTTAATAAATCTCCATAAAAATGCGACGCCTGAGAAAGGCCAGTGCAGGGCTGAAACGTCGCATTATCATGGAGAGTTAATAAGGGAAGCGCCTTTTTGTTGCTACATTATTTCTTAAAGAATCCCTGGCGTGCTGCTCCTGTGTTTGTTTTATGAGGTGCATTTTTAATGCTCACCTGAAGTTTAGTGTGTCAGGGATTACCCGGATAGTTTGGGGTAGCGCGTTCCAGAGGACTGGTGCTGCTCTGGAGAAGTCTTGGAGGCGGGAATGAGAAGTTTGAGTTAAAGGGCACTTAATTTGATTTCATTAGCAGAGCGGAGGTGCAGGTGGCAGGTTTTGGCCACAGATTGGATGTGGGCGGTGAAGGAGAGGTCTGAGTCCAGTGTTACCCCAAGGCAGTGGGTTTGCTGTCTGGGGTTTATTTTTTTAATTCAAATATTTTTTATTGAATTTTCCTCGTCCGAAGATGTTTAAGTAACAATACAAAACCTGTCTGGGGGTTATGGTAGTGCCAACTACTGCTATGGAGATGTTGGGGGAGGTCAGCTGGTAGAGGGTGGAAAAATGAAAAGGTCAGTTTTTGAGAGGTTAAGTTTGAGAAAAAGGAAGGACGTGGTACTTGAGGCAGCGGATAGACAGTCAGTGGTGTTTTTGAGAAAGGGTGGAGGGATGTCACTTGAGGAGGTGTATAGCTGGGTGTCATCAGCATAGATGTTGGAGGCAAAATCTGCAAATGGTTAGCGTAATTGGGTCTGTATAGATAGAGAAAAAAAGAGGCCAAGGACCGAGTTCTGAGGGATCCCGACAGCGAGAGGAAGTGGAGAGGATTTAGAGTCAGAGAAAAAGACACTGAAAGAGCGGTCAGAGAGGTAGGATGAGAACCAGGAGAGGGCAGTGTCCTTTAGGTCGATAGAGTGGAGCTTGGCAAGGAGAAGGTTATAGTCAACAGTGTCACATGCAGCGGACAAGTCAAGGAGGATTAATAGGGAGTATTGACCCCTTGACTTGACCATTATCAGGTCATTAGACACATGTGAGGGTGGTTTCGGTCTAATGGAGAGGGCGAAACTGGACTGGAGGGGGTGGAGGATAGATTTGTCAGAGAGAAAGCGAGTAACGTGAGAATAGACCAGGCGTTCAAGTAGTTTTGAGATGAAGGGAAGGTTAGAGATAGGTCGGTAGTTGGCAGCATCAGTCGGGTCAAGGGGTGGTTTCTTTAGAAGAGGGTATATAATGGAATTTTTGAAGGAGGAGGGGAAAATATCTGTAGACAGGGAGAAGTTGAAGATTGTGGTGAGATGGGTGAGGACAGCCAGGCATAGGAGATCGGAGGAGTTTGACGGAGCGCATAAGTGAGTTTTTTTCCTTTGTCTTCATTATAGAGATCGGAGGAGTTGTGAGGGGAGAGGGACACTAGCACAGGTGGTGGGGTGAGTGGAGGAAAGCAGTCCGGAGACTTCTTCCTCTGTCGTTGGTTCAAGTATAGATAGTGGGTGAGTCATGTATGCAGTGCTGAAAAGGCTGGGATCAGGGCTAGCTGTGCAACGCTTGGGGAATCCTATATGTATAGTTTTGCGACTAGCTCTCCAGTGCTGAGGTCCATCACAGCAGCCTGTGTTTTGGTGCTAAGGAGGGAACGGAAAGTGTCCAAGAGTTTTTTGGGGTTGTGGGATAGTGAGGAGACAAGGGAGGTGAAATAAACTTGTTTGGCATGATGGAGGGTGAGCTTGTAGGTTTTAAACATAAATTTGAAGTGGATGAAGTCCGCAGGCTGTTTGGATTTATGCTACAGTCGTTCAGCATATCTGGAGCACCGCTGTTTGGGGAGTGAGCCGTGGTTGTCGTGGTCTGCAGTTTATGGCTCTAGTCACAGAGCCGCTTCATCAAGGGCGCATTTGAAGGTGGTGGCGTAATGTTCAGCAGCCAGGTTGGGGCATGAGAGGAGAGAGATGGGGAACAGGGAGGAGTGGAGGGTTTTGGCGAACTGTTGGGTGCGGACAGTTTAGCAGTTCCTGGAGATGCGAAAGAGGAGAGGAGGTAAAACCTGCAAAGGAGACACTGAATGTGCGGTCGGATAGGTAGGAGGAGAACCAGGAGAGAGCAGTGTGCTTTAGGCCGATGGAGCGAAGCATAGTGAGTAGGAATTTGTGGTCAACAGTGTCAAATGCTGTGGAGAGGTAGAGGAGGGTCAGTAGGGAGTAGTCACCCTTTGATTTAGCCGCCAGGAGTTGACACTATTGTAAGGGCGGTTTCTGTCGAATACAGAGGGCAGAAGCCGGACTGTAGGGGGTCAAGAAGAGAGTTTTCTAAGAGATAGCTTATGAAGTGGGAATAAACCAGGTGTTCTTATAGTTCAGAGATAAAGAGGAGATCTCAGATGGGTTGTAGTTGGCAGCATCAGTCGAGTCAAGCGTCGGTTTCTTTAGCAGTGGGGATATGATAGCATGTTTAAATGTGGAGGGTAAAATGCCAGAGAGAGGTTGAATATAGTGGTGAGGTGGGAGATAACCACTGGGGAGAGGGACCGGAGGAGGTGTGAGGGGAGAGGGTCACTAGCGCAGGTGATGGGGCAAGCAGTGGAGAGCAATCTGGAGATTTCTTCCTCTGTCGTTGGTATGAGTACAGACAGTGAGCAGGAGCCAGATGCAGTGCTGCAGAGACTAGGGTCGGGGTAGTCTGGGATTGGGAGGTTAATCCCAGATGTCGTCTATTTTCTTTTTAAAGTAAGCAGCCCGCTCTTCTTCACTGATCAGTGTAAATGTTGGCGGCGACTGAGAGACCAACGATAATTCACGTGTCGGTCAGTGTCTGCAGACATGAAAACTAAACCACGATCGTTCATCTATTACTGACGTCCTGTTGACTGGAGATGGAAGCGGACGTCCTGCAACGATCTCCGGCCGCTCCACCTCCACTCACTGAGCGATTATGGTTTTTGGCCACTGAAGCACAGTCGTCCCATGTAAAAGGCCCTTACTGTTAGGATATGTTCACACTTGGATTCCAACTCTGAAAACTACAATAGAAATCTGTAGCTCAGCTGCAGATCGCCACCGCAGATCCACATGCGGATTTGGCCCTTTTCAATGAGCAAATCTGCATATACACTTTTTAGAGCAGATTTCTCCATCTGCAGATTTCAAATTTGTTTGCAGAAAAAAAATGGCGTGTGACTTCTGGACCCAGAATCTACAGCGGAAATTCCACACACAAATTAGCTTCAATTTCTGCAGCTCAAAATACATTGTAGATTTTATTGCAGATTCTCACCAAAATCCGCAACGGCTAAAGGTTTTCTTGAGCAAATATGGCTGATGAACAGCAGATCCACGAGGATCAACTATTATTAACCTATCCTGATGATGATTACTCAATAGTATTTGCCTGGAAAACCCCTTTGATATCTCCTCACACATTTCCCCTTATTATCTCCAGTAATTGTATTATTCCAGGGGATTTTGTATGATGTTACATTGTCTCGTCTTCTCTCCATTCAGGATCCTCGGCTGATATCTTGAATATAAGATAATTATCCTGATTGACCCGACAAGGATGGATCGGAAGAAGGACAAGATGGCGGAGAGTATATTCAACCTCACCCTAGAGATACTCTTCCGGCTTACAGGAGAGGTGAGAGATTCTGGGGATGATGTCACGTTCCATCATTATTATGTTTGTAAAATTTGACCTGACCGCCTCGTAGCTTTGCAGATGCAACCTCACTGACAGTATCGCCCATTCTTGTTGTATCTCTACTCGCCTCTGTTGACCCCATACAGGCTATCCTTAGATTTAATTCTACCAGCCCGCTTACATGCAGACATGGACAGCTCCCACTCTACCGGCTTGCTTACATGCAGACATGGACAGCTCCCACTCTACCGGCTTGCTTACATGCAGACATGGACAGCTCCCACTCTACCGGCTTGCTTACATGCAGACATGGACAGCTCCCACTCTACCGGCTTGCTTACATGCAGACATGGACAGCTCCCACTCTACCGGCTTGCTTACATGCAGACATGGACAGCTCCCACTCTAACGGCTTGCTTACATGCTGACATGGACAGCTCCCACTCTACTGGCTTGCTTACATGCAGACATGGACAGGTCCCACTCTACCGGCCAGCTTACATGCAGACATGGAAAGGTCCTAAGATACTGGCCCACTTACATGAAGACACGGATAGGTCCTACTTTTCCGGCCTTCTTACATGCAGACACGGAGAGGTCCTACTCTACCAGCCTGCTTTTATACAGACATGGACATGTCCTACTCCACCCTCACGTTTACATGCAGACATGGACAGGTCCTACTCTACCAGCCCGTTTACATGCAGACATGGACAGGTCCTACTCTACCAGCCCACTTACATGCAGACATGGACAGGTCTTATTCTACCGGCCCACTTACATGCAGACATGGACAGGTCTCATTCTTTCGGCCTGCTTAAATGCAGACATGGACAGGTCCTTCTCTACCGGCCTGCTTAAATGCAGACATGGACAGGTCCTTCTCTACCGGCTCGCTTATATGCAGACATGGACAGATCCTACTCTACCGGCCTGCTTACATGCAGACATGGACAGGTCCTACTCTACCGGTCTGCTTACCTGCAGACATGGACAGGCCCTACTCTACCGGCCTGCTTACCTGCAGACATGGAAAGGTCCTACTCTACTGGCCCACTTGCATGCAGAGTTAGACTGGTCGTACCCTACCGGCCCGCTTACATGCAGACATGGACACATCCTACTCTACCGGCCCGCTTACATGCAGACATGGACACATCCTACTCTACCGGCCCGCTTACATGCAGACATGGACAGGTCCTACTCTACCGGCCTGCTTACATGCAGACATGGACAGGTCCTACTCTACCGGCCTGCTTACATGCAGACATGGACAGGTCCTACTCTACCGGCCTGCTTACATGCAGACATGGACAGGTCCTACTCTACCGGCCTGCTTACATGCAGACATGGACAGGTCCTACTCTACCGGCCTGCTTACATGCAGACATGGACAGGTCCTACTCTACCGGCCTGCTTACATGCAGACATGGACAGGTCCTACTCTACCGGCCTGCTTACATGCAGACATGGACAGGTCCTACTCTACCGGCCTGCTTACATGCAGACATGGACAGGTCCTACTCTACCGGCCTGCTTACATGCAGACATGGACAGGTCCTACTCTACCGGCCTGCTTACATGCAGACATGGACAGGTCCTACTCTACCGGCCTGCTTACATGTAGACATGAATACGTCCTCCACTTTTGGCCCGCTTACATGCAGACATGGAACGATTCTGCTTAGAGAGGTATTCAGAGATGGTTTTTAAGCTGTCCATGTTAAGAAACAATAAAACAGCCCATAATAATCTTTCCCAGGTCTCCAATGCTGAGCGCTTCCTCCCTGTCTACCCCTTCGAGCCTGGTTACAACCTACAGAGTTTAGGGGGTTTTTAGATGGAGCAGAAATATCATTCAAAGAATCGCTCAAATGAGCGAAAATGAATGATAATTGTTGGGTTCTTGTATGCAGGAAACATACATGAAAAAGTGCGTAAAACTTAATACATTTTAAGCATACGTTTTCTTTTTAAATCGCATGTAAGGCTTGAGGAACAGTTAGGAGGGAAAGCCTCATGGGATCTGGGAGCTTTATGTACATGATGGATGGATGATATGTCACCTTCTATGGAGTCTCATGGGATCTGGGAGCTTTATGCACATGATGGATGGATGATATGTCACCTTCTATGGAGCCTCATGGGATCTGGGAGCTTTATGCACATGATGGATGGATGATATGTCACCTTCTATGGAGCCTCATGGGATCTGGGAGCTTTATGTACATGATGGATGGATGATATGTCACCTTCTATCGAGGAGGTTTTCTGGTTAACCAAGATATGTTACAAAGGTCATTACTGGGTAAGATGAGATGGCAGAGAGTGAGTTCTACCCAGTGATGGACTGGTTGGCAGCAGCAAATGATTGGCTGTAGAAAAATGGTGGGAAATGCCTGTGGTTGTCAGGCAGAATCTGGTGACCTGACAGTGGCTGGTGATTGGTCCAGGGGAACAAGCTGAGAGGAGCAGCAGTGGGATATGGAGGTGCAGAGATGTGGGCCATCATCATCTGGAGAGGAAGCAGTATCCTGCCCTCCCTCGCTTCGGTTTGTCGCGGTGTAGTTAATAGGGGATTGTCGCCCGCATTAGGCGGGTGGGCAAGTAAACTTGGGGAGAGTTTGGTGGTGGTAAACTGGTGTCTGTAAGACAGACTTTACATGAACTGTTATGGTTATTGATTGGTTAATAAACTTGAGCCTGTAAAACAGAGTTTACAGCAAGTGTTATGGTTATTATTGGTTACATTTCTCCCCAAATGTTTGTAACCCCATTAATAAACACCGCGGCCTTCTTTATCCAATATTGGTAAGGTTTTAATAAAGCGTAAGATCCCATGCCCGGTATACGTTCTTCACTGTAAAACCTTTTTTTAAAAGAGTTTTAAAGTTCAACATTTTTTTTTAACCTTTAAGGCATTTGATTTGAAAACACGTACACGTTAAGTGTGTGGAAACCCACAGCCAAATGTTTCTGTATGTTTTTCAATGACTGCAATGTTAAAAATATACGTATGTTTCCACACTTTTTTTTGTTGGACACACAAGGGCAGTCGGCTGCGCTGCTCAGTCCCATAACAAAATGTATGGAAACCTGTTCCTGGCTAAACGTAGTCAAACGTATACTTTGCTTGACTAGGTTTAACCCACTAGAGCCTACGGGTCAGTTAAACGGTACGCTTTCATCTGTTTTCCGCTGCAGCGGTCGCGTGTTGTTAACATGATGTCATCACTGCAGGCGATTAAACAAAGTCCAGCGGGTAGAATCTTAATGGCGGCATTAGATCGAATACAGAAGCTTGTTTTATGTAATTTCTCTGCATTGCACAGTTCTTTTTATCATGAAATCGGACAACCCCTCTAATACCAGATGACATGATGGGAGAGATGAAGGACTCTGGGAATATCTGCAGGGATATTTATGGATGTATCTCCCCATAAACAGGATTACACGGTAGTGAAGAAGACTTCTAGTGATGGCTGTCAGGCCCCGGTGTCTGATGGATGGGGAAGACCCCTGAGCCCAATCACAGGGCCTCCACCTCACCCCCTGATACTGGAGGAGATCAATGAGCAGAAGATCCTAGAACTCACCAACAAGATGATTGAGCTGCTGACTGGAGAGGTGACGCTGCTGGGAATGCTGGGACATTATACAGTAATGCTATGGCGGTATAACGTGTCTGGGTGATGACGGTATCATTGTGTTGTCAGGTTCCTATAAGGTGTCAGGACGTCACTGTCTATTTCTCCATGGAGGAGTGGGAGTATTTAGAAGGACACAAGGATCTGTACAAGGACGTCATGATGGAGGACCACCAGCCTCCCCCATCACCAGGTAATAGACAGGACTAAATCCACACGGCCTTTATTATTTATATGTAGAGAATGAATTCAGTGGCTGTCTGTGTTTTCTGCAGGTGGATCCAGTAAGAGAACAGCAGCGGAGAGATGTTCCCGTCCTCTTCTTCTACAGGATGATCAGGTAGGACATAAAGTTCTGAATGTCTTGTTTTATCCAATAGTATTATAATATTTATGATTGTTTAAAGGGAATGCTTAATCAGAAAATTACCTTTTGTATAAATCAAGTTTTATGTTAAAGGGACACTGTGGCAAAACACATTTTTTCATCCCTGCCCTCTCATCTGATTGCCTGTCACACTCTGGAGGTCTCCTCTGCATATTGCAGCCACTTTCATGCAGTGCAGCCTCCTGTTGGATACTCATCAGGCATCAGCTTGATACTGAGATTTTTGCTTTCACATCAATCCCATGATTTATTACTAGAGATGGGCGAGCACCAAAATGCTCGGGTGCTCACTGTTCGAGATGAACTTTTCATAATGCTCGAGAGCTTGTTTTGAATAATGAACCCCATTAAAGTCAATGGGAGACTAGAGCATTTTTCATGCTGACCGATGCTTAGCATAGGGGAGGTTGTATGAAACACCTGAAAACATGAGAAAGTTATGGAAACACCACAGAAACGGATAGGGAACGGCAGGGGCAGCATGCAAGGGTGCATCTGAGGCTGCCAGGTCCTACTATTAAGCCAAATTGGGGGCAAGAGCTTTGCAGTCACCCCCCTAACATTTTACTTGGCCCAGACCATAAGCAGCAAGGCACACGCTCTGGCATATCTTAGCTAAGCACCACACTATGTGCAACGAAGGCCAATCACCGCCTGCGGGTGACACCGCTGCCTCTTCTCCTGTGTTACATGCTGGCATTGCTGTCCAATCATCCGCACGACCCTGCGTCCACAGCGCACACAAAATTTTCCCCGCGTAGAAATCAGCTGCCCTCATGCCACACACTCGCTTGATAGCCACACCACCTTCATGTCTATTTTAAAAGAGCGTCTGTTATGAGGAGGAGCCAGAGACAAACACTGCAGAGGGTTGGCAGGGCCTGGCAACGACCCTCTTTGAATGTGTTGGCGATAGCCCACATTGCTGATGAAAATTGATGATAAATTGATGTACGATCATAATTCCAATCCCGTGCCACCTTTGTCACAAAATTATCAGGAGCCGCAAACGTGGGCATATAGGGGACTCAGGTGCCAGCACTTCTACACATCTCCACAATACAGCAACGCATTCTTAAAGCAAAGATTGGTTTGAAGCCGGAGGTGTCGCCAAAGTAGCCACCACAGGTATACAGTGACCCTGTGAAAGTCTCATGAACTTTGTTTCGCTTCCTGTGCACGCTCCCAACCAGTATCTCGTATAACTGTGGTAATTTTGTAGCCCAAGAGATAATACATGCCGACCGACGCTGATCCCCAGACCTCAAGGAGAAGGAGGAGGTGGCATAATAAGCCCGAGAAACCGTGATCGAGGTAGGACCCGCAATACTCTGTGTGGGAAGCACGTGAGCAGGCCCAGGGTCAGGCTCGGTCCCAGTCTCCATCTGGTTTACCCAATATGCCGTGAGTTACATAGCTCTGGGAAATCTATAAGTGCCCACACAATTCAATCGATGTATGTGTCAGATAGCTGAACAATGCAATGGGAAAGCCATCTGCACTCTGCGCCCAACCCAAGCCATTCAGTGTATGTGTGCCAGATAGCTAAAACACTGCAATAGGAAATCTTTATGCACCCACAGCATAGGCAAGCCCCTGCTACCCAGGGACAGTATGAAATATGAAGAAATCAAGAGTGCCCACACATGGCAGAATTTCACCCTGCCCAGGACCATGGCCTCTGCCCACTCCCTCAGCAATCGTGGGCATGAAGGCGACTCAGATGCTAGTACAGCTGTGAACGTCTCCTTAAATCAGCTACGCTTCTTTTGATTGGTCCAAACCAGTGTGTCAGATAACTGTGCTGCTAATACTAGAGCAAATACATTTCGACCAGCGCTGATCCCTAGACCCCAAGCAGGAAGAGGAGGTGGTATAATAAGCCCGAGAAACCATGACCGAGGTAGGACCCGCAATACTCTGTGTGGGAAACACATGAGCAGGCCCTGGGTCAGGCTCGGTCCCAGCCTCCATCTGGTTGAACCAATGTGCCGTGAGTTACATAGCTCTGGGAAATCCATGTGTCCCCACACAATTCATTCGGTGTATGTGTCAGATAGCTGAACACCGTGCTGGGAAACCTTTGTGCACCCATAGTATAGGCGAGCCCATGAAAGCCAAAGACAGTATTACACATGAAGAAATGAGCGTGCCCACACATGGCACAGTTTCACCCCGCCCAGGACCTCGGCCCACACTTCTGCCCAAGTCGTTCTGTGGCAGACAGCGGAACACTGCTATGGGAAACATTTGCGCACCCACAGTATAGGCGAACCCCTGAAACATTTACTGTAGCAAGAGTATAAGCGAGCACCTCAAACCTTCCTGTAGTAAGTGTATAGGCGGACTCCTGAAACAGGCGGAGCAGGTCGGACAAGTGGGGGTAGTTTTTCAGAGACCGCTGACCTCCCCCCCCCCCCCCCCCCCCCAGATTGAAGACTTGGGCCAGGCATGGCACGTGTGTGCCAAGCTGCAGAGCCACCACCAGGTTACGGCCGTTGTCACACACGACCATGCCCGGTTGGAGCCCAAGCGGCGAAAGCCAGAGGTCGGTCTACTCTTTCAGACCCTGTAACAGCTCGGGGGCCGTGTGCCTCTTGTCACCCAAGCTGATTAGTTTCAGCACGGCTTGCTGATGCTTGCCCACCGCTGTGCTGCTGCGCAGCGCTACCCACTGCTGGCGAAGTGTTAACACTTCTTCATTGAGAGGTGGAGGTGGCGGAGGAGGGGGGGGGGGGGTTGGAGGAAGTGGCATAATACGCCGCAGATACCAGCGCCGTCGTTAAGTGGAGCTTCCCAGTAACTGCGTTGGTGAGGGCATGGTTAATTTTGCAGGAGACGTGCTGGTGTAGGGCGGGGACGGCACACCAGGAAAAATAGTGGCAACTGGGGACCGAGTAGCGCGGGACCGCCGCCGCCGCCATCATGTTTTTGAAAGCCTCTGTTTCCACAAGCCTGTACGGCAGTATCTCCATGCTGATTAATTTGGCAATGTGCACGTTTAAAGCTTGTGCATGCTAGTGGTGGTGAGGCTGGTAGTGGTGGTTCCCCGGCTGCTCTTGGTGCAGCACAGGTTGCACACCACTGTTCGTCCACGCTCTCACTAAAAAACATCCACACCTTTGAACATCTAGCCCTCTGCACGGAGGCTTGCCATGAGGGGGTGTTGTGGAAAACAGTTGGAGGATTCTTTGCTCTAGGCCTGCCTCTCCTCCTGGCCATCCCACTGCCTCTTCCAACCTGTCCTGCTGCTGCACTTGCCTCCCCCTCTGAAGCCCTGTCTTCAGAAAGCTTAGCAAGCCAGATGGGGTCAATCACCTCATCGTCCAGCAGCACTTCCTCCGAATCCTCCATGCGCTCCTCCCTTGGACTTACTGCCCTTACTACTACCTCACTGACAGACAACTGTGTCTCATCATCCTCATCCACAAAAAGCTCTTGAGACAGTTGCCAGAAGTCCCCAGCCTCATCACCCGGACTCCGGGAACTTTCCAAATATTGGGCATCGGTCATGACAAACTCCTCAGGTGAAAGAGGAACTGTTTTTTCCCACTCAGGGCAGGGACCCGAGAATAGTTCCTGGGAGTTTGCTGCTCAGAATCTGTCATTTTCATGGAGTGAGGAGGCTGGGAATAAAGAGGAGCAGCCAGAGGATTCAGAGGTACAGTTCCTAGGCCGGGAGTAGTGGACTGCGTAGAAGACTGGGTGTTCGACACATTGCTGGACGTGTTATCTGCCATCCACGACAGGACCTGCTTGCTCTGCTCTGCTTGTAATAATGGTCTACTACGCGGACCCGCAAATTGTGATATGAAGCTGAGGAGCATAGAGACTTAGCTCTCTCCTAATCTCTCAGCAGCTAGATGTGATTCACCCCACCCAGGACCTCGGCCTGTGCCCACACCCTCACTTCGACGTCCATGTCCTCGACCCTTGTCCCTACTCCTCATCATGTCGGATTAAGGATAGAGCAGGGCCCAAATAAATTACCCCACTGTACAGCGCTGACAACTGTGGCTAATTCACCGCACACAGAGACTTATAGATACTGGGGGCTCTATGCTGTGATCGTAAATAATTAAACCACTGTCTTGCGCTGATACCTAGGGGTCATTTACCGCTCGCAGAGACTTGTCGATAAGAGAGGCTGTATGGAGTGGCAGAAAACTATAAAGCCAGTGAATAGTGCTGATAAGTGTGACTACCTCAAACCCCCTAAGGAAACGGTATTGTGAGATGCTCTGCACAGGGCAGAAAACTATAAAGCCAGTGGATAGTGCTAATAACTGCGGCTACTTCGCAGCACCCAAGGAAAGGGTATTGTGAGACGCTCTGAACAGGGGCAGAAAACTATAAAGCCAGTGGATAGTGCTGATAACTGTGGCTACTTCACTCAACACAGAGAATGGTATGTGTGAAATGCTCTGCAGGGACCCAGGAAATATTAGCGTACTGTTTAGCGATGAGAACTCTGCCTAATGCACTGCACACATAAAACGGTATAGCTGAAATTCTCTGCAGTGGCCCAGGAAAAATTTGCGTACTGTTTAGCGATGGGAACTCTGCCTAATGCACTGCACACATAGAACAGTATAGCTGAAATGCTCTGCAGGGGCCCAGGAAAAATTAGCGTACTGTTTAGCAATGAGAAATTTGCCTAATGCACTGCACACACAGAACAGTATAGCTGAAATGCTCTGCACAGGCCTAGATGCTTTAAAAAAAATGGTGCACTATTGCTCCCAGCCAGCCACAACAGTAATGCACACAATGAGGAGTAGCTCTAAGAAGGACCGTTGGGGTTCTTGAAGAGAGAATCCTACGCTAACACTTTCCCTATATCGGCAACAGCACTTTCCCTAACCTCTGCCAGCATGCATCTGAGGTGAGCCGCGGGCAGGACCAGTTTAAGTACTCGGCAGTCACTTGATCTCGCCAGCCACTCATTGCTGTAGACGTGCAGAGGGCTGGCACATCACAGCAGGAAGTGGTAATGCCTTGCCCGCATGTTTATTGGCTAAAAAATGGTGCTAAACATGCAGGGAAGGGAAATGAAATTGACTCGAGTACCGCGTGGTGTTCGTCTCGAGTAACGAGCATCTCGAGTAACGAAATACTTGAACGGGTTTCAAGCTCGGATGAGTTTGCTCGCTCATCTCTTTTTATTACCAAAGCATTAGCTAGAGCCTGTACCATTTCTGCCTGCTTGGTGGGCAGTTTAATTTATCATTATCTTCTATAATCTTATAAATAAGCTGAAGCCCATAAGTACTGTGGCAAGAGGGTTTCTTTCTCTTGCAGATCGCTAGCCTCTTGGGTCGCACATGAGCACCACACGTGTTTAAATACACTCCAGAAGCAGGGATTTTTTTTAAACCTGGTGCCTGCCAGTTTTATTCCACAGCAAACATGTACAAGTATATCATACACAGCAGACAAAGTCCATAAATTAGGATTCACAATCCACAGGGCCAATGTTACTACCCCCTCCGGGGCGTCTGGAGGGTGTCCTCATTCATCAGATGCATGACTGTTCCCAAACTGGTCTGCCTCAGATCTCCATAGCCAAAACTGGACCTCAGGCTAGCAGCCCTTCTAGCTTCACTGAGCTGTCACTTCCCCTGAGTATGGCAAGATCTGCTCCTTTTTTCCAGTTCCTGCGCGGCTACCAGGTATTTACCCTCTCTGCAGTGCCTGTCTGTTGTCCTCTGCAGGACATTCTCTTCAGTGTACTCCCACAGTATAGAGTCAGGAGGATGAGCTGTGATCTCCTTTACTATGTGTATGATAGGAGCTGTGTGATTATCACCAGTAACTGTTATAAGAATGTCTGCTTTTCCAACAGGCAGTTTCTGTATTGATGATGATTATCTGTTCAGTCGCGTCCGACCTTTGGTCACTCGATTGCTCAATGTTCTCCTCACATTCCTGTCTTTCACGGCTTCTTTCAGTTCCACGATTGACATGTTCGTGGTGGCTTTGATTGTATCTAGCCATCTTGTTCTTTGTCGTCCTGATTTTCTTTTTCCACTGACTTCTCCAAGCATCAGTACTGTTTCCAGTGAGTTGCCACTCATCACGTGGCCAAAAAAGAGAGCCGCTGTTTGATGATTTTGTCCTCTAGTGATGTTTTCAGTTTGACGTGATCTAACACTTCCTTGTTTATTGTCATGGCAGCCCAAGATATCTGAAGCATTCTCCTCCAGCACCAGAGTTCGAACACATCAATTTTCCTTCTGTCTGTTTTTCTGAGTGTCCAACTTTCGCACCCATATGTCGTTAGGGGAAAGACAATTGCATTGAGCAGTCTGGTCTTTAAAGAGCCTTGTGTGGTGCAGAGTGTAAGCTCTCGCCTACGACCTGAAGGTTGCAAGTTCGATCCCCACATGACTCCGGTAGCCGACTCAAGGTTTACTCAGCCATCCTTCCGAGGTCGGTAAAATGAGAACCCAGCTTGTTGGAGGGTAATAAGTAATAATTACCTGAAAGCGCTGCAGAATAAGTTGGCGCTATACAAATACCATGATTTGATTTTTTTTTTTTTAATCTTGCTTTTACAGATCTTTTCCATTCCTTGCATTGCATTCCTACCAAGTGTAATCTGTCTCTTGATCCCAGGCCCAGATAGCCCATTGCAATCTACTTTTAGATCAAAGGAAGATGAAATCTTGGACCGTCTCAACTTGAATGCAGCCTGGCCGTACGTCTTTTTCAATTCCGAACCAATCCGTGTTTCCATAAGCTGTCCTGACTGTTGCGTCTTGGTTGTTGTAAAGCGACCTTCTAAGCTGTTCAATATGTTCTGGGACGCCCATTTGCTTCAGACACTTCCAAAGCTTGTCATGTTTGACAGTCAAATGCCTTGCTGTAGTTGATGAAACACGTACACCCCCTTTTGATACTCTTGGGTCTTCTCCATGATCCAGTGCAGTTTCGTGATTTGGTCTCAGGTGCCGCATCCTTTGCAAAGGGATGCTCGCATCTGCCCAGAATAGCAAGGGGGTGACAAACACGCGTAGCCGGCCTAATACCATACACTCTACATAGTGGGGCTTTATGAAAGAGCTTCTAGAAAAGAGCCGTTACTTAAAGAGAAACGTAAGAAAACATGTTTTGAGTTTGCAAGCAGCATGTGGAAGACTCCCTAAACACATGTGAGAAGGTTCTCTGATGAAATGAGACTAAAACTGAACTTTTTGACAATCACAGGAAACGTTATGTGTGGCGCAAACCAAACACTTCCCACCATGTCCATTCACTGTTCCTACAGTGAAGCGCAATGGTGGCAGCATAGCATCATGGGGTAGGAAAGATGGATGGCAGTAAATACAGGGCAATTCTGAAGAAAAACATTTTTTAGTCTGACAAAGATGTGAGACTAGAACGGAGAATCATCTTCCGTCGGGACAAGGACCCTAAATATACTTCTAAAGCTGTGAAACAGCTGTCTGTGTATGGTTTCTGACTTGGCTTTTAATTCCCATTCATTCTAACAAGACTTGTATAAAGAGTCTAACATTGATTTGCAGGAAAGCTGCCTTCCAATAGGTGGTGCTGCAGAGGAATTGTTCCATCTCCTTTTATTTGCATATTACCCAGAGGAGCATGATTGGCCTTAAAGGTCTCCTCACTCACCTTCTAGGTGCTCTCCCTAAGGAGAAACGATAGTGTTCCTGACCTACTACTAAGGCTACACTGGAGGAGTCAAAAGGGAAAATAATGTTGAGAAGGCTGAACTTTTAAATTTCTATTTTGTATGTGTTATCTCCCAGAAAGTAGATGTAACAACTAGTGATCTTCCCATGTATATAATGTTCTGCATGTATGCAAGTACTTCTATGAGAATGGAGTAATTAATCAGAGCCAGCATGGGTTTGTAACAAGCAAGTCATGCCAGACGAATTTAATTTCCTTTTATGGCAGAATCACAGACTGGGTTGATGAGGAAAATGCAGTTGCTATAGTATATCTTGACATTAGTAAAGCATTTGACAAAGTATCTCATACCATACTTATTGAAAAAATGACCAAATATGGGATTGACAAGGCAACTGTTAGGTGGATTCACAACTGGCTGAGTGATCGTACTCAGAGTGGTCATAAATGGCTGCACATCCAACTTGAACAATGTATCAAGTGGTATACCAAAAGGCTCTGTCCTGGGCCCAGTGTTCAACATCTTTTTACATGATCTGGAGGAGGGGATTAAGGGGGAACCTGATCAAATTTGCAGAAGACACAAAGCAAGGAGGGATATCTAACACTAGAGAAGAAAGAGAAAGGATTCAGAAAAATCTGAAAAAGCTTGAACAGTGGACGGCGACTAACAGAATGGTATTTAATGAGGAGAAATGCAAAGTCCTACATCTGGGCAAGAAAAATAATTAAAAAAGAACAAACAGAATAGGAGGAATTGGGCTAAGCAGCACATGTGAAAAAGACTTTGGTATACTAATGAATCACAGACTGAACATGAGTCAACAATGTGATGCAGCAGCAAAAAAGGAGAACACAATTCAGGGATTTGTAAAGAGCAAGCTCAGAGCAGCGCTACGAGGATGGTGAGTGGTCTGCAAATCCTGTGCAATGAGGAACAGTTAAAGGATCTAGGAATGTTTAGCTTGCAAAAAAGAAGGCTGAAAGGAGACTTAATGGCTGTCTACAAATATCTGAAGGGCTGTGACAGTGCGGAGGGATCAGCCCTATTCTCATCTGTACAGGGAAAGGTTAGAAGCAATGAGATGAAACTGACAGGGAGGAGACACAAATTACATATTAGAAACAATTTCTGCGAGTGTGAGTGATCAATGAGTGGAACAGGCTGCCATGGGAGGTAGTGAGTTCTCCGTCAAGGGAAGTTTTCAAACAGAAGCTGGCCCGACATCTGTCTGGGATTATTTAGTGAATCCTGCATTGAGCAGGAAGTTGGACCTGATGACCCTCGAGGTCCCGCCCAACTCTACCATTCTATGGGTCACTGTAAAAATATATTTTGTAACTTCCAAGTAATTGGCATGTGGTGTAAAGCAAATAGCAAAAACCCTTCAGAAGTCCATCTTCATTCCTAATCATAATGTAACAAAACAGAAAAAAACACCAATGGAGGTGAATACTTTCACAAAGCACTGTAGCTGCTGAAACTGATATGTCGGCAGCAAAGGTAAGATGGCCGCCCTCGTGGTGATGTACAGACAAGGATATATAAAAAAATCTATTATCTAAAAATTAAACCAAGATTAGAAAAGTGGGAGAGATTTCACTATCTGGTAAAAAAAGTATTGTTGAACCATTCCCCTGAAAGGGCCGCTTCAGGTAACTATTTTTTTTTATTCACCATGGAACTCGTCCCCCAGTATATATGTCAGCTAGTATTACTTTGTTTACTTATTCCTTTCTCTTAAAATTTGTGGAGTCCTTATCTTCAGATGTGTCATGTGACCTCATTGTGACCATTTGGGTATTACTTGTCTCTATGTGACTCCTAAAGAAAACAATCCAAGTCACCAGGACTTCCTGGAGGATAAATCTCTATGGACTGTACTACAGCTGCTCTTCATGGGGGTCAGAAACACTTCTCACAATTACTGATGATGATTAGAGGCTCCTGTCACACAGTTCTAATCAAGGAGATGACTGTTCATTTTCCCTTATTGTATACTTATAGCCTTTTAGGGAGAATATAGAGGGTAATGATAAATACACCGTCCTCCTGTTGTGGCTTGTCGGTCACGAGAGTCGTGGCATGTTGGCCACGATGTAGGGACAGACCAGTCACTCTACCACTATCAGTCTGCTGGCTGCTATCAGTACATGCATGCAGCTGGTATTCTTTCTGAGAGTCCGACCTGTGAGAGAGGGTTTGGGTTGTGGTTCCTTCTCTGTGCTCCCTAGCAGCAGGTGAGGAGGGCTTTATATTCCTACCCCTTAGCTTGTCCATTCCTGTGTATACAGTTCAGTTGGTGATAATGGTTGGAGCCTCTATTTTGAGGGAAAGCTATCTACATACAGATAAGGGCTGGTTTGATTTTCCTTTTACTTTGTTAGTGTTTGTACAGTTGCTTTGCAGTGTTCAGTGAATCCCTCCAGGTGCCTTCACAGGGATAGTCAGGCCCTTCACAGGGATAGTCAGGTGAAGACGGTGGAGTCGACCTTACCAGGACGCTAACTCCGCATTTAGGCAGGGGTTCCCCATCTTACTGACTAGTAAGGGACAAGTTTCCCCATCTTCAATTGCCTAGAGTGATGCAGCCTTTCTCAGCATTACATTGTGTGTGCTTTTTCAGTTTTGTGTGAATGCCGCCCTGTGTCCATGCTGAGATGTGGTGTTCTAGTGCCACCTAGACGTGACACCTCCCAGCAGGCAGAGATGGCACCGGTTATAAGATGTTATGCTGATGTATCATGAGATTGCTAGCAGAGCATAGATTAAGAAAACATGAGAAATCTAAAAAGGATGATGGTGCCTGATAAGTATCAGACAGAAGGCTGTGCTGCATGGAAGTGAGTGCAATGTATACAGGACCTTCAGAGTGATAATCAGCTGAGGAGTGCAGGGATGGAAATTGTGTTTGTGATGGAGTGAGCCTTTAATGAGAAAGCTGGAGATGGCAGGATTACAGCTGACCGCAGACATTAGATCTCCGCATCTTATCACCATTTTCTGGTTCTGGAGACTTCTGGTTGGAATAAAGAAGCAACAGGATGGAGTTATACAGGAGACCTGCAGCTATTTGGCCCAGATCACTACTGCTGTCATGTCATTCTGGCTCCTCATACTAATTAATGACCTTTTCTGGCCATATAAAACCTCCCACACGACTTCTCCAACTGTGTGATGACTTTTACAATATTTATTTCACAGCTGGTGAAACTGGAGGAAGATCTGATCCCTACTGATGCTACAGAGACATATGTGAGAGGGGATCAGCCGTGTAAGGAGGAGATCCCTACAGATGACCCCCCAGGTGAGTGACCACTAAATGCAGAGAACATACCAGATTCCCCCTAGTCGCTGACTACAACAGTTCTGTGCTTTAATCTCTGTGCTGTCGGGTCTTCAGCCGTACATCCCTCTATTCAGCTACAATACAAGTAAACCAGGGATGAAAGTGTATTATTATTATAGGGGGTAACACTGCGGGGCGTTTAAAGGAGAACTGAACTTTCAGAAAGCTTTTGACAGGTAAAATGTTTGATTGTTGGGGGGCCGGTGATGAGACCCCAACTAATCACTAAAATGAAGGGGCAAAAGCACCACCCTGAAGAAAAGGCCATGCTGTAGAGAATATTGAATAAAGCTAAGCCTCGCCCGGGGAGAAAATTCTGGGTGCCGAGCAGACATTTAAGAAAGCACCGAATGGTGCCAGCAGAAACGTCACTCCCCGGCCGCCGGCTTCCGTTTGTGCATGCGCTGGCAGCCGGCACATCAAGCAGCCGGAGCCGCGGGAGCGGGTGAGTACGCGCTGCTCTCTGCAGGCGCTTGGGTCGGGTCCCGAATTCTCGCAGCCGGATCCGACCTGGCCGTTTGCAGGCGGCCATAGGTTGTCCAGTCCTAAATTATTGATGGCCTATCTGTAAATAGTAGATCATCAGTATTCTGGGCTTGCGACACTTGCTAATCAGCTGTTTGTTGGGTTGGTGGACTAAGCTGATTCTGCAGAAAGCAAACATCTCTATTCTACTGCAGTGGCCAGGCTTGGCATTGCAGGCCATTGAAGTGAATGTAAACTGTGCCTGCAATACCTGGCTTGGCCACTGCAGTGGGAATGGAGCTGTCTGCTTCCTGCAGAATTCAGCTCTATGCATGAGCACACTAGCCCAGTGATCCGCAGGGATCCCAGACAGTGAACCTCTGACGATCTACTACTATTAGTCTATCCTACACATAGGCCATCAGTAGTTTACAATCCCTTTTAAAGTAATGGAGGCCATATTACAACTCCAACAACACATGCAACCATACCCCCATGCTTGGGAGCCGCCACAAAGGATAGAATGGAGCCAACTGTAGAGCGGTTAAGAAATCAGAAGCTGGTGAATCGAATGACCGAAGATAGTGTGCATAGCGCATGGGAGGGGAGGGAGTCTCGCTCCTCACTCTTTCTGTTATCGAGACAGGATGGTCGTGTTAGGGGTCTTAAACAGACCGTTCAGCTGATGCTGTCTGCTTCCCAATCGGTTTAGATACGAGTACTCGTAGACAACTCAAATGGATGACCACACGGGTGTGCGGTTAGCCAAAGAAGAAGTGAAGTGTTTATTGAAACATCTCGATATATAAAGAAGTTACTTCATAGAGGATTTAATCACTGCGCATGTCCAAGGTTGCTGGACATCTGGAGAAGAACAATTAACCCCTTCCCTCCCCAGGACGTACCGGTACGTCCTGGGAGCCTGGTACTTCCCGCAAGTACCAGACACTGGCGTCCTGTATTGCCTGTGCCTATAATCGCTGTACAAGCGATAAGGCATGGCAGAGCAGTAGCTCTGACATGCTTTATCACAGCGATCATAGGCACAGTGCTGCAAGTCCCTCAAAGGGACTCAAATTGTGTAAAAAAAATAAAAATGTTAAAAAAATTAAAATGTTAAAAAAAAATGTAAAAAAAACCCTTTTTTATGCTTTTTCTAAGATTAGCATAAAAAAAGGTAAAAAAAAATGAAAACCCCACATATTGGGTATTGACGCGTCCGTAACGACCTGTACAAAAAGTTGAACATGCTATTTATTTTGTGCGACAAAAAGCGTTAAAAAAAACCCCTACAAAACAGAGGCAAAATGCTAATTTTTAGCATTTTGCCTCACAAAAAATGCAATAAAAGTGATCAAAAAAGCTGTACATTTCCCAAAATGGTACCAATAAAAACTACAGCTTGCCTGACAAAAAATAAGCCCTCATAGAGCTCCGTACATAAAAAAATAAAAAAGTTACAGGACTTTGAATGCAGCTATAGAGGAAAAAAAAAAGATTTCCAAAAAAAAGGGGTTTTATTGCAAAAAAGTGTAAAAACTTTAAAAAAAATATAAGAATTTTGGTATCGTTGTAACCGTACCGACCCGCAGAAAAAAACTAGTGTGTCATTTATGCTGTATGATGCACGCTGTAAAAAAAAGAAAAAAAAATCTATGGCAGAATTGATACGTTTTCTCTCCCTGTTATCATAAAAAAAAAATAAAAGTTTTACGATATAGTCTATGTACCCAAAAGTGGCACCGATAAAAACTACAGCTCGCCACGCAAAAAACAAGCCCTTATACGGCCGCGTCGACGGAAAAATAAAAAAGTTCTGGCTTTTGAAAAATGGAGATGGAAAAATACCAAAAAATCGCTTGGTCCTCAACGCCAAAATAGGCCGTGTCATTAAGGGGTTAATAATACGTCTTTCAAAGACACCGGTTACAAGGACGATACATCAACACACTGTGATAAGTTTATCAAAGTGAAAGTATGCTTGACTACTTTCCCAGGACAGCATGAGAAGGAGAACAGATAATAATTCATGTGAGAACAAGAAAAGAAAGAAAATACAGATAACAGTTCAGAGAAATTAAACTTATTTTCCTCTTATTTATTCATTACAAAGGGAAACTAGAATTAACCCCTCACAGTCGTGTAAAGGTCAGCAGCTGCCCAGATGAAGAAAAGAGCAAGCAAGTCAAAAGCTGACTGTCTGGGAATTACTGGGACTACCTGAAAGGGTTAATGCTCCCATATGATTGTGAATCTTATTTTAAGGCCTTGTTATTTGTTTAACTATAACCTTAATTATTACGGCGCAGTTGAATAACAAAAGTAAAGCCTTAGTGAGCAGCATTGTATATGTAGAGTTATATGAGATGTAGTGATAAGGCCATGGAAGCAATATACCAGACACGGCTTCCGCACTCTTCTGAAGGGGCTCTAATGTTTAGTTCACAGAAGTGTGAAACCAAAGTAAGTCATGAGAAAAACGAGAATTTAGTTTACCGTTAATTCCCTTTCTTGAAGGCATCATGACCGCATGCGATGGAGGTTGCTCCTCTGCCGACCTGTAGGGACAGGAAGAGGCAGAGTATAAAAGGACCTCTCCCTCCACCAACACCAGTGTGTTCCAAATAACCACAGTGACTAATTTCTTAACCAGAAGGTGTGTTTTATTGTCCTCACTGACCTCCAAAGACAGATTTATATACATACTAATGTGACAAAAAAATAAACATGCCGTCAGAGGAGGGGGGGGGGGGGGGGGGAATAAGCCCATATGCTGTCGTGATGCCTTCATGAAAGGGAATTAATGATAAACTAAATTCCCGTTTCACCTACGACATCATGACAGCATCCAATGGAGAAATGTCAAATAATGGCAAGAGCTTTTAGGGAGGGACTACTGCCTGCAGTACCTTCCTACCGAAGGTTGCATCACGACTAGCTTCTAAGTCCAGTATATAATGTTTAATAAAAATGTGTGGCTAGACGCCCATGTATCACCGTGACAGGCGAATATCCCAATAATTATTTTTCTAGAACCAAGTCACCGATGGGAACCGCTGGTCATTAAAATATAACGTTTATTGAACTCTTCTTAATAAAAATGCGCGATCAAAAACTAAAATAATGTGCCTCTTATTTCTTATGACAGCACTGATACGTTCTTTATGCCTAAAGTACTTTGTTAATATGTCCTTATCACACTACTGACACTGGAAATAGTCAACAAGTGCTAGAATCCATGCAGGATATATCTAGTGTAGATTAAAGATCTCATACGGCAATCATCTGGCTGTTGCCATCATTGTGTGTGTGTATATATATATATATATATATATATATATCAACAAATAGATTTGTTTGATCAATGGCCAGTGGTTGGTAAATTGATGAAACTCCAACAACACTGAGATCAAACACAGGATCTATTATGCCAGGTCATCTGTGAAAATTATGGACAAAAAAGACAGAACAATATATATCCTTGTGCAGCACTATTGTTTGCAATCAAGTGCTGTATTCACCACCTCGATATATAAGTCCTGTATTCATTCATTCGCCCATAGGGGACAACAAATATAAGGTTATTAGAAGCCCACACTTAGTTTGTTGTGTGGGAACATCCACCCTTATATTACCCTACATGGATGTTCAACGTCTCATTGCTAAAGAGGCTGTATATAAAGACCCCTTATTTAAGTCCAATATATCGCTGTGGTCCTTAGATATAGATCACAAAATGACCCATGCGCTATAATGGATACTGCCCCACCAATACTATTAGGTGGAGGCAGTCAGCTCTTATTCATTGTTCTGGTGTAACCTCTCAAGGATAAGGGTGCAATAATAGCCTGCTTGGACATAGGTTATAGCGTCCAACAGAGCTACAAAAGACCCCTTTAAGAGCACAACACAACGCTACCGACGCGTTTCTGCAGCTAATATTAAGTTAGCTGCGTCATCAGGGTAGTATGCATAAGTTATGTAGAGCCATAAGTAATGAGCAGCATGACTGGCTGCAAAAGAATGAACATAGATGGTCAGACACTGTTCTTCAGGGCTTTAAGTAGTGCAGACCCCGCCTCCCTTAACAAGGGGCTCGTCCAGCTGCTCCAATGAGCTGCTCCTGTCATTACCACTGCCGAGGTATCGCGGTGTTACGGCGATCTCGCGCATGCGCAGTGCCGACAGGACCGCGGCCGCCAACCACGCCAACCAGCCGTATCAGCAGCTGGAAGCGTAGCGGCACGCCGTTGCCCTGGCAGCGCAGACGCCGGACCCCTGACGTGGATAGCCACAACAGGACGCTGAACATTATTAACCCTTGATGGGACGATGAGCAGTCTGTCAGACATTACAGGTGGCATTTGCATTACAATAAAATACACTGCATGATTAGAAGAACTGGTTATTACAATGTAATGAGGCAATGAAAGGCCAATATACTTCATTAGGAATGTATCTTGAGGGATATTGTTTATTATTCATGATTTAGTCAATTAACACCCAAAGAGGAACTACCGGCATAATCCGTGGTATTACATCTTAGCCGCTATTATTATTGTACACGAAATGATAAAGGTCATCCTATGATGTTCCAACGCCATGTTTAATATTGGAATATATAAAAATATGCCAATTTCTTATTTATCCTTCATGATGATATCAATGCCAAGGAAGGAAATTAAAGAAGACGTATATGCGTGTATTATATAAAGGCGGTAAATGATAAGGTCTCATTTAACCCTTTCGGCGCACAGCAGTCCATACGATGTATCCATCGCGTTTCTTTTTGCAATAACCTCTGATCTACATTTCCTCTTCTTCCATTATCCCGAATTTTCTCCAAGCCTTGAAATTGGATGCATTCGGGATCGGTATTGTGCTTCTCTCGTATATGTACCGCCACACTGGTGTTTTCTCCCCTGTTAATATTGCCAATATGTTCTAGAATACGTCTTCGTAATTGGCGTGTGGTCTTCCCAATGTAATCTAGGGGACAAGGGCACGTGGCTTTATAAATAACCCTGGCAGTTCTGCAATTAATGGAGTCTCGTATTTGATAGACTTTTCCAGTAGAAGAACTGGAAAAGGAGACACCACGCTGGATAAATTTGCAGGCTTTACATCCACTGCATCGGTATGTACCATTGGGGAGTTCTGAATTCAGCCAAGTTTTAGCCCCTGATTGCGGTACAAAGTGACTGTGCACCAACCGGTCACGCAGATTCCGACCTCGTTTATATGTTATTAACGGTTTTGTTGGTAAATGCTCTACTAGGTCGCTATCTCTCCGCAGGGTATCCCAGTGTTTATTTAGGATTGTTTTGATTTCTTTTGAATGATCGTCATAGGTGCCAATAATTCGGATCTTACCATCATTTCTGGGTTTTACTCTGGTTTTTAGAAATTCTTCTCTATTACAATTAGTTGCATAGTTGCTGGCCTTCTGGATCACATCCCCAGGATATCCTCTTTTAAGGAATCTCTGGGTCATTTCATGTGATTATCATGCAAAATCTTCATTGGAAGAACAATTGCGACGTGTCCGAATAAATTGACCCTTTGGGATACCTTGTTTTAGGGATACAGGGTGGTGGCTGTCCCAATGCAGAAGAGTGTTTGTAGCAGTAGCCTTACGGTAAATAGAGGTCTGTAGTGAACCATCGTCAAGTTTGGTTATACGGAGATCCAAGAAGGTGATACTGTGGGAATTTATTTCAGCAGTAAAAAAAAGACCTAAATTGTTTTTGTTAAGGTGATCTACGAACATCAGAAAGTCCTCAATTTCGCCCGTCCACAAAATAAGGACGTCATCGATGAAACGAGCCCAAAGCTCGATAGATGTTGTCCATTTTTCGTTCATCTCGGAAAATACTGATAGCTCCTCCCACCAACCCAGGTACAGGTTGGCATAACTGGGGGCACAAGGGCTCCCCATAGCTGTACCCCTGAGCTGGTGGAAGTGTTTTCCTTCAAAAAGGAAATAGTTTTTAGTGAGAACGAACGATAGGAGGTTGAGTAACATACAATTATGCTCCTTGAGGTGTATACCCCTTTGGTTTAGATAAAACTCAACCGCTTTCATACCTCCTGAATGTGGAATGGAGCTATACAGCGCCTCGATGTCCAGGCTCGCCAATTTGGTATTTGGGGATACTGTAATCCCTTCTAGGCGCTTGAGGATGTCGGTAGTGTCCTTAACATAGGCCGGTAAGGCCTCAACAAAAGGTCTAAGTATGATATCTAAATACTTGCTGATTCCCTGCGTAAGAATTTCGTTTCCAGAGACAATCGGGCGGCCTTTTAACGGATTTGTTCCCTTATGGATTTTGGGTAATCTATAAAAGGCAGCCACTTGAGGAGAGGATGGATACAAATATTTCAATTCTATATCATCAATTAATTCCGCATCCCTCGCCTGTGTGAGGATGTCTTTCAGTTCGTTTGCAAAGGAGTCAGTAGGGTCCTTGGACAAGACTTCATAATTGGACCTATCTTCTAATATATGTAAACACATGTCTCTATAGACTTTCCGGTCCATTATTACTACATTGCCCCCCTTATCAGAGGGCTTGATAACGATATTATCATCCCTTTCGAGAATTAATAAGGCCTTCTTTTCGGCAGGAGTCAAATTTTGATGTTTAAATTTGGTCTGTTTGGATAATTGCTCCAGTTCTTTATTAATCAGGTTCTCGAAGATCTCAATGTATGGTGAATCTCCCGAGGGGGGCAAACTAGTGTTTTTCAACTTTAGTTCAGTAAAAGGGCCCTTGCTAGGGTCATGTGTTCCTTCTACTTCAAGGGCTTCCAATGCATTAATTGCTTCTAGGTCACTATGGTCTAATCCTAGGTCCAGGCATTTTTTTCTGCCCTGGATGGCAAAATACTTTTTCCATCTCAGTTTACGTAGGAATAATGCAATGTCTTTGATCCAATCAAATGAACTACATTTATTAGTTGGGATGAAAGACAACCCCTTCTTAATAACTGACTCCTCATGTGATGATAGAATTTTAGATGACAGATTTATAATTTGTAATGCATCCTCCTCAGTGGTTGGCATCGTGGTGTTTACATTGTTCTTTTCCATTACTGGACTTGGCCGTGGGTTTGATACGATTGTGCTACTCTCATCATCCCTCGGTTTCTGGTCATATAATGGCTTATGGGTTGGCCTAAAAAATGACCATCATTGGGGTTGCCTCTACCCCTACCTCTACTCTTAGTTCTCATGGTACCCCTGTTTTTCTTTCTCTCAGTGAAACCACCTCTTCTAATTTGATCACTGTTGGAATGTTCACTTTCTGAAGAACTCATTTCGGTTTCAGTCATTTGTCTTGTTTCATATACTCTATTCTTTGTAAAATCTCTCAGATCTCTCTGATACTGATGATGATTCCTTTCTTTAAGATATCCTGTGTATTTGTCAATAGTTATTTTTAGGGTATTTTCCCTTTTTTCATAGTCGGCTTCTGATGAAAATTTCCGTACTTCCTTTATTGACTCATCTAAGTTTCTACTTAGCTTTTCTAAGTTTATCTTTTCTTCTTCAAGTAGCAAATTCATGAATCTTAATGAGCTATCAGTTGATTCCCGCTCCCACTTACCCATAAATTCTGGGGTTCTTAGTTTGGGGGGTGGTGGTATATGAACTCTGAGACCACGGGGTACAATTTTGTTGTTGAAGTAGTTGGTCAGGGCTTAAACTTCCCACCATGTTTTTACAAACTAAGTGTGGGCTTCTAATAACCTTATATTTGTTGTCCCCTATGGGCGAATGAATGAATACAGGACTTCTATATCGAGGTGGTGAATACAGCACTTGATTGCAAACAATAGTGCTGCACAAGGATATATATTGTTCTGTCTTTTTTGTCCAAAAATTTCACAGATGACCTGGCATAATAGATCCTGTGTTTGATCTCAGTGTTGTTGGAGTTTCATCAATTTACCAACCACTGGCCATTGATCAAACAAATTTATTTGTTGAGATTATATATATATATATATATATATATATATATATATATATATATATATATATATATATATATATATATATATATATACAATGATGGCAACAGCCAGATGATTGCCGTATGAGATCTTTAATCTACACTAGATATATCCTGCATGGATTCTAGCACTTGTTGACTATTTCCAGTGTCAGTAGTGTGATAAGGACATATTAACAAAGTACTTTAGGCATAAAGAACGTATCAGTGCTGTCATAAGAAATAAGAGGCACATTATTTTAGTTTTTGATCGCGCATTTTTATTAAGAAGAGTTCAATAAAAGTTATATTTTAATTACCAGTGGTTCCCATCGTAGACGCCCATGTGGCCATACCACAAATTTACTCAATGGAGGCGTGTGCTCTCTGCACCCAAGAACACGCCACCGCTCGGGTAGAGTGGGCCTTCAGTCCTCGGGGGATAGAAGGAATACCTTGGGCCACCTTATATGTCAGGCCAACGATGGGTAAGTCCATAAGGGGCTCAAATGGTGGGTCATAGGCCTGGAGGACTATAGACAGATCCCGGCGGGGGTGGTGAGTATAATAAATAAATGAAGTCTACTCGCACCCTAAGAAGCTTTCTAGCCCATCAGCGCTCTGCAAGTGTGCAGTCAAAGAACGCCCCCAATGCCGCAACCTGTACTTTGAAGGTGCTGGGCTTAATCCATTATCCAGGCCCTCTTGAAGGAAGTCCAAGATTTGGAGGATGTCTGGATGTTCTAAATCCTGTATACTCTGGCCCATCCACTCCTTCTTCCAAACACTTGAGTAGATTTTTTTTTGTCGAGGACTTAAGGTTCTCGCAAATGGCAGACACTACCTTGTTGGACAGACCCTTCCCTAGAAATTTTACCCGCTCAACATCCAGGCTGCCAGCCTGAATTTCTGAACCTCTGGATGATAGAAAGGGCCCTGATGAAGGAGACCTGGCCTTGGCGGGAGGTGGACGAGAGAACCAGGGCCTCTTGGGCCACTAAGGAGCTACCGAGTTTACTGACACTCTTGACCTCTGTAGCTTCCTTAGGAAGAATGGTATTAGAGGTAAAGGAGCGAATGTGTAGGCTAGTTCCCAATCCCAGGGATGTGAGAGGGCATCCGTGCCTACAGCTTGTTTTTCTGAGCTTCGGGAAAAAAAGAACTGGCATTTGGCATTCCTGTTGGTAGCCAAGAGGTCTATCTGAGAAGCGCCCCACTTTGTGACGAGTGATTCGAACACCTCGGGATGCAGCTTCCTTTCGCCAGGATCTACCTCTCTCCTGCTGAGAAAATCTGCGGTAGTGTTCTCGTTCGCTTTTATATTGAAGGCCAACAACAACTGGGTTGTACGTTCTGCCCAGCGAAAGATCTTTTCCGCCAGTTGCTGAAGTAGAGGATTCCTGGTGGCGAATGAGCAGTCATGTTGTCTGAGAAAACCCTAATGTGCTTCTCCACTAACTGTGACTGGAGGCTACGTAGGGGCTTCCAAATTGCGTTCAATTCTCTAAAGTTGGAATAATCAGTTTTCTCTTAAGGGCCCCAACTACCTTGTATGTATTCTTCCGAGTATGTACCCCAACCCTTAGCACTGGCATCTGTCATCACAACTATCGCAGGGTCCTGGTTCCACTCTGAAACCCGAGAAAAGTTGTCAACCGACATCCACCATCGAAGGGAGTATCTAGCCTTGGAGCAAATGAGCATTGTCCTTTCAAGAGAAGCCAGCGATTTGTCCCATTTTCAGATGATAAAAGCCTGAAGTTCACGGATGTAGAACTGGGCCCAGGGTACGATGTTGATAAAGCCGTCATTAACCCCAGGATCCGCATGCCTTCCCTGCATGACACTCCTGATTTCCCATACAAGGCTGAATATTCATCAAGAATGTGCTGTTTCCTGAATGGGGATAAGGAAGAACACGGACGGTGGGAATCCAGGATTACTCCTAAAAAATTTTTTCCTACTTTCGGGATCCATGCTGGGACTTCTGATAATTGATATTCCAGCCTAGGTCCTGCAGCAACACTAGCGTGATGTCTAGATGAATTTTTAAAATTGCAGGAGAATCCACCACCAGAAAGAAATCATCCAAGTATGGAATGATAATTATTCCCAACCTACGTAGGTAGGCTACCATCTCGATAACCACTTTGGAAAAAACATGTGGAAAGGAGGAAATCCCAAAGGAAAGGCAAGTGAATTGGAAGTGACAGACTGAACCTTCAATTTCCAGAGCAAATCTCGAGAACTTTTGAAAGTTGGGGTAAATGTAAATGTGATAATATGCGCCCTTAAGGTCAATAGTGACCATAATACTATCTGCACTAATAAGGGGGTTAAGGTTTTGATGGTTTCCATTTTAAACTTCCTATACACTATGAAGTTGTTTAGGTTTTTAAGGTTAATTATGGTTCAGTGTGATCCATTGTGTTTGGGGGCGAGAAATAAGGGAGAGTAAAATCCCTTTTGATCTCGTATGGGGATGGGAATGATGGCCCCCAAGGTTTAATAGCCTTACCCCTTCCTCTCTTTAGATAAGACCATCTCCCAGACTTCCCTTTCCACACATAGGCATAGGACGAGAGACTAGGTGTAAATGGTCTTTTATGAGGTCTGTCAATTGGAAGCCCCTGGCTTTTGTCTACCACTTTTTCTAGGAGGCGATGTAGGAGGTCTGGCCCGAAAGTTTGGTGACCCCAAAAAGGCAAGGCACAGAGTTTGTTTTTAAAGGTGATGTCTGGCTGTGTTAGATAAGGCCGCTGCACGAGCCCCAAAGTGAAAGGACTCCATGGATGCATCTGCCAAGAAGCCCATGGCCATCTGTCGCAGGAGAATACCACTGGCAATTTCCTCCCTTGTAGTCTTTTGGTCAATTAACGTGGACAATTGGTCGAGCCAGCCCGCCATAGAATGTGCTACAGATGTAGCAGCAATATTCGATTTTTATGTCCAAACTTGACGCAGTCTAGGCTCTTTGCATGACTGTATTCACCTTGCTGTCCATAAAGTCTTTCAGGTGGGATGCGTCATCAAAAGGTAGACCCAACTTCCTTGTCACCATGGAAATGGCCATATCTATTTTGGGTATTTCAGTAATGGTGGCGACGTCCTCTTCTGAGAACGAGTCAGCCCTTAAAGTCCTTTGAAACCAAGGGACTCTGTTCAACACATTGCCACTTATTTAAAATCAGGCATTTAAGGGTAGTATTTACGGGAAAAACTGACTTGCGTTGCAGTAAAAGACCCGCGAACATTTTGTCCTGCGCTGTATGCAGTTGTTGCACCTGCATGGTCTTACAGACCGCCTTAAGCAACTGATCCATGATGGAGGAAGAAAATAAGTATTTATTTTCCTCCTGCACTGCCTCACTCAGTTCTCCCAGAGAAAAATCTTCGGCTATGACGGAGTCAGAATCCGACACAACCAGAGCCGTCCTTCTTGCGGCCCCCGAGGGCCCTGGCTGGAACTCTGCAAAGGAAGACTGAACCTCTTCACGGACCATTGCCCTAATGTCAGACATAAAACATGATTTTTCCTCTTGCAGTATTTTAACAGAACAAGTAGCACAAAGTTTTTTAGTGTAATCCTCGTACAACTTTCCAAAACACATTGGACATTGCTTACTCCTTCTAGCCTCCCTGGGCTTTTGAGTATCCCTGTCCTGAAATGACAAGGAATACTTAGTAAGTGAAGTGAGTCTAGTGCAGGTGCATTTTTGGTTGGCCCACAGGACCACTTACAGTCTGGAGACTTTCCGGATCCTCTCTGGCTGCCATTCCTGCAGTGGGTCCCAGAAGCCTTACTTGCAAGCGGCCATCCGCAGCGTTCCATTGATGCAGAGGCTTTATAAATTTTGTATTTGGCTGGCTTTCCGCCTAATCCAAGGTCCACCTCCACATGCTCCGTATGATGCTGGAGTGCCTGACGTCAGCCGCTGACACCCCACTTAATCGGACGTGCCGGGGACTCTGAAGGTGCGGCCACCGCCTGGATGAAGGCTGCAGTGGCACCAGCAGCCCATCCTTAGACCTTGACCCATGCAGCCCCTGGTTGAGACCCAGATGAGGTACTTCCCACTGGTGTAACCGGGGCTGCCATTACCCGATTCCACCCACGTGAAGGATGTGGTGGAGTCTCTGCCGCTGCTGTCTTGTGGGGGAAGGAAACACTGGGGCTTGGTGGAGGGGAGGGCCTTTTATTCTCTGCCTCTTCCTGTCCCTACAGGTCAGCAGAGGAGCAACTTCCATCATATTCTGTCATGATGTCGTAGAGAACGTATATTTTCGTAAAGACTTCCATGTCGTACTCCGGTCCTGGCTGCTGATCTTTGTGTCTCATACAACAGCACGTTGCCTGGAGATGCCGGCTCAGTCCGCTCACTGTGCATCTATCGGAACACCCGACTGCTTTTACCAGCTCACATCGCTCCCACTAAGGCCGCCTGTACATGGGTGGGGTCAGATTCTTCATGCAAAATCAGGCCCTGGCTAAAGCAGTGTCGATGCGTACCTGCCTTTCTGCATCTTCACCTTTACTGCGGATAGTCCGCACGGCTCGTCGTCTGACATGTGCAGTGCAGTTTTTTTTAAACTTATGCTTCCCTGCGTCATTGCCTAGTGATGACGCGAATCTGCGACCTTACTGCGATGTCGATTACTAAAGGGCTGCGGTTCAGACAGCTTCCATTGACTTCAATAGAAGCCGTCCGCGCAGAATCTACGCAAAAATAAAGCATGTGATTTTTCCTTCAAAAGCGGAAACCGCAATTGGTTTCTGCTCATGTGCAAGAAGAATCACTTTTCAATAGCATGCTTTGGGTGGTATTTGCTGCGGAACCAGGAGGTGGAGACTCACCACAGATTCCATAATGCAAATCCGCCTGTGTGCAGACAGCCTTAGTTTGCAAATCCTGACTTTTTCCTCTGAGGCTCTCGAACTCACATCCACACAAGTCCAGCTGCAGGTCCGCTCTGCTACAGCTCCACTAGCTCAATCTCTCTCTTCCCTGCACTCTCTGAAGCTGCCAAGTCCCACCGGAGCCCGGGAACAAGACCTCTCTTTCGCTCCTTAGTACACAGGCCTTTAACCAATCAGGGTGCAGATCAGGTCCTGTCAGTTCATAACAACAACAAAGATCAGAGTGAGCAAAGTCATGTGACCTCTCACTGAAGGTCCTGCCTGGCAGGAACATAAGGTACAGACATAATAAATATGTATATTATAGTACACGGATGTTTAACCCCTTACACAACGCTTGTCAATCACAGCTGGAGGTGCACACCAGTTGGCTGAGCACGTCTGCCCCTTCGTTTTAGCAATTGGTGGTAGTTTCAGTTCCTGAGCCCCCTGAACAAAACTTCTAATGTGTCACTGTGATTTTGTCAAGTTTCTTGAAAGTTTAGTTAGCCTTTAAAGTAGTAATACATCTGAGCTGTGGATATGAATGTGGATGAGGCCTATTCCTGCTGTCAGTAGTGATGTGGGAAACATACTTCCCCAATTATGGGACTAGGATAATATTACCTCTTATTACACTGGTATTGAGTTACTGTATGATAATAGAATATATAAACATATATCCAGATAACAGAATCCAGAACAAGGAGACATAGACCTACATAATGGAATCCAGAACATTCACCTATAGCCAGATAAAGTAATACAGAGCAGAATTACTTATCCCAGATAACAGAATCCAGAACATGAAGACATATATGGCCACATAGCAGAATCCAGAACACGGATACACTGACCCAGATAACAGAATGCATTACGGTGAAAACTGACCCAGATAACAGGATGCAGAAGTATGTTATATACTGTATGTAAGTGAATTTTTGTGGCCGTGCATGCAGAACAGACAAAACAAATGGACCAAGATGCATCAAATTCACCACACAGTTAAATCAGACGCTTTAAAGGTTTTAGATCAGGTTTCAGGTCTTAATGATCTACTGTTCTCAACATATTTGAAACAAGTCGGAACACAAACATAACGGCCAAATGACTGCACCAAATTTGCCACATTGGTAAACCAAGGGGCTTTGGTAGGCTTTAGACCGAGCTTTAGCTCTCTAAAACTACCATATTCAATATTTGCAAAACATCAGAATACAAAAGTTAATTCTACTAGTGGTGTATATATTACTGAGTTATATACCCCTTGTTGGTGTTTCTTTATTGTAGTGGTTATAGCTTACTTATCCTATATCAAATAAAGGTTACATATTAATGGTAATACTATTTCACTGATCAACATGGGCAGCAAGCAGCCTGAGTATACGGCTTCAGGTTATATTATTCAAAAATTATGTTTCTTCTTGGCAGATAATGGTAGCATGAACTCAGAGGGATGTCTGATATCTTCAAATGATCAAAGTATTACCAAAGATGCATATGAGGAGTCTGCCTTTATCACAGATATACCATCAGCTCTTCACAGCAAAGATCCATCATCTGATCATTTTGAGCTGATCCTATCTTCTGATTCATCACAGACTGCAAAGCAAAATAAAATTTATAGAAGGAAAGTTGAATATGAAAGAGTTCACAAAAGAGAGAAACCATATTCATGCTCAGAGTGTGGGAAAGGTTTTAATTATAAATCAGCTCTTGTTAAACATCAGAGAACTCACACAGGGGAGAAGCCATTTTCATGTTCAGAATGTGGGAAATGTTTTAAATGGAAATCAGTTCTTGTTAGACATCAGAGAACTCACACAGCGGAGAAGCCTTTTTCTTGTTCAGAATGTGGGAAATGTTTTAAAGAGAAATCAGATCTTGTTACACATCAGAGAATTCACACAGGGGACAAGCCATTTTCATGTTCGGAATGTGGGAAACGTTTTAACAACAGATCAATTCTTGCTAAACATCAGAGAACTCACACAGAGGAGAAGCTATTTTCATGTTCAGAATGTGGGAAATGTTTTAAGGAGAAATCAGTTCTCATTACACATCAAAGAGTTCACACAGGGGAGAAGCCATTTTCATGTTCAGAATGTGGGAAATGTTTTACCGAGAAATCAGTTCTTGTTAAACATCTGAGAATTCACACAGGGGAGAAGCCATTTTCATGTTCAGAATGTGGGAAATGTTTTACCGAGAAATCAGTTCTTGTTAAACATCTGAGAATTCACACAGGGGAGAAGCCATTTTCATGTTCAGAATGTGGGAAATGTTTTAAGGAGAAATCAGTTCTCATTACACATCAAAGAGTTCACACAGGGGAGAAGCCATTTTCATGTTCAGAATGTGGGAAATGTTTTCACGAGAAATCAGTTCTCATTACACATCAAAGAGTTCACACAGGGGAGAAGCCATTTTCATGTTCAGAATGTGGGAAATGTTTTCACGAGAAATCAGTTCTCATTACACATCAAAGAGTTCACACAGGGGAGAAGCCATTTTCATGTTCAGAATGTGGGAAATGTTTTCACGAGAAATCAGTTCTTGTTAGACATCAGAGAATTCACACAGCCGAGAAGCCATTTTCATGTTCAGAATGTGGGAAATGTTTTAACGAGAAAGCAACTCTTGTTAAACATCAAAGAACTCACACAGGGGAGAGGCCATATTCATGTTCAGAATGTGGGAAATGTTTTATTCAGAAAACAGATCTTGTTAAACATCAGAGGATTCACACAGGGGAGAAGCCATTTTCATGTCCAGAATGTGGGAAATGTTTTAACCACAAATCAGCTCTTGTTAGACATCAGAGAATTCACACAGGGGAGAAGCCATTTTCATGTCCAGAATGTGGGAAATGTTTTAAAGAGAAATCAGCTCTTGTTACACATCAGAAAATTCACACTTCAGAGAAGCCATATTCATGTCCAGAATGTGGGAAATGTTTTAACCACAAATCAGCTCTTGTTACACATCAGAGAATTCACACAGGGGAGAAGCCATTTTCATGTCCAGAATGTGGGAAATGTTTTATACAGAAATCAGCTCTTGTTACACATCAGAAAATTCACACTTCAGAGAAGCCATATTCATGTTCAGAATGTGGGAAATGTTTTAAAATGAAGTCAATTCTTGTTAATCATAAGAGAACTCACACAGGGGAGAAGCCATTTTCATGTTCAGAATGTGGGAAATGTTTTATACAGAAATCAGTTCTCGTTATACATCAGAGAACTCACACTTCAGAGAAGCCATTTTCATGTTCAGAATGTGGAAAATGTTTTAAGGAGAAATTACTTCTTGTTACACATCAAAGAGTTCACACCGGGGAGACGCCATTTTCATGTTCAGAATGTGGAAAATATTTTATACGGAGCTCACATCTGGTTACACACAAGCTCGTTCACACAGAGGAAAAACAATTTGCATGTTTAGAATGTGGAAAATGTTTTAAGCAAAAATCTGTTTTTGTTAGACATCAGAGAATTCACACAAGGGAGAAAGCATTTTCATGTTCAGAATGTGGGAAATGTTTTACATGGAAATCAGTTCTTGTTGAACATCAGAGAACTCACACAGGGGAGTAGCCATTTTCATGTTTAGAATGTGGGAAATGTTTTAAACATAAATCACACCTTTAAAATATTTTAGCTCCTTCCTGACCAGAAGAAAGGAAGAAAAAGGAGGGAAAAAAGCTCTTTTTTTTACACTAAAACCAGGAATTTATAAATGTAAGAAAAACAAATGCAAGTGTTGTCAACATATGAAATCTGGTAGAAAACATTAGAATGGGGCAAAATGATACACCGATAAAATTAAAACAGAAAACTAGACTCAGCTGTGAAAGTAGATTTGTCATATATATATATTAGAATGTACATGTGGCAAGAATTATGTAAGTAGAACCAAAAATGCACTTAGGTCCCATGTTAGTAATCAGAAATTCAACATAAGAAGGGGATTCCTTAAACACAGCTTATCCCGTCTTTTGTGGAATCTCATAATTGTCAAACTGAACACCTTTATGTCACACCACTAGAAGACGTCCAATCACTATCCATGAGCCAGCTTAGAAAAAAGGAGATGTTCTGGATCTATAAATTGAAGACTCTGACTCCGTTGGGATTGAACAAAGTGTTGGAGAAGATATATTAATAATAAACTGTATATATGAAATGGATATATTGATGTTGGCATTTGATATAGATTTTGGAAATAGCGCTCACTGTAGAGAAGTCTACATATAAAATGAAGTGCTGGATAAAGAGTTGTTATATAATATATATAAGTTTAAAAAATGTCTTTAAAAATGGGTTGAAATTGATTTTTTTAATATGAACTATCAATGAAATATGAGCATCTATTTTAAATAGGTTTTTTTAAAAAAAAACAACTATGTGTACCTGACTTTTATAATGTGACCGTTGATAAAAATGAATATTTTAATTAGTTTTAATATGTGATGAGATATATGACCTTATACTATTGTATGCTACACAAGCTTAGGATTTCATTTATTCTCCCTTTGAGAAATTATATGGAAGCCGGTGCATGATAATACAGCATTTGTACATTTAATAACAGCGTATACTGCACTGTAGTAGAAATCGACTTATGAATGAAAAGGGAGATGGAAAAGCACATTGCGTTCCATCGTGAGAAGAGAGTGACGTATTCGGTCACTTGAGTAGGAAGTACTTCCCACTTGATGATGCTGGAATTGCCCCTGCACCGGCGTAACCACGAGTTATGGAATGTGAGTGGATTGTAATTCATATATATATTGTGTTTTATGTATTATATGCTTGAGAAAGGCAAGATAAGATTGCCGAAACGCGTTGCATCAATAAATTGACCTTAAAAATATACGGGTCTACGGCTGATCCTTCTGGATTCCGGAGTGCGAGGATTCTTTTCCTTCATAAATCACACCTGGTTTCACATGAGGTCATTCACACAGAGGAGAAACAATTTGCATGTTTAGAATGTGGAAAATGTTTTAACCAAAAATCAGTTTTTGTTAGACATCAGAAAATTCACACAAGGGACAAGTCAATTCCTATTTTTTAACGCTTAACAAATGTTACCAAAAAATACAACATTTAAAATCAAAGTCACATGTCATACCAGAGAAAGCAAGTTAGCGCACTAAATGACGATTAAAACATACCTACAGTTTCAGACATCTTTTCAGGATAAGCTGCCATCTGTATACATAAGCAATAACACTATTTCTGACCATTTTATACTTAATATATCATTAGATTTACTCTCTGCCTTCTCTAATTTTTAAGGTACCTGTAAGAGTTGTGCTGGCTGGGATCTCTTGTACCACATAGGTTTCTAGCAGCAGTCCCCCACAGGTGTGGAATGATTAAGCTAGCTAGGTGGGGTGTTCTCCTATTAGCCAATCACCACCCGTCTGTCTGCAGATAAATATCCACCCTCTGCAAGAGGAAGTTGGTGTCCCTTCACTCTAGGGTTTGTTGGTTTTGCATGCCTTTACAGGTTTTAGGTGTCTGAACAGGGGCTTGTCCAGTGTTTTTGCATGTGGCCAGACATTAGGTGTGGATAGCCCTGTTCTGTGTATTTGGTGTGAACAGCATCATGCTCTGTATGTCTCTGCTGGTGGCTAGATATGAGGAGTAAACTGGCCCTTGTATGCTGGTGTGTGATTTGTGTCCTGTGTGCCAGTCTGTCTGGTTCTGTGTATTAACCCTTCAGGGATGCGCAGGGCTGCCTTTATCGAGACAATCGCCTTGCCTATTAGGTAGGGTCCTGCCATTCTCCCTGCAGCTTGGGGTCAGCTGTCTTGCTAGTGTTGGGACCGCGTGACATAAGGACCCTTGATCGTTGGGCTCGCGGCTTAAGTGACTTGGCCATTTCACGAACTAATCCCCTATATTTATTTCAGCAATTTATCTATTATGTGTGCTGGTTTGCAAGGTGAGTGTTGGTTTCCTGTTGGCAGTCCTTATCTCTGGTAACGTTTGTGTGTGTATGGTGCTCACTTGCCCACACGAACATAACAGTACCTTTACACGGGTCGATGGTTACATGAATAATCACTAAAATGAGCGATTTTCAGGTGACTGTTGGCACATGTACACATGACTGCAGACAGGACAACAAGCGAGAAGTCACTTAGCTAGCTGAAGAGGAACAACTGCTGAGTGGCATCTCCCTGAGTGTAAACAGGAATCGTTCAGTGTTTGAGTGACTGCCTGTTTACAGTGAATGGAGGTGGGCGAGACGAAATGATCTTGAATGACTATCGCTCCTGTAAAGCACCGGTACGATAGTCACTGGATTGGCTGTTGGGCACACAACAATCATCCAGTATAAAGAGGCCTGTGGTTTTCCAAGAGCTGGTGGGTATAGACTAGCTGATATGATATCGCCATACACTGTGCACATAGGAGAGCAGGATCTTTTCTCTAAAATGCCCCTCTATAATGCAGTTAATTATGAGGTTGTGCTATAGAGACAGAGAAGTACTAAGCAGTTTCCATTCAATCCCGCTTCCAAAGTAGTGGACCCATAGTAGAAGTAGGGAGACCACTAGTGGCCAGCACTTTACATACAATGATGTTTTTGTGCAGAAAAAAGCAATAAAATGATTTGCACTTTTGCCAGTCATCACATTGGCATCACGTAAGCTCAAGTTTATTCAAAATTCAACGATCATTTAAGAAATGTTTGTTATTACCAATCAATGTCTTTTATCCAAATAGGAAATAGGAAACAGATAGCGCATCTACATAGCAGCCATGTGCATAGAATATCTCACATTAATATATATAACTGCATCTCAGAGCTTTTCAGCAGTTGTTAATAAAGGTTTGCTTGTAAACCTTCCATGCTTGTATTTGGGCTGATCTTCCTGTATTCTTTACCCATTAACCTATCTCCTCAGCCCTCTGGCAGTGAGCGGGAGCCGGTAGGTGTTATGTGCATGAATAGTGAGCACAGCATTACACCAAGGATCCCGGACTTTGTGGAATCTGTTAGGACACTTTCTGGTTTTAAAAAAGATCATTTAACAGGATAAATCAAACATTTCCTGGACATCCTACAGCAGCATAGAAGAGGTTAATTCACTTGACCCCTGTTCTAAGTGTAAGACATTAATTAGAAATATATCAATTAGCATAATAAACAGAACCCCCCCCCCCCCCCCCCACATATATTAAAAGAGCTAAAAGGACACAGACTACGTATTCATTTCACTTCTTGTATCAGATAGAAGACAAGTCCTTCTGGAACATTTTGTGTCTTATATCAGGGATCTGTATACATGGGTTCTCATGCACCTCGATCCACCTGTATATGTCGGCCCTGTACACAGCTGGTATATATGTTTTGCAGGTAAAAGTGGGGTTTATGCTGTATACTGCCTGCAGTCTCTCAGCATTATGTTAACCTGCCTCCCTGGTGGAGTTTTCTCACATCATCCATCTGTATAAGGCTGCACATCCTTCCTGCTAAGGTAAGTAAAGCTAGATTCTCATGCTATAGACCCATGTAGATGTGCCATCTGAGTATGCACTGGCCCCCACTCTCTCTGCAAGTCTTCGGACTGTTCGTAGCTGACATCACACGATCTCACAAGAGTCCAGATCGGCAGAATGGGGCTCAATGACATCACTCAGGTCTGCAAGAACAATGGGCTGGCCTCATTGACGTTATGTGATCTCACTAGAGCTCAATCTGCCAGGTTATTTAATTTGATTGTTCCTCTCTTATCAATGATTCACTTGCTGGCAACAACTGATTACCAGTGTGATGCTACACTATATCTCTTGAACTTTTCCTCCAAGTCTTTGGCACTATCTCATGCTGCCTTCTCTTTGGCCAACAACTGCCACTGGAAGCTAGGGGTGTGACAGGGGTGTTCCTGTGAATGCCCCTGTCACACCCCTAGCTCCCAATTGGGTCAATGTTAGAAGGTCCTAGCAGCATCTGGATAGATTGTTGCCTGGCCTGCAGCCTTGGGATGAGCGTTACTTTTGTTCTTAGCCTTGGAATCTTTGCTGTAAATGATGGCATGTTACAGCTCTAAAATGCCAGCATTAACAGCTAATTATCTAAGCCCATGAGGAAAACTTACCCTCACGCTAAGGATGCTGGGCAGCCAAAAAACAATCCACATTCTGTGCCTAGCACTCTCACTGGAGCAGCCGTGCCCACTTCCATCAGCAGCCGACTAGTGTTTTGTGTGATGCCTACCGTCCGTCCCGGCTGCAGGCCCAGTGTTGCGCCCCGGCTGCCGGCTCAGTGTTGCGCCCCGGTTACCGGCTCAGTGTTTCGTCCCGGCAGCTGGCTGTCTTCTCCGTCCCCACA